>NC_139678.1:13718704-14318704 GCF_964106915.1 Podarcis gaigeae | reverse complement strand
CTCAAACCCACAGCCCAGAGATTAAAAATCTCATGCTCTACCAACTAAGCTACAAGGTCTAGCATACTCTAGATAGGTAAAAGCTACATCCATGACTCTGCCTACTTTTCCCTCTGTCCCCACCCACCATTGGAATGTGGCCTCAGAGAGTTGTCTAGAAGGGAATGCAGGCCTCAGGGGTTGAAACAATTTCCTACTGCTGCTCCAAGTTCTGTTTCATTTTTCTTTCATTGCTAATTCCCCTTCTTAGAAACCTGGTCTTTTCTGCAGTACACTGTGACTCTTGACTGAGCCACACATGTATCGTTCAAGAACTGTATATATGCTAGGGCTGGCATACATCTGGGATATAAAGGGTGGAATTGACGTTCGGGGGGGGGGGAATTCCAAAACGCGGCACTTTGTCCTGGATCTTAGGCAAGTCAATCAAACACATTAATAATAATAATAATAATAATAATAATAATAATAATAATAATAATTTATTTATACCCTGCCCATCTGGCTGGGTTTCCCCAGCCACTTTGGGCGGCTTCCAATAAAACACTAAAATATAATAACCTATTAAACATTAAAAGCTTCCCTAAACAGGGCTGCCTTTGTAGCACCCTGCTTGTGGTTAACGCTTAGCTGGAATGAAATATTCAACGCAGCAATAGAGAAATTAAAATAATAATTTATTTGTCAGACAAATAAATGAGAGGCTCAGTGGTATATGGTTACCAAGCTCTGGCCTGGCCTCTTGCCATCCTGGCCAGCACTTATATTCCCTTAATCCAGCCCCCTTTGCTCCTCCTGTGGCTGCCTCTGTCCAATCAGCCTGGTTGAAATTCCTATTGGCTGTTTGGTAGAACCAATCACAAAAGATACACCCACAAAAGATACACCCACTTCCTTGCCCTTATAAGGGAGACAAAGAGCTATATATGTGACAAATAAGTAATAATATATCTTACATGGAATCTTAATTACCAGCTCACCTCTTGCCCTCCTTGCCCTATTGCCTTCTAAAACAAATGTTTAATCTTACATTTTTATGTTCAACAGATGTCAAGGATCTTGAGTTCACATCAACATTGAAAGATTTCCTTCATTTAAGGTTTCTAAACAAATGCCTGACAACTATATATCAAGAGTGCTTGGATGGCGTCTTCTGTCTAGCAGGGGGGCTAGACTGGTGGCTGACTTAATTTCAGGATAAATACAACTCTTACAACCATATGAAATAAGAATCTAACATTCCTTAAATCCTTTGCATAATTACATTTAAGCCAATATATTTAAGCTAATATATTTCATTCACTTATCATAGGTAGCCTTTTAAAAGAATAAAGCCTTTGTAAAGTAAAAAGGAACTCAGTAAAAAACAGCTTTAAAAGATTTCCCAAAAATGCTCTCTTTTCTTCTAGCCAAGCCAGTTGCCTTTTTCACTGCTCTTGGCCTTTCAACCTTAGAAAGAAGATCTGGCTCATTTTACTGGGAGGCACATTGGTATTATTTTACTATTTACCCATTCTTAATTGTGTTTTTTCAGCCTTGGGGCAGCATATGTAATTCTCCCTTTTTATGACTTTGAGAATTGTTTTTCTACTATAAATCAATGGGGCCCCCTTGTCTTAGGAGAAAAACCTCTTGCCAAGGTTCTTTCTGCCTGGCATGAAACATTTGAAAATCCTTTTTTTAAGCTCATTTTTAAATACAAGCCTTGATTGCAATATATAAGCTTTGATAAAAATGCAGGCTTATGATTAGGTGCCTCATTCCCCCCTTTCAAGCTCAAGGACCTTCATCCCAAATGTCCTTGATAGCTTGACCTTCATCATATTCCTGAGGTAAAGCTCTGTATAGGGCCATGATATGAGGTAGAGTTTCATTTGAAACCATCTTGCTAATTGTACTTCTAAAACATGAAATGATACATGGCATCATACACAAAACCATTACCACTACTGTCAAGAAAAACAAGCAAGACAATAGTATCCCTTTGAGTCCTGTGACATTAGGTAACCAATTGGTGAGCCATCCCATATCCCATCCTTCCCATGTTTGTACTGGGACATGTGCTATATTCTCCATCTTTGTGGCCAACACACGGATTGCCTCACCATTATCTGAAATGTTAAAGCAACAGGCATTCCCTGTCAAGTTCAAGACTCCACATAGGCCTCCCTGCCTGGCAAGTACATAATCCATTCCCATTTTCAGCTGCAAAATGGCGGCTCTACTTTCATCCAACTGTTGTGCAATAAGTCTCAAACTCTGGGCCGTTGCATTGGTTACAAGTTCCACTACTGCTTGCAATCGAATTATTCTGTTTAGATTATAAATAGGATCCCGTGCCCCTTGTATGAGCTCACCAGGATTCCAGGAGGCAGGATCATAATAGGCTATAATGCGCTCTGGCGGCCAATCATCAGTACCGCTCCAACTTTGGGTACTTCCTCCTGCTATATGAGAAATATCAGCATTCCTTCGTGTTCGCCTGGCCGAACTAGTGGGCATAATCCACATTGGTGGTAATACCCAACCCAAGAAACAAGTCCCACTCCATTTGGAAGGGAGCTTTTTGTATGCCCATTCTCCACATATCCACCACAACCATCGGGTCTGAGGTTTTTGGTACGTGGAGTACAGAAGGCGAAATACCAAAAGAGGTAGAGAGTTCACAGTGCAGTATGTTAGATTGCCTTTTTCTGTCACAGTTATGTTCCACACCACTTTCCATGCGTGAATAAAAGGAGGTGCACAGGGCAAGGTATTCCGAGTTCGATAGGTAGTACCGTGTGCCCAGGTATGACTATTCTTAATATAATCCCAAGTATAGTGACAATGAGAAGAGCCTATCATGGGAGAATCAGCTGCATCTGATGATTTATGTACACAGAATTCCCCTTGTACAGGTATAACTCGTAATGGTTTAGTTGAGTTCCATCCGGGGAAATTCTGTATTTCTGTTTGGTGTGGCATTTCGCTTACCATACCAATGGCATCTAATGGTATCGGTAATAAGGGCATACCTCCCTCTGAATCATCTGGCCCAAGAGAGCAAACAAGGCAATTGGTCCTATTTGCAACATTGGCTACCATTTCAGCTAAACCTACCCACATATTGTGGTCATGGCTGAATCCATATTTAGCCAATTTGGTCAGATTCAAGGACCCTTCCCCTTCCCAAGGGATCAGGATTAATAATAAAATCATGTTGATGTCTAGTATATGCATTCCTTCCACAAAAGATTACCTTATTGTGATAGCAAATAATTATTAGCCCCAATATAATTCCCCCAGTGACAGAAATGGGGAACCACCAAGACCAAAACATATATCCCGAGGATCCCCAATGAGTAATATCTCTGATAATTGTTCCACAAGGGGGCAGTCAATCAATTGTATTAGAGAATCTTTCCGTTCACAGTCGCTGGTTCAGACGCTCCTCAAGCTTCAGGCGTGCGCAGGTCAGCCAGCTTCCAGGTTGTGGCTGCAGCAGGCCGGTCGTCAAATGTTGCCCGTGACCTAGCCCGTTCCCGGTAGGGCTAGATACAGGGGTTTTTGGAGAGAGTTAGTTTTAAAGGATTAGAGGGGTCACCTTTGCACGTCCAACTGCCTTCGGACTTCTTCAAACGAGAGTGATGAATCCAGGGGGTCACCTCAGCTACCTTCACCGCTGTTGGAGTAGAGAGCAAGACGGTGTAAGGTCCACGCCACTTTGGTGCAAGTGGATCACGTTTCCACTCTTTCACCCATACGCTATCGCCAGCCTGGAACTGATGAATCGGCTCGGCAATGCTGCACGGCGTGCGTTCGAGGGCCCACCTGTTAAGAGAAACAAAAACACGGGAGAGAGATTGCACTTGTCCCTGTGTCACATGATCTCCTATTTGTTTAAGGTCAGCTGGAATATCCTGAACAAAGGAGGGCGGTCTCCCATACAGGAGCTCAAAAGGTGACAACTTAAGTCTTTTTGTGGGTGCACACCGAACACGAAACAGTGTTATGGGTAACACATCTACCCATCCCAATCCCGTTTCCTGGGTTAATTTTGCCAATTGGGTTTTCAGAGTCCGATTCATTCTTTCAGTTTTCCCTGAACTCTGAGGCCTATATGCTGCATGCAGTCTCCATTTTACTTGTAGGACTCGACATACATCTTGTACTACTTGATCAATGAACGCTGGCCCATTATCACTTCCAATGCATCTAGGTAATCCAAACCTTGGGATCAATTCAGTGAGGAGTCTCTTAGTTACCTCTCGTGCCTTTTCAGTTCGGGTGGGAAAAGCTTCAACCCATCCGGTAAGAGTATCTACAAATACAAGGAGATACTTGAATCCCTTAGAAGGGACCAGCTCTGTGAAGTCCACAATTAGACTTTCCATGGGGACATATCCCACATGTTGGATTCCAGGAGGTTGTACCGGTCCCTGCCTGGGATTGTTTTTAGCACAAAGAACACATTTCTGTGAAATGCAAGTTGCTAATTGTGATAGATTAATAATATACAACTTCCGACTGAGACTCTCTCTGGTTGCAGTACCGCCAAGGTGAGTAGATTCATGATAATTTCTTACAATTGTGCCTGCTAGATGATGAGGTACATAAATCCTATTATCCGGCAGGATCATCCAACCGTCCTTCATAACCGCTCCTTCCTGTTCAGCCCACTTCCTCTCTTCTGGGGTATAGTGAGGTTTAACTTCTTCTGGAACTACCTCTGGTATGAGGGCTGCTATAAATCCTCCCACAGGCTTCTGGGCTGCCTCTCGGGCTGCTTTGTCAGCAGCATGATTTCCTCTGGTTATTGGATCCCTTCCTCGTCCATGACCTTTGCAGTGCATTACAGCAATCTGTTCTGGAGCCCATACTGCTTCTAACAGGATTTCTACTTCAGGTCCATATTTCAAGGCCTTCCTGTGGGCTCCTATTAGACCTCTTTCTTTCCATAGAGCTCCATGTGCATGCAGGGTTAAGAAGGCATATTTAGAATCAGTATAGATGTTTGCCTTACATCCAGCTGCCAATTGCAGAGCTCTAGTTAAGCCTATAAGTTCAGCTTTTTGTGCTGATGTGCCAGCAGGCAAAGCTTCAGCTTCCACAACTTCCTCATTGGTGACCACAGCATATCCTGCTCGTCTGGCACCTTCATGCAGGTAACTGCTACCATCCGTATAATATACAACATCTGGATTTTTCAATGGCTCATCTTTCAGATCAGGTCTACTGGAATAAACTTCATCCATTATTTGGAGACAATCATGTGATTCTTCATCATCTACCTCTGGTAGGGGCAGCAAAGTCGCTGGATTGAGCATATTCACTACTCGTAGATGAATCCTGGGATTTTCACACAATAGGCCTTGGTATCTAGCCATCCTTGGGTTCGTTAGCCAATAACTACCCTTATATTCCATGAGTGTCAGAACAGCATGAGGTACATTCACATACATCGTCTGGCCGAAGGTAAATTTATCAGCTTCTTTGACAAGGCTTGCAGTGGCCGCTACTGCCCTTAGGCATGGAGGCCATCCTTTTGCTACTGAGTCCAATTGTTTAGACAAATAAGCTACTGGACGGTTCCAACTTCCTAGTCTCTGGGTCAGGACTGCCGCTGCAATCCCATTCTGTTCATGTACATACAGCTGAAAGGGTTTTTCCGAATTAGGCAATCCAAGGGCTGGGGCCTCCATAAGTCGTTGTTTGATAACTAAAAAGGCTTGTTTCTGCTCAGGTCCCCATACGAATGGGTCCTTTTCTGCACCTCGAGTGCTTTCATGTAAGGGCTTGGCCAGACTGCTGAAATCAGGTATCCATAGTCTACAAAACCCTGCTGTTCCCAGGAATCCTCTAAGTTGTTTCCTTGTGGTAGGTTCCTTGATAAGGCAAATAGCTTCTTTCCTCTCTGGTCTCAATGCTCGTTGTTGGTGTGAGATGTCAAAGCCCAAATATTTGACCTTTTCTAAACATAACTGTGCCTTTTTCTGGGAAACTCGGTAGCCAGCTTCCCAGAGCAAGTGGAGCAGTTCCTCTGTCCCTTCTTTACAGGTATCAAAATCCTTTGCCGCTAATATAAGGTCATCTACATATTGCAGAACCACCTTTTCTCCCGGTATTGAGGGGTAACTTGTTAGATCCCTCGCCAAGGCAGTGCCAAATAAAGTTGGGGAATTTTTAAAGCCCTGGGGCAATCTTGTCCAGGTTAGCTGGCCTTTTGTTCCTGTTAAAGGGTCTTCCCACTGGAAGGCAAATATAGGTTGGCTCTGTGGTGCCAGCCGGCAACAGAAGAATGCATCTTTCAAGTCCAATACAGTAAAAAATGTTGCTTCTGGTGGGATCAAACTCAGCAAGGTATATGGGTTTGGTACATTTGGGTGCAAGGTCTCGATAGCCTGGTTTACGAGCCTCAAGTCCTGCACTGGCCTGTATTCATCTGTCCCAGGTTTTCGAACAGGCAAAAGGGGTGTGTTCCATTCTGATTGGCAGGGCTTAAGCAGACCATATTTTAATAGGCGGTCCAAATGTTTCTGGATGCCCTCTGCTGCTCGCCGGGGTAAGGGATATTGCTTTACAGATACAGGGGTAGCCATAGGTTTTAGGGTTACTACAATTGGAGCTATATTCTTAGCCATTCCTGGTGGGCTATTTTCGGCCCATACTCCTGGTGGCACCTGTAGAGTTCGGAGGAGCTTGTTTAATTCTGTATCCAATGTGGGTTGGACTTGCAGGGCTGACATTAGGCGCCATGATTGTTCCTTGGGTACTGAGAGGGTAATTATTCCTGCTGCTTTTGATGGCAGTTTCATTTCTGGACCTCGAGGAGTGAAGGTGATTTGGGCCTGCAATTTGGACAGCATATCTCTGCCTAAGAGAGGTATTGGACACTCAGGTATATACAAAAACTGATGGGTTAAACGATGTCCCCCAATCTGGCATTCCAAAGGTTGGAGGAAAGACCTCTTAGCTGACTGTCCAGTGGCACTTTTAATGACTACACTTTTGGATGCCTTTTTCTGCAATAGTTCTGGGAGTACTGAGTATTCAGCCCCAGTATCAATCATAAAGTCTATTAAATGGCTCCCTAATTGAATCGTGACCGTGGGCTCCTGGAAGCCTAACTTTATGGAGTCCGGTCGTTCCTAGTCTTGAGTAAAATCCTCTTCTGCCAGTCCAGTGAAATTGTCTCTACTCTGTCCTTGTCCTGGTCTCTGATATCTTCCATTTCGGATCATTCCCCGTCCCCGTCCCTGGTTTCTTGGGCCGGAGCCTGGGCCTGGGCCTGGGCCTGGGCCTGGGCCTGGGCGTACTTCTTCCAACCTCAAGGGTTCAGGACACTCCCGCTTCCAGTGACCCTCCTTCTTGCAATTCGCACATTGATTCCTTCCCAGTGGTGGATTCTTTCCTCGCCCTCTCCCTCCATTTAAGGGGCGGTGGTCTTGCTTCACTGCTGTGGCTAGCATTACCATCTTTTCCTTCTGCCACTTCTTCTTCTCTTGCTTCTCAGCCTCATCCCTATTCCGATAAACTCGGCGTGCAATGGCCATAATTTGGCTCATCAGCATCCCTTCCCATCCTTCTGATTTCTGAATTTTCTTACGAATATCAGAAGCGCACTGGGCCACAAATGTAGCAGTAATCATTCTGCTGTTTTCAGGGGCTTCAGGGTCAAAAGGAGTCCATATACGATAGGCTTCTTGCAGCCTCTCTAAAAAGTCTCCTGGACTCTCATTTGGTTTCTGTTCTACTTCTGAGACTTTAGACATATTAGTGGGCTTCTGGCATGCCCTGCGGATACCTTGCACAAGTGTCTGGCGGTAGGTGGTAAGTCTGGCCAGGTGAATTCCATTGTTTGGATCCCAATTAGGATCTTCCAAGGGAAAGTTATCTTGGAGATGACGGTCAATATTAAAAATATTTCCCACTCTGGCCTGCTCACGCAAATATATCTGTGCCTTTTCAATTATGTCTCTCCTTTCCTCAGTGGTGAAAAGAGTATTTAGGAGCTGGCGACAATCTGTCCAAGTAGGGCTATGAGTATTTACTATTGAAGTCACCAAGTCCATCATAGCCTGAGGTTTTTCTGCGAAAGATGGGGTGTGTGTTTTCCAATTCATCAGATCTGTAGTTGTGAATGGAATATATTGCAGGGTCGAAGTTCGAGGTGGCCGTGGTCCGGGTTGCCCGTTAACCAGCGCAGGCTCCTCAAGTGCATCAAATACTCTTCTAAGAGGGGCTACTACGTGATCTTTCTCTTCACTTTGCTCTAGGGGCCTCAAATCATAGGGGATGGTATCTGTCCCAAGGCGTTCTTTTAGCAGCTTTATACGCCTGGCTGTATTGCTTGCTGACCGATCAAGGTCTCCCTGTAACTTCTGTAATATTTCTCTGGGACTTGGATGTACAGGGGTTTGGGGTGGGCAATCAGTTGTTCCACTAAAGGAGACTGTAGATGCAGGTCTATTAGGAGTCACAGGTGGAATAACCACTTCTGCTTGGGCTTTATTATAGGACTCCAATGCCTCCTGAAGATATTTATCATAATCTATCAAGGAATCAAGCTCTGTGACTCCACTCCCATTATTCATTCCACTTTCTTGCCTTGGGGTTACAACTGGCGGAGTGTTTGAATTAAGCTCCCTTCGATGTGGAGCATAGGGTGGAGGTGGAAGCACCTCTTCCTCTGGTCCCTCAAAAATGGGTTTGAGTTTATTTGGCAAGATTCCTTTCCTAGCTTCAGCTTTTATAGCCAATAATTTGCATCGTTTGACTTTGCATTCCCTTATCCATGGAGGATTTTTATTTAATGTGCTCAGCCAGGAATCTATATATGGAAATTGTTCTGGGCACCCTCCAGTTTCTTTGGCGATATTAGACCAAAGTTTGCTTACTAAATTTATATCAAAAGTTCCCTGAGATGGCCATTCAGTATTTTGTTTTGGCCATTCTAGTTCACATAACGTTCTCAAGCGCTCTGGCGTCATTTTGACTCCATATGCCCCTGAGAAGGCTTTCTTAAAATTATTTAACATACACTCAAGAGGTGTATTTTCCCCCTTTGAACCCCCAACTCCCATTGTATGGCCCTGTGAAGTATCCACTCAGTCACTCGCGCACACACTTCGTGAGTTTCCTTGCCCAGATGGAGTCGCCTCACTGGGAACCGAAGTACTACCCACTCCACACTCAGGTCAGCTACAGATTGCTCTGTACTTTCTCACACATACAATGCGCTGATTACTTCACCACACTCTACCTCCCAATCCTTCCCTTTCCCTACACCAGATCACCATCTGATGTACCCAACCACCTAGCGTACTCAGTTTCCCCTTACTGAGACGCAGAAGTTTGATCAAGACTTCTCTTCCTCCCAATTAATTGGAGGGCCAAAAATCCCTTTGTGCACTTACCCTTGGTTGGTTCCCTGTTTCCCCCGGTCCGTCGCCGCCAATGAGCAGGGTATCAGACAGACGAGTCTTCTGCGTTCCCCCTGGAAAAATTTACCAGTGCGCGCTGGGTAAGCAGTGGTCCTCTCTCTTGTACCCTGCCCAGTAGGGCGAAGGGGCTGCGTTCCAGCAGACCACTTATCCGAGTCACAGTGGCACCATAAAATGTAGCACCCTGCTTGTGGTTAACGCTTAGCTGGAATGAAATATTCAACGCAGCAATAGAGAAATTAAAATAATAATTTATTTGTCAGACAAATAAATGAGAGGCTCAGTGGTATATGGTTACCAAGCTCTGGCCTGGCCTCTTGCCATCCTGGCCAGCACTTATATTCCCTTAATCCAGCCCCCTTTGCTCCTCCTGTGGCTGCCTCTGTCCAATCAGCCTGGTTGAAATTCCTATTGGCTGTTTGGTAGAACCAATCACAAAAGATACACCCACAAAAGATACACCCACTTCCTTGCCCTTATAAGGGAGACAAAGAGCTATATATGTGACAAATAAGTAATAATATATCTTACATGGAATCTTAATTACCAGCTCACCTCTTGCCCTCCTTGCCCTATTGCCTTCTAAAACAAATGTTTAATCTTACATTTTTATGTTCAACAGATGTCAAGGATCTTGAGTTCACATCAACATTGAAAGATTTCCTTCATTTAAGGTTTCTAAACAAATGCCTGACAACTATATATCAAGAGTGCTTGGATGGCGTCTTCTGTCTAGCAGGGGGGCTAGACTGGTGGCTGACTTAATTTCAGGATAAATACAACTCTTACAACCATATGAAATAAGAATCTAACATTCCTTAAATCCTTTGCATAATTACATTTAAGCCAATATATTTAAGCTAATATATTTCATTCACTTATCATAGGTAGCCTTTTAAAAGAATAAAGCCTTTGTAAAGTAAAAAGGAACTCAGTAAAAAACAGCTTTAAAAGATTTCCCAAAAATGCTCTCTTTTCTTCTAGCCAAGCCAGTTGCCTTTTTCACTGCTCTTGGCCTTTCAACCTTAGAAAGAAGATCTGGCTCATTTTACTGGGAGGCACATTGGTATTATTTTACTATTTACCCATTCTTAATTGTGTTTTTTCAGCCTTGGGGCAGCATATGTAATTCTCCCTTTTTATGACTTTGAGAATTGTTTTTCTACTATAAATCAATGGGGCCCCCTTGTCTTAGGAGAAAAACCTCTTGCCAAGGTTCTTTCTGCCTGGCATGAAACATTTGAAAATCCTTTTTTAAAGCTCATTTTTAAATACAAGCCTTGATTGCAATATATAAGCTTTGATAAAAATGCAGGCTTATGATTAGGTGCCTCACCTTCAGATGTCTTCTAGAAGATAGATAGTTATTTTTCTCTTCGACATCTGGTGGGAGGGCGTTCCACAGGGCGGGTGCCACTACCGAGAAGGCCCTCTGCCTGGTTCCCTGTAGCCTCACTTCTCACAGTGAGGGAACCACCAGAAGTCCCTCGGCACTAGACCTCAGTGTCTGGGCAGAACGATGGAGGTGGAGACGCTCCTTCAGGTATACTGGACTGAGGCCATTTAGGGCTTTAAAGGTCAGCACCAACACTTTGAATTGTGCTCGGAAATGTACTGGGAGCTCAACAAAGCTCAACAACTTTCAGGGTGATCTGGCAACCCTAATATCTGTGTGTTCCTTTACGTTAGTGAAGTAACTTAAAAGATTAAGAGTCCAGAGAAAAGTCTGCTCAGAAGTAAGGACCATTAAATTGTACGGAGTTTTCTCCCAGCTAAGTGTCCATAACTGGAGTGAGAACTACTTGTGGTCCTTCAGATGTCATGGCACTCAGATTCCCGTCAGCCTCAGCCAGCATGAGGTGATAGCCAAAAGAAAGATAACTATTTGTATACCACTTAACCACAGTGGTCTCTAAGCAGTGTAGTCCAGCCATACTGCATGGCCACAGATGCCCCACCCCTGGTGTATAAGATTGCACCCTAAGGCTCCATCTCCACTGGGGGAGTTGTCCTAACCAGTGCTGGAGCTGTTGGGGCCTCAACACCCTGGAAATAATTTTGGCTGTCCCTTCTGTGCTCCCTCTCCTCTCTCTACTGATAATAGGTAAAGGGACCCCTGACTGTTAGATCCAGTCGCGGACAATTCTGGGGTTGCGGCACCCATCTTGCTTTATTGGCCGAGGGAGCCGGCGTACTGCTTCCAGGTCTTGTGGCCAGCACGACTAAGCCGCTTCTGGCGAAGCAGAGCAGTGCATGGAAACGCCGTTTACCTTCCTGCCGGAGTGGTACCTATTTATCTACTAGCACTTTGACGTGCTTTCGAACTGCTAGGTTGGCAGGAGCTGGGACCAAGCAACGGGAGCTCACCTCGTTGCGGGGATTCAAACTGCCAACTTTCTGATCGGCAAGCCCTAGGCTCTGTGGTTTAACCCACAGCGCCAGCCACTTCCCTCTCTACTGATGCTTACTTCCTTATCTGCTGGCTTTCTGAGCCAGCAAGTAGATGCTAAGATATAGGTAAGCGAGAGGAAGTTTGGCTTGAGGGTATTTCCAAAATCTGGAATCAGCCCTGATCCTAATCTTGGAGATTCTGGTCCTGGTCTACCCGAGGATTCTGAACCTTAAGAAAGGTCTAACTTTAATTTTTTTTATATAAGATATTTATTAAAGTTTTACAAAAAGAAACATAGAAATGCATACATCATAAAAAAGAGGACAAAGATAACAAAAATACACAAAGAGTAAAACAAAGAATACATAATAAAACAATACAAAAAAGGATAATGAAAAAACATAAGCAAGAAAAAAAGAAAAAAGAGAACCAATCTTTAACTCTATATTTGTTTAACCCTGATTCTTGACTTCCTCACACCTCCCTTTTTTGTGTTCCCATTTATCCAATCAAATTCAGCAAATCCCTACCCTCTTTCAGTTCTCATTATTAATTATATAACTTAACATAGTATGTCTCCAATCTTTCATCCCTCTCTAGTTCATTTTTACCATAACTTAATCACTAATGCCATATTATTTTTAAATCCAACATCATCTTAGCACTCATAAATTTTGCAATATTTTTGAAGGTAATCTTTAAATTTCTTCCAATCCTCTTCCACCGACTCTTCTCCCTGGTCTCGGATTCTGCCAGTCATTTCTGCCATCTCCATGTAGTCGATTACTTGCATCTGCCATTCTTCCAAAGTGGGTAGATCCTGTGTCTTCCAATGCTTTGCAATGAGTATGATTGCTGCTGCTGTGGCGTATATAAAGAAAGTTCTATCCTTCTTTAACACCAATTGGCCAACTATGCCCAGGAGAAAGGCCTCTGGTTTCTTCAAGAAGAAAGGTCTAACTTTAAAGCTAAGCTTCGACGGTGGACTGAACTCCCTCTGGAGGTTGTAGACTCTCCTTCCTTGGAGGTTTTTAAGTAGAGGTTGGATTAAAGCATCTGTCTTGGATGCTTTAGTTGAGATTCCTGCATTGCAGAGGGTTGGGAGAGATGGCTCTTGAGGTCTCCTCCAACTCTACGATTCTGCGATTCTAGGATTAAAGCTAATGTGGCGGAACAGGAGGTAGTTTGCCGTAAATGAGGCAAAGGCACAAAGCAGAATGACCACAACTAGAATAATAATAATATAATATAATATTTATACCCTGCCCATCTGGCTGAGTTTCCCCAGCCACTCTGGGCAGCTTCCAACAAATATTAAAATACAGTGGCCTGTTAATCATTAAAAGCTTCCCTAAACAGGGCTGCCTTCAGATGTCTTCTAAAAGTCAGATAGTTGTTCTTCTCTTTGACATCTGGTGAGAGGGTGTTCCACAGGGTGGGTGCCACTACCAAGAAGGCCCTCTGCCTGGTTCCCTGTAACCTCACTTCTCGCAGTGAGGGAACCACTAGAAGGCCCTCGGAGCTGGACCTCAGTGTCCAGGCAGAACGATGGGGGTGGAGACGCTCCTTCAGGTATACTGGGCGGAGGCCATTTAGGGCTTTAAAGGTCAGCACCAACACTTTGAATTGTGCTTGGAAACGTACTGCGAGCCAATGTAGGTCTTTCAAGACTGGTGTTATGTGGTCCTGGCTGCCGTTCCCAGTCACCAGTCTAGCTACTGCATTCTGGATTAGTTGTAGTTTCTGGGTCACCTTCAAAGGTAGCCCCATATAGAGCACATTGCAGTAATCCAAGTGAGAGATAACTAGAGCATGCTTAACACACAATTTAAGGAAGTTGCTGGCCCAAGATCTGATGGTGGCAGGTGGCTTTCTCTCAAGTGGCTATACTACCTCCAGAATCAGAGGCAGCATTCATTTGAATACCAGTTTGCTAGGAAACAAGCACGGAAGAGGGCTATTGGCTTCATATTTTGCTTGCCAGCCTTCCCATAGGAATCTGGCCCGCCACTGTTCAAAACAAGATGCTGAATGAGACACATCTTTTGTCTGATCCAGCAAGACCTATGACTTGCGTTCTTTGCAGACCTTCCAGACTTGGTTCCCAAAAGGGTTTCCGTGGTGATTTTTTTATTGTTTAGTTCTCCTTTTTTAGCTGTTATATTGGCTATGTTCATCTGATTTTATGGCATTTTCTAAGCTGCCACTGCCCATAAAATATTTTAAATGATTAGTTGCAAAGGTTGTAGTGGCATTTTTAAGCTGGGAGTGCTGTTCTTTTTGGCTGTGTTGGAACATAAGAATGCAGCCTCCCTGCAATCAAAATTTCAGACGTATTCAGGACTACGGGACACACTCAAGTAGTGTAAGTTGTAGCACTTGTAGACACACGTTGAAGAGGAAATCCAATAAAGGTATGGGCAGATTTAATAGCCCAACACATGTGAATCCCTCAAGTCACTAGAGTAATGTTGCTATCATTGTGTGACCCTTTCAGAAATTTATTTGGAACTGCTTACCTCTCTGAATGTGGGTTTGCCTCTCTGAATTATCCTACTTTTACCTGAATCAGGAAACAGCCCTTTCTCTGAGCAGGCAGTAGCTAGAAAAGGTTTAGCAGCAGCAAACTAGAATCTAGTGAAATAAACGAAGCCCAGTTATGTAACATGGGGCCAAATAATGACTACCTACGCGTAGAATTCATTTGTGTAAAAAATGATAGATGGAAAGCAAACAGGGAAGGCCAATTCACTTAATGACTAGAAGTTAGAAAGGTCTCAATTTGCCACAATTAGAATTCCTGAATTTCTAGTTCTCAGAAGCTGCTCATTAAGCCTCACTGCCTTTCTGCTTTTCTTTTAAACTTCCTGTTAATTGCTAGAGCTTTCTGCCATACGATGAAGAGGTTTCATGAGGATTAACTACTAATATTTAATTTCTCCCATCTGCCAACTTTGTAATCAGCAAATCAAAGCTCAGGGGAAATCTCCAATCTTGCTGGCTTCCGTTTGAACAGATTTCCAAACTTTCAGGACTATAGCAATGCAGCTGTTACAGGCAGGCTTCCTCTTATTCCCTGAATTTCACTTCAGGCACCAGCTGAGATGATATCATACAGAGGTGACACCTGGGTTTGACGTTCAGTATTTGTTGCTTTGTGACTAAACCAGCACTACAGAATTCCAGCGAACAGGAATGGAAACAATCCAGAATTCATCGTCATATCCTAGTTTACATGGCACAGAGTCAAACCTGGATTCTGCCAGTATTTAATCAGATCCAAGGAACCACTGATGTTTGGTTCTCTCCTTTAAATAGCATCCTTCCTCTATTTCCCTCACATTCCATTGCAAAACACCTTTGAAACTAAGGGAAGTTTGCCTCATGAAATGGAGGAACAGTCAACTTGGGTACAAGTCTTTGGATTAATCTGAAATGGTCCCTCAGCTAAATACATACATTTTATGGAAAGTGTTCCAATAACATCTGTTCACCAGGATTTATGGAATTTAGCAGATTCCATAGTGGCAGCAATATTTTGTTTCATGGGACAACTGAAGCCACGGTTCAATCATAGATCTCCAATTATTCTAGTTGCTTTTTATCATAGATGTGTCATGGTAATAGATACCCAAGCACGTGCTAGCAATAAGCCAGTTAAAATAAATTAGCACTAAATGCAAGAGAGCCTGCTAAGTTTTCAGGCATTTAAAAATGCACACAGGTCAAGAGAGCATGAGGTTTCTGCACGTATCCAAGTGCTTGATTAGGCATGGGAGGTCTAAGGGGGGGGGGGAGTTAAAATAAATGTGACCTTTGTTACAACCTGATAGGTATGGTGCTTTTTTTCCAAATTGAGAATCCTGACTGGCCACAGCCTCTTATCTGACCTGCAATATTAACAGTGGACTTAAATTGCAGGGCTGCCGTAAGCTATTCTCTCAGCACAGCCCCTCCACACTGCAAAAGGGATAAAACAAGTTAACCACACCACATGCTTAGAATAGTAGAGTTGGGACAAGGGTCATCTAGTCCAACCCCTGCAATGAATGAGGTTTGAACCCACAAGAGATTAAGAGTCCGATACCCTAACAACTGGCTATCCCAGCTTGTTGTATACTAATCTCAGCCCAACCTACAGTTTGGAAATAAAAGCAATGCTCAACACTGCAGGGTTGTTGTGCACTCTCAGCTTTGGCCCAATTCCCAATGTGCAATAAGGATTTAATACCACTAACCGAAGACCCTGACCTGCAGTATGCAGTCTTAACCACAGTCTAGGGCTGGCACAAGACTTTCTCTCCCAACCACAACCCCTATGGGGACAATGAACTACATTCGCTTTGGAATTTGTATTAGCAGGGTGGTGGTGGTTGTTGTTTTTAAATCACAGTAAATATGCACCAAGAAGTAGCAGCAAACATTTTCTGCTCTCTTTGGCAGGTTTGTGAGGTGAGATAAACACAGTAGTGCCCAATCGCAGTTGCATTAAAATCAAGTCACTCCAGTCCATTCATGTTCTAATTCAATATTCTGATGTTTTCCCAAACAACCAGTCCATGCTCAGTCCTCATTGGGCTGTTTTTGGCGATTTGCTCTCACCTGACTTTTATTCTTTTTTGGGGGGGGGGTGTTGTTTCAGGTATTCGTACCTCTGCAAATCTCAGGGATTCCTGGAATGCACGCTATTTCTGGCGCTCTTCCGACCCGGAAGTCAGTCCCTGTGGCAGAAAAAAAATGGCGCTGCAGGGGGGGGGGGAGTACGGAATCTCCACACCGATCCACAGAACGGCTGTGGGCCAGTTCCAGGAAGCTCCCTGGCCCAGAACCGGCCCATGGGCCTTAGGTTGCCGACCTCTGATCAAGAGTATAAAGTAACAGTCTAAAGAATGGAACAGAAGAAAGTGTGAAACCACTTGAACAAATGGCAAATTCACATTTGGGATACGATACGATACGATATCTTTATTGTCATTGTCCCTTGCGGAACGATGAAATTGAAAAAGTACATAAAAACTACATAAAACTACCACGAAACTACATAAAAACTACATAAAACATTCAAAACCCCCTAAAAACTCTAAAACCCCATTTTAAAATACACTATACTACAGAGACCCCTTATGCTGCGTTTAGAACCAGAATTGCATTAGCGTAGAAACTGTTTTTTCAGGCGGCTAGTCCTGGCCTTTATAACCCTATACCTTCTTCCAGAAGGCAGAAGCTGAAAGAGATCATTTCCGGGGTGCGTACTATCATGTGCTATCTCTGCCGCTTTCTTATGGCACCTGGCAGCATAGATTTGATCTAAGGTGGGAAGAGTGCACCCAATAATTCTCTCTGCAGTCTTTACAACCCTGGATAGCATTGTTTTTTCCCTGGCAGTGCAGCTCCCAAACCACACGCACAGACCATAAGTTAGTACGCTTTCCACAGTGCAATGGTAGAATGCCATCAACATTGAGAGATTGTTTTTCCGGAGGATTCTCAGAAAATATAACCTCTGCTGTGTTCTCTTCACCAGGTCTTTGCTGTTCTCTCCCCAGGTTAGGTCGTCTCTCAACTCCATTCCCAGAAAACGAAACACTGAGACCTGTTCCACGCACTTCCCCTCAATAATAAGTGGCTGAATATTGAATTTACATTTCCTAAAATCCACAATGATCTCTTTTGTTTTCTTTAAGTTAAGCAGTAAGTTGTTTTTCCTGCACCACTCTCCCCCAACTGCTCAACTTCCTTCCTATAGGCCGTCTCCCCCTCTCCAGCCATAATTAAACCAACCACTGTTGTATCATCTGCGAACTTAATGATCTTATTACTGGGGTATTTGGGGGCACAGTCAGCTGTATAGAGCATGTATAAAAGCGGGCTCAACACACACCCCTGCGGCGTCCCCGTATTCGTGATGAGATCCGCAGAGACGTGGGAACCCAACCTGACCCTTTGGGAACGGTTTGATAGAAAGTCTAATATCCACCTGCACAAACATGGTGGAATTCCCAGGTCTAATAATTTGGGCACCAATCTATGCGGAAGAATAGTATTAAATGCAGAACTAAAGTCTACAAATAACAATCTCGCGTAGTTCCCTTGCTTCTCCAAATGAGTCAGGACAGCATGTAAAGCCATTGCCACAGCATCCTCTGTGGATCTCTTTGCCTTGTACGCAAACTGGTAAGGGTCAAGTCCCACTGGCAGACAAGATAAGATGCACTTCCTCACCAATTTTTCAAAACATTTCATTATAATGGGTGTCAGCGCCACAGGGCGAAAATCAGACTGTCTATCTTTGATGTTTTTTGGCAGGGGTATAATGGTAGGGGATTTCAGAAAGGGTGGAACAGTGGCTTGGGCCAGAGACTGGTTAAAAACCTTCATAAAGATTCTTGCCAGTTGGTCCGAACAATCTCTTAGCACCCTGCCAGCCACCCCATCTGGGCCCATAGCCTTCCTCATGTTTACCTCCTTTAATATTCGCCTCACTTCTCCCTCTTCCATCCTGGCAGCATTTCCTGTAGGTAGTGATGCCAATAGCTCTGGCATCCCTGTTGGAGTCACTGTTGGTGTCAGCTCAAATCGGGCAAAGAAGGTATTCAACTCTCCCACCAAGTTTTGGACCAGCATACCTTAAAAACCACTTGCCACTCTGTACACTAGTAGTAGGGAACCCTTCAGACTCCCAACTCCCATCAGCTCCAGCCAGCATAGCCAATAGTGAGAGATGAGAGTTCTAGTCCACAGCAGCAGGAGGGCCACAGCTTCTCCACTCATGTCCTAAGATGTTCAGAGGCCTTTCTCCAGGTTCCCCTACCATCTGAGGTATTGCAAAAGTAATAGTTGTGGAATGCTCTCCCCTGGTGAGATTTACCTGGCACCTACGCTGATGACATTTCAGCACCAAGCAAATGTCTTTTATTTTCTCAGACCCTTTAATTTGTTTTCTTTTGGCTGGCAGTTTCTTATGCCGTTTTTAGAGATTCTGCTTTTTTTTAGCTTTTTTGTTGGCTGTCAGCCTTCTTATATTCTGAAATTCTGTAAGCTACCCTGGGAATCTGACTGAAGGCTGTGGTTTAATGCTGTGGTTTAAACCCATATAATTGATGCCAGGCATATTATTATGTGTTATGTCAACATACTAATGCCCTACTCTGCTATTGTGTTGTACTGCAGAGTTGAAATGCAGAATATAATAAGTAGAAATAAATAAAAATCACACATAATAAGAGATTTTGATCATGTTTGGAAGTGGTACGTGATTAAGGTAATACAAGTTGCACTAATAATAGACAGCACATTTACTGAGCAACACATTTATTCAGTCCATGGCAGATTACTACTGTGCTAATGCTGTACACAATTAATTTTCCATGGTGGCGGCTTGCTTCATCTACAGTCAGGATGGCGGTTCAAATTCATATTGAAGAACATTTAATGGTGGCCAGAAGAGGATTCTGAAACAACACACACAGACAAACTCAATTGATTGAGCAATTTTCAGGAAGCCATTTGCATTCAACTTCTACGCTGTCATGTTTGGCCACTTTATAAGGACTGAAAAATATTGCAGATCAACTAGTGGAACACATTCTACCGTCCTCATCAACTTGGTGTGAGCACATATGAAACCTGGCAACACCTTTAGAAAACATGTTAGTGAGTTTTCTCCAACAACTTTCCCCCTTTGCTAGTTATCTTTATGAGAAACCAGTGCTTTTAATGACTATATTGGTAAAAGGATACTTAAGTTCATCTATTTTTTAAAATCAAAACATGCAGTATGCTAAAATCTAAGTAGACAGCAGCACTACTGCGTACAAGGAGCCTTACTTTCTAGCAAGTGTCTGTAAGATTAGTCTGAGAGCCCCTTTGCTGTGCTGATGCAATCTCCACCCTAGTGACAACAAGCAAACACTAACTAAAGTAGTTGCAACACTTCTAAGAGAAGAAATGGGATGCTGCAGTTCAGTAGCTTTCTAGCAAGGAGACCCTGCTGATGCCCTCAGCAGTTGGGCAGCTGTTGCACAAACTATGCCCTCTGCAGCACTCAAGAGCACAGATATACCTGAAGTATGTAAGGGCCATCAGTTTTGTTGATCTGGCGCAGACAGTGACTATTTATTTATTTTAATACCAATTAGGTTCTAGCTGGCTGGATGATGAAATATAACAGCATGTAGGTTTGGTTTTAAAATATTATGGGCAAATGCCTGCAATATACAGTAGTTGGTTATAAATGATTTTTATTCAGAACATTTCAGAAGTGGCAGCAGCATTTTCAGAGTTTTGTACACACCCTCAGCATCAATGATTGGGAACTATTTTACATTTTTTTTAGCTATTTCAAGCTCTGTCTTGACTAATTAAATATTTTGCAAAAGAAAAGCTGTCAGTACTTACTATTTTCCAGTGACTTTTTTTTACCTAAGAAAATGAAGAAATTAATTAGAAAACTACTAATTAACAGTTCTCGTCAAATTTAGGCACAATGAAAAAGCCAGATTTAAGCCATGTTTTAAACATGACTACTACATCTACATCAGAGGTCAAAATTCAAGACTACCCAGTTTACCAGTTTCTAATCATTCTTAAGTGAGGCAATTCCACACCTGAGGTTTTTATTAAGGCTGAAGTCCTATGCAGTGGCCTGGGAATAAATCTCCATGAGTTTGGGATAGTCTTCACAGTAAACATGGGTAGGATTGAGATGCACAACATTTACACTACTTATTGCAAAGAGATAGTAAGAAAATACTGCTATACAATAAGGGACTAGTCAAACTATTTTGTACTGGCACATGTACCTGAATAAATCATGAAAGTAATCCAAGACAGAAGTGTGAGACTCTGTTAATCTTTTACAAGAAGAATCCAAGATTTATCCTGGGCCTACTATAGTGTTCCACAGACCAAATGGAATGTGCACCTTTCATTGAAGCTGTTTTGATTAAATCAAGCTTTTAAAAAAAAAAGAACTCAAAATAATAATAATAATAATAATAATAATAATAATAATAAATTCACATAGAATTTCTTATTTGAAGTTAGGCCCTAGTTAAGGATGGCACCTCTCAGAATATTGAGAATTTTGCTATTAATATTATAGTTTATACAAGTTGTAGCTTGCTATTTTGCATTCAAATGAACGAAAGCTACTTCTGTATATTTTTTTTTACATATAACCATAAACATAATCCATTTTTTGTTTTGATTCAGTAGCTCACTATCATTATAGTTCTGTTGGGCTAATATCCTCCCCAAGCCAATTTTAGCTGACACCTATAATTGCAACCTTAGAAGAGAAACGCACAAAACTTACCTCCATAGGAGATTTTGTAAAAGACGAGGCTGGTTAAGAAGGCACCAATCCATAGTTCTTGGTGAACTTGAGTATGGTAAATCTTTTGCATGTCCCACCATCTTGTCAAAGCACTCTTAAACATCTGTAAGTTGGAACAGAATGGCAGTCTTAGTATTTTGAAGTTAGCAAATGTCTAACATTAAGGATATAGTTGTTGTCTTTGAAAAAAAGGAGTGGGGAACCTGTGGCCGTCCATATGTTGCTACCAACTCCTACCATTCCTCACCATTGGTTATGCTGGCTGGGACTAATGGGAGTTAGGTTCCAACAATACCTGGAGGGCCACAGGTTCCCCATCCCTGAGTTACAGGCATAGGTCTCATTACAGGTACAGTGGTACCTCGGGTTACAAATGCTTCAGGTTATAAACTCCGCTAACCCGGAAGTATTGTATATGTAAGTATTGGAGCTCCAATACTTTGGCCACCTCATGAGAAGAGAAGACTCCCTGGAAAAGACCCTGAAGTTGGGAAAGACCGAGGGCACAAGAAGAAGGGGACGACGGAGGACGAGATGGTTGGACAGTGTTCTCGATGCTACGAACATGAGTTTGACCAAGCTGCGGGAGGCAGTGGAAGACAGGAGTGCCTGGCGTGCTCTGGTCCATGGGGTCACGAAGAGTCGGACACGACTAAACAACAACAACCTGGAAGTAGTTGCTCCAAGTTGCGAACTTTGCCCCAGGATGAGAATGGAAATTGCGTGCTGGTGGCGCAGGGACAGCGGGAGTCCCCATTAGCGAAAGTGCACCTTGGGTTAAGAAAAGCTTCTGGTTAAGAACTGACCTCCGGAACAAATAAAGTTTGTAACCCGAAGTACCACTATATTTAAAATCAACAGAATGCTTAGCAACATGCCCAACTCCAATCAATGTTTAATTGCATATTTTTTTGGTAATGTGTTACCTTCAATATGGTCTTTTTAACTCCAAGGTGTATGGCAAAATTCCCCAACCTGGTGCCCTCTAGATGTTTTGGAGTACAACCTCCCAACTAACGGGCAGCCCCAACCACGACAGGGCAGGCTAAAAAACTTTTGCTTAAGAGTTCAGTCACTATAACATTTAGAGGTGTGAGATAGCTTTAATCAAAATGTGGAATGATTCTCAAGACCAGATTATGCCAGTGAACATGGTCATATGATTTTGACCACAGATAATGCAGGAATTCTACCAATGGCTGTCAAATGCCTCTTCAATGCTGTTTGCTCATCTGTCATATTCTGAGGTGTCATCTTTTTAGACAGGAAAAGTCAACATGAAGAAAATGGTCTAATATGCAGATATCATGCACACCTGAAATGTCAAAATAAATTTGCCGTGTTGTTAATTGGCCTAGTGGGAATATCTCTCACTGATTCTGAAAGCTCTTTGCCAGTCCATTTCTAGGCATAATTGCTTTTGTTTACCTTTAAAGCCCTCATACAACTTGAGCCCTAGATAACTGAAGGAGTGCTGGACGGACTGCACACTAAGATCATTGTTGGACGCCCTTCTCTGAGGTCAGAGCACCAAGAGATGAGACAGGTGGCAACTGTTGATGGATGCAATCCTATATGCACTATCATGAGAGTAAGCCCCCCTGACTTGACTTTCTAACTTCTGGGCAGCTGGAACAACTTCTACCATCT
This sequence comes from Podarcis gaigeae, assembly GCF_964106915.1. Classification (NCBI taxonomy): domain Eukaryota; kingdom Metazoa; phylum Chordata; class Lepidosauria; order Squamata; family Lacertidae; genus Podarcis; species Podarcis gaigeae. The sequence continues at coordinate 14,295,900 of NC_139678.1, read as the reverse complement.
CTTCCTGCTCTGCAAATTGCTGCTGCTGTCTCTGCAGGAAAAGTGAAATGCTGGGCCATCTCTGGAGGAGGACCCACCCCACCACTTGATTTATAGTAGCTGAGCCGACCTTCACATAGGACTTCTAAGTTGAGTGGGGAGGAGGAGGTTTTCAGATACTTTGGGCGTAAGCCACATTAGGGCTAGGGAGCTTTTCTCAATATCGGGGCCTCATATGTTGGGACGCCCATCATTCCAAGCCATCATGACCAGGGATCACAGGAGCTGTAGTTCAAGAACATCTGGGGACCCAATGTTGAGAATACAGTCATACCTCGGGTTAGACACTTCAGGTTGCGTTTTTTTCAGGTTATGGACACTCCGAAACCTGGAAGTACTGGAACAGGTTACTTCCAGGTTTCAGAGGTCGCGCATATGCAGAAGCGCTAAATTGTGCATGCACAGAAGCACCAAATTGCAACTTGCATGTGCACAGATGCGCTGCTGCGGGTTGCGAATGTGCATCCCGCACGGATCATGCAACCCGAGCGTTCACTGTATATATAAAACACACTCACTCACTGTAAAAGAAGCAAGCCTTATGTTGCCCACCTCCCGTAGGAAGAATGCCTCACAGTGGATCAGACTCCCTCAGGAGGTGGTGGCCTCTCCTTCCTTGGAGGTTTTTAAGCAGAGCTTGGGTGGTCATCTGTCATGGCTGTTTGAGATTCCTGCTTTGCAAGGGGGTTGGGCTAGTTGACCCTTGGGGTCCCTCCCAACTCTACAATGACAAGAGCTGTTCAGCAGTGGAAGGTGGGGGTGGTCTCTCGCTCACTGGAGGTTTTTTACACAGTGGATTGAATGGCCATCTGTCAGAGATCCTTCAGCTGCGATTCCTGCACCGCAGCGGGGGTTGGACTAGATGATCCTCGGGGATCCCTCCCATCTCCACGATTCCGGGATTGATTCTCAGACCGGCCTCACCCGCCAAGCCAGTTTCTGCTGCCCCCTTGGGCTTGGCTCCTGAGTTTAAGCCTCGGTCTCCCTCTCTACTCCCTCACGGTCCCGTAGCCAAGGCAACCCCGTTCGCCCTTCCGCAAGGCCGCCGGGCGGCCAGCAAGGCGCGGGGACGAAGGCCCTGGACGCCGCCTCCGCCGCCGGGAGAACACGGCAAAGCCTTCCGAAGGCTCGGAGCAAAAAGCCGGGCCTACCTCGAAGCCTGTGACGCGACAAAGGAGAACGGCGAAGGCGAAGGTCACAAAGCTGCCGCCACCAGGACCGCCGCCGCCGATCGTCGCAAGGCCTGCCGGGAGAAGAACATGTGCCTGCCTAGAGCGCCTCTTCGCCCGCTTCCTTCCGCTCGCAGCGCCCCCTATCCTGGAGGAGCTCGCACGACAGCCGCCGCTTTCGCCTGCCCTACCCGGTAGAGAACTGCACATTGTAATAATAGGGATGATTCGCGTGGCCCAAGCTTTTATTTTATTTTATTTTATATGTCGCTTGACCGTGTGTGTCTGGGGGGAAACCTCGAAGCGGTTGCGCAAGGCAAATTTACAGCCATAAATTACAAACACGATTGCGGAAAGTTTTGCTTCGAAGCTGCCGCTCCCACCGATTTCAATCTACTGCATCCAGATATTAAAAGCTGCGTTTTTACGCGAGCCGGATTTGCGAGCAGAGCCCATTGCACTGAGCAAGACTAGGAGCAGCATTAAAAAAAAAAATCGCCTGGACAAGAGTTCCTAGGATAGGAATTAATTCCTGCGCCGCTCGAGCTTTCCCCGGTCGCTCAGGATTCAGCTCGAACGGTCTCAGATTGTGTTCGCTTTCAAATTAGAGCCAGATTCATGTGCATGGTTACTGGGAAATAAGGCCAGTGGGGCTTGCTCCTAAGTAAGACTGCAATCTTACTCGGGGTGAGGATGAAGCCTATTAAATTAAAACCTCTTTAAAACAACAACAGCAACGCCTCATCTGTTTGAACCATTAAGGCTCGCATCTTTGGAGACATCACTGTGCAATAAGTCCCACTGAATTCAGCAAAACTTCCCTCGGCATAGGGTTGCATGGACTGAAGCAGTTCGACATGCGATCCACATGCTTCTTAATTTAAGCGTCTTAAACCTGCTTGCCCAGGCTGTCATTTTTTTTTATTTTTCACCGCAAGCGCTTGTCTCCTCCCAAAAGCAAAAACGGCATAGGTTACCGGTGCGGCAGGTTTTCCAAGGAGCTCAAGATGGCGCACGTAGTTTTAATTTTAAGCCCTCACACCAACCTTGCGAGGTAGGTTAGGCTGAGAGGCAGTGGCTGGCCCCACGTGATCCAGTGAGCTCGACACGTGTACTGTAAACAGGCACAGCTGCTGAAATTCTACTTCTCTTACAGCCGCTCAGTAATTATTTTGCTGAAGTTATTTGAGGATGATCGCAAAACCAAGTTGTTAAGAATGGGTTTGAATTACATACTAGACGGCTGCATTAGTAGGAGCCATTGGGCACAGTGGGACCTACTTCTGAGCAAACATACACCTATAATTCTTTATTTTTACATGTATATTCTCAAGCAGGTGTATGAGATTTCCCTCCTGCCGTTTTATATTCGCGACAGCCTTGCGAGGTAGGCTAGGCTGAGAAAGAAGTGGCTGGCCCAAGATCACCCAACGAACATCACTGCTGATTTTTTTTTGGGGGGGCGGCGGGTTTCCTTGAACCTGGGTGGGTCTTCCCCATTTGTAGTCCGATGCTGTAACCGCTGTACCACACTGCACAGGATGGCGCTGTTTGTGGGCTAAACTGGACTACCGCCTGCCTGCCGTAGAACAATGGCTAACCTCATTGTAACTAAAAAAGTGCGCACGAAGTGCATGTTTTCCCTCCAGCAGAGTGGCTTATTATGGTATGCACTTTTGTGTTTTTACAGTATATTGTAAACCGTCCTGTGATATTTGGAAGAAGGGCAGTATAGAAATTTAATAATACTATATCCATCCATACTGGCGCAGCAGCAAAAAAATAAACAATACAAATGTACAAATATTTGGGTAGAAACTCCTCGGTGCAGCCCAAGCAATCCGACAGGATGCAAATCGTCTCCTCTCGGATGATCAGATTGTCATTTAATTAGCTGGAAGAATGAAACAGATCCTTGGAGATCAGCTGTGTGTGTAAGAGTGCAAAGTGGTCGCCGCTGCCATTGCTGTGCGCGGCAACCTCCACCCCCAAAAAGACTAGTCGCCCCCTTTACCCTGCAGGAAAGTAGATTACATTTTTATTTTATTTAGAATTTATTTAGAATTGCGAAAGAAAAGAGTAAAAGCGAGCCGACCACGTTTACTCGTGGGTGGAAGACAAACCGACGAGATAACTGCATTTTGCGCGATCGACCACAAAAGTATAGATAAACCGTATATTGTGGGTTTTATCTGTCAGCCTTTCTCATCGACCTTGCGCCCCCCTCGAAGTTGTTGGACTACAATTCCCATCATCCCTGACCACTGCTCCTTGTAGCTAGGCATTGATGGGAGTTGTAGTCCAACAAACACCCCTAGCTCTTTGCAGCACAGTTTCCAATTTTGGGGGAGAAAGAGCAGCCGGTAGCAAGTGCGAGTAAACAATGCATATCTTTCTCTAATATACGCACATCCCATTTCACACTTGCAAGGCTTACATTCGATTAAAGGTGCGGAAAGCAGATAGTACCGCAAGGTTGCTTGCAGGCCTAAACGCGCCTGAGTTTAAGCTGGAGCTCGGTTTCAAACGGGCTTGTGCGGTCCTTACACACGTGCGCCGCGCGCGCCTAAACTGGGCGCAAGCCCCGTTTGAACGCGGCGGCAGTTACTTCTGAGTAGATGCGTAGGAGAGCTCTGTACCGGAAGCCACGCCCATTCAAGAGGAGTCGCAGAATTCTGCCTGCGGAATGCTTAGCACGTGGCTGTGGGCGGCGCCTAGCGATTAACCTGGGTTCTTAGGGGGCGTTGCGTGGGCGCTGGCCCTGCTGGGGTGTCTTGGCTTGGCGAGGGGGCAGAGATGTTGCGAAAGCTCACTTTGGACCAGATCAGCGACTGGTTCACCATCGGCAAGGCCGTCAGCGGAGTAGAGTTCTTGGGGGGGCAGCCCCAGGCTGGTGGACCGGCTCACAGCCCGGGGGGGTCTGCGAAAGAGCAGGCCCCTTCTGCCAATGCGTATGTATTTCTGCGGGACAGCTTGTTGCTCACCGTTATTTATTTATATTTTGTTTTGGATGCTTTACTGAAAAATGAAAAAAAGCACAAAACGACACGTGCACAGAGTAAGATAAGACACAAGAAACAGTACCCACGTAGAAAACAGAAAGGAACAAAAAAAATAATAGTATTGTGTACATTACAAAAAAAGAGGGGGAAGCTTGTTATTGTAGTTAACCAGACCGTAATCTAATTTACTGTTATTTATTTAAAAAAGCTCAACCACTTTCTTCAAAGAATCCCAGTGATATATATGGGGAGGGGGGTTTACTGGTTTGTTTTGTTCTTGTCTTTATTACGTACTTTTTTTGTGGTTCTATTCTGTGTTTTTATGCTGTGAACTGCCCTGTGGTTTTTTTGATGAAGGGCGGCATACAAATTTAATAAACAGGATTTGTAGATTGCTGTTCCGTTGAATGGTGGAAATAGTAATCTTGGGAAGAAATAGAGCTGCATAATGCACTCACCCCAAACCTAAATAGTAGAGTACATTAATCCCTGAGAAGAGTTGGGGCCTTGCAGGCTAACCTGCACAATCTAGATTTATTGCTTACCGCATCACAGGGCAGTTTACAATATAAAAACACAAAAATGTGTAACCTAGTGAAAACAATACCCACCCCAAGGTTAAAATGCCATAGATTACAGTGGTACCTCGGGTTACATACGCTTCAGGTTACATACGCTTCAGGTTACAGACTCCGCTAACCCAGAAATATTACCTCAGGTTAAGAACTTTGCTTCAGGATGAGAATAGAAATCGTGCACCGGCGGTGCGGCAGCAGCAGGAGGCCCCATTAGCTAAAGTGGTGCTTCAGGTTAAGAACAGTTTCAGGTTAAGAACAGACCTCTGGAACAAATTAAGTACTTAACCTGAGGTACCACTGTATTTAATTTGTCCAAAGGACAAATTATTTTTCCAATAAAACATTCCATGCAGCTGATGAAGTGGTCTCTTCGGGACTGCTTTGTAATGAAAAATAGGCTGTACACCACAATCCTGTATGTGCTTACTCAATAAGTAAGTGCCGTGGAGTTCACAGGGGCCTTACTCCCAGGTAGGGGTGTGTGGGATTGCTGCTTTTGTTGTTAAGATTATTTGTTCCTCATTGCAGGCAGGTGTTTGTAGCTCCAGGAGACTGGAGGAAAGCAAGTGAAGCCCACTGTCCAAGATAAATAGCCTCTTAGGAATACTCAGTCTGAAAAGACATTTGAGGCCCCAGAGTGTATGTTATGTGTTTCATTAGAAACAGAAGGGGGAAAGGGGGAGTATTTTAGGGGTATGATCCCACCTCAGTCACCTGGAAAAGCAGGTGGTTGAGGCTGACTACCTGGCATGGGCATAGCCAGGATTTTTGTTGTGGGGTGCAGGCCTTTTGTTTGGGGGGGGGCAGAACCTCAGTTATATATTTTTGATTTTTATTCATGGGGCAGCTGCCCCTTCCTGCCCCACTCCCACTATGCCCATGCTACCTGGTAATATGTTAACTACTGTTTGTGAACTTATTGAAGGCATCTCTTTGGCCCCTGTGAGAGAGGATGCTGGACTAGATGAGCTTTTGATATCTCTTAGGTATTGATTTGATGGATTGTTTGATTTCCAAGCTAATCATGTTACCACCAGGTGATCAACACTTCACTTGCCCACTTTGGCCGTGCAGGCAGTTTTTGGAATGAAAGCAAAAGCTAATGTACAGTAATCTATAAACAGCAGCAACAACACAGGAATCGATAAAATTAAAATCTAAGCTGTATAAATTAGAATTACAATTCAAAATTTCAAAGCCAGGAATCTAAGCGGCATATAATTAAAAATATCAGCGGGTAAGGTATGTCTTGGTCAAGTAAAACCTGACAGGTGTGCGCTCTCTCTCAAAAGTCACAAGACTGATTTATAAAGCCACTTTTTCTTTATGTAGTGATGGTTGACTCCTCTGCGGGAGGGATGAGTTCTTTGGGACAGGACTGGACAGGCACGGCTTTGCAGTAATCAGAATGGCTGTCTATCTGTGCAAATTCTAGAACCGTGTTATTCAAACGATGGGCCTTGGGCCACTTAAAGGCAGGCCTCAGCGCCACAGTTTCTTCTCTCTTGCCTGCCCAGCCCCTTAATTATGTCAGCTTTTTTGGTTAGGCTGGTGCCTGCACCAACAACTCCTTGCCTTCAGAGTCAAGATGGCTGGGAGATGTTCAGGGTCAAAAGGAAGGAATGTCTCTCCTAAGTGGGGAAAAAGCTAGAGGAGGAAGTGGAGGAAATTAGACTGTGAGAGAAAAGGTTTCATATTTATTAATAATAACAATAGACTGGAAACCAAAAGGGAAGGGGATATAGCAGAAATGTAATAGGATCATGGATGAGGGATGATGGAATAAATGGGAGTTTTGAAGGCAGGGAATAAGGTACAAGTTGAGTGTGAAAGGAGAAAGGGAGAAGAAATTACAAGAGGGGGGTAAAAAAATACTTAGACATGTGGGAGTGGGAAGGGAAAATGATATATATGTTTTTGGGTTTCCCCACAGGCAAGCATCTTCTGGCTGGCCACTCTGAGAAAAGGATCATAGAATTGTAGTGTTGGAAGGGGCATGTGGGTCATCTAGACCAACCCCCTGAAATGCAGGAATTTTTTTTTTGCCCAAGGTGGGGTTTGTTGGGTCTTTGGCCTGATCCAGCAGGGCTCTGCTTACATTCTTCTCTTCCAAGGATTAACAGTACGATAGATAGCAGCTGAGAGATTCTCCCCCCGCCTCCATTCAGTCAACAGGTCAGTGTCGGTTGGGTGTAGTGGTTATTAGAGTATTGGACTAGGTCCTGATATCTCTGACCACTGGCAGTGATGACAAGGCGCTGATGCGATTTGTAGTCCAATACCATCCACAGGGCCATCGATTCCCTGGCCCTCCCAACACCATACATGCAGACTGCACATGGACCGCTGTGTGTGGAGGTCTGCATATCCTGCTGTGGAACCCTTGGTTGTTGCAAGGGTTTTTTTGGGGGGGCGGTGTCTGGATGATGAATTTTGGGGAATAAGGCTTCCTTTCTTTGGGAGGGCTTTATTTAAATAAAAAGGATTGGCGCGTAAAAGGCAGAAAATCAAGATAGGGCTGCAAAGGGGAATTGACGGAACTCAGAGATTAGCTTCCTTGCACGAACAGTTTTTTCCCTCATGCTAGGAGTGCGTTGGATTCAAGATGCAGCCTTGAAAACCTACACAATTTATTATATTCTAAGCACCAGGGGCAAAAGAAATGTGTGTATGCAATAGGAAACTATAGTCCTGTTTTTACTTAAAAGCAAGTCCTAGTGAATTCAGTGGGACTTCTTTTCAGGTGAAGTGGGGTTAGGATTGCAGCGTTTGCCTCTCGACTCTGCCTTTGCTATCTGGTGGCATAACCCTAAAACTGCAAGCGTGTCAGTTGCTGTTCCGTAATGGTGGGAGTTAAATTTAGCTTGGATATGTTTGCGGAAAAGTCAATTCTGGCAACTATTTTCATTGATTTTCTGCTCTACTTATGTCAGTTGTGGCCACAGTTCCCACATGTCAGTTTCAAGCTATTGGGGGGGGGGAACCACCCTTCTGCATGACCCCCCCACAAATGCTTGAGGGGAAAAGCATATATTGAAGTGTTTAAAAACCACAGACTAACAACATGTATATAAAAGCAAGCAAGATTGGAGTGTTTATATGAATGTATCCCAAGTTGGTTTGTTTTTAGATCTAACCAGGAATTTTACTGTATAGGGAACCTTTTTGTTTCTTCACAAAAATTCTGTTGGCTGCCATGTACTGTGGTAATCAGACTTATCAAATCTGCAATCCACTTTTTAACCCCACACTGCCGCATAGGACTTGTGGTTTATTTCCACTTCATGCCCCTCCCCCTCTTTAGGTATTTTTCTACTTTAGGATGATTAGAAGCAGAGAAGATCAGAGCTCTTAAATTTGTTACACGGTGGAAGTGCTGCATTGTTCTTACACAACTATTAACAGTAGTAAATGAGTGCTGTCTTTGATTTTTTCTTTCCCTGCTTCTCTCATTGAAAAAGCAAATAGTGGTGTCCATTGTTTTGTGATTTGCCTTAGACCAGAGTGCTTCCTATCTGCTGAAGACCAACGTTATAAATAAGAGTGCAGGAAAGGCTGTTTAATTTTTCCCTTTTTTACTGTTGAGTTTTCATTTCAGAAAGTAAATGACTGACTTTGGAAAAGATTGCATGCCTGCTGACCACAGAACAATCTCCCCTTCCCCCTTTGCTATTGCTTTTCATAATAATAATAATAATAATAATAATAATAATAATAATTTATTTATATCCCGCCTATCTGGCTGGGTTTCCCCAGCCACTCTGGGTGACTTCCAACAAAATATTAAAATACAGTAGTCCATCAAACATTAAAAGCTTCCCTAAACAGGGCTTCCTTCAGATGTCTTCTAAAAGTCTGGTAGTTGTTGTTTAACATAATTTATTATTTATACAGTGATTTCATTCTTAAAATATTTTCTACTGTACATGCTTATAGGAACATTATGAACAGCATACTTCAGACATCTCATTAAAAAAGTCTATTCTACAGTATGGATTGGGTTAGGAAGGTTCTTTTACACAACATGGTTAGCTAGCAAAACAGTAGAAAGAGGCTGGCATTCTAATTATCCTAAGGACTGTAAATTATATGCAAGTTGTAACGGGTTTACCATTCTGAATTTGCAGCAATGGGGCTGGAGTGGTGTAAAATTTTGTGATTTCTTCAGAATTGTTGAATCTTGCTGAAAGCTGGTAACCGAGGGACATCAGAGGCAACCTTGGGAAGAGAGGGAAGCTTAACTTGATGGGTAGTAATAGGGAAGATTCCAAATTCTGTGGGAGAAAGTTGGAAACATGCCCTGAGTGTTCTTGTCAACGTAACTAGATACAGTCGGGATCTCCTCTTTGTCTGTTTTGCCTGAGTTGTCGCCAGGTGCTGCAAAGTGCATGGAGCAATTTGTATTCCAAACGTCGGCCAGCTGCTCCTGTTGAGCCTCTCTCTCCAGATTGGTTAGGAACTCTTTTAAAACTTGCTTGAATATGTACACAATTTCCCAAGGTAAAACGTCGTTTTCTGCCAGAACCTCACGGAATCTAGAAAGAAGAGGGGGGGGGGGGACCCAAACAACCTGAAATCTAAGGTTGCTTCCAGACATCTTTTTTTTTAAAAAAAAAATATTAAATTGAGCATTCATTGTTATTCCTTTGCTGTGTATTGCTGTGGAAGGGAATTTCCAGTAGATTTTCCCTATCACTTAATGCAAAAGTCTGATGTTTCGGGGAAGTGGTTTTGTTGCCTGATACCTATACAGGAGCAACCTGAATTTGCTGGTATGTGCCTATCGCTTCTATCTCTTTTGTTTTTGGTGGCAGCGGAGAAAGGTGTTCTGCCCTTTTTGTGGTTGCTTTCTAAAGACACCATCAAGAAACAGAGGAGAATGGCGCTTGTAATACATATTGATGTCACACAACAGTGGAAGCTATTCTGCTCCCCCTTCCCATATTAAGCTGTCTGAGCAAGTTGATTCAAACTGACGTTGCCCTCCAGTCTTTTACTGGGCTCAAAAAGAGAGCATAGGATTGTTCTGATTTTCTTTTTTGAATTCCTATACACTGCCTGTGGGTGAAAAGTTGTATGTATAGAATTAGGAATGTTTTAATGGAGAGCTTTAAATAGGCTGCTTTTGTGAGTCGCACATGTTAGCTTTACCAACATGTGTATGAATTTGGATCGCGACTCACTAGTTTCACAACCACAATGATAGCAAGCAAATTTTAAGCTATACACACTAGGGAAAAGGGTAGTTCATCCATATGCCGATACATATCATGTCTAGCAGAAATAGTGCATGCACCTGATTTTTAAATAATAAAGACCTTTTAATAGGCATTGAATTTGCATAGCAAAGCTAAAGCTTTGTTTCTAGAAGGCTTTAGCATAGACGTTTTGTTCATCACATTCAGGGAACAGATAAACATTGAAAGTTACATCAACCAGCATTTAACTTGTGCAGTTAAATTTGCCAAAATCGCTCCTATGCACACTTGGCTTGAGGTGACCCATTGAACTTGGAGAGACTTCGGAATAAGCTAAGGCTAGAGTCCAGAGCATACTTGCAATGAACCATGTAACCACACTGAGGACTATCTACCTGGGGTTTACTTTCCAGAAGCATTATTAAGATGAAACTGCAAGGAAAGGTCTTTGCAATACTTGATTTTTTGCAGACGTCTATGTGACGCTAGGTCAATAAAACGGTGTTACCTGCTGAGAATGATTCCAGTTTGGCACGGTTGAATTTGGGAGCAAAGGACTTCAAGCTGTCTTTGTTCAGTCGCTGGGATAGTTATCTGAGGAGTTTGCTGGCTCTTCAGCCAGTTGTAATCCACACTAGTTTTCTGAACTTTTTGTTCATTTTCTATCTCCTGTAACAGGCGCTCGCGTTCCTTGAGGTGCCATTTCAGTTCCCTCAGGAGGGTTTTGGTCACAACTTCTGAGCCAGGGTACTGTCCGGTCTTATAGGAATAGTTTTTTGGCCATTTCATCCAGCCAAAGAATGGCATTTTGGCAGCTGGTTTAAAAAGATGAGAGAGACGGTTCTGCCTTCAGGTTTGTTGGGTGCAGTTACAACATTCGTAAATTACCACACAATCTGATACATGGAGGCGGCAATCCTATACACACTTTACCTGGGAGCAAGGCCCATTGAACTCAGTGGGCCTTGTACCTGAGTAGACATATATAGGATCACACTATTTGGTAACAATCTGGACATATAAGCTTGCTTCCCCTTTAAAACCAATTGGACTCAAACATGTTTGGATTGGGTCAGATTATGCTGTGTGTGTGTGTTTATGTGTAAGCTTTTTGCACTATATGAAGAGTTAACTAAGCAAAGCCCAAAAAACTTCACAAATGTGATCTTTTAAAACAGAGATAGAAAAGTTTTTCCACTGAATTTAATGGTTCCAGTTATTAAGATATGCACGTACATAACATGAATACATACACACATGTGGATGCCTACAGTTTACTAAACTGTTAGAAATCTGGAGGTCCAGATCACTACCCTTCCCATGCAAGACATTGGTCGTTTCTGATCCTTGTTTGTTTCGTTTTTAGTCAACACAATTTCTAAAGTCAATAAAACTACAGTACTCTGCTTTTAATTTTAATTTTATAAGTTTTGAGTGAAATGACTCACCTACTTACTGTACTTATTGAAAGGCGTATCTTTCCCCGATGTGGCTGTGTGTGAGTTTTGCTCGACGTGAAGGCTGTTTATTCCAGCATCGTTCCCTTTTACAGGCAGTTGCACATTCTGTAAAAAAGCAGACAAGCATTCCTCACTCTACCCACTTGAGAAAGGAGCACTGAAGATGGCACAATCATCTTTTTGCATCCTTTTCCAGCTTCTCAGGTTGCTTAATTTGCTGCTTCTTATATTAGAGAGAGCCTGTGCACTTGGATGTGGATCCTTCCGAAATTCTTCTCCCAAAGTCCATTCAGGGCTTCTGCCTTTTAGACAGTTTTGTCTTGAGCAGTAGTTGATCTGTTGTGTGGGCTTTATTTTGTTTTAAAAAATAAAGGCAAGGACGAGGATTTCAGAAGCTTGTTACAGCTGTGATATGCATCCAAAGTTATTGTCGGTAGCTGGATGAACAACGATGGTCTGAAGTCATGCCAGATGTGCTTCTAGCTAAAGTTAAGACTGTCGGTCGGATGATGCGATGCTTGGATGTGCATAGCTGTAGGTCACAGTTTGGCGCTCTATTTCTATGCCTGTAGTGCTCTAAAAATAACCACGTTGCTTTCGTTGTCGAACTAAACTTTCAGGCCATTTTGATGCTGGATCCCCCCCCCTTTTGTCCCCTCCTGTTAGACTTGTGGTAGAGGAAGAAGAGGACAGGTCAGAGCAGCTGCTCTGTTTTACCTATCCACAGTTAACACACACACATATAACAAACCAATACAGCCTTGCGATAGCTCATCTCAACTGGATATGTGCCAGTTGAGGGCTACTTGCACGGCCGCATACAGAGAGAGATTCCTAGTCTATACTTCCCCTGATTAAATTAATCTCTTAGTATTTGCGTAGTTCTTATTTATAGTCCGCAGCTGTTAACGGTTTTGTGGGTTTTTTTTTTTTTAACATGATGAAGGTATTTAAAGAAGCAGCTTGCTTTGCTAGCACCTCCAATAAGCCATGAGAAACTTGGTTTTGAAAAAATAAAAATCCTAGCTAGGATTTGGAAGTAAATGCACGTAGCCTGGCCTAGGATAAGGCAGCCTTCAGTATGTCCACCTATCTCAGCGTTGTCTTTTCTGCCTGGCAGTGGCCTTCCAGATCTCAAGCAGAGAGAGAGCTTTCTTATCCTTGGCTTACCTGTTTTGTTCAAAAGGGGATGCCCGGAAACCTGTGAGCCTTCTGCTTCCACAACACGATCTTAACTACTGAACAATGCCCCCCTCCAAGAAACCTAGATCCCTGGCTCTTTTAAGAAACAATACCCAGGTCTTACTGCAGACTTTCCTCCTCCATTATGTGAATATGACTTCTTTCCTAGTCTGCCTTTGCTGACTGGCCGATTGGGGAGGGGAGAAGTACCCCCTTTCAAGATTCATTATATGTGTTGTTCGTGCAAAAAGTCTTAAACGGCCGTTTTGCCAAACCTTTTATTTCATTTCCTACCATAAACCTGAACAGAAAGTGTAGAATACAAGTCTGTTCTGTTTTTCCCTCCCGCTGCTGTAATTTCCAGTGACAATATTCTCTTTTATAAGTGTTGGTCTCTCCCAGCCAGCCCCCTTTCCCCTCCGTTGTGTTGTGTTGAACTGCTTCGTGTGGTAGAACGGCCATGCAGATCTGGCCTGGATGTCATGCAATATAAAGGGTGACGTGTGTGGCTGTTATTAAAGCCGATGTTACTTATATGTTGGAAAAATTCAGGTGTCAGTATTAATCATCCTCAATAGGGAGGCTTTCACATTGCATTGTGTTTGGGGCAGTACAAAAAATAAAACCCACAAAAAAAACGGGGAAGAGACTGGACTTGCAATGGCACAGCTGCCTTTGCAAAATTTCCGACGGAATTAAAATGTTCCCCGCCAACTTTTCTCCAGTGGATTTGCCAGGTCCCTGCACTATTTTTTATTTTTATTTTTGTAAAAAAACCCACACACACAAAAACCTGTACTGCAACTAGAAAGTTCTTTTTTAAAAAACAACAACAACACCCACCCTGTTACACATTCCCTTGGAGAATGCGATTCTTCTGTAAAAGGACTGAGTAAATTCTGTAACCTGTATGTTTGGTGAGCAATCTGCTGGAGATATTAGGCTTGCTTAAAATGTCTATAGTGTGGGTAGAAATTGTAAATGCCTGGCATTACTCCCCCCACCCGTGGCTGGATGCAGCAAAGCAAAGCTCAGGTTGGAATTCTCTTCTCCACACCCCCCTATGTATTTTCATAGGTAGGTAGTTTATTTAAGAATGTGCTAACTAATAATGAAATAATATAGTTGTGTGAATTCAGAGGGCTGGATGCTCTCATTGCACCTCACGTTCCCAAAATTGATCCTGGCGTGACACCCAAACTGTTATACCATGCTGGCCTTTGGGTGATTTAGCACCCTTTTTTTGCGGGAGGGGTGGGTGAAATAGCTGTAATCTCTTTTTGTAATGGCCCTGTTGCCATGCGGTCACAACCAGGAGGACATTACTGAAAGTGACTCTCTGCTGTGCAACGATACTCTACCGTCTCCAAATGTGTTTCGATGCAACTTTTGCTAAGTTTGCTTGTGCTACTTGGTCCCGAAACGAGCAGACAAAAAGTTCTGAAATCTGCAGAGCAGGCAGATTTAAACCTCCTACGATTTCGGTGTCCCTCCCTTGTTTCAGATAAAGTGATGCTCTCTTGTAGCACATTATGAAGAAAACAGCTCTGCTTGATCTCAGCTGGCAAATGACTCATGGCCTGAAGTATTAACTTAAGATTTCTTTATTTTTTTTATCTGGAGCAGTAAGTAGAGCTGGCCTCCTTACTTACATAAGGCTTCCTTTCTGTCTTTGTTGCTTTTTAAAGACATATATGCTATATTAACTTTTACTAGGCTTTTAATTAGTATTCATTATAGTTGCGGAGGCACCATCACTTGGTGGTAGAATCTATGCCAAGAAAGCCATTGTGGTCTAGTGGTTAGAGCGTTGGACTAGGACCTGGGAGGCTGGGGTTCAACTCTGCACTCAGCAGTGAAGCTCACAGGGTGACCTTGGGCCAGTCACTGCCTCTCAGGCTAACCTACCTCACTGGGTTGTTGTGTGGGAATCTAATTTCTCCTTGGAGGAGAAAGTGGGATATAAAAGCAGCCATTAAATAGTAGTTGCCATTAAATAGAAGTATTCAGAAGGTCCCATATTCAGTTGGCAGCATCAATTGTTAATAATAATAAAAATATATAATAATAACTTTTTATTTATATGCCACACATCTGACTGGGTTGCTCCTGCCTCACTGGGTGGCCCCCAACAGAATAGTAAAAACACAAGAAAACATCTAACATTAAAGATCTCCCTCTGCATTCAGATGTCATCTAAAAGTTCTTTATTTCCTTGTTGAAAGGAGCAGGCTGCAGAGTCAGACCTTGTCTGCCTAAGACAAGGCCTGCAACTGTTGCTGGCTTTTGTTCCTTCTTAGGCCAGCGGGGATATTCCAAATTTTTATTTATAGGCAGTGACCGCTCTAGGTACGTCCGATATGTGTTGTGACCGTGCACAAGCGCATTGCTCTGTACCTGAAAAATCACAAAAAGGGGGGTGGGTGGGTGGAACTGGGTGTTTGCAGGCTTTTTCAATGGCGTTTCGAATATATGCAATTCCACTTAAACACGCAATGCCTTGGAGCGTAACCCCCAGGTAAATTGAGAGTTGCCTGTATTAAATTTCTATAGCACCCTTGATTTGTAGATCTCAGGGTGGCTCAAAACAGAAGCAAAGCAGATAAAAACACAAAAGGCATAATAAGAACGCAAACCCAAAAGAGACCCCCCCCCAGACTAATGAATGTTTTCTGGGAAAGTGCCACAAAATGGCCGCCGCCGTGGGTGTTGCGTAATTCTAAAGGCCTGCTGCATCTAAAAGAGCAGAAAAAGAAACGGCAACACAATATAGTATTTCCCCATCTCACATCGGTAGGCAAAAAGGCACCTACATCAGCCACCACCCAATTCATTCCCTGAGAGAAGCTCTTTGTATCTCTTTGTTCAAAAAGGGAGGGATGGTGCGTTCCCCATTCTGGCATCCCTTTGAAATGGGAGCATGTGTAGGAGAGGCCAGAGCAAACAGGCTCTCACATACGGCGTATTTAGGAGGGGATTATTTGTTGAGACCTTTATTTTTTTTTTTTAATATAATTTTTTATTAGGGGTTTTTACAGAGTAAAGTACAAAGACAATAAACAACCTTACTTTTAACAGAGTTTCATAACTTCTTTGGACTTCCTCACATCTCCCGCTACCATTTTCATCATCATAGATTTTTTTTTCCATGCAATTTATCAACTAATTTGTAAATTTTATAACCACTTATTTAAATATAATCCTCTGCAAATTAATTTCTCTTAATCCCACTTTACCTCCCATTCCGATCCGATTTTGTGGTGGCCAATTATTTATGATCAAACATCCTACTTAACTTCCACCAAATCACAATATTTTTGTAAATAAGTCTTAAATTTCCTCCAATCTTCTTCAACCCTCTCTTCTCCCAGGTCTCGAATTCTGCCAGTCATCTCAGCCAGTTGCATATAGTCCATCAGCTGCATCTGCCATTCTTCCAGAGTGGGTAGATCTTGAGTTTTCCACTTCTTGGCGATAAGTATCCTTGCTGCTGCTGTTGCGTACAAAAAGAATGTTCGATCCTTCTTTGGCACCATCTGGCCGACAATGCCCAGGAGGAAGGCCTCTGGTTTCTTAAGGAAGGTATACTTAAATACCTTTTTCAGCTCATTATATATCATTTCCCAGAAGACCTTCACCCTGGGACAAGTCCACCAGAGGTGAAAGAATGTTCCTTCATTTTCCTTACATTTCCAACATTTATTGTCTGGCACATGGCATATTTTGGCAAGTTTAACTGGGGTCATGTACCACCTATATATCATTTTCATTACATTTTCCTTCAGAGCATTACATGCCGTGAAGTTCATCCCCGTGGTCCACAACCTTTCCCAATCCTCAAACATAATATTATGCCCAATATCCTGTGCCCACTTTATCATGGCCGACTTAACCATTTCATCTTGTGTATTCCATTTCAACAGCAAGTTATACATTCTTGAGAGTACTTTAGTCTTAGGTTCTAACAATTCTGTTTCCAACTTCGATTTCTCCACCTGGAATCCTAACTTTTTATCCTTTTTAAAAATTTCTTGAATCTGAGCGTAATGTAACCAGTCTCGCACTTTGTCTTTCATTTTTTCCAAACTCTGCAATTTCCAATTATTGCCCTCTTTCTCTATTATTTCCCAATATTTCGGCCATTTGGCCTCCATATTGGGTCTTTTTCGGGCCTTAGCCTCCAGAGGTGATAGCCATCTTGGAGTTTTATTTTCCAATAGGTCTTTGTATTTTGTCCAGACATTAAACACTGCTTTCCTGACAATATGGTTCTTAAAGGCCTTATTGATCTTAACTTTGTCATACCATAAGTATGCATGCCAACCAAATGCATTGTTAAAACCTTCTAAATCTAACACATCTGTGTCCTCTAGAAGTAGCCAGTCTTTTAGCCAGCAGAAAGCTGCGGCTTCATAGTACAACCTTAGGTCTGGCAGGGCAAAGCCCCCTCTTTCTTTCGCATCAGTTAATATCTTAAACTTAATTCTGGGCTTTTTGCCCTGCCAGACAAATTTAGAAATATCTCTCTGCCACTTCCTGAAACACTCCGTCTTGTCCACAATTTGCAATGTTTGAAACAAAAACAACATCTTAGGCAATACATTCATCTTAATAGCAACAATTCGGCCTAACAAAGAAAGCTTCAATTTTGACCAACTGTCCAGGTCTCTCTTAATTTCAGACCAACATTTTTCATAATTGTCCTTAAATAGACTCAGATTTTTTGCTGTTATGTTTACCCCTAGGTACTTTACTTTGTTGAGACCTTTAGCAGGCACCACATGGGAGGCGATTGCAGGGACACGGGCCCCTGTGTCTGCTGTGTTGGCAACCCCTGGCCCTAGGTTCCTGGAGAGCTGCTGCCAGTCAGAGTAGGCAGTATTGGACTGTTTTGAAAAGAAGCATCCTGGGGTATAAGACAACTTCCAATGTTGTGAGGCACTAGGGTGGTGGCACTAGGTAGAAGTTGGACATAAAATTCTGTGGACCAGATGTGCCTTCTTAAGCAATTTTAAATAGCTTTGGAAGCTGGGGAAAGTCACACAAAACTGTGGTTTGGATACGAAGGGGATGGGGGCACAGGATAAAAAAAGGACTCTTATGGATTTTGGGCAAGGCTGGACTGAGATGTGTTGCTGTCTGTGACAGGGCACCAATTGCTTCCCCCACCGCCCCCAAGTTAAAGTGCATAATAGGCTTTGCACTGGAGGCAAAAATTGTCCTTCCTTGGCAGTAAAAAACAACACCACACACACAAAAAAAAACCCACTTTAAAAATTGGGCTGCAGTTTTATTTATTTTCAGTTTAGAGAGAGCCGTTTTCATCAAACCTGGTCCCAGCGGTTTACAAAGCAATCAATAAAGCAATCCGTCAGTCAAAATCAGGCATAGGCAAACTTTGCCCTCCAGATGTTTTGGGACTACAACTCCCACCATCCCTGACCACTGGTCCTGTTAGTCAGGAATGATGGGAGTTGTAGTCCCAAAAAGATCTAGAGGGCCGAGTTTGCCTATACCTGGTCAAAATAGTACAGTATACGAAACCCAAAAAGCACAGGCTCAGAGCTAAGTTGGCACTGTACTGCTGCAATAGCACAACGCTCGGATTGCATTGTTAATAAGGGTGTTTCCCAGTGTCCTATTTATCGGGATTTTGTGACTATTTGTGATCGTGATGGTATCAGGGTGGTCATACGTGATCCCACTTTTAGTGCTGTTTGTTCCTGGAAGAGTTTTAGGGCAGTCACACTGCTTCATTTCCAATCAGTGTGTATCCTGTATCTTCCTGCTGAAATCCCGTAACCTTTTATAGGTCTGGTGTTGCGTACAACTGCATCAGAGGGGTGAAGCCGTTAAGTTTTTATTTTACAGTCACCAGCATTTTTTACTCAAGAGAAACCATCAGCAGTTTCTTCTGTGGTCTTTCTAGGTGCGATCTAAACCACTGGTGGCCTGTGGCCTGTGAATTTTAAAACTCACTGGACTAATTATTAATGGAGGCATTAAAACTCTTCAGTACAATTCCTATGTCAGAATGACCCCTAGTAGTCATATTTAGGGCTTATGATTGACATGTCTTGGCTATGTGCTGGAGCTGCTTTGGGCATCCAGCTGAAAGCCTGGACATGACAGCTGACTGACAAGGTTAAGTTGATGGCCATCTCATTTGTGGGGGGTGGGGGTGGGTTGCAGGCTTTCTAATGTACAAATGTGAGCTTGCCCTTCAAGAGAACTCTTTAACTGCCAAGGGGTACTCTTTCTATATATTTTCCACATTCAGAAGCGGAGCAAGGGGTGTGCACCTGAGTTGTGATGGATTTCTCTGTTCCCCCTCCCTCCTCAAAACAAACCTTCACTTAAATGATGCTGTGGTCCTTTCCAAGGAAAAAATGTGAATGCTAGGCAAGACTCAACCGATAAACTAAGGTCAGAATTTTGTGAAATACAGTGGTGCCTCGCAAGACGAAATTAATCCGTTCCGTGAGGCTCTTCGTATAGCGGTTTTTTCGTCTTGCGAAGCAAGCCCATTGACGGCTTAGCGGATTAGCACTATTAGCACTATTAGCGGTTTAGCGGCTTTTAGCGGATCAGCTGTTAAGCGGCTTAGCGACTTAGGAAAAGGGGGAAAAAAGGGAAAAAACCCGCAGGAACTCGCAAGACATTTCGTCTTGCGAAGCAAGCCCATAGGGAAATTCATTTTGCGAAGCGCCTCCAAAACGGAAAACCCTTTCGTCTAGCGGGTTTTCCGTCTTGTGAGGCGTTCGTCTTGCGGGGCACCACTGTAAGATGGCTGTGAGATCAGGGAATACTGAAAGTCATTCTGGGCCTAGAAAAAGTGACTGAGCAAGTTGAATGCAAGGCCTGTAAGCTGCACACCTTTTGTACGTAGCTTGTATAGTTAGCACTGAACACCCCCCCCTTTTGGGTTAAGAATTTAGATTTTATTCTGCGGTTCTACATAGTCTTCAATATTTATAACTGTTAAGCCCGAAGCTTTGAAATTCTGAAAAGGTATGCGTCATGCTAGTTAATGCAGTGGCGCATTAAGGTTTTTGAATTAATGAGTTTTCCATTCCCCCCTTTCCTTTCCCGAATCAGCCTATTTCAGTAGCTGAATTCAAGCGTCTTCCAGTTTTGAATGCCACCTTGTCTACTAAAGGAAAGGCCATAGCCCCTGTGAATGTCGCTGCCATTTACATCGGATGAAAACTCTTTTCAGCGAATATTATTATTATTATTAATAATAATAATAATAATAATGTAATAGCAGCTCTGTTGGATCACACTAAACAGGGGTAGGCAACCTAAGGCCCAATCGCCTTCTCAATCCAGCCTGCAGATGGTCTGGGAATCAGCGTGTTTTTACATGAATAGAATGTGTGCTTTTATTTAAAATGCATCTCTGGGTTATTTGTGGGGCATAGGAATTCATTCATTTCCTCCCCCAAAATATAGTCTGGCCCCCCACAAGGTCTGAGGGACAGTGGACCGGCCCCCTGCTGAAAACGTTTGCTGACCCCCGTACTAATACATACCATTTCCCACTGTGACCAGCCAGAAGACTTGGGAAGGCAACAAACAGGACATAGTTGCATGGTGGAACTCCTATAGTATGTAGTGAAGGCCACAGACTTTGATCTCTTTAACGGAAGACTAGATTAATTTCATGGATGATAATGTTTTCAATGGCCACTAGCTAAGACAGGTGTGTACTTCCGCCAATGTCAGAGGTGGCATTTGTCACTGAATATCCGTTTTTAGGGAAGGTTGTTGGGGAGAATGCTGTTCCTTGCAGGTTTCCTGTTGGGGCATCTGGTTGGTGAGGACAGGAATCTGAACTAGCTAGTTAGGACCTTGGCTTGATCCAGCAGGAGTCGCCTTCTTTTAGGAGCACAAGAGCATTCTCCTATGTTCCCCAGTGGCGGATGGTTCAGAGACCTGCTTCCATGGCCTGGTACACAGTGCTTTCTTCTTCTTCTGGTGGAACGTGCCGGAACCCAGTTCCGGCATATTTTCTTGGCCCCTGCCTTGAGCTGCCGCCACCTTCGCCATCCTCCCTGCCTTGAGTGTTCGTGCCCCGGAGCATGGTGGGGAGTGATGGTGCTGCCAGCGGCGTAAAGCACGGCAGTTGCTAGGCTGCCCATGCACACGTCAAAAGCAAAGCAAAAGTATCACTGCCGGATTAGGATCCTGCAACCCTGCGTAGCACAAACAGGTGTTCTTTACCAAAGAAGGCAACAAGATGGAGTTGCAGAATAATCGATGCTGAAAGAGTGAAAGTTTTACCAATCAGAAACTGCGAGGGGTGGGTGGGGGCTCTTTCAGGAAGAGCATCAGGAGCCAATCAAGAAAGGAAGCTGTCGGCCAGTAGGCTAAAGTAAGGCAAGTGTGAGCAGCACCATATCAGCGTACTGTGTTGATCATCCTTTTCGTGATGCACAGATTTGAGGGGGGAAACAATCTGAATCTCCCTATAAGATGGTATAGCCCAGCATCTAGTCATGTGATTTTGGTTTCAAGATGGCGGCAACGTTGGCAACTATGGCGGTGAGCTCCGGCACTTCTTTTTCTGGAAAACGCTATTAGTACACATTTAAAATAGTAGTAGTAGTGATGATGATGATGATGATGATGATGATAATATAATATTTATACCCCGTCCACCTGGCTGAGTTTCCCCAGCTACTCTGGGCGGCTTATAGCATGTAGAAAATGACTTCATAAAACATTATAAAAGTCAGATAGTTGTTTATTTCCTTGACATCTGATGGGGGGGGCGCGTTCCACAGGGCGGGCACCACAACCGAGAAGGCCCTCAGCCTGCACTCCAGATGGAGCTGGTAGATAGCTGCCCCGGACACAGAACTGACCTGCTCCCCCATGGACAGTTGTGAGTCCAAAATGACTCCCAGGCTGCATACCTGCTCCTTCAGGGGTACAGTTGCCCCATTCCGGACCAGGGAGTCCCCAACACCCACCCACCCCCTGTCCCCCCAAAACAGTACTTCTGTCTTGTCAGGATTCAACTACAATCTGTTAGATGCCATCCATCCTCCAGCCGACTCCAGGCACTCACACAGGGCCTTCCCTGGTTCCGATTTGAAAGAGAGGTAGAGCTGGGTATCATCCGCATACTGATGAACACCCAGCCCAAACCTGATGATGATCTCTCCCAGTGGCTGCATGTAGATGTTGAAAAGCATGGGGGAGAGGACAGAACCCTGAGGCACCTCACTAACCACCCCCCCAACACCAAAGTAAATTAATCAAAAGGAAAACGACATTTTTGCCTCTCTTTGTCTCTGGCTCCCCCTACTGTTGAACTTCTGCCCAATCAGTCTCAATAGGCACCTGCTTCCATGGCAGGTAAGTGCAACTCAGTGTAAGCTTGGGGAAGGGCAAATTTGACATAGGGCATCCACTTTCAGCAGTGACCTCACACTGCACATAACATTGTCGTTCAGCCCTTTGCCAGCTATAACTGAAGCAGCTGTGAGGGATGAGGAAGACACTGGTGCTGGAATGGGGGCAGTGTTTGTAAGAGCATCCATACAGATGAAAGCACAACCTCTGGGTTGATTGATGCTGGCATCAGTATTAAGTAAAACCCCTAGTCTCTTGCTAACAAAAACATTGATGTAGGGATGGAGAATTGGGTATTAAAGTGGAAAAATAAGGGCCTCAGAAATATCCAGGCTTGTGGAAGATGGGATGCTGTCACAAGTGCTTGCGTTCAGAGTTACGATTTCCAGTGGCTTTGGTACATCTTACTGCTTCCACTTAAATTCCCATTGTTCATGTGCTGCCTTAGCACCCTGTCACTTTGTATTATCGAGAGCATTATAGGTCAAGACCAGCCATCTTGTATGTCGAAAATTCCGTGTTAGAATAGCTAGTCCCACGACATGTTTTTTTATATTTTAAGTTCTGGCGATTAATGGATTTGGTGTAGGTTTTCATTCAGTCATCATTTGGTGGGGGGTGGGGGGAACCTTAAAAAAAACCCAAAAACATTTGCCCTGTTGCAAATCTCCAATAAACTATGTTCCATTCATTGCGAAGCTGAAATCTGCAACCCTACTCCACCCGCAGGAACCAGTATCCTGATTGTGTAGCACTGAGAACTGGCACCCCTTGCATTGGCACTGGAGAGGTGGCACTGACTTGTGCTGCTAGTGGATGTGTTGTTTGAAAACCTTTGTTTTCCTTTGGGGAGCTTTGCTACCACTATTTACTATTTACAGGTAGGTAGCCGTGTTAGTCTGCCGTAGTCGAAACAAAAAATAAAATAAAATAAATTCCTTCCAGTAGCACCTTAGAGACCAACTAAGTTTGTTCTTGGTATGAGCTTTTGTGTGCATGCACGCTTCTTCAGATACACTGAAACAGAAGTCACCAGACCCTTATATATAGTGAGAGGGTGGGGAGGGGTATTACTCAGAAGGGTGTTGCGAATGGGTGATTGGCTGATAGGTGTGGGAAACCTGTTGACGATTGTTAACAACTGCAGTTAGTCTTACAGGAAAAAGCAAGGGGTGAGATGGCTAAAAATAGCTTTATCTTGTACTGTATAATGAGATAAGAATCCAATGTCTCTATTCAGACCAGGTCTCTCCATGGTTTTAATTCAGCAACTTCTCTTTCCAGTCTATTTCTGAAATTCTTTTGTAATAAGACAGCTACTTTTTACTATGTTAGTTGCTTTTCTTAAAAACTAACTCAAAGTGACTTACATTAAAATCAGTTAAAAACAACAATGAAAACCTTTTTTAAAAATAAAGTCAAATGAAGGACTGCAAACACAGTTAAACCAAAAGGCAGGGCTACAAGTCCTGCCCTGCTAAAAGAGGCCACAATGCCATCCTTCAAATTAAGGGCTAAGAGGCTGGGTGAAAAGAAAAGCCTTTGCCTGGCACCTGAGACTGGACAAAGATGGCTCCAGGTGTGCCTCCCCATGGAGAGTTTTCACAAGCAGGAAACCACCTCTGAAAAATCCCCTTTTTTTGTTGCCATCCTCCAAACCTCCCATGAAGGGTGCACATGAGGAGGGGCCTCCACAGGGTCTGGGTTGGTTCATGTGGGGAGACGCTGTCCTTGCTTCATAGGTAAAAACCAGTGCCAGAATTGGTGTTAATATGTTCCGACTATCCTGCCTCAGTCCATAATATGTCAGCTGCAGTTTCCATACTGTCTTCAAAGGCAGCTCAACAATGTAAATGCCTTGCAGTAGTCCAGCCTAGAAGTTACCAGAGCATAGACAGCAGAGTTTAGGCTTCTTCTGTCCACATAGGGCAGGGGTCAGCAAACCTTTGCAGCAGGGGACCGGTCCACTGTCCCTCAGACCTTGGGGGGGGGGGGGGACTATATTTTGAGAAAAAAATGAACGAATTCCTGTGCCCCACAAATTACCCAGAGATGCATTTTAAATAAAAAGCACATATTCTATTCATGTAAAAACACTAGGCAGGCCCCTCAAATAACCCAGAGATGCATTTAAAATAAAAGGACACATTCTACTCATGTAAAAACGTGGTGATTCACAGACTGTCCGCGGGCCGGATTGAGAAGGCGATTGGGCCGGATCTGGCCCCCGGGCCTTAGTTTGCCTACCCATGATGTAGGGGCACAGCTGGAGCCACAAGTCGGAGCCACTGAAGTCACTTGGATCCGGATCCTACAAGCTAAGTACCTGCTCCTTCGGGAGGAGTGTAACCCCATCTTGAGCAGGCTGCCTCCCATCCATCTGGTCTAGGGAGCCATCAGCGCCTCAGTCTTGTCTGGATTAAGCTTTTGTTTATTGTCTCTTCAACTTCTTCCACAGCAACTTCTTGCAATGAGGTGGTTGTTTCAGAGCCGCAAAGTCTTCCAGCTTTTGGATGAGAAATCGTTAAGGATAATAGAAATGCTCCATATACTGGGATGCTCCCTGTTTTTCATTGTGTGCAGTTGTTGTGACCATCTCTTGTATAGAATAATAAAAATTGTAACACACGTCTAAGAAATGTGAGCGTTATAGCTGTGTCATTTGTAAGATCCCTCTCCTCGCTTTTGAAATATGTGTGATGTATATATGTGAAATATGTACATTTTTATGTGTCTCTGCGGTTTCCTTTGTATGGGTTCAGTTCTCCCCCCCCCCCTTTGCTGGCATTGGCTCACAACCTTTTCTGAGGTCTTTACATAGCTTTAAGTCAGGGAAGACCTTTTGAAATCCCTGAATTCCTTTAAAGCCTAACGTGTTATTGTGGGAGTATATTTAGTACAAATGTGCCAATTATTTTTAGTGTTAAATGGTGTTTCCCTCCCAGTAATTCCTCTGAAGGGACAAGCTGGCATTCCTTTCGTTAATTTGATGTTATTTTTGTGGTTAGTGCTTAATAGCTATTTCTTGATACAAGCAAGCAGGCAAGGAAAAAAAAATAGCCTGAAGAGTTGCTTGGAAATAGTTTTAAAGTCCCTGGATTTTTGAAAAAGCCCAGCCCACTCAGCAAAACTCATTGGGTTAAACAAATGCTTCCTTACTATTGTATCATTTATGCCAGGATAGAAAAGAACTGAAAATTTACTTTTATCGTCACATAGGGTTGGCCTAAGGCATCTTGCTGTCTGAGGCAGAAAGGCATAATATGTCCAAGACTATTCAGGTTATTATGATACCTGAGGTATCATGACTTTAAAAATATGATGATGTTTATTATACAGTGGTACCTCGGGTTAAGTACTTAATTCGTTCCGGAGGTCCGTACTTAACCTGAAACTGTTCTTAACCTGAAGCACCACTTTAGCTAATGGGGCCTCCTGCTGCTGCACCGCCGGAGCACGATTTCTTTTCTCATCCTGAAGCAAAGTTCTTAACCTGAAGCACTATTTCTGGGTTAGCGGAGTCTGTAACCTGAAGTGTATGTAACCCGAGGTGCCAATGTAATAATGATTGATTGCATGTAATTTCATCGTCCTTTTATGGTAGTTGAAAATCACCTCAGTCTGCCTAATGGTAGGACCGGCCCTGTGGTGCACCTTGGAGCTCAGTGTGTCACTGAGGGACCAAACCTGGTCCACTGAGCATCCCCAGTTGCCATTTACAACTTGCTGCATCCTTCTCCATCACTTAACAGGAGTGCCTCATTTCATACCGCTTCTAATTTGTATGCCACCTTTCTATATTACTGTGCACAGGCTGGAACTGGTCTGTGACTGAAATAATAAATTCATTCATTACTATGCACAAGGCAGTTTACAGCAACAAAGTATACAACAAAGAACACACATCTTATAATTAATCTGACCCAATATAAAAAGTCACCATAAAACATAATTTTAAAATGTAACCACTTATATCAAACAAAGCAATCTTTAATAATTTATTAGAATATAATGGAATGCAATAAAATATACAGTGGTACCTTGGTAGTTGAATGCCTTAGTTGTTGAACAAATTGGCACCTTAAAGTCGCAAGTGAGTGTTACGGTTTGTGAACATTTTTTGGCAGCCAAACATCCGACGCAGCTTCCATGACTTCAACTTGGCTGCAGGAAGCTCCTGCAGCCAATTGTAAGCCGTGCCTGGTTTTCGAACCATTTTTGGGAGCCGAACAGACTCCTAGAATGGATTAAATTTGAGAACCAAGGTACAAGTGTACTCTCAAAGCATCGGCAAATAAACAGCAATCACTCTTTACAATTACAATAAGTAACTACTAAACGATTGATAAAAACAACTGCAAGTCACAACACATAAAATGCCACAGTACATACAAAACCATGTAGAAGGATCAAATTGTGAGACAGAAGACACACAACTTGTAAAACTTTTTAAAAAATAAAGGTTTCTTTGAGTTTATGAAATAAGAGTGAGACTGTATTTTGTCTTCCCACCTGACAGAGCTCGACAGAGTGCTGGAGTTGAATATGTTGAAAGATACAGACAACTGGAGTCCGATGAACTCGATGCATCAGACAGCAGTTGGCCTCCCTGTGAACCAGGTAAAAAAAATATTCTTAACTTTAAAGGCACCTTAGGCAGCCATGCGTAAATTGTGAGAAGGGATGGTGAGATGCTGCATTTGGTAGAGGCTGGATTAAGATCATGTATGTGAACTTGAAGTGGTGCCTAGCTGGAGTGTGTTTGTGTATATGTGCAACACTTGTGCACAAGAGTCAACAGGAGGAACTGAGCGCATATTTTCCTAGACTGAAAATGCACGATGTTCTCAGAGGTTGCTGGATTGCATTCTGCATCGTCCCTGGCTATTAACCATGTTAGCTGGGGCCGGTGTAAGTCTGGATAGCTCAGTTAGTTAGAGCATGGTGCTGATAACGCCAAGGTTGCAGGTTCAATCTCTGTATAGGACAGCTTCATATTCCTGCATTGCAGGGGGTTGGACTAGATGATCCTCGGGGTCCCTTCAAATGCTATGATTCTGTGATAAAGTCTGGTCCCAACAACACCTGGAGCACATCAGATTGGCTATCCCTTCCCTACTGTTAAGTGCAGGCATCCCCAAACTCGGCCCTCCAGATCTTTTGGGACTACAACTCCCATCAACCCTAGCTAACAGGACCAGTGGTCAGGGATGATGGGAATTGTGGTCCCAAAACATCTGGAGGGCTGAGTTTGGGGGTGCCTGGTTAAATGTCTTCAACAGTAATTTGGGGGCAGGCAGAGTGCAGTTCTCCTTCATTGTTTGCCACCCAACTATCTTGCATTCTGTCCAAGCATCACGTCTGCAGAAGGCCAGTTTTCTCTGGACCATGCTTTGCCACCAGCTGACCCATCACCATTGAAACTGTTATGAGGGTTTTCCTTGGGCCAAAGGAAGGGATTTAGCATCAGTTTTGGAAGCGTAGGAGGAATGATTCTCCCTTCATCCCAAGTCCATTGGAATTCTCCTGATCCCGCTCCTGAAGCGATCACAGTTGCTTATCTTTGGCATGGAGGAGGAAGTTACATGCTTTCCAGGGTCCACAGAACCTTTGGGACAGTTGGTTCAGTCCACAGAATCTGGAGGGCAGTTGGTTTGGTCTCCCCTTTTGTATTTCTGCTAACGCAAGAAGATTCTATCTTAGAAACGCCCCTTCCCTACCTGAACCCTCAACTTCATCCATAATAACGTCACCCACAGCGGCAAACTTAGCAGAACTTGACAAGAGGTCTCAGCCCCTACCCTGAGCAAAGGTTTGGAGGCTCACCGGCTTAACCCCGCCTTCTTATAATGCTACCCACTTTGCTGTGTCACAGTTCACAAGAGGATGAGTGTTGCGATTCTGTGTGAAGAAAAAAAATGTGTTCCATGGCAACCATTTGTGCTGTGGAGAAATTTGTATTGGACGCCAATATTAAGCCCATAAAGAAGAAGAAGAAGAGTTTGGATTTGATATCCCGCCTTTCACTCCCTTTAAGGAGTCTCAAAGCGGCTAACATTCTCCTTTCCCTTCCTCCCCCACAACAAACACTCTGTGAGGTGAGTGGGGCTGAGAGACTTCAAGGAAGTGTGACTGGCCCAAGGTCACCCAGCAGCTGCATGTGGAGGAGCGGAGACCCGAACCCGGTTACCCAGGATTACGAGACTACCGCTCTTAACCACTACACCATACTGGCTCTCAGATCCAGTGTCAACATTTCCTCTATAGATCCTACTTAGAGCTAGGAAACAGCATGGAATTCAGGATCCTGGGTGTCACCAACAAACTTCTAGGCACCTGGCAATGATTCTCTTTGGATTTTTCCAATGCTGGCAGAACCATTTTCTCCTAGCGGCTTAAAATATCTTCCAGCATTGGTCAAATCATGCAGAGCTGTTGATGTTTCCATACTGACATCTCTGAATTTGCCAGAGGGTGGGTAGCCAGCAAGCATTGTACTGTTGTGACAGAATGCTGTAGTGTACATGAGTTTTCCCAAGGATTATATTTAGAAGAATCCTGGCCAGAAAACCTTATTAAAAGGAGGAGAAGTGTATTACTGCTCATTAGGGGCACAATCTAGCTGAAGTTAATCACCTTTAAATGCCATTGACCTTGGTGGAAGGGGGCTGATTGTTAAGACTAGTTGCATTTATATAAAGCTTTGGAATTACAGAATCATAAAATGGTAGCATTGGGAGGGATCCTTAGGGTCATCTAGTCCAACCCTCTGCAATGCAGGAATCTCAAAGCCTACATGGCAGATGGCCACCCAACCCGGGCAATGGCATAGTGGCCCAAGTTGCACATTCATGTCAGCAGTGAAATGCAGGAAGTCTTTAAAGGTAAAGGACCCCTGACAGTTAAGTCCAGTTGCAAATGACTCTGGGGTTGCGGCGCTCATCTCGCTTTACTGGCCGAGGGAGCCGACGTTTGTATGCAGACAGTTTTTCCGGGTCATGTGGCCAGCATGACTAAGCCACTTCTGGCGAAACCAGAGCAGCCACGGAAACACCATTTACCTTCCCGCCGGAGCGGTACCTATTTATCTACTTACTTTGACGTGCTTTTGAACTGCTAGGTTGGCAGGAGCTGGGACCGAGCAACGGGAGCTCACCCTGTCATGGGGATTCGAACCGCCAACCTTCTGATCGGCAAGCTCAAGAGGCTCAGTATTACCTGTTAACATCCTGTAACAGTCCGGTGTCTGCCCTCAGCTTTCTCATCTCAGCAGAGAAGAGGTTAGGAAGTGGTTTACTTCCTAGTGAGTTGTTGCCAACTCCCAATTTCTCTTTCTGTCTTTGAAGCTATGGAGAATCTCAGACATGGGACTATTACTGGTTGAGGGAGAGATCTTTCTTTTTAGCAAGCCTTCAGGTATTCCCATAAGCAAGGACTTGCTCTGAGCTTCCTTAGAAGCTTAGCTGCATGGACAATAGGTGAATGGTGTGAACATGACCACTCTCTGATTCTGTGAGTTTTATTCTTCCTTTGCTGTGATTCACAAGAGAGAGGTTACCAGAGCATGGACAAAAGAAAAAAGTTAGGCTATCCCTGTTGGGCCACCAGCCGAATCTGATGGACGTATGGTTGAAGTATTAAACTGAAGTGTGGTTGTGGTTGTCCAAGCTGGGCTGTTGCACCCTTCTCAGTTAGGGACCAGACTGCTGCATTCCGGCTGATTCCAGACAGGGATACCGCTCCTAGTGTGGCACTTCTGTTGTAAACTGCAAGCGGAATTTTGTGCACGATCAGTTTGTGCACGATCAATATTGTACGTCATTTCATCCACATCAGGGTGTTATGTAGCGTCTGTGGATGGGGCTATTTGAGGCTCAGCAAATATTCATTATAATACTTGCGGAGGAAAGCCATTTTAGGACTCAGTTTTTTGGTTTTTCAAATATTACTATTGTTGTTGTTATTTACATTCCTATTCCCAGAGGAGCAGCAAAGCCAAAGCGTTAAATCAATAATATTTAAAAATAAAAACACGTTTCAAACATTTAAAAACAATGAAACCATCTAAGAACATGAGAACAAGTGAAAACATTTTAAACAGTTAGTCACTTACCCTCACAGCTAATAGTTTCAAGTTGCCAAGAACAATATATATATATATTAATTAAATTTGCATGCTGCCCTTCATCCATAGATCACAGGGTGGTTCACTATATAAAAAATACAAAATATGAACATTTGGCCATCAAATACCTGGGTAAAAAGGATTTTTTTTAAGTTAACCTAAATCAAGTGGGTCTTTTTTTCTCCCCCATGTAATTTTGGGAAATAGGATTGCGAGAGGTGCTGTAAAAATACTTAGTAGAAGTCTGCAGCTGATTCAGCTGCCAAATCTTGTTTGTATTCTCTAATAATTTACACATTGTATCAGCAAGGGCAAAGGATTTTGCTTGTGTGCCTGTCTGTGTGCTTTCAAAAAGTCCAGATTTTTGCCACCAGAAAAAACAGATCTTTCAAGAAGCCATGAATAATGCAAGCTCTGCAAATATGAGGAAATCCAGTTAATCCTCAATTCAAAGCGTGGATTTTTTTTGGGAAGAATACTCTTTGTGGGGGCGGGGGCAGAGGAGGGGAACTATTCAGAAGATGTATAGAACAGAAATGAATCCAGATTATTTATAGCCAGCTATAAACAGGAGTAAGCAAAGTGCTTTTTTCAAAAAAGTGGCTTCAGATGCAATAGCATCTTTTTTAATAAATGCAGAGGCAACATAGTTCATGTAACTAAGCCAGGTCTTGGCATACAAAACAGCATACGAAAATGCATTATTTCAGTAGCATCTGCTTTGCAAAAAAAAAAAAAATACCGTATTTTTTGCTCTATAAGATGCACCGGACCACAAGACGCACCTAGTTTTTGGAGGAGGAAAACAAGAAAAAAAATACTCTGAATCCCAGAGGCCAGACAAGCAAGAGGGATCGCTGCACAGTGAAAGCAGCAATCCCTCTTGCTGTTCTGGCTTCTGGGATAGCTGCACATCCTGCATTCCCTCCATAAGACGCACACACATTTCCCCTTACTTTTTAGGAGGGGAAAAGTGAGTCTTATAGAGTAAAAAATACGGTAAATTGTACTTTAGGTAAACTTGCATATAAGCCTGTGTATATTGGGAGAAATTTGCTTTAAAAGCTGATGGATTTTCAAAAGGACTTTTATTTATTGCAAACTGATGTGGAGAACTGAATTTAAGGTTGGAAAAAATGAGAAACTGACAAATTCGCATTTGACTTGACATGTGTTTTCTGAACCTTTTTGACTGTGTCTCTAGCTCCACTCCAACCACCCCAGCGTGAATCCAGTCCTGCAACTTGCATGCCAGTCAGCAATTACAAATATCCTGATCTGCCTGTATCAAGATACAGAGAAGAGGTAAATGATGTTGCATCTTGGCTTTATAAAGTTACGCTGTGTTGTCTTTCTCCCACACCCCCAAGCTACTGTCTGCTTGGTTTTCACTTGTGCTAAAACAGGTATTGGAAAAGGTTTTATTGCCTTTGGTATTTATAATTAATCAATAGCTTCCTCCCATGTATATCTGTCTCAAGCTTCTCTGTTGATGCATGTGGACTAGATTAATGGACCAGGGAGTTGGTTTTTTGGCCTATTCTGAATGAGCATCACAATTCCACTTAAGGTACAGGAATTCTACAGGATGTGGTGGTGTGTGTGTGAAAACAGGTGAGATCCAAGGATCCACCCTGGCACCCAGGCATCTTCACTTGGTCACAAGTGGCTGAATTCCGCCTGGCGAATTTCGAAAGCTGAGTTGGGACTACATGACCCTCTACACTTCCAACTCTACTGTAGGGTTCTGCGATTCAATCCCAGCATCTTCAGTTGCCATAACTTCTTCCCTGTCACTGTCCAAAATGAAAATAAAGCTCTGGGGACACTGCCACCCCACGTTCTTGCTGAGTATTCCACCCCTGATATTTCATCTGCACAATCGGAATCAATTTCAGGAACCAAAAACTGGAATGGAAAAATACAACTTTTTTTTTTATAAAAAAAATTAATTCAAAATTATAACAAGACATATTATCCAGAAACATATCATCCTTGTCCCCTCCCATTTTTCCTCCCTCCCCCCCTCCCCCACAAAACCCACCAACCCCCACCCCACCCCCTCGACTTCCCTCAGTTCCAGTCTTTGGTTTCTCTAAGAATGCTGTTTTCTGCATGTTACAAAGTTGTACAGATCCTCAAACTATTTAGCTGATTATTATCAATAAAAAGTTTGTGAATTTTTATTCAAAACCTGCCAAGGAGTCCAGTTCGCTTTGTTGCGTCTTCAGATACTTTGTAAAGGGTTCCCATTCATCCTTAAAGTCACAGTTATCCTTGTCCCGTAGCTTATATGTCAGTTTTGCCAGTTCTGCATAGTCCATCCATTTTTCTTGCCATGATTCTTTAGTTCTGGTTTCTTCAGTCTTCCATCCTTGTCGCATACATGAAGATTTTTTTCAACTTTTTTGGCAGGTCTTTCCCTACAATCCCCAACAAAAATGCCTCGGGGGAAAAAATACAACTTTTGAGCTGTCTGACCGCAAAATGGCAGCTGGACGTTCAGTTTTGGTGACTGTAACCCTGGTTTAAGGAGCCATTTGGCGCCTAGCTTATATAGCTGAGTTTCTAACACTGGTCCAACCCCCTGCCATGGAAGGTCATGTGCAAGGGAACACGGACTGAAAGAGTAAGGCAAGGCCATGCATAGGATTTGAAGCAGCAGTGGAGAACGGATGGTTTGCTGGTTTCACTGTTTGCTGGATTGCAGTTTCTGCCTCTCTGGCCAGAAGCCATTCTGACGGGAGCTGGAATCCAGCCACATTTGGAGGACCACAGGGTCCCCACCCCTGCCTTAAAGGAGGGGAGAAGCACTTTGTGTTGAGGATAACGTTCGCAAGTGGGAGAGAGGAGAAGCTTCTCTTTAAAAAAAAAAATTATTGTTTCTTACAGATATAACATATCACAACAAAATAAAAACAGAAAAAACAAAAGAAAAAAGACAAGATCAGAAATATAAACAAAAGAAAAAGAAAATAAAAACAAGGTACCTAAATACCTAAACAACCTAAACACCTAAACAACACAAACAAATTAATTATTTAAACTTCTAACCTCATAAACATATTTTGGGCTTCCTCTGAGCCCTCCCATCTGAATTTCCTTGTAATTAAAATGTAGCAGTTTTCTGGTATCATTTTTTAAAAACACAGTATTCCAATTAAAATAAAATTTCTTAACTTTCCTTTAGGTTCTAAATCTCATTTATTTATTTATTTAGTTAATTTAACTTAACCCTAGGCCTATTCTGGTACTTTCAAGTAATTTCTAAATTTTAATATCACAGTATTTATTCAAATAGTCATTAAATTTCTTCCACTCTTCTTGGTAATCCTCTTCTTTTTGGTCGCGGATTCTTCCAGTAAGGACAGCCAGCTCCACATATTCCATCATTTTCACCTGGAGGAGAAGCTTCTCTTGACCAACCCTCTAAATCCATCAGCGGGCAACAGAAGGAACAAATGTGGATCTTTTTCTATTTTTTTTAGTGTGAAAGAACTGAGAAGGTGATCAAAATCCAGAGAAGGATGTTAAAGATTGTGGCCTATCATCCTGCAGATGTGTCTTAAGTTATGGTTCTGTTTTTTTTTTAGATGATCTCCTTGATAGAAAGCAACTCTGTGCTAATCGTGCGTGGATCTACCGGCAGCGGCAAAAGCACTCAGCTTCCACAGTTCGTTTTGGACCACTGTGTGCAGCGCTCCACCTACTGCAACATCGTAGTGACTCAGCCTAGGAAAATTGGTGCCAGCAGTATTGCAAGGTGGATTAGTAAGCAGCGGACGTGGCCCCTGGGGGAACTTGTGGGCTACCAGGTACAGTGGCATGCTCACGCAACGTTAAAGCGCGTGTTGTGTAAAGAACCCACCTGAATCTCTCTCTTCACTTTCTTCCCTCTTGGAATTGGAGGGGCCAAATCATCTGATTCTTAGACGGCCTTTGTTGTGCGCTGAAATGGAGGTTTAGTCGAATCCCAGTCTCCTGCGCAGAAAAGGCATTTGCCGTCCTGCTGCAGGTCTGTGGCTCAAGTTTCTCTAATGAATGGCCACCAATTTTAGGTCTTTTCAGAAAGGGCCGCAATTTAATACCTTGTTGCTTGTTCTTTTGAGGACATTTCTGTTCCAGAACAGCTTCTTTTTCATTATGCTCAGGTGACACTTGGGACAAACAAGGGTGCATTATAGAGCGCCTTTCATACCAGCCCTTCCTGTGCGTGGGAACCATTTCAGCCAAAATTCGTTGACTGCCACAAATGTTTTCATGATACGTGTTTGAAGCAAAATGTGTGGTGTTTATATTTTTCAATGGTTTTTAGGTTGGTTTGGAAAAAGTTGCATCCAAGGACACGAGGCTGATTTATATGACGACGGGAGTTCTCCTTCAGAAAATAGTGGGGTCCAAAAGCCTTTCAGAGTTCACCCACGTCTTCATAGATGAAGTAAGTTGAAGGAAGATAAAAGATTGCACCAGGGCTGCTTATGGTAGGAAATGTTTCCATTGGGCTCTTAACCTCACATCTTCTGCATGAGAATAGCGCTTGGATGCCTGTAATATCTGCGTTCATCATTGAGAGCTGCCAGGTTGGTGGTACCAGGGGCCAGGGCCTTCTCTGTGGTGGCACCATATCTTGGGAGTGCACTCCCCATTGGAAATGCAGATCATTGTCATCAAATTTATTACGAGTAAAACGAGTAAAACATACTACAACGACATAAATAGGGTGGTCCCTGACAACACCCAATGGCCTGGGTAAAAAGGTACTTCTTCAGCACTGAAAGCTGTATATCAAAGAAGCAAGGCTCACCCCTGTGTAGAGGGAATTTTACAACTTAGGAGCTGCTGCAGAGATTGCGCTTTCCTGGGCTGCTGCTGCCACCACTCTCAACTTCCGAGTGTGGTGGAACGGTACCAATAGGGCCACACTGCTATTCTTAACACCTGGGAGGGTCTGTAGGGTCAGGATTTCAGGCCAAAGTTGTTTAGGGCTTTAAACACTAATGTGAGCACCTTAAATTGGGCTGGGAAATGAAATGACAGCCAATGCAGTTTCTTTAGGAGTAAAGTGGGTCCTAAATCACATCCCAGCCAGTAATCTGGCTGCTGCATTTTTTGCCTTTAGCCTGTTCTATTTTCCTTTCGTACTTTGAACCGGTTCACGGTCAAATGATAACTCTGCACCTTTTTAGCGGCAACCAGGAAAGATGGGGTGAGAAAGGAAAAGAAATGTGCGTGCCAGGGTTACCCTTCTGATCTCCTGACAACTAATAATAATAATAATTTTTATTTGCACCCTGCCCTCCCCTGCCAAGGCCGGGCTCAGGGCGGCTAACAAGCAATAATAAAAACAAGTTGAATGAATACAACTTAAGAACAAGATTAAAATACAACATTAAAATATTGAAACATTAAAATATTAAAATGCAGCCTCATCACAGGAGGAGAAAGGAAAAAGAAAAAAGAAAGAGGGGGAGGGAATCAAATTGGCTCCAAGCCAAAGGCTAGGCGGAACAACTCTGTCTTACAGACCCTGCGGAAAGAAATCAGATCCTGCAGGGCCCTGGTCTCATGAGGCAGAGCATTCCACCAGGCCGGAGCCAGAGTTGAAAAGGCCCTGGCTCTGGTTGAAGCTAATCTAACTTCCTTAGGGCCCGGGACCACTAGGGTGTTGCTATTTATGAACCTTGAGGCTCTCCGTGGGGCATACCAGGAGAGGCGGTCCCATAGGTACGAGGGTCCTAGGCCGTGGTGGGGAGAATTAGCTAGAGAGAACGCTGATCTCTGAGCTCAGTGCAGCTCTAAAGTTCACTTCACTCGTGTTAAGCCCTCTCATCGCTGTGCCCCCCTTTAGGTGCATGAGCGTACTGAAGAGATGGATTTCTTACTGCTGGTGGTCCGTAAACTGTTGCGCACCAATTCGCGATTTGTGAAGGTAAATTTAAACTACAAGTTAATGCATTCTGAAAATGCAAGATCGGCTTATCATAATTCTGTGGCATGGAAATAATCTCCTAATACTGCGATGCTGGCTTTTTGGTGTTAGGGGTGTCGTGTAACAGCCTACCAGGCTCTCAAAGCAGTGACAGAGTAGGACTTAGACATCAGCATACAGGAACAAAGGACATCTGGATTGCGTCACAAACAGCTCTATCCCAAGATATCTGGTTGCTTTTGAAAGTCAATTAAGGCCCACCCTGCCACTTGCACACGTTCTCTTTCCACCCCCACCGCCCAGTCCTGCGCCTTCCAGGTTCCCTTGTTGTTCCTTTCACCAATGCCATCTGCTGCCAGCTATCACTCGTTCTCTAGCTGAAAAGGGCATCACAGCTGAATCCAGCCCATTCAAAGCCAGGAAACGCAGCTGGGAATGCCCCGGAGCAATCCCTGCACATCGGGGCTGGCGAGTTTTCAGCTGGAGTGCATCATGGTTGGGCATTCTGTTTCCCCTGGAATAATTTCTTCTGGGAGCATCTGCAGACTTCAGAGTACCCCTTGTGCATTTGCGATCTTTTCTGGCTCAACCCTTTGTTCATAGAATAGCTGTTGGATGAAAAGGCCCCGGAGTGGTGGAAAGCATTGATGTGCTGCGTAAATAACTATTGAAAAGCATACCATCTCTTCTGAGAAGTTTAGCAGGCTTCCACCGCTGTTTCAAGCATCCAACAGTGATGGGTAGCTGATGCTCTAGGACAGCCTATCCCTGATTGGGGGACCTCTGGAAGTTTTGGAGCACAAATACAACAGCTGTGTTGGCTGGGGCTGATAGGAGTTGCAGTGCAAAGCATTCAGAGATTGGGAGAGGCTGTTGTAGTAGACAGAGGCACAATGAAGGCAGCTATAGGAGGATAATGCTATATCCTACCTCCACTGTTGGAAACGGTTGAGGTTGTTGATCGCATCTGTCTGTCTCAAGAGACGATGGATTGCGCCTCTGAAGGTGGTCAAACTGCTGTGTTAGCAGCACTGGCGTGACCTCTCCAGGGTTCAAACCTGGGCAGTGTATATGGAGGTCCTGGGCTGCCCCCTCTCAGCCTCGTTCCAACCCCTTTCTTCCCACTCTGCTGCAGTACAGGATCGTGCTTGCATTAACCAGCATTGATATGTTCTGTTGCTACTTGCAACGTTTACAAAGAATAAGGAAATAACATTGGAGGCGCATATTATAGTGGGGGGAGTATGTATCAGAGGATCGCCAAAACATGTGCCATCAGGACACAACCTCATCAAAGCTGGAAGTCAGGTCCTTCATTATTCAGATTTAGAAATCCCCCACATTACTTTCTCAGGCATGCACTCTTGGGTTGGGGCAACTGGCTAAAATGTTTTAAATGGTTCTAATTTTTGTTCTTCTGATTTGTTTTTTTGTTGGGTCGATGTTGGTCAAATGTTTAGTTGTGGTTGGCAGTTATTTTAATTTGGGTATAACTGCAAATTGTTTATTATTATTTGTTTCTATTGATTGGTTGGTTGGTTTGTTGCTCGTATAGGATATTTTGTTTTTTAATGTTTGATGCTTTGTTGTGTTTTTATTTATGTTGTAATCCGCCCATTATTATTATTATCATTGATGTGGTCCAAAGGAAATCAGGGCAAGACATTTGGCACCAGCTTGGCTGCAGGCGTTGCCGGAAGGAGGCATTCAAGGCGCCATCCAATCGCCTTAGGGACTCCACTCTGGATTTATGTAGGGTTTACTCCTTAGCCTTTTCTTCTCCTGAAGATATACCTGCCACAAGGCAGTGGAGGTTTAGGACCAGAGTTTTCCTTCTCTTAGATGGGCTACCTTCCCAGGTTGACGAGCCCCATCTGCCCCTTCCTTCTTTCTTCAGCACATGCAGAAACCTCCTTCTTAACTGGCTTTAAGCCTCTAAATACTAATTGCTGGGAATTGCAATTGAGCAGTACTGCTTGGGAGGTTCTCCCACTGGCAAACCAGATGCCTCTGGGAACCAGGATGCTGGACTAGAGAGGCCACTGGCAGGGCTGCTCTTACGTTTTGAGGCCTGATCGTGCTGATGACGAACCCTAGAAGTGACATTTACACAGAGGGGATCGCATGACACTAGCAGAATGACATTTGGAAGCAGCCCCCGCCCCCCCGACTCAGATTTTGTGACACTTCGTATCTATTAACGAGAGACGCGTGTTTTGCAGCTATATTATGCCGCAAGGGTTTTTAATCTTCCTATTGTGCACATTGAGTAAACACGTTGTGCTTTTTTCTTGTATGGACAAGATCAAATGTAGTCAGTGTCTGAAACTATCTATACCCACATCTCTTCTTAAAACACAGACACACACACACACACACACACACACACACACAGTGTCAAATGCAAACAGCTTTATTATTATTTATTAAATTTCCATAGCACCCTTTATCTGAGGAACACATGGCAGTTTACAAAATAAAAACATAAAAATACATAACATAGTAACAATACCACCACCCAAAAAAATTCAGTACAGTGGTACCTCAGGTTATATACGCTTCAGGTTACATACGCTTCAGGTTAC
The DNA here is from genome assembly GCF_964106915.1 of Podarcis gaigeae. NCBI lineage: Eukaryota > Metazoa > Chordata > Lepidosauria > Squamata > Lacertidae > Podarcis > Podarcis gaigeae. The sequence continues at coordinate 14,257,270 of NC_139678.1, read as the reverse complement.
AGACTCTGCTAACCCAGAAATATTACCTCGGGTTAAGAACTTTGCTTCAGGATAAGAACAGTAATCGTGCTCCCACGGCACGGCAGCAGCGGGAGGCCCCATTCGCTAAAGTGTTGCTTCAGGTTAAGAACAGTTTCAGGTTAAGAACGGACTTCCAGAACGAATTAAGTACTTAACCCGAGGTTCCACTGTACACAGTAGGAATTCAAGCTGTGAAGCTTCTGAAGTTCATTTTCATACTCCCCCCTTTCCACAGGTAATTCTGATGTCTGCGACAATCAACTGCCAAGAGTTTGCCGACTATTTTGCTATCCCAGTCCGCAACAGGCTGTATCCGGCATATGTGTTTGAAGTAGATGGCAAGCCTCACGCTATTGAAGAGTATTACCTCGACGACCTGAGGCCTATTCTCAGTCATATCAGGGTATGGAAAACAACTGGCTTTGGTCTCTCTGTCTAGAATAACTTTGGGGGTATTAAGGGTAAGGAGATGGGCTTAAAACCCCAAGAACTTCCCCCTCTCCTTTTTCTGGCATATGCATAGTAGCTTCGGGAGGTAAGAAAGGAAGAGGTTTAAAGTAGAGATTCTCCCCCTCCCACCCTAACATAACATCTTCCTTTTAAACCAGGTTTCAGATTCTGCAGATTGTCAGTGTAATGTGATCTAATGAGTGAATCCCGCCGAAGCATTGATTTAATGGTTTCAGACTTAATTCAGTGGGGAGGGGAAGGGGCCTGTGGGAGAGGAGAAAATTAATTGGCTGTACACTCCAGGCAGGCGTATCTGTTAACAAGCAAGGGTGCCAATCAAAGGCAAACTGATAGACTCCTGCAGTCATCGAAGTCCCGATACACAGAACAAAGAGTATCTGTCCTGTTATAACAATGTCCCGTCAGCATTCATGTATTTGACGGCAGTGTGTTGGCAACACCCATGGACAGAACAGGGAGGGAGGCTTATATAATCTTTCTGGATGTTTGTGGAAGATTCCTTGTGATGCGTGGCAAGTAAGAGAGTCAGGAAAATTGACTAGAAAGTCTCTCCCTATCAGGTCAGATCAAGGTTTCTTTAGTGTGTGGTTGGACACAAAATGTGTGTAGTTTTTTTTTGGGGGGGGAGGGGATTTGCAGCTGGGAAGCTGATAATGCGCAGTTTGGGGAAAAAAACTGTGAGGGATTAGGCACAATTAGGTGTTACATGTTTATTAATCACTTAAATGACAAGCAATGTCAGGGGCAGCATGCACAAAAATTATATAAGGGTAGAACATACAGTTTTCCATATTTAAAAGAAACAGCCCACACCGTATTTAGAAACAACAACATTTTTTCTTTGGCTGGAACCTCTTCTTCACATTTACCTTTCAGCAGGTAACACTTTGTCACCTTCTTCATAAAGTTATCCTGGTTTTGTACCTGTTAGTTTCTGATCTAAGGCAGATAGTCAGTGTATAGTAGACTATACACTGACTATCTCCACCCCCCCTTTTTTAAATCTGACAGAGAATTTGTGCAATTGGAAAATCTGCTTTTTAAAAACTTCCAGGATTGGATCTGTCAGATGTGTTACTGCTTCTGTCAATTAGGTTTCCTAGCCATTTGATTTCAAGCCCGACACCTTCATGTGTATGGGAAAGGGGCTGCTTTAGGATCCTGGCTCCTCTATCCCAACCTTCTGAAAAGATTGTACAGCTTTAATCCTCCCATTATTGCTACTGTATTTCCTCCCCCTCTTCTCACTCCCCCTTCTGCCCTTCCTGGCTTATGGCCCTTCTTCTTTGCTTAGTAGGGAGGAACAAATAGGATGGTAAAGGCGGTTGTGTTTTGTACCTTTAGGGCAGCTCTGAAGCAGCTTTGATAATAGCGGTGGAGCCCTTTTGGAGTTTTCCTAGGAGAAAAGGCACCAAGCTTTGTTTGCTATTTTATGAAGGCTTTTGCTTTTTTTATTTATTTTGAAAAAGCTGACAGCTATGGGTGGTATCGAACACTTTGGATCTGCTGATGCAGAGCACTTGAGCTGGCGGCCTCTAGCCCACCCTCAAAATCAGCCCCAGAGGGTTGGGCAGATACCAAAATATTCCAACTGAGAAACGACTCTGTCCCTGTGGAGATGGCAATCTGGAAACAGTGGCTCATATTCTCCTGTCCTGTCCCTTTTATAAAGATCTGAGGAATGAGATCATCACCCCACTGCTACTTACCATCCCAGGCTGCCCATCTGCGGCCACATTGTTCTTTCTGTTTTCAGATCAAAATGATCAGACAACAGCAAAGGTTGCTACGTTTATCGAGGGTGCAGTGAGATTATGGGCCACTATCTGAACAATAATCTTGACCATTTGATTGTCCTACCAATTGTTGTCTTTTTAATTGTATATATTGCTTGTTTTATGTTGCTATGGCCATTGGCTAATGCAAATAATTTTTTAAAAAAAAAACTCTGGAGAAGCATTTTGGAAAGAGAGTAAGTGCTGCATTGGATGCAGTTCTACGTAATAGGTTGGATGCCAATTGGAAACTGGTGTTGTGGCCTCACAGTCAGAGGAGGTGGGTCCAAGGATACTCAGCCTCCAACTGGGGAATCGGATTAGGCTTCTCATGCTGATGTGTTGAGAACCAACAGAGTTCAGCACTGGTGGTCTGGAGCCTACACAGATGCTTGTCCTCTGAGCCTGACTCATCACACAAATCGGCTACCTGTTCTGCCCAGTGATGCAGGGAACAGGAGGAGGGACCAGCTAGTTGGCCCTTTAAGAACCACAGTCTCTCCCTTTACCTCTGGCCTGTGTCAGAGGTATGGGAGCTATCCATGGTGCTGCAACTACTAGCCTGGCTGGCTGCTGTGGAAATCTGGTACAGATGGGTTAGAACAGCTACAGCTTCTTCTTTCTGTGTTTTCATAAACATACACAAAGGCTTGGAGCCTGGTGCTGCACTCCAGTCCATAGGCAGGTTCTGATGCTTGAGCAGAAAGCACCAGTTTTTAGAGCAGCCTTTCCCAACCTCATGCCCACCCACCCCAGGCAGCTATGCCAGTATAACTTTATGAATATGAGGAGGAATAGCATGATTATTTATTATTTGTTACATTTCTGTATTATGGGAGTTGTAGATCGGAAGAGGTAAGGTTAGAATGATGCACAAATTTGGAATTCTTGTTTTCAGTGAAAATACTGCACCACACCCTTTCCTTATGTTTACAGGGTGCAGACCTACTTGCTTGTCATTGGTTACTCTGTACAAGGCTCCATTTTTAGTTTGTCTACATCTCGGTTCTTGAAACCCCCTCAACTACTTTTGCCAGTAGGAGAATGCTGTCCCCACTCAGGAATGCCACTGGTCTGTGGGGGAGGGGGGAAGAATCCTTTTAAAGAAATGCCCTGCTATTTGTATGTCACCTTTCCATAGTTAGAACCATACCGTGATCAACTCCTGCCCGGAAACCAATGTCCCCACTGTAGAAGGACTTGTGGATCCAGAATTGGCCTTCACAGTCACTTACGGATTGATTGTTAAAACCGTGTTTATGGAAGACAATCGTACTCAGCTACGATTGATCACCAAAAAAGAAGAAGAAGAAGAAGAAGAAGTTAGAACCATCCTCAAGGGGGCTTGCAACATGAAAAGATTTATGTAATCACAAAGCGTGTCAAAAGTTTTATTTCTCTTATCTGAGGAGAGTTTTGTCATTTTCTTCCTTTAAAAAAACCAAATTTACTTGTTTGCAAAATGTTCTGTACCGTCAACATTAAGAAAAAGTGTCGTATTGAGTAGCATAAAAATCAACAATAAAATTTCATCAGTAAAACCAAATGCAAAGCACATCACAAATCAGTAGATCGGATTATAATGCATCAGCGTAACCTGGTGGGGGAAAGCCTGGGTGAATAGGCTTCCTTGCATGAATTGTTGTTGGATCCCAACAGCTGCTTTTCCTCAAGAGTAGAGCAACTTGGGAGTACTTTGGTTTTTAAAGGCAAAACAAATTATTTAAAATTATTCTCTTGTTTTTTATTTCTGTGCTGGGCTCGTGAGAAGCCTGCATTGTGTTGGCTAAAGCTGTCTCTATCAGATTTGCTTCCAGTTTGAATGGGTCACTTCTGGCAGCCAGGGTACCACTTGTGGACTCTTGTATTTGTCAAACTGCAAACTTGCCTGGTAAAACGCCCTGGCAGCTCTTGTCTTCGGAGATAGCAAAAAAGAAAAAAGCGTCGAAGCTTCAGCAAGGTGAAAACTCAAGCTCTGAAAGCTACTGAAGCAGAGAAACTCAAACTGATGGCTTTTACATTCTAACAAGTAAGAATGGAATAATCCTAGGATAAGATAGAAGATGAAACGGCCTGTAGCCTTCATAAAATGGTTCACCAACCCATCCCGACCATCCAGTCTCACTGCCTTAGGTGAAATATATGCAACTGTTCAAATGAAACTAACATCTTCACACAAGGATTTGGGTTAATGGTCACTGAGCAACAGGGTCAGGCAACCTCTCCAGATGTTGTGGATCTCAATTCTCATCATCCCTGACCATTAGCCATGCTCACGGGCTGGTGGCAGTTGGGGTCCAATGTCATTGGGAGGACTGCAGGTTCTTGGCAACATGATTTTTGTTTGTTTGTTTGCTAACAGTCTAGCACACTTTATATTGTGATTGTTTCCAACATTGCAGGGGGTTGGAATGTTGGGGAAGGTCTCTCCCAACTCTGCGATTCTGTGTCCACATCTCTGTAGGACACCATGCATAGTGTGTGCTACGTGCGCCAAAAAAATTGTTCACTGCTTTTCTATCTCGGGACTGCCAAGTTTAGAACAGTGGTACCACTGAGCCTCTTGGGCTTGGCGATCGGAAGGTCGGCGGTTTGAATCCCTGCGACGGTGTGAGCTCCCGTTGCTTGGTCCCTGCTCCTCCTAACCTAGCAGTTTGAAAGCACACCAGTGCAAATAGATAAATAGGTACTGCTCCGGTGGGAAGGTAAACGGCATTTCCGTGCGCTGCTCTGGTTCACCAGAAGCGGCTTAGTCATGCTGGCCACATGACCCAGAAGCTGTATGCTGGCTCCCTCGGCCAAGAAAGCGAGATGAGCGCCGCAACTCCAGAGTCATCTGCGACTGGACCTAATGATCAGGGGTCCCTTTACCTTTACCTTACCTTGGTTGTCAAACTTAATCCGTTCTGGGAGTCCATTTGACTCCTGGAACCATTTGAAAACCAAGGCATAGCTTCTGATTGGCTGCTGGACCTTCCTGCACTCAGTTGGAAGCCACGTTGGACGTTTGGCTTCCAAAGGACATTCAAAAACCAGAACACTCCTGGGTTTTCAGCATTCAGGAGCCAAAACATACGAGTACCAAGGCGTTTGGGAATCATGCTAGGTAAAAAGGTAAAGGTACCCCTGCCCGTACGGGCCATTCTTGACAGACTCTGGGGTTGTGCGCCCATCTCACTCAAGAGGCCAGGGGCCAGCGCTGTCCGGAGACACTTCCGGGTCACGTGGCCAGCGTGACATCGCTGCTCTGGCGAGCCAGAGCCGCACACGGAAATGCCGTTTACCTTCCCGCTGGTAAGCGGTCCCTATTTATCTACTTGCACCCGGAGGTGCTTTCGAACTGCTAGGTTGGCAGGCGCTGGGACCGAGCAGCGGGAGCGCACCCCGCCGCAGGGATTCGAACCGCCGACCTTTCGATCGGCAAGTCCTAGGCGCTGAGGCTTTAACCCACAGCGCCACCTGCGTCCCAGTTGTACATAAATGGAACTTGTAAAAACCAGCAAACTCTTTAAAAAGCATTGTTTCACTATCTGTCTACTTCTGTTACACACAATTTTTAAATATGTTGATTAGCCAGGTTTCTCTGACCTTAGAAAATAATTCATTCTTTAGCCAAGGGGAACAAAGGCTGTTCACTCAGGTGGAATTGCATCTCCTTTTAGAAGACTTTCGGTTAATTAACATTGTGAATTAGGCTTTGAAAAATGTACTGATGGAAGATTTGTGTTGGCTGGGAATTGCAAGTTTCTTCGTGTTCGCCTAAAAGCTCCTTTCTCATAAATAGACTACATCTTACCAATGATTGAAGGAAGCAGCTTCTTTATGTTCCGCAATCCGGAGCAGAATGTGCCCTTTTGTACTTCCTGCCTGTCAACTTTGGCACAACTGGGAAGAGAATAAAATCATACTAGAAGTCCTTCCACAGGAAAAGCAGCTGTGCTTGAAATGTATCAGGAATTCAGTTCATCATAAAATATTCTCTGTACCTGTTGGTTGCCTGCCTTCAGTATCATGGTTGGGGAACAAATTGCCACCAGGGCTGTGTACACACTATGCATTTAAGCACACAGTGGTGCCCCGCAAGACGAACGCCTCGCAAGACGGAAAACCCGCTAGACGAAAGGGTTTTCCGTTTTGGAGGCGCTTCGCAAAACGAATTTCCCTATGGGCTTCCTTCGCAAGACGAAAGCCCATAGGGAAATCTCCGGGACAGCGGGGAAGCGCAGCGCGTCTTCCCCACTGTCCTCGGACCTCCTCCGAAGGCTTGCGGTGGGGCGGAGAGACCTCCTCTCCCCGCCAGCCTTCGAAAGGCTGCTCCGAAGGCTGGCGGGGGGAGGAGGTCTCTCCGCCCCACCGCCAGCCTTCGAAGCAGCCTTCCGAAGGCTGGCGCGGGGAGAAGGGCTCTCCGCCCCACTGCCAGCTTTTGGAAGGCTGCTTCGAAGGCTGGCGGTGGGGCGGAGAGACCTCCTCCCCCCGCCAGGCTTCGGAAGGCTCCTCCGAAGGCTGGCAGTGGGGCGGAGAGCCCTTCTCCCCGCGCCAGCCTTCGGAAGGCTGTCTGAAGACTTGCGGTGGGAGGAGGGTTTTCCTTCCCACCGCCAACATTCAGAATGCTGTTCTGAATGTTGGCGGTGGGGAGGAAAAACCCTCCTCCCACCGCAAGCTCCGGGAACAGAGGAGAAGCGCTGCGTGCCTTCCCCTCTGTTCCCGTACCTGTGCTGAAGGCTTGCGGTGGGGAGAAAAGCCCTTCTCCGCACCGCCAGCCTGGCAAGCGGTCTCCATAGGAACGCATTAATTGATTTTTAATGCATTCCTATGGGAAACCGTGCTTCGCAAGACGAAAAACTTGCAAGAAGAAAAAACTTGCGGAACGAATTAATTTCGTTTTGCGAGGCACCACTGCATTTCTCCCCCTCCAGAATTTTGAGCAATGTGGTTTACCCATCGCCAAATTATAATTCCCAACGACAATTAAACTATACCAGCCTTATACGGAGACAGACCTCTTGGTCTATCTAGCTCTGCATTGCTTACACAGACTGGCAGCAGCTCTCCAGGATTCTCATAACATGGGGTGCCCCCCTCTACCTAGCAATGCTGGTAATTGAACCTGTGACCTTTTGCATGCAATGCAGGTGCTCCACCACTGAGCTGCCATCCTGCCTCACCTTGCTTTCTGTCCTATGTCTCCTCTGATTTCCTTCACTCATCCCTGCCATTCACAACCCATCTCTGACCTCTCTCTTTCATTTTCATTTGTAATTGTCAGTTATATACATTTCAGTAGTTTTACAGTCATTTTAACATTTCAAAACTATATTTCCTTCCTCCTTTTTCTGCAGTTAAATTTATATTTATCACTTCCTGCATATTCTGAATTAATTGATTCTTTTATATTTACTTTTATGAAACGAGGTCATTACAATAATCCTACCAATGTCCTTATCTGTTTATAATTTATTTGTGCATATTCAGTAAACCATTTCCATTCTTTTATAGAAAGTTTGTTGTCTTGATTTCTTATTTTTCTCGTAAGTTTCACCATTTCTGCATAGCGTGAGTTTTTGTATACAGTCTACTTTCATTGGGAACACTACAACTTTCCATTTTGAGACCAATAACATTCTTGCCGCTGTAGTCGCATACATAAATAAATTTCTATACTGTTTAGGTAGTTCTACCCTTATAATTCCCAGAAGGAAAGCTGTTGCTTTCCCCCCGAATGTTATTTTAAACATCATTTTCAATTAATTATATATCATTTCCCAGTAAGCTTTAACCTTTCTGCAAGACCACCACATATGATAAAGTATCTTCTTTCTCTTTGCATTCTCAACACTTACTCAATCTTGATTTATACATTTTTGCCAGTTTACTCGGTGTTAGACACCATCTATATAACATTTCCAGGGACGCGGGTGGTACTGTGGTGTAAACCACTGAACCTTGGGCTTGCCGATTGGAAGGTTGGCAGTTCAAATCCTCGTGACAGGGTGAGCTCCCATTGCTCAATCCTAGTTCCTGCCAACCTAGCAGTTCGAAAGCATGCCAGTTCAAGTAGATAAATAGGTACCGCTCCGGTGGGAAGGTAAACGGCATTTCCGCGCGCTGATCTAGTTTCGCCATGCTGGCCACATGACCCGGAAAAACTGTCTGTGGACAAACGCCGACTCCCTTGGCCAGTAAAGCGAGATGAGCACTGTAACCCCAGAGTCTTTCACGACTGGACTTAACTGTCAGGAGTCCTTTACCTTTACTATATAACATTTTCATACAGTTTTCTCTTAACGTCCCTGACCTTTGTGCATCCCTGTCCATTTACCATTGTTTGCAAGACCCTTCAGGCAGGGAAGGTGTCATAATTCTTTCGGTGTCAGCCAAGCTCCTTGATAATACCAGCATTTTTTTTTATAAATGGCAAGAGTAATAATAACACCCCCCCCTTTTGCTGTACCCTCTAGATTCCTATTCAAGTTACTGAGGACCCGGTCATACCTGAAGAGATGTACAGAGCTGCAGTTTCTCTGATCCAGTGGTTTGACGAGTTGGAAATGAAAGAGAGCAGGTGAGATTCTGTTCTTCCTGCTCCCTTTGCAGAGCTGCACAGGTGGGCTCCTCCACTCCGAAGAAGAGACCTTTGAACATTCCAACCAGGAAATTTGTGCTTGTCAGTGGTGGATGGTGTCTGGTAGGGCAGAAGGCAGGGAGTTCAACAGTAGGTGGCGCCAGAGATGGTGGTGGTGATGATGATGATGATAATAATAATAATAATAATTTATTTGTACCCTGCCCATCTGGCTGGGTTTCCCCAGCCACTCTGGGCGGCTTCCAACAAAGCTTTAAAATACATTAAAATGTCACACATTAAAAACTTTCCTGAACAGGGCTGCCTTCAGATGTCTTCTAAAAGTCTGGTAGTTGTTGTTCTCTTTGACATCTGGTGGGAGGGTGTTCCACGGGGCGGGCGCCACTACCGAGAAGGCCCTCTGCCTGGTTCCCTGTAGCTTTGCTTCTCACAATGAGGAAACCGCCAGAAGGCCCTCAGCACTGGACCTCAACGTCCGGGCAGAACGATGGGGGTGGAGACGCTCCTTCAGGTATATTGGGCCGAGGCTCTTTAGGGCTTTAAAGGTCAACACCAACACTTTGAATTGTTCTCAGAAACGTACTGGGAGCTAATGCACGTCTTTCAAGACCGGTGTTATGCGGTCTTGGCGGCCGCCCCCAGTCACCAGTCTCGCTGCCGCATTCTGGATTAGTTGTAGTTTCCGGGTCACCTTCAAAGGTAGCCCCACGTAGAGCGCATTGCAGTAGTCCAAGCAGGAGATAACTAGAGCATGCACCACTCTGGCAAGACAGTCTGCAGGCAGATGATTATTATATGCCGCCTAGCTGACTGGGTTGTCCCAGCCACTCCGGGTGGCTTCAGCAATGACAGAGCCAGCTAATTCCAGCTTTGTCCTCATCTTCCTTCCTGGTGAGTTCTACAAGGGCAACACTGAGGCAGAGGAGAAAGCTGATAGGCAGTGCCACCCCCAGACTTGTTATGAGTAAGAAATCAGGCAGGTGTTGCCCAGCTGAGGGCAGACTGAGGTTGGGGGCGCAGTGCCCCATTCAGCCTAATGGAGTAGCCTCTACTGGGCTTGCCCCCCTTTCTCCTTAAATGCACCTTCAATGCATTGTGAAGGTGGGGACTTGAATGCTTCCCCATAACAAAGCCAGCATTCCCTGCAGCTGTGGGTCAGTTCTGGAGGAAAACTCTTGAGTTTTCCTGTGATCGAGCCCCTTTAGTGCAGAATTCCTAAATGAATTCCCGTACTCAAACACACCAAGTGAAAACTACACCGACAGAACAGCCCTGGGGCAATGTTTTCTGCAAGTCCCCTGCTGCGTGTCCTGCCCCCTGTTATTTTGGGTGTTTTGCAAGAATCTGTCCCTCTCCGGGAAGGTCTTTGGTCCCTTGTCTCTTGGCAAAGGTTGTGATGTGGTGCAGGCTGTCTTAACCTCTTCCTGTAGACGTGTCTGGGCCCAGGCAGTAGCCAGGTTGTAACTGGGCTGATTGAGGTGTGTGTGTGTGTGTGCAGACTGTGGCATTGGTGTGTGTGTTCCGCAGTGGTGTGCACTGGGTTGTGTGTGTGCCTGACCAGCCTAAGTTTTTTGCATTGGGGACAATTACCCCCATATTACCCCTGATAAATTGCACGACTGGAGTCCGGTGCCATGGGAAAGCAGCCAAATGCAATGGCAATCAGACCAGAAGTCGTTCCTCCATACATGAACTGGGATGGGCACTGAAATATACTCAGAGTCAAAAGTGGATTTCATGCTCTTTATTCAGCTCATACTGGTGAAGAGGAATGCAAGTTCCCCCAGAATGTCTGCTTTATATACATTATTTACACAGTGCGCCCCATGTGATTGGCTAATTCTGGGATTCTCCTGTAGGCCAATCAGGTTGCGGATTCACTTCCACCTGGAGCTGGATTGGGTGGCTCCTGTGGACCAATCAGACTGCTGTATTCTGGTTTTTTTTAATAAAAATTTTATTGGGTTTTTACATTTTATAAAGACAATACACACACACAAAAAGACAAAGACAAAACATGTATAATTTCATATCCTTACTTTCTTTACCCTCTTTCCCTGACTTCCCCCCACCCCCTCTTCATACATCCCAATTCCAATAATTAATTCAGCAGGTTCTTGTCCCTCGTCCTTAACATATTGTTATTATTTTTTAAGCTTAGCTCTTTTTACTTGGCCACATTTTACTTATCCAATTCTCTTATAAACATTAAATCCTTTTTCTAATGTCGACCTAAATTCCTTTCCACGAATTTCTCCTTTTTTATATTAATGATAGATCATAATAGCCAAACACAAAAATCATAAAATTTTGAAATTCTGTTCTCCCCTCCCTCCCTACCCCGGTTTCCATCCCTTCCCAAGCAAATGTCCACAAAAACAGTTCCTAGCCCGGATTCCTCACATCCGAGACCTTCAAATCTCTGTCAGTCTCTCTCTGCCGGTTTTGTTGATAACCCTTTTTGTTGGTCCTCAAGTCTCGAAGGAGTTCTATCACAATCACATCAAATTTTCTTCCATCCAAAATGCTTAAAAACAGTTGCTGCAAAAGGTCAGCTGATCTCCCATACTCAGAGAGGAAGTCCCAATCATATTTCTTTACTCTTTTATATTCCAGTATTCCAAGTACTCCAGGGGCTTTCTCCTTCCTCTTTCTCATCTTTCGCAGATTTGTAATCCAAAGATCTTCTTCTTTATTTTCTGACAATATAGGCTTCTGGTTGGTATTTTCCACCTGTACTTTCTCCACTCCTTCTTTCCTCTCCACCAGTTCCAAAAATGTCTCTTCTGGTTCAGCTGTAGATTTTTTATCAGTCAAGTCCTTTATGCATTCAGCAGAGTTGCTTGTTTTGGAATTCAAGGTCATAAGTTCTTTGTTCATAACCATGCTCTGCTCTTGCAGGATTCCCACAAGAAAAAACATTTTTTCTATCTCTGTCAGTAATATTCCCTCTGCAGCCATTGTAATGTCTCTAGTTCCCCCTAGGGGGATTCCAATTGCTTAATAGTCCTTTTCCAACAATCCGTTACTTTGTTGTTTATTACTACTTTGTTTCCAACCACCTCAATTCAAATGTAACACCTTTAGTCCAGAGAGATATTAAGTAGTAAAGTTCTTAACTTTAACCGCCCATTTGACAGCTCCTTTGACAGCTGTCAAACTCCTTATTCTTTTTCCTCAGGCTCACACACAGGACGCTCCCAGGTCCAGGGGGGGGGGGTTTTTACACAAAAACCTCTGAAGTTCCTCTCTTACTCTCCAGCACAAAAACTTCTTCTGTCAAATTCATGGAAATTATCTTTTATCTGACACCAAAAAAGAACAGTTATCTCTCCACCTTAGTTCTCCGATCCTTGCTTTAGATCGTTTGTAAGTAGGGGGGGTGCGGACTTCCCTTTAGCGCGTCCCCCGGTCGTGCCGAATTCAAAGGTAAAAGTTTTAAAGTCCAAATTCCATAGTACTCACAGGTTGTTTGTTTTCCAGTCCAAATTTTGGGGGAAAAGTCAGCGCTCTCCGGCCATGGCTCGCGGCTTCGCTCCACTGAAGTAGCGGTCTACTCACAACACCACGCCACTCTCCGTACCCTCTCCGTAGCCTTTAAAAAGGCTCTTCGTGGGTCTGGGAGGGCGCTTATGGTGCCCACCGAATCACCAAGTCCGCAGGCTTCCGCGCCTGCGGTTTCTAAGGGTCCCCACGTCGCCGGCGCGGCAAGACCCGTCTTCAGCAGAGCCGATTCCTTCCGGAGCTCGGAGGGAATCCGCCATTAGCCGATCGCGCTAACCCGGAAGTCCTCCCAGACTGCTGTATTCTGGAGCCTATTGTTCTAGGACCAATCAGACTGCTGCATTTTGGATCCTATTCAACTCTGTACATAACAGGCATCATCACTAGCGCAGCCTATGAATGATTGGACATAGCAGTACTTTGAAGCCTATCAAGGGCATTTCTGTTCTTTGTTTTCTTGGTGCCGTTTTCCAGTTGTATGTTTCGTCCCTCCTATGTTGAGTGGGCGTAAAATATGCCAACCACTCCCCCCTCCCCCCCGATTTTTTTCTGCCCAGATCCAGATTAGGGATGTAAACATGGATTAGGAAATCCGAAGTCTTGGCACTAAATTCCAAAATATGTCCCGATACTTGCTTCTTCTTCTTGCCTGTTTTTGTACACTAATGCAAATTCTACATAGACTAATACGTGTTTGGGCTTTACAGATTTTGTTTAATGCCTTGTTTGCATTTAAAAGGACATCTGTGTATGAGTGTCTCTCTAAGCTGTGTCAAATGGAAGAGTTTGATAGCTGCGGGGAAGATTGTATCTGTGTGTGTTTGTGTAGTTTATGGATTAAATCATTTCAGAGAGAGGGAAAAATGCAACGAAAACTTCTTATACGGATGGGGGAACCCCAATGCACTTTATCCTGAGTGCGCGCGCGCGCGCTCTCTCTCTCTCTCTCTCTTTCTTTTCATCTTATCTTATTTTGATACTTAATGTCCATGTTAGTTCAGAGTGCAGAACGGATTAAGGCAATGTAATCTGCTGTGCTCTGGAGTGTTTTGAGTAGCCTGGCATGCAGTGACTGCAAAAACCTGAAAGCCTCATAAGGCCGGCTCCTAACTTAAAATTGCATTCTATTGAGATTTTTAGTACTGTCTTGTTGATAAGAGGTATTATAAAAGAGCAGAGTCCTCTATCATCATCTTTTTTTTTACAGTCTAGCAATTTTAACAATTGGGAGAGAGCTAGTTCTTGCAAGACTTCCAGGGTCGCCTTGCATTTATCAGAGGGCAGTTTCATAATAAGAAAACAAACAGAGGGGAAAACATTCATGGACAGATAATTGCTTTGTTTCGTGGTAATGTATGACCTTCTTCTCTCTCTCTTTTTTGGAGAAATATGGCTTCTCTGCACTGCCCCCCTCCATTGGATATCTGACCTAGTTTTAAGTCAGAACAAAATGCTGTTTTTAAAATAGCTGCTGTTAACCTCAATCCTAATACTTTTTTTTACTGTCATAATCTCATCGAGATAAGGAAAATGACACTAGAACAAGTAGATTTTAGATTGCAGTTGCGAAGATGGGAAATTGCCTTATGCAGGGTTGGGAAGATGGTTCCACCTAGCTTAGTATTGTTGACTGTGATTGGCCTTCCATTATTTCAGGTGTGTGTGTGTGTTTCTTTCTCGGCCCTAGCTGGTGATGCTAAGAATTGGACCTGGCAGCTTCTGCATTTGAAACAGAGAAGGGGTGCCCTTCTCAAACAGAGGGCCACATCCCTTACGGGGGACCTTTAGGAGGTCTCAGGCCAATGATGGGCGACCCCAGAGGACAAAGTGGGTAAAGCAACAATTCAGATTTCACCTCCATACAGTAGTTTCCACACACACTGATACCTCCCTCTGTTTCCTTCATCAAGGCAGCCTACAGACATTCCAGTTGTGCAGAACATTTGAGCAGAGGGTATGAAATAGGACTTCTTCTTTGGCGATCACTCGTAGCCGAGTAAGATTGTCTTCCACAAACACGGTTTTAACCGTGGGTCCGTAAGTGACTGTGGAGGCCAGTTCTGGATCCACACGTCCTTCCACAGTGGGGACATTGGTTTCCGGGTGGGAGTTGATCACGGTGAGAGTATGCCAAACATACCTTCCTCTTATCCCATTTCTGGTTCTTCTTCTGCTGTCCGGGTACTCTGCGTAATGGGAGTGTGCCTGAAGTCTCATTAAAGGGTTAGGTCGTTAATCAACATTGGAGCAGAGGTTGATGGGATACGAAGAGGAGGAGAGCCGTTACAGTTCGCTCATACGGAAGCTCTGACAGGAGCTACTGGATATGCACTCACGCACTTGATTGGATATGAATGTTATACCTTTGCCCAAAACAGTACTGAAAATAGGATCATGAGCTCAAATTGTCATGGGGGTGCCATGAAAAGGATGTCTGGAGGGGACCCTACTGTCAGGGAACTGCCATCGCAACTAGCGGAGGAGGCGCGGCTCCACAGCGATGCTGGAGAGGGGCCAAGCAAGGAGAGAGGCAGGTCTCCGGCTGGGGAAGATAATCAGCGCTACACCAGGGATAGAGGGGGACCGATGGGGGAAGCAGAGAGGAGGCTCCAGGGCTCTTTGCAGGAGACCAGCGAGGAGAGCACAGATCCTCCGCTGCCCAAACCCACCCTGCGCAGAAGACTTCCGTGCAGGGAAAGTAGGCGGCGACTTGGCGTCAAAGAGCTTCTTTGCTGGAAGAGGTTCAAGAAACGCCTACAGATGGATGCTGCTAGCGACTGAACAGCCACGAAGTGAAGGGCTGTCCAGCCAGGAAAGGTTTAACCAGGCCACCTACCCAGGAGTGGCGGCAACTTATGCACGAGCAACCCCACATAACCATTACACCTACATTCGTTCCCAGAACATGGCCCTTGACTGGGGAAAATGAAACCAGATCGTTAGAAACTGACTTGCCTCAGCCTCAGCGATAGTCAGTTTAGGGCCCTCCAGGTGTTATTGGACTCCCAACTCCCATCATCCCTGAGCATTGGTCATGTGGGCTGGGGCTGATGGAAGTTGGAGTCCTGGAAGATCTGCAGGGATCAAGGTTGGGAGAAGACTGTTTTAAATAACTGGCTTTCATTGTTCGCTTTCCTGGAAGCTCTTTGGGAACTGAAGAATGGTAAACGAATAAATATTCATTTTAAAAAAGAAGTCGTTATTATCCTAGACTTACTTCCATCCCTCCCTTAGTATTTTTCTTCTAAAAGGAGATACTTAACAAGGTAAAAAGCCTGTTCCAGCATTGCGAGACCCCCACTATCAGGTGCTTATGTAATATGTTGCACTACACCAGTGTGGTGTAGTGGTTAAGAGCAGTAGTCCTGTAATCTGATGAACCAGGTTCGATTCCCCACTCCTCCACATGCAGCTGCTGGGTGACCTTGGGCCAGTCACACTCTCTGAAGTCTCTCAGCCCCACTCACCTCACAGAGTGTTTGTTGTGGGGGAGGAAGGGAAAGGAGATTGTAGCCGCTTGGAGACTCCTTAGGGTAGTGGTAAAGCGGGATATCAAATCCAAACTCTTCTCTTCTTCTATCCTCTGGATGCTGTAAGTGAAGCGAATATCTGCAGCATTTCATATCGAGGTCTAATTATTCCTATGAAGCGGAAGAGATTTGCAAAGCTGACTTCTTTTGTATTCCCTTATAAAGAGGCTTGCAGTGTTTGTGCCCCCCCATCAGAAAAGCTCATAATTGGGGAGGCGGGGGGTGACTTTTGTCAGATGTATTTAGCTTCATAGTTTTTGCGGGGTTCTGTTTTGAATTCTATTAAAAGTTACCTAAAATTATTGTTAATGGGGGCCAGGTGGCAAGTGATGGGGGGGGGGGAAATCTGCCTTAGAACCCCTAGATCTGCTGCCCGTCACATTTCAGATTCTGAGAGTGCTGGGGATGGCAGCAACAAAATGAGCTTCTGCCACAATGGTTAGCTGATAGGTAACATTAAAGTCTGTACCACTTTGCAGAGCACCCATTTCCCTAATCTGGTGTCCTTGAAATGTTGTTCTACAACAGCCATCATCCCTGACCTGAGGTGGTTGGCTAGAAAATGGGGAAGGCCACTCAGATTCCTACTGTGTGAATAAAACATACCCAGTTCAAAAGCATATGCCTTTGTTTTTCAGATGCTAGAATTGCTCCAAAACATCAAAACTATTCTATTTGTTACATTGCCATCTCTGGGAGATGCATTCCAGTGTGAGCTGCTGTGATGTAAAGAGAGAGCTTGTAAAAGCTTGTTACACAACAAGTTTTTGATAGATAATAGGGAATAAGAACGCTTCTCTTTCTGTTAAGGCTATTGTAGGCTTCTTGCTCTTAGCTTCTTCATGCATGTATTTTGCAGAAATTGTAGCTCCAGGTAACACTTTGTAAACACATCTGTTCAATTAGCCGAATAACATTAAACACAAAGGGAAGCTTCCCTCGTTGGCATTGTGAGCGAATCTGTTCCTTAGGCCTTTTTTTGGAAAAGTAGATCATTGTTGCTTTTAATGTGAAACTAATGCATACTGAGGGACGCAGGTGGCGCTGTGGGTTAAAGCCTCAGCGCCTAGGACTTGCCGATCGAAAGGTCGGCGGTTCGAATCCCTGCGGCGGGGTGCGCTCCCGCTGCTCGGTCCCAGCGCCTGCCCACCTAGCAGTTCGAAAGCACCTCCGGGTGCAAGTAGATAAATAGGGACCGCTTACCAGCGGGAAGGTAAACGGCGTTTCCGTGTGCGGCTCTGGCTCGCCAGAGCAGCGATGTCACGCTGGCCACGTGACCCGGAAGTGTCTCCGGACAGCGCTGGCCCCTGGCCTCTTGAGTGAGATGGGCGCACAACCCCAGAGTCTGGCAAGACTGGCCCGTACGGGCAGGGGTACCTTTACCTTTACCTTTAATGCATACTGTCTCTTTCCCTAAAACCAGAAACCCACATGCAGAAATCCAGAGTTTGGACTTCATGACTGAGCGTGGCAGTGTGCTGGCATTTTTACCTGGTGAGGTTTGTTTTTACTTTTTTGGAATAGAGGAGAAACTGTTTGTTAACATATGAGGAAATGTCACAAAATCTTTGTTGTTTGGGCTGCAGTTTCCTTGTGTAGAGTTAGGCAGATAACCTTACACATGGGCAGACTATTTGTTCTTTATGGCCCAGTTGTCTGGCAGTGGTTTTCCAAGGACTTGGGCAGAGGTACAGTGGTACCTCAGGTTACATATACTTCAGGTTACATACGCTTCAGGTTACACACTCTGCTAACCCAGAAATAGTGCTTCAGGTTAAGAACTTTGCTTCAGGATAAGAACAGAAATCGAGCTCTGGCGGCATGGCAGCAGCAGGAGGCCCCATTAGCTAAAGTGGTGCTTCAGGTTAAGAACAGTTTCAGGTTAAGAACGGACCTCTGGAACAAATTAAGTACTTAACCTGAGGTACCACTGTATTTCAAATTTCCTGCTACCTGATCTCCCCCCACTCTTTTAGATTTAAACTGGAGATGCCGGGGATTATTAAACTTGGGACCTTATCTGGGCACTCCTATATATAGGCTCTCCCTTTGAACTCCCGGTTTCAAACAGGGGCCTAGCCAGATGAGCTAAAGTGGATTATGTGCTCTCATTCTTTGGCTTCCTCATCGGGAACAAAACGGAACAGCTTCATCAAGGTTGGCCTTTGCCATTGGTCAGGAGTATGAAGCCTGTGAATTGGTCAGGCCTGGTGCAAATACTAGCTTTCGGCCATTACCTGGTCAACTGAGACCACTTTCCTGCTTAATTTGAGGCTCTAGAAACCAAACACGGGGACGTGGGTGGAGCTGTGGGTTAAACCACAGAGCCTAGGACTTGCCGATCAGAAGGTCGGCGGTTCGAATCCCCGCGACGGGGTGAGCTCCCGTTGCTCAGTCCCTGCTCTTGCCAACCTAGCAGTTCGAAAGCACGTCAAAGTGCAAGTAGATAAATAGGTACCACTCCGGCGGGAAGGTAAATGGCGTTTCCGTGCGCCGCGCTGGTTCGCCAGAAGCGGCTTAGTCATGCTGGCTGCATGACCTGGAAGCTGTCTGCAGACAAACGCCGGCTCCCTCGGCCAATAAAGCGAGATGAGCGCCACAACCCCAGAGTCATCTGCGACTGGACTTAACGGTCAGGGGTCCTTTACCTTTACCTAGAAACCAAACACACTCTCCCAAGTTAGGGCAACCATCACTCAGCCTCTCAGCCGAATCTGGAACATCCTGGGCAGTAAATGTTAACAACTTAGGTGAAGGTCACAGGGAATGCAACGGACACAGCGCGATAGCAGGGGTGTGAAATGCGAATGTAAGCCACAATCTGAGCACTTGGCTGGAGAATCAAAAAGTGTGAACGCAAACCAGATAGGAGACGTTTGTTTGGGGTGAAAGCCGCTTGCAGTTGAATAAACAATCTTCCAGATGACTATAAATGATTTTGTACTTCTTTAGCTCCGAGTAAACATGCAGCACACTATTTATCGGTTATTTTTCACCCTCCAGGTTTGGCAGAAATAAATCGCATGCATGAGCTTCTCACGATCATGGCTCACAAGAGGTGAGTCTTGATCTGTTTATGGTGAGAGGCGCTGTAGTGCTAGTCCTGTCGAATAAGGTCATTCTCTCTCCCCGCCCCCCAATATATTTGCCTTTAGCTGCAGTAGGCTACATGGATAGGACAAAATTAAACGAAGGCCACATGCACTCCCTACATTTAACACATATTTAAAGCATGTGACGACTCCAAGGAGTGCTGGAAACTGTAGTTTACCCCTCACAGAAATATAATTCCCAGCACCATTAACAAACTACAGTTCCCAATTCCGTGGGGGGGGGGAGGGTGGATGTGGTTTAAGTGCATGGTATTTGCACAGCCACATTTGATGAAGATGCAATTGCACGGAAAGCTTGAGAGATCCCTTTTGGGGCAGCAGAAGGGTGAAAGAGAAACGATTACCCTACATGTTTTCTTTTACAACTGCAGGCTCCTTGTTTTTTTATTCACAGTAGGCACGCAAATTGCACTCACTTTGTGTGAACACAGCTTTATGTGCTTGGTGGCCGGCTGATATCACACAAATTAAATGCATGTAAGGCAGCGAGCTTAAAAGCTCTTTCCGCACCTACGATCCACCTGCCTTACCTTGTGTGGCCATCTGAGATCTTGCAAAGGCCTCCAGAGCCTGTGCGAGAGTTTCCCAGAGCCCAGTAAACAAGGCAGAGACCTTGTAAATTCTGGAGAGGTCTTGCATGGCTCTGGAGGCCTTTGTGAGATCTCAGACGGCCCCATGAGATCTTGCACGGGCTCTGGAATGTAAGATTGCTTGTGCAGGGTTGGTTCCAGGGGTCTGACTATATGTGAATTCAGCTTTACATGATACCTCCCCCTCCCAAATAACCCCTGCACAAGATCCAGTTTTATTTACTGCCCTCTTGCAAAACATCAGGGTGATGCGTAGCAACATAAAAAACTGCAAAAGCAACACAGAGCAATCATTAAACCAACTTAAGACGGTTTAATGCAGGTGGCGCTGTGGGTAAAAGCCTCAGCGCCTAGGGCTTGCCGATCGAAAGGTCGGCGGTTCGAATCCCTGCGGCGGGGTGCGCTCCCGCTGCTCGGTCCCAGCGCCTGCCAACCTAGCAGTTCGAAAGCACCTCCGGGTGCAAGTAGATAAATAGGGACCGCTTACCAGCGGGAAGGTAGACGGCATTTCCGTGTGCGGCTCTGGCTCGCCAGAGCAGCAATGTCACGCTGGCCACGTGACCCGGAAGAGTCTCCGGACAGCGCTGGCCCCTGGCCTCTTAAGTGAGATGGGCGCACAACCCCAGAGTCTGGCAAGACTGGCCTGTACGGGCAGGGGTACCTTTACCTTTACCTTTAAGAAAATTTTAAACAACTGCTTGGGCCCCTTTGTGGGATTAAAAAGTCTTTGAGAGATGCCTGGAAGTCAAAAGTAAGGATCCCTGCCAAATCTGTGCTGGAAGTTTCCATACCATGGGACCAGCAGTGCCAGTGTCTAGTTGTACCCTTCCATTGCTACTGGGGCCACTTCCAGAATGTCACTATTTTGCCAGTGGGTTTCAGTTGTACGTGGTCAAATTTAGCTTGCACAGTTAAAGTGGGGTTGGTGTTCTTGTGCAACAAACCTATCTCCGCCCCGCAGGACTTTCTGCACTAAGGCAGGTGGCAGCAAAGTGCGCTGGGATAATGGTTCTTGAGGTGGTATAATACCAGTGCAAACAAACCACAGCGATAGCTCGGTAAACAGTGGGCATCGGATTACCTCCCGGCAAACTTTGTGAAAATATATAGAGATGAATGCTCAATAAGCAGGTGGTTTGGAAGAGCCGCAAGTTTCTCACATGTGTTTCCTTAGGTTGCAGGTATATCCGCTGCATTCCAGCGTCACCTTAGAAGAACAGAATAATGTGTTCTTGGCTCCAGTTCCTGGTTACCGAAAGGTGAGATTTTTGAACACTGGCTTCAGTAGTATTTGTTAACTCATAAATCTCTTTTTACGTGCATCTCAAAACATGCTAAGATGCCCAGTTTTTAAATATTTTTTTTAAAGTAGCTATTGCAGACCATCCACATACAACCCATATAGTCTTCTCAACTAAATAGCTTGGGGCTAGGATACCTAAAACATTATCTATTCCCATAGATACCTACCTAGACAGGAGGTCAGTTTCTGAGCCCCTTCTCCAGGTGCCTTATCCAAATAAGAAACACCTGATGGTTGCTGGAGACGAGGACTTCTTGGTGGTGGCTCCTAGCTAGAAAATGTGCTTGCCTGGTGCCCACATTATTATGGTTCTTTGGGTGCCTGGTGAACACATTTTTATTTTCTCCCAGGGTTTGAAATCTGTCATGGATGCTTTAGCTGAGATTCTTGTATTGAAAGTGGGTTGGACTAGTTGTCCTTTGAGGGATCCCTTCCAGCTCTAAAGTTCTATCATTCTACTTGGTCATATATGCTATATATAAATCACAGTAATAATTTTTGCTGTGATTATTTGCTTTCTTGATTTTTTTTTTTTTTGGCTTGCTTTTTTATATTAAGGCTGGTAAATTGTATTGTTGTTGGGCAGCCTTTAAATGCCGTTAATTAAATCAATCATGTAAATCGTTAAATAAATAATTTCTTATTTCCTCTTTTTTAAAACCTTCATGTAGATCATTCTGTCTACAAACATTGCAGAGAGCTCTGTAACAGTTCCAGATGTCAAATATGGTAAGCATGTTTTGATGCATTATGGTCATAGGAATAAAAATAAATATTTGTAAGTTCTGCTTTTCTTCTAGCATTATTGATAAACCAACATTTAAAACCCTTTGAGCTGCTTGCTTCAGAGTAACTTCTGAGCATAAGGTCCCTGGATCCCTGTTTTACTATGTAAGGCAGAATTGCTAAAGTATTTTTCTCCCTGTCTCGGAGCTCTCTCAAAGGCACATTTAAAACTAGGATGGAGTGTTCTCTGTGCCAAAAATTCAAATTCTGCCCCAAGGAAAAGTTTTATTTTGTTCAGAGAGAAAATCAGGAAGAGGGAGTTATTTGTGGCTTTTGGCAATAACTACTCGCATTACATTAGGTATATTATTTTAATTTACTGTGATTCATTCAATTTGCATAAAATCAAATGCACTTGCTTGGGGTGCTAGTTTGGTAAGCACCAGAAAGGTAAAGAAGGGGGGAGGTTTTAGGACAGAGAAGTGGGGAGTAGCGTTTATTGTATTCATGCAGTGGTTAGGATGTGTTGTGTAGATGTAAGGAAGCTCCTCACGTATACAGAAGCCTGTCTTTTTGAGTCTTTTGCAGCCAAGTTGCCTGCATTTTTTTTACCATAGGGGCTAGAAACTTTTAAAAGTAGAGATTGACAGCTCTTGGCAAGCCAAATATTATAATGTCTCATGGAGTATAATGGTCACAAGACAGAGGCCATTGGCCGCACCAAACTTGTGGACAAACCAGTGACACTTACAACACTATTTTTAAAGTATCAGAGTTCTGCAGCACTTTGATTCTTCCAGCTTCTGGGTTGTACACAAATTGCTCACACCAAAGAATGCTAAGCCAACCCAAGTTGGATTCTTAAGTGCTTTTGATTTCTGTGAGATTAAAGTGTGTGTGTTTTTTAACTTTCGTAGCTTCAACACTCGCTGTTTAGTCTGGAACAGCCATCCTTGGTTCACTCGCTTTTCTTTAAATAGGGAAGTCAAGCAATATTGTTGGCAACCCGGTACATTCTAGTGTGTTCTATATTGTATCTATGTTTCTCTTTCACATCTGATTTGCGGAGATTTTGTCCTCTTCAAATGGAATTGTCGCTCCAGCCTGTCAGATGAAGACTGCCGAACTACTGTACTGTTCAGTTGAAGGTTCCTCCCTTTGCCGTCTTCCCATGTCATTGCTTCCTGCCTAGTGGAGATATGGCATCGTTGACTCTCGTTTTATTGACTATGAGTATGCATGCCTTAATTACAGGTTTACTTGAATTACATTTTCTTTTCTTTTTGAAGGAAAGTGAAGAAAACGTAAGGAAAGAGCAGACTAATTAAGTTGCAATTTAGTTCTTTAGTACCCTAATAATAATAATAATAATAATAATTTATTATTTATACCCCGCCTATTTGGCTGGGTTTCCCCAGCCACTCTGGGCTGCTTCCAACCGAACATTAAAAACGATACAACGCCAGACATTAAAAACCTCCCTAAACAGGGCCGCCTTCAGTTGTCTTTTAAAAGTAAAGTAGTTGTTTATTTCCTTGACATCTGCTGGGAGGGCATTCCACAGGGCAGGCACCACCACCAAGAAGGCCCTCTGCCTGGTTCCCTGTAACCTCACTTCTCGCAGTGAGGGAACTACCATAAGGCCCTCAGCGCTGGACCTCAGTGTCCGAGCTGGATGATGGGGGTGGAGACACTCCTTTTCCCTTTGAAAAGAAAGCAAGGGGAAGAAGCCTTGAAGAGGAACCTTCTGACTAAATTTGCAGGGGATCTTATGTTGAATAAGAAGCATCATGAGCATAGCTGTCAACTTACAGATTTGAAAATAAGGGACCAGCAGCCTTGAAAATAGGGGACCTGCAGCCTCACCTGTTCCAGGCACTCCAGTCTTCCTGTCCTCCTGCAGTCTGGTCAAACTCATGCTGGGTAGCTTCGAGAACACTGTCCAACCAACTTTGTAAACAGCGGTTCAACTGAATAGAATCTGAATTACATGCACCACAAGGCCTATGCAGCCTCAACTTAAGATGGCTCCCCGGCCTAGCTTTGCATTGCAAAGTTTGCAGCAGCACGTGCAACAAAATGGCGTCCAGCATTCAAAAAACCTCTCAGCTTGCATTAACTAGCCACACACAAAGCATGCAAGCTCCAGCCCCAGTCGTTCGTAGACTTCTTATTGGGTGAGCAACATAGCCAAGCAACACAGTTGGAGCCTCCCTCCTCCCTGGCTGGCAGGGAGGGAGGGAGAGGAGCTGCTTCCTTTGAAATTTAAGGGACATCATTTAAGGGACATCCATCAATAAGGGACAGCAGCGGGACATGGAGCTGGAATAAGGGACTGTCCCTTCAAATAAGGGACACTTGACAGCTATGATCATGAGTAAATATTACAACAAGCATCTTCACCATGGGGAAGGCGTTGCCTGATGACATAGCACCATATGAAGTGTTGTGTGATCTTTTAAAAGTCTACTTTCAGCCAGTTGCAGAAAAATACAATCACACCAGCACGAGAGGGCTCTAACGTAGGAGAAGCCTTTGTGCTCCGGATGTGAGACCTTGCTCAAGAGCCGTAGGCATCAACTGGCCTAATCTGATAGGAGCATTGCTTTTTAAAAACCAACTCTTTTGAATGCTGTATTGCAGTGACGAACTTGTGTGTGTGTGTGTCTCGCTAGAGAGGAAACCTGCTTTGAGGCCCATAAAGTGTGAGCTGACTCTTGGCAGCAACGTGAAACATCTAAACAATTATGCGGAGCGACACAAACGCAAGATCAAGACCTTCCGATTGGCACTAGCAGCTTCTCAACAAAAGGGAGCTCCCTGTCCCTGCTAGGAGAGAAGGAGGCTTGTTTTCACATCCTGCTCTCCATCCTACCCCCCACCTCCTCGCAGGCACTTCCTTGATTTTGCCTGGTGGTTTGGTATTGCTGTTTTTGACCTTTGTGCTGGCAGCAGCCCCAAGCTTAGCTGACAATATTCTCATGACCTCTGGTGGTAGCAGCAGCAGCAGCCACGAGGTAAGGAGGAGAATGTCTGTGCCCTTGTCTTAATTCATTCACAGTTGCTTGATTTTTTAAAAGGAGGACAGGCTTTTTCAGTGGGTAGTCAGAATCTTCTGCCTGCTGTGAAAAGCATATCTTTTAGAAACGATAGCTCCCTCCATTTTAAATCTGGTCTTCAGTTTAGCGGCTAAAAAAGGTATAACTTCTGCATTGGAGATGACCTCTTTAAAAAGCAAGCAAAACCAAACACCAATATCTTTTTTGGGGGGTGTGTGTGTGTGTGTGTGTGTGTAAAGTTTGCATCCGATTCAGACTGCTGCTATATATTTTAATTAATCACATATTTATCCCACTCTTACGATTCTTCAGCCGGGATGTAAGAAGTCATCATTTATCCCATGCAACACTGCTTCAGTTCCGCTTCAGTTCATCTTCTGCAAAAAGGCCATTCCTCATTCTCCGCTGTGGCGAAATTACGTTGTCCTAATGTTCTTCCACTTCGTTCACTTGAGTGCCAAGGAAGCACAATGCAAATAAGGGGAAATCTAATTAACTAAATATTGTTTGCAGACTGAAAGCAACAGCAGTGAATGCAGATTGTATTCAGTGGAGTGATTTTCATTCTGGACGTGGGATGAATAAGCGAACATTGGCAATTTCTGCTCCTGTTTCTGTTGGATTTCTCCATCTTTACTCTTCAGTGAGGCATACGTGCTTCTTATTCTCTGTCTCCTCTTACAGTCCTCTCACAGCAGCCCCGTGAGATGAATTAGAGAGTTACCCACATCTTTTTGCGTGTTCATTCTAAGTCAGGGGTTGGCATTTTTTTTCAGCAGGGGGCTGGTCCACTGTCCCTCAGACCTTGTGGGGGACTGGACTATATTTTGGGGGGGAAATGAATGAGGGATGATGAGCGGCGTGCAAAAGGGCTCCGGAGAGGGACTGCTTTAAATGGCGGCCGCTTGAGAGGGGCGTTCAGCCAACAGTGGCTCCTGTGTCTTGTGAGCGGCAGAGGCTGTGGCGATCACACAGGGCCCCCGGACGTTTGACGGTCTATTGACCCTGTGCCACCACTGTGATTGCTTTCTTCGCTGCCACCAACCTGTTTCTCCTCACGGGTACATACGGAGTCCATTCAGTTGTTAACGTTAACAAATAATCAAGTTTATATTTAGGCATGAACAAGCTTATGGTTTCAGTTAATTTTTCTTGGCAGTTTCTTAATCTTAGTTCCTTAACTGTCCTATTCGTTCCTAACAACTTCAAACTGATTATCCCAACTAACTAACTATCTGACGCCACCTAACAATTCCTCTCACAACACAACTCGACCAACCCACAGACTATTCCTCCCTCCTCCTTCTTCAACTCTCAACTCTCAACTGACTTTCACACAACTCCCCCTCTAACCCTAACTCATCCTATCAGTTTCCACTGGCCAATCACATCACACTCATTTTAACCCTTTCCTTATGACCCACCTAGGAGGCAAACGCCACAGCGGCGGGATGATGAGTGGCACATAAAAGGGCTCCGGAGAGGGGCTGCATTAAATGGCGGCCGCTCGAGAGGGGCGCTCAGCCAACAGCTGCTCCTGTGTCTTGCGAGCGGCAGGAGCTGGTGACGGCGGGGGGACGATGAGCAACGCATTAAAGGGCTCCGTAGAGGGGCTGGCACCAACAAAGCCCAGCCCCCTTCCTCCTCTAGGCAGGGCAGGGAGAAGCCAGGAGGAGGGAGGGAGGAGGTTCCGCCGCCGCGTATGTGTGTGGGGGAAATGGCGCAACCCGAACAATCAGATGCACGGCTATCCACGTGGCGATTCCCAGACCATCTGCGGGCTAGATCCAGAAGGCAATTGGGCTGGATGCGGCCCCCAGGCCTTAGTTTGCCGACCCATGTTCTAAGTCATGGTTTGGCATAGCATTGCTTGCATTCTGGGCCAGTGACTGGTGTGAGCTTCATGTCTGCATGGGATTTGAACCTGGATCCCTGCCCCCCCCCAGTTACCATCAAACTTTCTAACCCAGGGATTAGGCACCTGTGAACCTCCAGAAGTTGTTGGACTCTCACTCCCTTCATCCCCAGCCAGTCTGGCCCCAATGATTGGGGGTGTTGGGGGCTGCAGACTCCTAGAACCATAGAATTTTAGAATTCTTGAGTTGGAAGGGACTCCAAGGGTCATCTAATCCAACGCCTTGCAATGCAGGAATCTCAGCTAGATCATACATGTCAGATGACCATCCAAGCTCTGCTTAAAAACCTCCAAAGAAGGAGAGTCCACCACATCTTGTGGGAGTCCGTTCCACTGCTGAACAGCTCTTGCCTTCATAAAGTTCTTTCTGATGCTTAGTCAGAATCTCTTTTCATGTAACTTGAATCATTTTGGGTCTTATCCTTTGGAGCAGGAGAAAACAAGCTTGATCTGTCTTCCATGTGATAGCCCTTAGATATTTGAAGATGCTTATCATACCGTATTGGCCCGGATATAAGCCACCCTTTCTCCCCAAATTTCGACCATGAAAAGTTATGACTGCCTCCAATTGAGCCAGGTTGAACACAGTTTCTTGTAATGCAACATGCCGTTTCAGATCATCACTCCTCTGTTTTGCATAGTCGTTTCCTCTCTTTTGTGTGTGTTAACTTACATTAAACCAACATTTGCATTGCAGAAGCACAGTTTTATTCCCTAAACTTTGTTCGTTCTTATTTATTTATTTATTTATTTATTTTTGTAGTCATTGATTTCTGTTTGACCAAAAATCTTGTCTGTGATGAAGAGACCAACTATCAAAGCTTGAGGCTGTGCTGGGCTTCTAAAAGCAGCAGTAATCAGAGGAGAGGTAAGGATGGTGCTGATGTAAAGTTATTATTATATTATTATTCATTTCGTTTGTATATCACTTTATATTTTAAAGACAAACTCTGAAAGTGGTTTACAACACATTAAAACATCAAATAAAACAATCCAGAATACAGTGGTACCTCGGGTTACATACGCTTCAGGTTACATACATTTCAGGTTACAGACTCCACTAACCCAGAAATATTACCTCAGGTTAAGAACTTTGCTTCAGGATGAGAACAGAAATCATGCTCCGGTGGCATGGCAGCAGCGGGAGGCCCCATTAGCTAAAGTGGTGCTTCAGGTTAAGAACAGTTTCAGGTTAAGAACGGACCTCCGGAACGAATTAAGTACTTAACCTTAGGTACCACTGTAAAACAAATCCTAGCTTCAAGGAGGATGTAGAACTACAGACCAGGGTGCAAATTTCTATAATGAAATTTGCAGGGGTGGTAGAAATGTTGGTCATGGGGCAGATTTGTCTGATGGGTTTAGAATCATAGAATCATAGAGTTGGAAGAGACCACAAGGGCCATCGACTCCAACCCCCTGCCAAGCAGGAAACACCATCAGAGCACTCCTGACATATGGTTGTTAAGCCTCTGCTTAAAGACCTCCAAAGGAGGAGACTCCACCACACTCCTTGGCAGCAAATTCCACTGTCGAACAGCTCTTACTGTCAGGAAGTTCTTCCTAATGTTTAGGTGGAATCTTCTTTCTTGTAGTTTGGATCCATTGCTCCGTGTCCGCTTCTCTGGAGCAGCAGAAAACAACCTTTCTCCCTCCTCTATGTGACATCCTTTTATATATTTGAACATGGCTATCATATCACCCCTTAACCTCCTCTTCTCCAGGCTAAACATGCCCAGCTCCCTTAGCCGTTCCTCATAAGGCATCGTTTCCAGGCCTTTGACCATTTTGGTTGCCCTCCAAACCATTATGGTTTGGAAGGGCTCTATTCCTTTTCTCTTTTTTTTGCCCTTCCAAAGGCTGCAAAATTCTGGAAAGATCCCAAAAGCCCCCAGTGTCTCCCTATTGCTGGTGCCTCTGTGGATGATTGATTCTTCAGTCCATTTTTGAGCATAAGGCTTAAATGAAAGCAAGCAGGCAGCATTTGTGGGATACGGCGAGCTCTCCTCTCAGGAGCAGCCGCTGTTAAGGAAGTTTTAAGCACAAACGTAACCATTCAAAGCAGCTTATGTCTTTTCTGTGAAGGTCGTGCTGGACGTGTTTCTAAAGGATACTGCTACAGGCTAGTGTACAAGGACTTCTGGGAAAACTGTATACCTGAGACCACCTTGCCTGAGATGATGGTAAGAATCACACACAATATATGTATACCTGCCAATTTCGGTTTCTCTCAGTTCCTCGTTTTTCCAGATCTTAAATTCAGTTCTCCACATTTCTGCAACAATTTGTGAATTTCTTCCTGTGAGAATCTGGCAGCGATTTGATGCACATCTTTCCCAATAAACACATTTTTGCATGTAGTTTTGACTAATAAACACATTTTTGCAAACCGTTTCCTCCAATATAGTGCATTTTGGCATTTGCATGCTTATACACACTTTACTCAGATATAATGCATTTTTGTGCACATTGTTTGGAGAAGTGCAAATTTCGAGGGATAGCTGTGTTTTGGTATGCATATTGGGTTGAGAAGTGTGAACTGGGTGCTGTCCAATTAAAATGCAAGTATGTGCCCTGGGGCTCAAGGGTAGGCTTCCTGACAAAACAATTCTTCACTTAGCTTGAGAAGGTTTCAGTCTTCTCTGAACTGCCCTGAGATCTACAGATGAAGGGCCAGTATAAAAATTTAATAAATATACTGCATTTTTCGCTCCATAAGACGCACTTTTTCCCTCCTAAAAAGTAAGGGGAAATAATGCGTCTTATGGAGCGAAAGGCGCTGTGCAGAGAGGTAGAGCTGCGCAGCGCCCCTTCAATGAAGCGGGAGGAAGAACGGAGACCCTTCTGTTCCCCCTCCCGCTTCGCTGAAGAGGCGCTGCGCAGATCTCCCTCTCTGTGCAGCGCCTGTCCTGGAAGCCAGATTAGGAACAGAAGGGACTCCTTCTGTTCCTTCTCCAGCTTCGCTGAAGGGGCGCTGCGCAGTTCTCCCTCTCAGAGAGGGAGAACTGCACAGCACCCCTTCAGCAACGCTCCTGTTCTGGCTTCTGCCTTAGCCATGCGCAGCCTCTTCGGGCAGGGGGAGCCTTCATCCCTCTGCCCTGAAGAGGCTTGGCGCGGTCATCCCACAAGCCAGAACAGCCACACGGGATCCCAGAAGCCGGATCCCTCTTGCTGTTCTGGCTTCTGGGATTCAGAATAATTTTTTCTTGTTTTCTTTCTCCCAAAACTAGGTGCGCCTTATGGTCTGGTGCGTCTTTTGGAGCGAAAAATACGGTATACAAAATGAAAGGTGCTTTCATGGCTTACTGTTTATGGGTTACCTGGAGAAAACGGACCACAAGCCCAGGTTTCTGCTGTAACACTAAGCCAGGCCACAACTTATTCCTTGCAGCATGGCAGGAGCGGAAGAGTAGCAAAGCACCCACGGCCTTAGCATGCGTTTGCATGCTGCGCATTCACATTTAGTCACGGCTTCAAGTGATGTGTGAACACGGCCACTGTCAGGAGATTATTACTGCGCCTCTCCCCCCCCCCCATATGATTTGCTCAGCCCAGAAAGTAAAGGCGAACATCTTTCCAGCCGCCCGCGAAGAAATTTGCAACACAGAATCACATTTGTCGTCACTGTGCTCTTACTCTTCCTTTCAGCGGCGCCCACTGGAAAGTACTGTGCTGAAGGTGAAGCTGCTTGACATGGGCGAACCGAGGGCCTTGCTAGCAACCGCTCTGTCTCCTCCCAGTATAAGCGATATTGAGCGCACCGTTCTGCATCTCAAGGAGGTTGGGCCCTTCTATCTTTTTTTAAAAAAATAATTTTTATTAAGTTTTCCATTTTAACAATCCAATCCAATCACATTAAATATTCCAAATTATACAAATATATATCATAAAGTCCAAATATTTTGCCAAATTATAATTTTTTTGTTGGGGGTTCCCATGCTTCAAGTTCAGTGGGGTCCAATCATCTCATATTTCTACTGTTTTGAGTGTCCACCAGTCCCATCTTTAAATCTTCTTGTAATTTCCTTCTTCTTTCATAGCCTCTGAGTTGTTTCCACAGGCGAGCTGAAATGAGCAATATTATGCTTCTGTGTGAACTTTGTATGACTCACCCCCTTTTTTTTTTTTGCAGCTGGTAAGTCTTTCATTTGCAGTATGTCCTCACGCGCTGGTATTTATGCTGAATCCATCCAAAAGTCCTTCTCGGGTGGCAGACGCCATCTTTTCTCAGTTCCGATGAAATAGAATCTGGACATTTGCTCATGGGCCCTTCTATTTTGATATATTAAACCTCAGAAACAGGGAACACTGCCCTAGGAGACATCCGCTATCCCTGAGCCATGCCCTTCTCTGGGCCCAAGTGGCAAGATTCAGCGGGCAAGATTCACCTAATGTGCCCCTCCAGCAGAAGCTCTCTGCAAGTACTTTCCTTGCGCAACAGAGCATCCTCTCCTCTCCCCACGTGCCTGTCGGGATTCACAGAATGCTGTGTGAGATAGTAAGTCTGCAGGCTTGAGCTTGCTAGCTGATGCAACTGGCAGATGCAGTCAGCCTGCAATACTTTCTATAGAAGTGCTGGGTCAGAACAACTCAGCAGTAATGTGTTGGCAGTTGATTGGCTGTCATTGGTTTAAAAGGGAAACCTGTCCAGCAGTAAGTGGGTGGTGTAGAAGAGTGTGGTCAGAGAGATAGAGTTAGAGGTCTTTCTATTGGCCTTAAGGTGCAGCCAGGTACTCTGTTGGACTGTATGAGCTGCTCGTGTATTATAGCCTGTAGATTATTGTATATATTTTTTGTGTGTGTGTATAGTAAAGGTAAAGGGACCCCTGACCATTAGGTCCAGTCGTGACCGACTCTGGGTTTGCGGCGCTCATCTCGCTTTATTGGTCGAGGGACCCGGCGTCCAGCTTCCGGGTCATGTGGCCAGCATGACTAAGCCGCTTCTGACAAACCAGAGCAGCGCACGGAAACGCCGTTTACCTTCCCGCCGGAGCAGTACCTATTTATCTACTTGCACTTTGAGGTGCTTTCGAACTGCTAGGTTGGCAGGAGCAGGGACCGAGCAATGGGAGCTCACCCCGTCACAGGGATTCGAACTGCTGACCTTCTGATCTGCAAGCCCTAGGCTCTGTGGTTTAACCCACAGCACCACCCGCGTCCCGCAATAAATATATAGCTCACAATAAATATACTGCACTGCACTGAAGAACCTGGAACTCTGAGCATTTCTGCTAAAGCGCCGCGGAGAATTTGCAACAGTGCCCCCTGGAATTGGCTCTGGGGTGGGGGTTGGAATAACCCCCGGAGCAGCATGTGGGGGAGGATTGTTCCTGTGGAAAGGTCATAACACCATGATGTTGAATGGCACCCCATGTCTCCATGAACCGAACGCTTCTTGCTTGTTTGGATTTAGGATCAAGGGTGTTGGTATGTAGAATGTAGTCTGCTGTACAAAGGTGAAATTTATATTAGCTGCTGTGCCCACTTTTGCCTCTGGCTTGTGGCCCCCAGAAGGCAATGTGGCCCTCAGTCTGAAAATACTTTCCCACCCGTGTGCTAATCGGTTGAAATAACTCTTTTCTTTCGTTGTAAATGCTCAAATAGTATAGTGGTACCTCGGTTTAAGAACAGCCCTGTTTACGAACAATTCGGTTTACGAATTCCTCAAAACCAGAAGTAGTGTCCTGGTTTGCGAACCTTACCTCGCTCTAAGAACGGAATCCAAACGGTGGAAGGGCACCGGTGGCGGGAGGCCTCATTAGGGAAAGCGCGCCTCGGTTTAAGAACAGTTTCAGTTTAAGAACGGACTTCCGGAACAGACTAAGTTCGTAAGCCAAGGTACCACTGTGTTGTTTTTAATATTGACAACTGCAAAATCAGGCATAAGGAAGAAGAACATGGTGAGCAGAGCGCTTTTATTTTCTTCTGACTGAAAACTTTTGTTTCTGACTGTTACTGAATTTTACAGTATTGTTGCATTATCTTTGCTTTTAGATTTTTAAAACTAATTGTTGTTGTTGTTGTTGTTGTTGTTGTTGTTGTTGTTGTTATTATTATTTAATTTGTTGAATTTATATACCACTCTATACCCAGAGCTCTCAGGGTGGTTCACATAAAAAGATCACAGCAATGGTGGTTCTTTTTTAAAAAGTATGCCGTGTGCCACTTGTGAGACCTCTGGGAGGAGGGAGGAACACAACCACATGCACCACGTCATTGTAAAATGGATGAAGCACTCAATAAGTATTGAAGTTATCAGAAGACGAGGCCAACATGTCCTGGAAGAGGTTATGTTCCCCCTTAGTTCATCAGTTGTATGTGGGTTTTGATGGATACAATAGCGCAGGCCTGACATGAATAAGTATTTGCAGGTTTGGAATATATATTTTCGGGGATTCTTAATTTTAGCCTTGAGCTTCGTGGTTGTTGGCAATCAGTTTCCCATTAACATCTATCCTTGCTTGCATTTTGGTATAGATAGGAGCACTTGCTGTCCATTCAGAAGCAAAAAACCCTTACGATGGTGAGCTGACCTTCCTGGGCAGGGTGTTGGCACAGCTACCTGTGAACCAGCACCTTGGCAAACTAATGGTTCTTGGCCATGTCTTTGGGTGCCTGGAAGAATGCATTATAATAGGTAAGCTGGACAACAGAGTAAGTATAGTTAATGTCTTAAGCTGAAAGTTGCATACCAAGGTTACTAAAGGTTTTCCTGGTAACCTCAATATTCATGGTGCTTTAAAAGTCATGGTGCTTTTTAAAAAATTTAAGTAAGGTAGTTGTCCAAAGGAGCTTACAGTAGGGTTTCCCAAACGTGGGTCGCCAGCTGTTTTTGGTGTTCGTTATTGTATTTTCATGTTCTGTTGGAAGCCGCCCATAGTGGCTGGGGAAACCCAGCCAGATGGGCGGGGTATTAATGATAATTATTATTATTATTATTATTATTATTATTATTATTATTATTATTATCATCATCATCATTATCATTATCATTATTATTATTATTTATTTATTTATTACAACTTGCATCATCCCTAACTAGCAGGATCAGTGGTCAGGGATGACATGGAAGTATCATTTAGATCCTAGACCTCTTTTTGTGAAGGAGTGGTGGGGTACAATTTTTAGAATTAAACCCATTTCTTTCTCTTTCTTTCAGCTGCTGCCCTCTCTTTGAACAACTTCTTTGTAATACCTTTTAGGCAGCATCTTGATGGATACAGGTATTTTTGATTTTTTTAAAAAAGAAAATTTCAGTGGGTCAGTTAGCCAGTGAAATCTACATAGGCTTGCATATAAATACAAAACTAGTTGGAAGAAAATGGCACACTTGCTTTGTTTTCAGATGATGTATTGCATGAGGTGGATGAATCCCTTCTGTTTGAAGGTTGGTGGGCAGGGGAACAGAATATCTATTATATGAACTAAGGGGGCGGGGGGAGTGCTAGGAAATTGATGTGTTTGGACCTGTTATGCCAAAAAAAACCAGATGAAGTCGCACCAAAGTTATATTTCGATCCGCCATCTTGTGTGTCTTCACCTATTTTCCATTTTGGCTGAAGAAAAACATTTAAAACTTGGCAGTTGAGGCTGCAATCCTGAACATAATTGCCTTGCAGCTAAGTCTGGTTGCAGTGGATCTTCTTTCTGAACGTTACTTAATCTGCTGCTTTATTTTATCAGAACAGCTACTTGCATACTGGTGTTCCTTTGGTGTTTCAGAGGCAGTAACCAAAAACGTATTTTAAAAAGTAACGGTGTTGTAAAACGTGACGACTGCTCTTTAACTTTATAACAGTTTGCGGTGAATTGTTTACAGGAATAAACGGCATTTTTCTGGGAATAGCAAGAGTGACTGTATTGCGCTTCTGGATGCCTTTAAGGTAGCTGTTTTCCCCCACTACCCGCAAATTATGTTCCCATTTGCTACTAATAACTGGTGTCACCATTAAGGTGGGGAAGGCAAACATTTTGGTACCATCTCTACACTGTGCAGTGGGACCACCACTAAGTGGGGGGGCTTGCTTCCAGGGGTCTACACACAAAGGCGAAATCAGGAACCTCTGGAACAGTTCCCCGCCCCCCATAAGGAATCTAGGAAGGCCCCTTCCCAGTAAGCGAGTAGGCGCCTTCCTTATTGGCCTGTGGGATGTTCCCAGAGCCCTCTCACCTCCTTCCCAGACGCTGGGGTAAGGAAGGCAACGCCTTGCTTTCCAGGCTTTGGGAAGGTGGTGCAAGGGCTCTGGGATGTCCCTTTCCAAAGCCCAGTAAGTGAGGAAAACATGCTGGATGGGAAAATGGAGAGTGGTGGGTTTACTGTGCATTTAAAGGTAAAGGGACCCCTGACCATTAGGTCCAGTCGCGGACGACTCTGGGGTTGCGGCGCTCATCTCGCTTTATTGGCCGAGGGAGCCGCCGTACAGCTTCCGGGTCATGTGGCCAGCATGACTAAGCTGCTTCTGGCGAACTAGAGCAGTGCACGGAAACACCTTTTACCTTCCCGCCAGAGCGGTACCTATTTATCTACTTGCACTTCATGCTTTCGAGCTGCTAGGTTGGCAGGAGCTGGGACCGAGCAACGGGAGCTCACCCCGTTGCGCGGATTCGAACCTCCGACCTTCTGATCAGCAAGCCCTAGGCTCTGTGGTTTAGACCACAGCGCCACCCATTTACCACCTGCCATTTCAAATAGGCATGACTCCCCCCCAAAGAATCATGGAGACTGTAAATGGATCCAGATGTTGAATGTGGTTAGGAGACACCGCCCCCCAGTTCCCCTCGCAGAACTACAATTCCCAGAGCGGGTTAACACTCAGTCCCTCTTCCTAGGGAATTCCCAGCACCCAGGATTCCTTGGGGGAAGTTGGGGGCTTAATGTGTGTGGTGTATACAAAGCCCGGGTCTCGCTCTTGGTGCATGTGGAGTATTTTGTGTCCAGGCAGTGTTGAAGTGCAAATGACCAAATTAGTGTTGTGTTGGTTTTTTGTTTTTTGTTTAAACCTACTCTCTTTCCCCCCTCTTGTTTAGGAATGGCAGGAAAGCAAGAAGAAAGGAAAACTGAGACACCCTAAGGTTAGTTTCACTTGTCAGTCAGGTGTTTAGGCACCAGTCTGGACTATTTAATTGCTGGGCACCCAGACATAGCTTTATCTCCGACCTTTCCTTTCAAGTAATACCAGGCCTGGCTTTCCGATCTGTGGTTGGTTTATTTATTGAGCTTTTAGGTCCACATTCAGGATCACAGGAAGGAGTTTAAAACCTGAGCCATTGCCATACACAACTGATAAGAACATGAATAAAACACTAACACTATGTAAGTAGCAGAAAGGTAAAATAAAACAACACCTTATAAAGCATGCAGCAACCAGAAATTATGCTAAGACCTCTAACTATCATACTCCTTATGGCTAGATCCTACACCAGACTGATCCTTTGACTTTACAATACATTATTTTCCTTGTACATTCTTTCACTCTCTGTGCCCTTTCTAAATAAGGTTGTTTATGATGTAACATTGTTTTCTTCCTGTATTCATTCTGCACTCTCTTCTGTTTTTCCTTTGCAGTTATGTCATTTTGACTTGTAATATCTGTAGTAATGGAAAATTCAGTTCAACATCAATCAGATTCCTCCTAACACCTGGGTGAATAGCAGGCATGGTCAAATCTGTCAATTCTGGTTTCTCTCTCCCCCCTCTCATTTTTCCAAACTCAGCTCTCCTTATTCCTCCATATAGCCACATCAGTTTGCATTAAAAATAAATAAAATAAAGCCACCCAAAGTCATCAAAAGCATTTTAGTGTGCCTTTCTCCTAACACAAACTTTTGAAATGCATTTCTGAAACTTAACCGAATTTCTACTTCATCCCTAGTGAACAGATGCATTTCCCCCGATTATATAGGAGCCACCGCTACCTCCATACGAAAAAGCGTTATTATATCAGAAGAAATTGCTTAGCAAACGTGTGTATAATTAGGAGAGATTTGTCCTAAAATGCTGATGAATTTGCATGAGGACTTGGGGGAGGGAATAAATCAAAACGATGCGATGTGGAGGGTTGGAAAAATGAGAAGCCAAATATTCATATTTATTATTTAGTTCATAAAATTGAATACACTGCTTGATTGGGGGGGGGGGGGAGCCGAAAACCAAGTGGTTCACAAAAAGATAAAACAATAACGTCAATAAAAATCCACAAACTTACAACTGTTAAAATACTGCAACAGATTCAAATTGCCTCAACTTTCTAAGCATCTGGGTAGGTTTGTCGAAGAAGAATGTGTTCAGCAGGGGCCAAAAAAAGTACAGTGAAAGTGCCTGCTTGATCTCAGTAGGCAGGGACAAATTGACATATCCACCCGTCCCTAACGGGAAGATCCTGGAAGTTTGAGTGCTGACATGGGCTCATAGAATCATGGAATAGTAGAGTTGCAAGGGACCCTGGGGGTCATGACTCCAGCTTCCTACAAGGAATCTTTTTTTGCCCAATGTGGGGCTCTAACCCACGACCCATAGATGAAGAGTCTCATGCTCTACCAACTGAGCCATCCCAGATTACCTCCATGGGATGCTTTATGAGCAGAGATGGGCGTAAGGGGTTGAAGAAACTTTCCATGGCACCCTTGGACTGGAATTAACTACCCACCAGTTGCCTCCTTTTTGCTGAAGGTGGTGGAGAGCGAAGAGGTTTTGCATGCTTCTTAGCCTCTTAGTTTCCTGGCTTTCTCCCGCAGGATGAGCTCGACTGGGGTCGTTCCAACTACATTCACATTAAGAGAATTAGAGAGGTGAGTTGGATGTGCGTCTTTGTTTTCTTTCCCCCAATAACACAAAGTATCTGGGCAAGAAGAGGCCTGCTGGATCAGACCAAAGGTCCATCTAGCCCAGGCTTCCTCAAACTGGGCCCTCCAGATGTTTTTGGCCTACAACTCCCATGATCCTTAGCTAGCAGGACCAGTGGTCAGGGATGCTGGGAATTGTAGTCTCAAAACATCTGGAGAGCCAAGTTTGAGGAAGCCTGATCTAGCCCAACAATCTGGCTGATCAGATGCCTGCAGGAAGCCCACAAGCAAGACATAAGGCCAGCAGCTGTATCTGTGCATGTGTGTGTATTACACACTCACACACATGTAAGTTCCTTCGTACATAATCCACATGAAAACCATACAAGCACCCTCCTTGTTTGTGGGATGTTGTCCGCTTACTCATTTCAATGCCAGGAGCTCTTAAGCAGCTCCCCTCAAACAAACATCACATTTTACAGTTCCAAAGTGAGACCTGACTATGGGGTTCCCATGATAACCACCTCCTGATCAGCTTTTTTGCTTCATTTCTTTATTTGTCTCACCATTACATTTATACCTCAGCTTTCCTCCAGAGGGAGCTCAAGGTTTCACACACAGCTACCCCACTTTTCCTTATCTTCCCAACAACCTTTTAAGGTAGGTTGTGCTGAGAGAGCCATCACTTGGGCCCAAGAGTCTCCCCAGTCCTAGCCCAACACTATTTTTTGTTTTTGTTCTAACTATTTGCGCTTTCATGTTGCATTTTTATCTTGCGAACCACCCTGAGATCTTTGGATGAAGGGTGGTATATAAATTTTATTGGTTGTTGTTGTTGCTGCTGCGTGTCAAGACCCCGAGGCCGCCCCCAATGTTGAATAATAACACCAGGACACAGTATTTTAGGTTAAATGGGCAAATTTAGCTCATAACTTCATTGGTTACAGAATGTGAGTGGTATTGGCTTAGGCCAGTGATGGCCAAACTTGGCCCTCCAGCTGTTTTTGGACTACAGTTCCCATCATCTCTGACCACTGGTCCTGCTAGCTAGGGGTGATGGGAGTTGTAGTCCAAAAACAGCTGGAGGGCAAAGTTTGGCCATCATTAGCTTAGGCATTAGAATTGAACCGACTATATTTGACTCCTGCCCACCATGCTGGGAGTCTAGTAAAGGTCAACCACCAATAGGGGGAGCCCTGCAGATGTACGTCAACTAGAGCTCCCCCAGGGTCCCTGATGGGGTCGTGGCATGGCCCTAGCCCTACCCGGGCTTCGGACAAAGATCCACACCCCCGGATCCCTTTAACGTAGCTGTTCTCAACCTGTGGGTCCCCAGATGTTGTTGGGCTACAACTCCCATCATCCCTGAGCTCTGGCCTTGCTAACTAGGGGTGATGGGAGTTGTAGTCCAACAACATCTGGGGACCCACAGGTTGAGAAAGACTGCTTTAACAGAATACCCTTTAACATGGAGGGGCAGGTGATGGCCACACCTTCCCTCTCCCAAACCAGGCTTTACCAATGCCTAACCACCAAACCTTACAAAAGTTGTGACGATTCCTACGAGGTAGGCGAAAACCAAATGGCCAGTGCCAGTTTGCCAAGTGGAAAAATTCCTACCAGTCCCACTCAACAGGCGATGGCATTTTCAGTAAGGAAGATACTGTAATGGAAAGTTTAATTTCCCAGAGCCCAGTCTTTTCCCCCCTGGAAGTACTTAAGGGTACGCACCACTGGCACCTTTCCCACCCCCAAATGTTAAAAGTATGGCACTTCCTGTAACAGCTTCATGGTGAGTACCTTTACCTTTTTTTTCTTAAAAAAACAACAACTAAGCCTGCTATAATATTTCCTGCCCTGCCATTCCCTGCTCCCCACAGTGTTCTGCTTTTAAAAAAGCGTGATCGGATGCAGTTTGTTTCATGTAGGCCCACAGAAGCCAATGCATAACTTAGCAAAAACTGTTCAGATTTCCTGCTGCAAACAACGGACAAAGGCCGCTAATGAGTGTGCTTGAATCGCGGTGCTCGGTTACTAAGGTTACCCCGCACTTAACGGAAATTGTTTATCCCCTCTTGAACGTAACGGGTTGCACCCTGAAAGAGGAAATAATGGGGAACCTTCATTGGCAGGGACATGCCTTTCCTCCGCTCCGAGTTTAATTGGGAACATTGCTCCAAGCAAACAAGCCCTTTGATGCAACACACAGGAACTCGGTGGAACTTCTCAGTGCAGCTTTGCAGAGAAAAGTCGCAGCATTTAATGTGGGACTCGGAGCATACCCTCTCAGGATGAATTGTTCTTGTGGCAAAGCAGTTTTGTGTCTTGGCCTGCCGCAGTTTTTAGACACACGTGCTACTCCAAAATTGCAAATCATTTGTAAAAGGATATTTTAAAATAATTCCACTGCTCCCCATGCTGGCAGCAGCAGCAGCAACATAACTCTCCTGTTGGTGGGAAAGGCACTGTTTTTAACACCAAGGTGACTTGGGTGTGGCATTTTTCTGGGGCGGGTAATAAGCATGGCGGCTGAGAGAGGAGTTGTGTTGCTGCTGGCAAGTGCGACACTGACGTGAAGCTCAAAATAAAAGCTCTATGAAGCTGTTGCAACCGCTGCTGCTTAAGGCAAGAGGCTAATTCCGGTTCAGTTCCTCCCTTGAGAAACGCATGGCCCACAAACAGGGCCTCAATAGACGTGGGTCCTTTTGGTGCCATCCTATTAAAGACATATGTTCCTAGCAAAGGGCTCCTCCCTCCTTCAGCTTCTAGGATTCCCTCGTTCATACGATGCTACTATCCTTCCATCTTACAGCAAACTCAAATGGTGAAAGCCAATAAAAATGGTGCCAGAAAAATAAGGCCACTGAGAAGTGAGAGAGGTATCGGCATGTTTGGGGAAACCCTAAGGCTTGTAGAAGCAAAAACATAATCTATGGCATAAATAGATAAGAAATCATCTTCTAGTGTTGTGCTGTTACATTCATTGTATTACGTTTGGCATATATTTTATACTTGCATTTTCTGTATATAATTTTTTTTTTTAAAAAAATAAAATAGTAAGGTGTGGGTTTGTTTGTTTGTTTTTGCAGGGTGCAGAAGAGAGGGAGATGTTTTGCCTTAATGAAATTTCCTTTTTGATGGTCTTGGGATGTATTGTTCTTAATATCCAGATGTAATTTTTTTAGGTGGCTGAGTTGTATGAGGAGCTGAAAAAGAGGATGGGCGTGTTCAACATGGAGGTCAACCCTCACCCCCCTGCTATGGATCAAGACCATGTGTATAGGCAGCGATTCATTTTGCAGGTGAGATGTCAGGATGTATGAGAGATGTTTTTCTAGATATACATACGTAATATACATACGTAAAATAAAACTTTTTTAAAAAATTACACAACAAAACTCAACCATTTCCACATAAATCACAACAAAATTGAAAATAAATATACAAAAAACCACCAGCAACAACCCTCCACCAACAAACCCTTCCAAAGCACCCCAGCCCAATATTCTGTTTAGCAGCCTCAGCTTTTGTAGCTGGTGTCAGTCAGAGCCCCACACACCTGAGTCCCAATGAAAATCTGTGAGACTTAAAAATAAATGCTTGGTTTCGAAGTGGAACCTCTTTTACTGTTACTGCAAATTGCATTTACGCAACTACAAACACA
The DNA here is from genome assembly GCF_964106915.1 of Podarcis gaigeae. Classification (NCBI taxonomy): domain Eukaryota; kingdom Metazoa; phylum Chordata; class Lepidosauria; order Squamata; family Lacertidae; genus Podarcis; species Podarcis gaigeae. The sequence continues at coordinate 14,216,234 of NC_139678.1, read as the reverse complement.
TTTGCAAACCCCACGAAACCAGAGAGTTTGGCTCACGTGATTAAGTAATCATGCACGTGTCATTGCAGTGTGACGAATGGCTTACTGCAGGAGAACCTGCCACCTCTCCTGAGGCAGTTAACTTTTCCTTCTTCCTTAGGTTGTAATGGCTGGAGCTTTTTATCCGAATTATTTCACTTTGGCGGAACATGATGAAGAAATCGCCGTCCGGGAGATGTCGGGCAAAGATCCCAAAACAACTATAATGGTACAGTTTTGACTTTTCCTTGTGAAGAAATGTTGAAGTGTCCTGTCCCTCTTCCCAAATACTGTTGCTTTAATAATCACATTTCTCATATATACTGTATTTTTCGCTCTATTGGACGCACCGGACCATAGGACGCACTGGACCATAGGAGGGGGAGAACAGGGAAAAAAATTTCCCCCCCTTGTTCTCCCCCTCTAAAACATGGTGCGTTCTGTGCGTTCAAGGTGCGTTCACCAGAAGCCTCCGGAGCCCAGCGGGAGTTCCTGCTGAGCTCTGGAGGCTTTGAGTTCCTTTTAACCTGCTCTTTGGGGCTGGTGGGGGGGGGAGCGCTGCTTTTCCCCACCACCAGCCCCAAAGACCAGGTCAGGGAACAGCGGGAAGGCGACGCTCCACCTCCCTGCTGTCCCCCGAGCTTGTGGGGCTGGTGGTGGGGAGAAGCACTGCTTTCCCCACCGCCAGCTTCCAAACCAGGTCGGGTTTGGAGGCTGCTATCCGCAAGCCTTGGGAGCCCAGTGGGCACTCCCGCTGCACTCCACAGGCTTGCGGATAGCTTCCTGAAGCCTGAAGAGCGAGAGGGGTCAGTGTGCACCGACCCCTCTCGCTCTCCAGACTTCAGCGAAAGCCTGCATTCGCTCCATAGGACGCACACACATTTCCTCTTCATTTTTGGAGGGGAAAAGGTGCCTCCTATAGAGCGAAAAATACGATCTATCTATCTATCTATCTATCTATCTATCTATCTACCTACCTATCTATCTATCTCATACACCGCTGTTGTTTTTGACCTATCTGAAGGCATACATTTTTCTTAACAGTTGAAAAACATTCCCCCGTACGGCTTCCTCTACCATAAGCAACTGCAGTCCTTGTTCAGACAGTGTGGCCAAGTGAAATCCATTTCCTATCATGGGACCAAGTAAGGGAACTTCCATTTTTTACATGGGCATAATTCATTCTCGAAACAAAAAAAAAAAAAAATTAAAAAATTCCTTCCAGTAGCACCTTAGAGACCAACTAAGTTAGTTATCGTTAGGAGCTTTTGTGTGCATGCACACTTCTTCAGATACGAAAGCTCATACCAATAACTAACTTAGTTGGTCTCTAAGGTGCTACTGGAAGGAATTTTTTTCTTTATTTTGTTTTGTTTCAGCTACGGTAGACCAACACGGCTACCTACCTTTAACTATAATTCATTCTGGTTTTGCTAATCATGGGCAGGGCAGAACGTTTTCTCTTTTCTGCATTTTTAATATTGCAATCACTACCCTGGGATAAATATTTCAAAAGGGCTGTATATAAATACCTAGCGTAAAAAGATTGCCTACACGTTTTCAAAGGTATCTTTGCAGTCATAAGGGTTTGAAATGTTCTGGGTTTGTGTTCCTGTCATATATAACTGAAAGTACTTGGCAGTTATTCTGAATGATTTCTGTCTGGTTTTACACACATTTTACTTGCCAAGCAAAACTAAATTATATTAATTTTTCCAAGATATCTTTTGAATCTCTAAGTCACATTACACCTTTCTGGCAACCCTCATTTTTGGAATTTGAACGTTGAAAAATTCAACACGCCCTACCACCATAGTATTTTCTTCGTTCTAACCTACAGAATGTACTTTATTTTTTACTTTGCATTTTCTCCCTGTAGAGCCTTTGTAGAATTTTCCCGGAATCCAACCGAATGCTTTAAAACACTTTCTGCCGTATATATGGCTCTTAAGATGTCACAGCTGCGGACTCCACTGGAGCTGAATATACATTCCCCAGAGGAGATTGAAGGGAAAATGGAAGGAGGACCAAACATGCTCGCGCGGGGTTCACAGTATGCTGCAGATTCATTAGTTTTCAAATTAATGCAAATTCTCATGCATCTGATTTGCATAAATTTATTCTGTTGGCAAATAAACAGGGACGGGAGCAGTGAGTTAAAGCTGCGCTGCACGGTGTGAATTTTGCTCATTCTTTGGGTTCAGAAACTTCGTGAGACAAAACAAACATAATCCTGAAATTTGAACAATAAAGAAAAGAACAAGTTATTCTGGGTGCCTAAAGTGTCGAGAAAGTAGGGGAGAGTGGTTTACATTTTCTAAAACATGCTCTACAGTGGTACCCCAGGTTAAGTACTTAATTTGTTCCGGAGGTCCGTACTTAACCTGAAACTGTTCTTAACCTGAAGCACCACTTTAGCTAATGGGGCCTCCTGCTGCTGCCTCGCCGCCAAAGCACGATTTCTGTTCTCATCCTGAAGCAAAGTTCTTAACCTGAAGCACTATTTCTGGGTTAGCGGAGTCTGTAACCTGAAGCGTATGTAACCTGAAGTACCACTGTATTTCTTTTTTAAAAATATTAGCTTTTTAAAATTTAGATTTACAAAATATTGAAGAGAAACCTATGAAAATGAAAGATGCGTAATCATTCACGTCTATGTAAACACAGCACTTGCAAATTTCCGCAAGTTGTGATTGCAGCTGGTAATGCTAACCTAGCCAGGCTTTGCAGACCAGCTGTTTCGAACTTGGTTTCAAGCTCTGGTTTAGAACTAACAATGGTTGACATTTAAAATCAGCCTCGATGCAACACTGCACCATGGTTAGCTCTGAAAATGGAACAGAGGCATTATTATTATTATTAGGTGATTGGCCAAGCGTATGAACAACATTTTCAATGTATTTAAAAAGCATCAGCTTTGTTCAACTCCAGTAGATGCTCCAGCCTTAAAAAGCCAAGTGTTTTGCTCGAGGGGAGCATGTGCTTTTGTTACGTTGAGGGCTAATCTGGCCTTGCCCATGAGAGGAGAAGAGATAGTTTCAGGTTTGCTGGTTACTTAAACCAGTGCAGATGTTGTTGGACTACAGCTGCCATCAGCCCAGCCAGCATGTCTTGTGGAGAGGGATGATGCGAGTTGTAGTCTTCCGCTCTGGCTAGGCCAGTTGCTATAAACATTTTAATTGAGGGAGCAGTCTGCAGAAGGTAGCAATGAGTGATTTCTGTTCTGTTTGTGCTTCACATTTCTTTTTAGAGTGAATGTGGACTTTCAGAAGCACACAGTGTCTCCCATGGAGAAGTTCAGTAGCCCTTTGGAAAAACTGCAGACCATCAGCAGCCTTGATTTATCTATCAATGTCACAGAGGTACAGATGTCATAAAACTATACTGCAGCAGTTAGTGCACATTCAGAGTCTAGATCATATTATTGCTGCCGGAACCACTCCCATGTCCTCTTTGCACTTCTTATTCCCCGCAATCATTGGTTGAGGTCTCCTCATTTCTGCTGGCCACTGTAAGTGCTCATGAAAGCATTTCAGTGTGCAGCTGTCCTAATACACACATTTTTTTGTGAGCTGTTTTATGCTCCTCCTTATGGAATGGGCAAGGCAGCAGGGAGCTTGGTGCAAGCTTAGCATCATGAGCATGGGATTAGCTGTGCCTGCACTGTGCCAAGCTACCCATTGCCTTGCCAGCCATGTGCAGTTGTTGGAAAGCCAGGCAAGGAACGCTGCCCTGTCAGCTGCTGCTGCTGGGCAGGTTTACATTAAAAAGCAGACTCAGCCAAATTTCTTCACCCACCCCTACCTTTAAAAGCCATTAATGGTGGCTTCCCATTTCTCATGTAATGAGAAGCTGCAGTTAACTGTTGCCTCTTTGCTGGCTTTCGTGTTTCTGCAAAGGGAGTAGCAACACAGCTGGCTGGATATCCTGGATGATTAAGTAAGAATTTGACCACACAGTCAATATCTATCTATCAATCATCTATCTATCATCTATCTATCTATCTATCTATCTATCTATCTATCTATCTCCTCCCCTCTCTTCAGGTGGTAGAAGTTGGGCACTTTTGGGGTTACAGAATTGATGAGAAAAATATGGCTGTGCTCAACAACGTGTCTGCTGAGATCAACCAGCTACAGCTGACCCCTCTGCTAGTCCGTCCCTATCCAGATTTGGTGTGCTTGGCACCCTTCACTGAGTGGGAAGACGAGAGATACTACAGAGCCCAAGTCCTATATGTATCCGGAGAGAATGCAGAGGTACATATTTTTTAAAGCATGCTTGTGTTTGCAGCTTAATTCAAACCCAAGGAAGCACAGCTCTGAATCAACTCTGAGGGTTCTAGAAAACGGGGGAAGGGCAGGATTGGCAAATGCTGGGAGAGAGTGATCGGAGGGGTTAGAAAAGGGAACCCCCTGACCATTAGGTCTAGTCGCGTCCGACTCTGGGGTTCCGGCGCTCATCTCGCTTTATTGGCCAAGGGAGCTGGCGTACAGCTTCCGGGTCATGTGGCCAGTATGACTAAGCCGCTTCTGGCGAACCAGAGCAGCGCACGGAAACGCCGTTTACCTTCCCACCGGAGCGGTACCTATTTATCTACTTGCACTTTGACGTGCTTTCGAACTGCTAGGTTGGCAGGAGCTGGGACAGAGCAACGGGAGCTCACCCCATTGTGCGGATTCGAACCGCCGACCTTCTGATCGGCAAGTCCTAGGCTCTGTGGTTTAACCCACAGCGCCACCTGCGTCCCTCCAGAAAAGGCTAAAATATATTAAATAGTGGGGCACACTCTTTCATGTTGGCAAATTGGGCTGACTTCGCATGGCCGTTTTAAGAAATTGCATCCTTGGGAATCTAGTAAGCTTCCTTAAGCTGCAGTAGTCAACATGGGGCTGTCCAGTTGTTGTTGGACTCCAACTCCCATCAGCCCCAGCCATCATGGCCCGGTGGTCAGGGATCTGGAGGGCACCGTGATGACTGCCCTTGTCATATGGAGTTGGACCATTGTTCTGTCTTCAGAGTTCCAGGCATGAGCGCTTCCCATGTCTGCCTAGAGAAGTTAGAGTTTGAACCCGGAATCTTTCGCCTACAAAGGTTGCACTGTCTCACCAAGTTGTTCTCCGTGGTCCTTTGTTTGCCCTGGTGACAGCTGCACTTGTTCAGCGAGCCACTGGTGTGCCGGGTGCTCACAATATGCAGATTGGCACCTCACTTCTGCTCTGTGCTCCCTGGCCAGTTCAAAACATTCCTGCCATTGTTTCATAGTGGGGGGGAAATGGCGCCCAGCCTTGTTGTTGCACACAAATCACTTTGCCTTTGGATTAGCTGCTGCTGCAGCTGCAAGTTTCCCCATGGTCATTTTAAGCAAAGGGGGCACCGGCTGAAATGACTGCCTTAGCCATAAAATTTCACGTGATGCAATAACGGGCCTAATTTTTGCACCAGGAGGCTCCTCTGAATTTGTAAGCCAATTTTCTTCTGTGCTTTGGAAATAATTGCCAGTCCTTCTATTCATTACTGTTGTTTTTACCGTCCAGGTTTTCTATGTAGATTATGGCAACAGATCAAAAGTGGCTTTGGGACGCTTGCGAGAGATTCCAAGCCATCTCCGAGAGCTTCCGTTCCAGGTAACATTCCTTTTTGTTCTAAGAATCATGGAACCGTGCTACGTGTTTTGGAGGGAGGAGTGCGTGTGTTAAATAACTATTATTATTGCTATTCTTATTGCTATTATTCAGTTCAAACTTTTCCAGGGCCAAAAGTGCATATATTCGTGTTTGGTGGGTTTCTTTGTTTTTGTTTTGGTGTAGGCTCTGGAATTCAAGCTGCGCAGAATGCGGCCTTCTGCCCAGTCCCTTGTATGTGGAGAGCAGTGGAGTCACGCTGCAAGCCAGAGCTTTGCTTCCTTGGTCAGCGGCTGTGCTCTGCTGGTGAAGGTCTTCTCGATCGTGCACAGCATCCTGCTTGTCGATGTGCTTCGGTACTCTGGGCTTTTGGACATTGTGAACGTCCGCGATATACTCATTCAGGAAGGCCACGCCGAACTGGCGGAAGACTCCTATGAATCCAAAGTGCGTTCTCTTGTTCCTTCTCAAGTACAGGAAGTCTTGGCATTTTAGAGTTTTTTGAAGCTGTGAGAGGGGGGAGAGGATCGAAGGCAAGACCTTGCAGGCTTAATCTCTGTCGTGCTGTGAGTTCTGATGTCAGCGGAGCTGCAGGGGAACGGTTTCCCAGGACAGCTCTGCACAGGGCTCAGGCTGGAGAGCAGAACTTGGACGTCGCTTCAGCACCAGCAGTCCCTCAGACCAAGCCTTAATGATGATGATGATGATGATGATTATTATTATTATTAATACCCCGCCCATCTGGCTGAGTTTCCCCAGCCACTCTGGGCAGCTTCCAATCGAGTGTTAAAAACAATACAGCATTAAATATTAAAAAACTTCCCTAAACAGGGCTGCCTTCAGATGTCTTTTAAAGATAAGATAGCTGCTTATTTCCTTCACATCTGAAAGGAGGGCATTCTACAGGGCGGGCGCCACTACCGAGAAGGCCCCCTGTCTGGTTCCTTGTAACCTGGCTTCTCGCAACGAGGGAACAGCCAGAATGCCCTCGGCACTGGATCTCAATGTCCGGGCTGAACGATGGGGGTGGAGATGCTCCTTCAGGTATACAGGACCGAGGCCATTTAGGGCTTTAAAGGTCAGCACCAACACTTTGAATTGTGCTCGGAAACGTACTGGGAGCCAATGCAGATCTCTCAGGATCGGTGTTATGTGGTCCCGGCGGCCACTCCCAGTCACCAGTCTAGCTGCCGCATTAAATACAAGTTGGACCTCCTGCATCACAGGGGTTTGAAGCAGATAGATGGTGACCATGGTGGCCCCTTGCAACTCTGATTTCGTTATTCTGTCCTAGCAACTGGCTCCACCTTCGCTGAAAGGAGCCCCACCCTCCTTTTTAGCACTTACTGACTCCAATGCAGCAGTGGATGTTATGATTGTGTTACAGCTTCTGAACTGGAATCCACTGCCTCAGGCCATGGGTTGACAGGGACTGTAGACACATCTTGTGGTGCTTCTGGGACTGGTTCTGAGGGCTATCCACTCTCCCACTCAGTGTTATACCCTGAAGAAGGGGAGTCTGGCCCCAGACTCACCTCACACTCAAGCAAAGCTTAAGTCAGGCACTCCCAACCTGTGGCCCTCCAGATGTTTTGGCCTACAACTCCCATGACCAGGAACCAGGGAACAGGACCAGTGGTCAGGGATGAAGGGAACTGTAGTCCAAAACATCTGAAGGGCCGAAGATTGGGGATGCATGGCTTAAGTATAGTTTTTATGCCCTGTGTAGTATAACTAACCAGGGACGCAGGTGGCATTGTGGGTTAAACCACAGAGCCTAGGACTTGCCGATCAGAAGGTCAGCAGTTCGAATCCCTGCAACGGGGTGAGCTCCTGTTGCTCATTCCCTGCTCCTGCTAACCTAGCAGTTTGAAAGCATGTCAAAGTGCAAGTGGCGGGAAGGTAAACGGCGTTTCCGTGCGCTGCTCTGGTTTGCCAGAAGCAGCTTAGTCATGCTGGCCACATGACCTGGAAGCTCCCTCGGCCAATAAAGCGAGATGAGCGCCACAACCCCAGAGTCAGTCACGACTGGACCTAATGGTCAGGGTTCCCTTTACCTTTACCTTTTTAGTATAACTAAGTCTCTTTCCTCCCTCTGCCCCCGCCCAATAACTCTCAAAATGTTTTCTTTTGAATTTCCCTTAGCTCAGCCACGAAAATCTTAAAGAGCTGTTTTCAAAGCCAGAAGAAAGGAAGAGGGATGCTTCTCTCCAGAGGAGCTCAAGTGAAGAGGAGAATCGCTTGATTGAAATGCTCTTGGAAAATGCCTCTGCCAATAGGTTTAGTGCGCCAAACTGCAAGGTAAGCTTAAGAGGCACGGTCATTACTTTCCCCTGCTTTCAGAGTGGCGTGCTGTGGGTGCCCTGAAGGACGTAATGCAGTCTTTCCATCCAAGTATCTATTAATACCAGGTTTCTTCATCACTGAAACCACGTGGCTGGTGGTTTGGGGGTGGGAGATCGCTCCATCTCTACAGAAACGTGAGAGCAGCTGAGCGAAATAACAAAACGCATAATGTTCATGTAAACTTCCGATTTTGTGCATGCCGTTTTTATGTTTTGGGTTTTCTGGAGCTCTTAAGAAGCTGCATTGACAGTACTGCCAAACCATGGTTTAGTGTGTAGGAGAAGGAACTGGAGCAAGTTTCACGCTCCCCACAAAGAGGATTTTGTTTCAGTGACATCTTGTATGCCATCCACACTTGACAAAGTGTGGTTAGTCTTCACTGTTTGCTTGTTGAAACCAAGCCAACGTCAAGTCATAGTTTTAAGAAGCTGGATTGATTCAATAAACCTTAGTTAAATTTAACTATGTGTAAGGAATGGATGGCACACTTAACTGTGGTTAATCTCAAGCAGAGTCTTTCAGTCTTTTGGTAGCTGTGCTGGAAGAAGGGGGTGTTTGAGCCCCAGGCTCACAGTGGCTCAACCTTGCACCTATAATCCGTGGTTTCATGTTACTCATGAACTGATTTTAAGGGGTTGGGTTGGGGGCGTTATTTTGACGCCCCCATATTTACCCTTCCTACCCCAAAATATGAGCCACACTTTACTACCATAAGAAGAAAATCCGAAATGGACTTAATTTGGTTGTTTTATGTTCTGCTCTAATTTTTTTCTTCCTAAGGCAAGGCTTATTGGCCCATACAACCCCTACTGCCTGAAATTCAGCAGCATGACCAGAATCTCCAGATTTAGGTAGGATGGCATGTTATTGTGCTTTGTTCAAGGTCACTCCGTGACATTCTGGCTGAACTGGACTTTGATGTCCTTCCAGGTCATGTACAAAATTGTGTCCCCTGGTTCTCATAATTTTTATTAGGGCTGCCTCTAAATTTGAAGAACGTATAATCAATTAATTGAAATTAATTAATTTCAATTGATTAATTTGCCACATCTGCATAAGCCTGACCTTCATTGAAGTAGTATTTCTGGAGAAAAAGTCATACTTGCTTTGGTATTTAGGTTATTTAATTCTGCATTCCTGCCCTAATAAGCCCCGCCCCAGCAGTTTTACAAAAAGAACCAAACCAAAAATGATTATTAAGTAACAAAATAAAGTAAAACTAAAACCTTAAAATCCAACGAAGCAGAGTTAAAAGCTTCAATAATACATTAAAATCCATGCATAATAAGGACATTTTCAGTGCTCACCTAAAACAGCATCGGGGATGGAGCTAGTCTCACCTTCCTTTGGGAGAAAATCCCCAAACCAGTCTCCATTCTGACATAACCAGAGCCAATTCAGTTTTTCTGCAGTTTGGCTTCTTCCAGCTGTGACACTATCATCTCACCTTCCACTTACAGCCAGAATTTTACACATTTTTTTGGTCGTACTATTGCCATGTTCCATTATGTGATTTCACACCAGTTATTACATGTGTTCTGTATTTGCATTTCCTGATGTAGTTCTTTGTTGCGGTTAATTAAGACCCAGAGCCCAATTGTACCTGATTTTACAATATTTAAGTATTTAAATGTTAACAGTGGACAGCTGTTCTCTGCGTCTCTCTGACCCTCCTCCCCTAAACACCCCTCCTCACTCAAGCACCTAATCTCATTTAGACAACTGCAGTGCATTAAGGGCTCATGAGATTAAATTATTATTTACTTGGTCCTAACCTGAGTAGCAGTTTACAGGTCTGAGATTGAATTTTACATGCATTTTTTCAAGGTTTGCAGGTATTTTGTGCTTCTGGAGTTTTGCTTCTTCACAGGGTGGGTGGGTTTGTGTGTAAGTGAATAAACTCTGGTCTAAGAACACACTCCCTCTATTTTTCTAAGTAAACCAACTAAGTAGGAGGAGCAAAGGTTTTCCTGAGGGTTTTCTCACACCTTGACACTTCCCTCTTCCAAAGCAAATAGATTAACTGCCCCCTGCAAGGTTCTAAACCCTGAGCTTCATGACAACAGCCAGGAAACTTTAAACAAAGCACAAAGCAACATGTCAGAAAATACGACATTAATCACGTATAATCTGCTAACTTTTTTAAAAAACAACAATAGCAACACGCTGTTCTGAACACATGGGCAGAAGGAATTACCGTATCTGCTTAGTGTGAAATTCTCCTAACATTGTACAGTGGTACCTCGGTTTAAGTACTTAATTCATTCCGGAGGTCCGTTCTTAACCTGAAACTGTTCTTAACCTGAAGCACCACTTTAGCTAATGGGGCCTCCTGCTGCCGCCGCGCCGTTGGAGCACGATTTCTGTTCTCATCCTGAAGCAAAGTTCTTAACCCGAGGTACTATTTCTGGGTTAGCGGAGTCTGTAACCTGAAGCGTATGTAACCTGAAGCATATGTAACCCGAGGTACCACTGTAGCTGCAAAGAAGCCTTTGTCGCACATTCCTACCAGCAAACGTTACTACGATAGGGCCAACGAAGATGATCTCTTCCGTCTAGGCAGATTCACAAGGTGGTCTTTCAGACAATAATTACTATTATTTATTAAATTTCTATTCCACCCATCTTCCCAAAGATGCTCAGGGAGCAGCAAACACCAACATGTTTAAAAAAGACAATTAAAACGGACATAAAACATGTTAAAAATAACTAAAAATATTTTTTAAAAAACCATCTCATCCAGCCTATTTCAAGGTTGGCATGACCAGTATCTTTCAGCCATCAAATGCCTGGGAAACAGGAATGTTTTTAAGTTTCCTCTAAAAATGAATAATGAAGGAAATGGGTGCATCTCACCAGGGAGGGTCTCCCACAAATGGAGAAATGCCACCAAGAAGGTCCTGTTATGGGGAAACGACAGCTGGGCAGCCTTAAGTGATAGCAACACCATATTGCAGCCCTAAGCTGTTAAGAGACTAGTGTGACATTAAATATCACTAGCATTTTGCACCAGCTGGAGGTTCCAAACACCCCTATAGGGTAGCCGCACATTGTGGTAATCTAATCATAGGTCACCCAGGCACATATATCTGTGCTCAGATGTGCCTTTTCTAGCAAGGGATGGTGCACAGATGCCACAGTAGGAACTGTCTTGAAGAGAAGCCCTTTCCTCCATGGGGAAGACTGAAGAATGATGCCCCTGGCAGCAGTATGTAAATGCTTGTACATAAAAGATGATATGATTTACAACACATACAAAAGTGGCTTTAAAGCAGGCATAGGCAAACTTGGCCCTACAGATGTTTTGGGACTACAACTCCCATCATCCCTAGCTAACAGGACCAGTTGTCAGGGATGATGGGAAGTGTAGTCTCAAAACATCTGGAAGGCTGAGTTTGCCTATGCCTGCTTCGGGGGGGGACGGACAAAAAAAAAAAGCAATAAAACCCCAAAGGATATAGTGCATTGCCATAACAATCATTATCAATTGACAATTGCAATTTTCAACCTACTATATTTTGCATAAATGAGTTTCAAATTGCATTATACTTGCCCATGCAAAAGAAGAGAAAAGATGTTTGATAGAACCATTTTAGTAGGAAAGGTGTTGAAGAGAATAATTTCGCTAATTAGTCAGTGACAATTTCACGGCATTGGATTTCTTCTGCTCCATATTAGGAATTCTGTGCAAAGCAGGTATTTAAACGAACTGAATTGCTTTTCTCTCTCCCTCCCTCCCCTCTAGAGCAGTCTTAGTGGAGAAGGAGAGTGTGAACTCAGTGGTGGTGGTTGATGCCCCTGAAGACTCGTTTCAACAGATGCTGGTTGCTGCCTCTGTGACAGTAAATGCAACAGGTAAACGGTGTACTATTCCTGGGTGAATAGAGCATTGATAAAGAGCTGATTGATCACTTGTGCCTGCACTGTAGTTCTGTTACCGCTGGATCTTACATTTGCAAAATTATTGCATTCTTTAAAATGACCAAATAGGACTTCCGGGTTGGCGACATCGCCGAATGGCGGACTCCCTCCGAGCTCCGGAGGGAGCCTGCTCGGCAGGGGCTGGGTTCTGCGCCGGCGACGCGGGGACCCTCAAAAACCATGGGCGCTGAAACCCATGGGCATGGTGACTCGGCGGGCACCGTTTGCGCCCCCGACCCGCGAAGGGGCCTTTTTAAAGGCTGCGGAGTGGGTGCCGGGGGGGTGTGGTGCTATGAGTCCTCCGCTTCCCCTACTGAGCGAAGCCGCATGCCATTCGGCGGAGAGCGCTGACTTCTTCTATTGAAAATTTGGATCAAAAAGAACAACCCGTGAGTAATTGGAAACTGGACTTAAAAAGGAAAAAAAAATTTTTTTTAAATTCGGAGCGAGCGGGGGAGGTGCAAAAAGGAAGTCAGTCTCCCCCCGGTTGTAGAGGATCTAAAGCAAAGGATTTGACAACTAAGATCGAGTGCTACCATATTTTGATAAAGTTATTAACTTCACGATGGAAAACTATAAGATTGGGCTGGAGGAGAATAGTAGAATGTGAGCTAAAAGGCAACCCCCCCCCCCCGGGAGCCGGGAGCCGGGAGCGATTCGCAAGAGCGCCGGGAGAGGAGCAAAAAGGCTTTGACAGCTGTCAAAGGAGCTGTCAAAGCTGAAGAATAAAAAGAGAACTTTGTTACGAGGACTTTGCCGGTTATATTCGTTACAAATTGGATATTAACTGTTTAAAATAAGGAATAACAAGTTACTTTGACTGTTGGGTGTGATCTGGAAGGAAACTGAGTTACTATAATCCCTCTAGAAGGGCTGTGGGACACTACAAGTATTGCTGGTATGGAATTTGAATAGGACTCTTTATCTCCTGGGAAACTGCAGAAATGGAATACTATTTTGTCTACAGAGGTCTCTACACTAAAGGAGACAATAGATTTATCTATTGAAGAATGGAAGGGACTTGGCGTAAAGTTTGGTTCCTGAATAACAAAGCCTCTGTAGAGGATTTAGAAGCTTTTGGAATTAGAACATTTTTGCAGGGGAGCAGGAAATGAAACTAGAGGAAACTGAGGAGAGAGAATAACAAGAACAACATGAACAACAAGAATTGGACAAAGCTGGAAGTGGGAACATTTGGGACATCCAGATTTGAAAGGCCTAAAGAAACAAGATTGGAGTTTTTGCTCTTAAATATAGAGATCTGGATGGAAAAAATGGACCTTTTTGAGATAGAGTTCTTCCAAGATTGGACGTTCGAAATTAAAGATGACCAAAAAGGCGGCAAAGACTTTTAAAAAGACGGCAAAGTGGACTTGTGAAGGATTTTGGCCTAGATGTGGGATATCCAGGATGACAGCAGGCATTGATGGACACTGGGGAACGCAACCGGGAAAGGGGGGGGGGGAATTTGGAATCCAAAGGGTGTTAAACTATACTTTATTCTTTTTTCTTTCCTTTTTATTTTTTTTTAATCTGTTCTGCATATTAAAGAGGGGAACTCGTGGAAGGGAGCGGGGTCGATTTTAGGGGATGGAAAAACACTGTTAACATTGGGTTAATCATAATAAGTTTAAAATTTGGGGTAAGAACTTGCTGAATCTATATGAAGGAATTGGAATACAAAAGGGGGTGGGGCGGGGAAGTCCTGAAAGGATATTAATGAAAATAAGGTTATAAAATGGATGTTTTATTTTTCTTTTTTCTTTTTTCTGTTATATTTGAAAATGTTCAATAAATATTATTAAAAAAAATGACCAAATAGTATTATCATTATTACTATTGTTTTCTGATAACAGGATCCACAATGTTGCTCAGGGAGACATCTCTGATGCCTCATATTCCAGGACTTCCAGCACTGCTGGCCATGCTGTTTGCTCCTGTGATAGATCTCAGGTATGTACACATTTCTAAACAAGAGCATCGCAGTCAACTTAAATGCTTGTGCTGCTTCCTTTATAGTTCCCTGATAGAATGTATAACACTCTTTCCAAAGCCTTCATGTTGTGTGACATAAAATGCAGTCCCCCACACTGATAGTACACATTGATCTTTTTTTCATATCCAGGGCTATGCTTATTGCCAGGCCTGTGCATATTTAAAGTAATTAATTTCAAATATTGTAATGTTTGTAACCTGCCAGATTTGAAGTTCAGAAGGTGATACTGAAAATCTGCTATCCCGAGAATCATATTTCTGTAAAGAAAGAGGTGAAAAGAGTCTGTGGGTAGGGTTTGCCCAAATCACAGAAGCTCAGGCGCAAAGGGATCAGGAGGGACAGGATTTCAAGAAATCTGATCACAGTAATCCCTAGAGCATGGCTTACTGTGAATGAGCATGCTGCTGAATCGTTCTTGTCTACGTCCTCCTTTCCTTGAGTTTCGGGCAATAAACCACGAGTGTGCTTACTGTGAAGGGACGCGGGTGGTGCTGTGGGTTAAACCACAGAGGCTAGGGCTTGCCGATCAGACGGTCGGCGGTTCGAATCCCTGTGACGGGGTGAGCTCCCATTGCTCGGTTCCAGCTCCTGCCAACCTAGCAGTTTGAAAGCACGTCAAAGTGCAAGTCGATAAATAGGTACCACTCCGGCGGGAAGGTAGACGGCATTTCTGTGCGCTGCTCTGGTTTGCCAGAAGTGGCTTAGTCATGCTGGCCGCTTGATCCAGAAGCTGTATGCCGGCTCCCTCGGCCAATAAAGCGATATGAGCGCCGCAACCCCAGAGTCGTCCGTGACTGGATCTAATGGTCAGGGGTCCCTTTACCTTTACCTGTGCTTACTGTGAGGTGTGAATCAGCACTCACGGGTTGTCTCTCTCCAGACAAACCATAGTGGTAAACCAAGGTTTGCTCCTGGCCTATGGATCATGGGTCATTTGGGGAAAAACAACCAAGCTTGTTGCTCTCGGAGTGAAATGGCAGCAATTCAGCATGCCTAGAACACTGCTCATTCATGCTTTATGGTTTACAGTTACATATAAACAGGGCCATTTTGTGCAGACAAGCGGTGTTCGGTTATGATGTCATATAAAGTTTCTGCACTTGTTTATTTTAATATACCACTCCTCATCTGAGGATCACAGGCCAGTTTACTGTATAAATGACTCGGTCATTAAAAAGCTTGTTGCTCTCATTAGGGTTGATGAAAGCAGGAACAGATACATTGGTGTCCTTTGTGGCTTGGGATGGAACTACTCCCTGGGAGTCCCCATCCTCTCTGACCACGACATGGAGTTTATGTTTGATGTGAAAATTGATGCAGATGACATAACCCAGGTAAATTCCGCACCAGTTCATCCCATTCATGCTGCCCCCCAGGTTTCTTGGAAGTGAACCCAACTGCCTTGGCTGGTTTATGTGCGATGAGATTGATCCACATCTTGGGAAATAATCCTGTATTTGGGTAGACGATTAAGCTAACAAATTCCTTTAACAGATCTGGTTTAAAAGTGTTTCAGTTTGAATCAGAAAAGTAGTTTCATCCAAAGCTCAACTACAGTGGTACTTCGGGTTACATACGCTTCAGCTTATTGACTCCGCTAACCCAGAAATAGTACCTCGGGTTAAGAACTTTGCTTCAGGATGAGAACTGAAATCATGCTCCGTCGGTGTGTTGGCAGCAAGAGGCCCCATTAGCTAAAGTGGTGCTTCAGGTTAAGAACAGTTTCAGGTTAAGAACGGACCTCCGGAACGAATTAAGTACTTAACCCGAAGTACCACTGTATTCAAGCAGGCGCCATCTCTGCTGCCTTCAAAAAACGACCCTCTTTTATTCACAGATAAACATTATAAGGATCGCCATTAACAAGCTGGTCTCAGATGGTCCAAACGGCCTGATGCATTTTGGTCAAGAGAGAATTGCCCAGTTGCAGGATGTCACTCGCCAGAAGCTTTTAGGGTAAATTACCTCCTTTTTTTGCCATAAGAAGTTGCATTCATTTTTATAGCACACAGAAGGAGAGAGAGAGTGCATTACAAATCTAAATAAGTGCTAACTCAGCTTTCCCTAGCCTGGTGCCATCCAGATGTTTCGAACTCCCACCAGCCCCACCCAGCATGGCCATGGATCAGGGATGATGGGAGCTGTGGTTTCAAACATCTGGTGGGCACCAGGTTAGAGAAGGCCGGGCACAAATGTTAACAGTCCTGGAGAAGCGAAAGAACCTAAATGTATCATTATGTATTCGGGGCACTCGTGCATCTGCAGTTTTAAGTTAATTGTATTTACCATATGTCATCACTACTTAATGGGAAACTCTGCGTTTGAAAAACATGTCTAGACAGAATGAATTAAAACGTATCACTGCCGTACTTTGCACAGCTCAGGGAGACAGGAGATGGCAGGCGGGGAGTCTGTAGTAATCGAGTTGTCACACACGACAAAACATTCCCAAAATAGCTGGGATTAGATCTGCATAGACAAATTCGGGCACATGCACATGTATGCACTCGGCTGATGCAAACATTGGCACTGGGAGATCAACTTAAATTATGATGTTTTAAATGCTTGCCTTGTCAAAATACTCCTAATAAATTAGCTCAACCAGGGCTTGAATTAGAAAGGGGCAGGGGGAGCTGCTGGCCTTCTTAGCTTGTCCTCCTAATGAAGGTTAGGAGGGGGGGCAGGATTTGGCTACAGTTGGGGAATGTTGGAAGTGGGCTTTCTGGCTTTCATTAAGGACCCCTTTAACGCCTCCCCTTCCGATAATTAGGGCACCAGATTCTGTGTGACGCTGAATTTTTTTCCTGAGCGGTTTCCCAACAAAGTAAGGTTGGCAACTGGTGGGCCCTGGAATCTCCATCCAGCCCTCTGTGTAGCCTCTGCCTGCCCCCCTGCTGGGGACCTCAGCTACTACCCCTCCCCTTGCAAGGCAAAAACCACCATTAGAGGCCCGTTGAGTTTCATTCACACCATACATATAAAGCGGTCTTACACCACTTTAGTAGTTTTGACTTTCCCCACAAAGAATCTTGGGAACTGTAGTTTGGCACTGTAGAACTACAGTTCCCAGAATTCTGTTGGTGTACCGCACTGGGCTTTGTAACCAGCTTGGGAAAACACCAGGCATTCTTCCCCCTCAAGCTCCTTTTGGGATGATCTATCACTCCTCTGTCCCGATGCGCTTCTGCGCCATATGTCCGAAGCTACGTGCACACAATACTGTAGCAGAGTCCAAGCAGAAACTAGGCATAGAGGTGTGGAGTCTAAGCTAATTTATTATGTACACGATCAGGTGTTACAGAACAAAGGAAACATGTCTCCTCTCCACTTCTCCGAGAGAGAACAGCAAATGCAAAAGTACAACAATAACGGAACAGTGTAACTGAACTTCCGTTCCCATGATTCCAATAGTATGGAATGTCAACACAGACATGTGATGAAAACAATCAGCAGTGGAGAGAATGAAATCCCAACAGATTCTCCATCACTGTTCAAGTGGTATAAGAGTGCTTTAAATGTCTGTCCTACTAATACGGTTTTTCTTTACTCACAAAGAGTTTCTTTCTCCCCGCTCTCTCAGCCTGATTTGTAAATCAAAACCTCGTGAAATTGTTCTTCCCAAATTCTATCCGAAGCCATATGAATGGAGTCAGGTAAGATTTGCTCCCCAAATTTAGACCTCAATAACACCAGTCCCAAGCCTTCTAGCCTCAGGTATGGTGACTCTCCACGGTCTCTAGCAGATCACATACTACCTGACTGTTTTACTGAAGATGCCAGGGTTTGAATCTGGGGTGTTCTGGTTGGGGATGCTTGACGAATTTGTTGCAGTGAATTTCAGTATTACCTGCCCTGATCCACAGCACCTAGACTGCGGTGTGGATTGGAGCACATTTATCCTTTGCATTCCACTCTTCTCTGAATTTTGAGACGTAGTGACCAGCATAAAAATGTCCCCCAAAATGAAGCTAAACACTTCCTGAAAAAAGTATGTAAACCCGAACTGCAGCCATCGTTCAAAATTCACACACTTCCCCAGATTTAGCGATGCAGTTCTCTAGTCAGGAAATGCTTGTGTTCAAAAATGAACATACTAATAAAAATAATATACAGAAATGACCGTCTCTACCCTCATGTCATTGTGTTAGTTTGTAGTTGTGCCTGTACCATCCTGCCAAAATTTTAACATTCTATACCACATCTACCTATCCATCCATCCATCCATCCATCCATCCATCCATCCATCCATCCTCTGTGAGCTATAAGCTCTGCCCAGGAGAAAATGTTACTGGAACAGACACCCTCCCCCCCTTCAACCTCACCAGAAAACCTTCCCTTCCATTCAAAGCATTAAGCCTTCACTTTAAAAGAACAAACAATAAAATGTTCATTACTTGCATGTACTAAGTTACGTTGTTTGGACATTGTCCCCATGTTTTTCTTTCTCATTTAGCCACAGTCAAACATTGTCATTGACCAGTCTGAACCACAAGATGCACGAGCGAGGACTGATTCCTTGTACCAGCTGCATAAGTTGATTTTGTTAAATGCCTAAGGCTTCAGCACTCATCGTCCTTCGCTGGAAGAAAGTCCCGTTAGACCTGGTGCAATCTGCTTCCAAATAAGTGTGTTTAGGATCAGAATGTTGCTGTTGTTTCAAAAAAACCCCTATTGTTCTGTTATAGAAAAATATAAAAGATGTGTTTAAAAATGTGACGTTACCAGCTTAACTGTTTGTCTTGTTTTCCTAACAAACAAGAAGCCCCCAGAAAATGACACAGGTATGTGCAGTACAGTATTTGAAATTGGAAGAACTTTAGTGCTGCTCAGTTACTAACCACATGAGGCACTAAGAGCTGCTTATTCCTAACATTAGACTACCTGGCTTCACCCCTCCAGCCTATATGTATTCAGTAAAGTTCTGAATGCCAAGGTTTGTAGGGGGACGGTACACCCTTAGGCTTTTTCATACACCTGAGAGCCCTGATCACACTTGGCTCCTGGCATTGGGAGAGGGGAGGATTCGGTTTCAGGAATGGCTTCCCAGGCAGAGTGAAGCTGCTGTGCCATCTTCCTGGCAGGTGGATCAATGTTGCTTACTGTGAGAGGGGCAAGATGACAAGGGGTCTGGTGCAGTGCAGACGCACAGGCAGAGCCAATCTGGTGCTCCTGCTTGCATGTTTGCACCGTGCCAACCTCCCTTGCCACTTTCCCTCCCAGTAAGCAGCAGTGATCCATCTGTCACTGGGGAGCTAATGTAATGACTCTGCCCCACAAAGCCAGCTGTTTCTGCCTGATGTACAGAAGTAGACGGGATGGAGCCAGGCAGCTGTAGGAAGAGTGGGAGCACAGTGGGATGTTGCCGTGGTGGGCAGTGCCAGGAAGAGGAGTCCTCCGCCACCTCCATTTAACCCTGCCTATGATGTTTCTCTTCTTGAGTACAGAGCAGGGCTGGGGAACCTTTGGCCTCCCAGATGTTGTTGATCTACAGCTCCCATCAGCCATGACAATTGGTCTTACCGGTTCTGGAGGGACAAAAGTTCCCTATCCATGCAAGTTGCTACGGCTAAGATTCTTCGAATTGATAGTTTTGACAGCAGGGCTTAGCTGCGACAGATTCTTTAAACAGTGTGAAGTGCATATAATTAAGCCGCTTCAGTTTAGCTCGTAGTTAGCATTCACAGCAGCCAAATAGGAAGATAACGTTTTTGGTTTTGCCTTTGGATTAAAGTGCATTTCAAGTTTTAAGTGTTCCGTTTAACATTTGCTTTCTGTTATTAGCTATATCTGCAACTGCTAGTTTGAAAAAATAAAGCCAATGAGTTTTAATACACTGTGATTTTTGTGTCTTTTAAAATACATATTGGGCAAAAGGAACAGCGTAGATTAATCTGTTGTTCCTTTTTCCATTCACGCAGCATGATGGAAATTGCAATTTGTTTCTTCCTAGCTTGAAGTGGGGGACAGGACGGGACATGGCCTTTATAGAAGTTAGCAGTGGAAATACAACTAAAACAAATAGCAACACTAAAGCAAGAAACACAAAGGGCAATTTTATAGAATTGGTTAGAACTGATTAACCAGACCATAATCTTAGTACAGACCACAGAATGTGGTTTGGCAACCAAAGGAAAAATACTGCAATAAATCTTAGGACAGATTCTGCTCAGTTCTCTCCCATCAGTGCAAGAAAGACCACTTACCTTTTAAAGTGGGTGAAGGCTGCAGCCACGGAGGGTGACAGGATAGGCTGCCTAAATTTTAAATCTAAATTGGCCAATGAAGGGTTACGTGTGGGGCAGGGCTTTGGCAGACTGGAGGAACAACATCAGCTTGGCATCATTGGCATCCAAATGCCCGCCTGTAACTCTCACCCCTACCCTAAAATCTGGATTTACCTTTTCTGAGGCAAATCCAAGAAGTAACAAGAAAAAAACCCCAAACTTGTGCCCAGCTACTTGTTTTTGCAATATTTCAGTGACTCATTTGTCAATTAATCCCGATGTTCCAGAAATTGTACTCTAGAGCAAGATATCCTCCTTGCCTTGCACAAGAAAAGAGGCCTGGATTATGTTAATGTGCTGCCCTTGACTCAATGCATTGCACATAAAGTCTGGAAAAAGTCTTAAAGTAGAAGGACGCCTCTAGATCCAAGATACTGTTCGATCTATTAAAACATGAATATCCTGTCAGTTTTGTGTGTGGTAAAGACCTACTGCCTGATGTAATAGAACCTTGTTTCCGAAAAAACAAGAGGTACACTGTTACTGCTGGGAAATAACTGGGAATGCCAGTTAATCCTGCAGGTCCCACGTGTGTGGGGCTACCAAGAAAAAATGGCTGACTGCCTGAATTCAAAAAAGCACACACGGGGCTTGACTCACTCTTATGCCAAAACAGCGCCCAGCAGAGTTTAAAACACAGATCTGTGCAGCATTTGCAAAGCCTCTACCCCTCTTAGAGTGAATAGATCACCAACTTTGGTATGTTTAAGTGCTTTACTTACAGTAATCACAGGTTTCACTCATGCATTGTTCAGTGCAACAGCAGAAATCATAAGGGCAAGGTATTTTGGGTTGCAAAATGCAGGTGTTAGTCTCCAACATGTGGTCTGAGTCTGGAGCCCCAGCCTCTGACGTGCTCAGCTACATGGTTGGAACAAAAGGGGGGAGGGTGTGGAACAAGAAGCAGACAATACTTCCCCCCCCCACCACCAGAAGGTGAGGGGCCGTGACCTAGCCATGCCTTCTCTAACAATTTACAAGTCCTGGGATAAAGTGTTTATTTCTACTGAACTCGCCAAGTCTCTCAGTGCTATCCAGCACCCCTTCAAGAGCAGGTCTTCTGCCAAAAGTTTCTTCCCAGTTTGGACACCAGGAAGGCACAGATGGGGTTGAGGGGGAACATTCAAAACCCAAACTAGGGAGAAAGGCGAAGGTAGCCTGCCCAGGATCTGGATACTGCTCTTGTATATCCCTATCGGGAATTTCTTCCAGCAGCATTTTGCAGGTATGGAAATTTGTCTTACTTTGTTCTACAGGACCATCTTAAAAAAATATATCATTCTGCTCACCTCTCCTTTCTCTCCTGACAATACAGTGGTACCACTGGTTATGTACTTAATTCATTCTGGAGGTCCGTTCTTAACCTGAAACTGTTCTTAACCTGAAGCACCACTTTAGCTAATGGGGCCTCCTGCTGCCGCTGCGCCACCGGAGCACGATTTCTGTTCTCATCCTGAAGCAAAGTTCTTAACCCGAGGTAATATTTCTGGGTTAGCGGAGTCTGTAACCTGAAGCATATGTAACCTGAAGTGTATATAACCTGAGGTACCACTGTATCTGGGTGCATAGGTAATGAATTCTGCTGCCAGCTTACATACTGTTAGAGCTTCCTTTCCCTGTCTTAGGCAGATGTTCCTCAACTGGAGGCTTCCACCTTTTCTTGCTGGTTAAGTTATCTTGTCTTCTTTGTTCGCTCCCTGTTTTTCCTTCATGGTTTCTGTAGAGTTGTAACAGTTAGGTTCCAGTCCCTGATGCAGTTCCAGCTGGATGATATTTTAGTAGTTGAGGAGTTATCTGCCTTGCTAGTCGGTCTGGAGAGAGGGATGACTCCTCTCACTGGAGGGAGAAGCAGAGGGTTCAAAAGACCTTGCCTGTATGGGGAGAAATGAAATATATGAAATATATGTGTTTGTGTGTGAACAACAAAAAGAAATGGCTGAGTGTCTGGAGTCAAATGCGGGGGCTAACACACAGAGAGCCCTAGTAGCCCCAGTTAAAATCACAAAATAAGCAGCCCATTAAAGTTTTAGGAATACAGGTTGTTAAACCTTTTCTCATCCAGCTGACCTCTTTCTACTGCTCTTGCGATGAGCAGACCACACACAGTTAAGTAAGTTTAAAATGTTTTACTTACAGATTCAAGGTCTCAGTCATGCATTGTTCCATGCTGCAGCAATGATAATACAGGCAACATACTGTTGAGTAGAAAATGCAGAATATAGTTCCAAACACTTTCTGTAAGCTCAGGATCAAGCTTACACACATCCTTCTTCAATGGTTACATGATGCACAGGGAGGGGGGGTAGAGTAGAAAGGGTTGGACGTAACCCGAGTCTTTCTACAACTCTGTGGTCCTTAACCCCTTCATGCAATAACTAGCAGTTGTGCATAGTTAGGTTTGACTGCAATCTCTCGCAGCCTGATCCTCCCAGCAGCAGCACCAAACACAAATTCATGGGAAATACAATTTTCTGTTCTGCTGGGAATCTGCTGCCACCCGGTGGACAGTATGGATTTACTTTGTATTTGAGATTTATTTGCAGGTTTGCAGCTCCTTCCAAAACATGGAATATATATTCAGTTCATCGACTGCCAACAGGAAGGATGACCAGAATGCAAGAGTTAGGCCCCATCTGCACTATGCTTTGAAAGCAATATCGTATCACTCTAAACAGTCATGGCTCCCACCTAAGAATCCTAAGAACTGAAGTTAGTTAATGGTACTGAGAGTCACAGAGCTAACAGTCTCAAGAGCGGTTTGACAGTCAATCATTCTCACCAGGGCACTCTAGTAATTGTAGCACTTTGAGGGGAAGAGGTGGATAAAATGGGCACATAGAATGAGTTGCTGCACATGAGTTAAAAGAAAGTCTAAATAAAAACTATCAATTTGACTGGATCATCAAGTATAGTTCCAGATTTGCCAATCTAAAATCATGAACAATTTCCTCCATTATAGCTATATTCCAGAGTGAGGAGTACCAAGCATCCAGTGTAAGATTTTGGGTTATTTTCCATTGAGATGCAATTACTATTCCTGCTGCCAAGACCATATATAAATAAGACCAATTCTTTTGACAATATATTTACATCGGTATCCTCAAAAATTTCCAGTAACATTAATTCTGGACAACAAAACAACTGTTTCTTTAGTAATATTCACCATTTCTGTCAGAGTTGAATCCAAAAAATCCTGCACCAACTAACATTTCCAACCGTAAATGATAATATGTACCAAGTTTATTGCAACTCCAACAATTAAGTGCTATGGAAGAAAACATAATTTTGACATTTCCAAAGGAGTGCAATACCATGTGTGTAGTAATTGTCCAGTGTACATTCATTGATGTTAATATTGTATGTTCTTGAATTGTGGTTTAGGATTTTTTCTACTGCACAAGTCTCTTTGAGGCCTTAAAAAACAAATAAAAGGAACTAATTTGTCATAACTGGAAAAGTACACTTGGAGACGGGATAACTGAATGGTAAATAGAGAAAAATGGATTAATGTAGTCAGAGCTAGAGAGGTGTAAAACAGCTTTATAACCACTTTGTTCCAAAACTGAGTGTTTTCGTATTGCATTAGTATAGCAAGGTACAAAAATATGCCTATACCTATACACTGCTAGGGACGCAGGTGGCGCTGTGGGTAAAAGCCTCAGCGCCTAGGGCTTGCCGATCGAAAGGTCGGCGGTTCGAATCCATGCGGCGGGGTGCGCTCCCGTCGTTCGGTCCCAGCGCCTGCCAACCTAGCAGTTCAAAAGCACCTCCGGGTGCAAGTAGATAAATAGGGACCGCTTACTAGCGGGAAGGTAAACGGCGTTTCCGTGTGCGGCTCTGGCTCGCCAGATGCAGCGATGTCACGCTGGCCACGTGACCCGGAAGTGTCTCCGGACAGCGCTGGCCCCTGGCCTCTTGAGTGAGATGGGCGCACAACCCCAGAGTCTGGCAAGACTGGCCCGTACGGGCAGGGGTACCTTTACCTTTACCTTTACATACACTGCTAGGTGCATTGTGTTTTGTATGTGGGTATGTGTGTGTTTATGTGAATTCTTAGCTTTGGGAAATAGATGTTTCTTTAAATCTTTTTAAAAAACACAGTGACAAATAAACAACCCTTTCTGTTTAAAAATCCCTGGGTACCTTTAAAGCTTTCTCTCATGAGATGAATGATGAAGGCTTGCTTGCTTGCTTGCTTGCTTGCTTGCTTGCTTGCTTGCTTGCTTGATTGATTGCATAGGCTTTGCAGCCTGAGAGTTTGCGGGCGGCAGTATCTGTTCAGCCTTCTGCAGCGACACCAGCAAATCTAAGGATGTAGTCACTGCAGAAGGGATAAATGTCAGATGGGAGGTGCACGTGCTTTGGATAAAAATAGCAAGTGCACTGAGACTGTGGTTGAGGCTTTGGGAAGATCAGCAGCAGCACTGACCACAATGGCAAACCTGGAATTGCCTGGAGAGCATGGCATTGGCACCCCATGGCTCCAGCGGCTGAGAAGCTCTTCCCCTGAGCCACGAGAGCTTGTGGGGCTCCCCAGAGGCCTGCCCTGCCAGGGAGGAGGCTAGGGCCTGGGTACCGGTGCTCAACACTGGGGGCACCATTGGCATTGGGGGCACCGAGTGTGATGGAGGAGGGTGGGGGAGGTGACAGCCCACAGTGGGGAGACAGAGGCTGGGGAACTTTAATGGTGCATGATGCTACTTGTCCCTGAGTAAGAGAGCACTTTTGATCTTGTGGGAGAGAGTTCATAGTTCATGCTTTGTGTGCCGGTTCGATCCCTAACATCTCCAGGTAAGGCTGGGGAAACCTGTTCCCCCTGGAGAGCCCTGCTGCCACTTAGTGCGGATCTGCCTTCTCCAAACCCTGGAGAGCCAGTGTGGTGTAGTGGTTAAGAGCAGTAGACTTGTAATCTGGGGAACTGGGTTTGCGTCTCCACTCCTCCACATGCGCTGCTGGGTGACCTTGGGCCAGTCACACTTCTCTGAAGTCTCTCAGCCCCACTCACCCCACGGAGTGTTTGTTGTGGGAGAGGAAGGGGAAGGAGAATGTTAGCCGCTTTGAGACTCCTTTGGGTAGTGATAAAGTGGGATATCAAATCCAAACTCCTCCTCCTCTTCTTCTTTGCTTCTCAGTGCTTCTGACTGTAGCTCCCACCAGCCCCAACCTGAGAAGACAGTGGTCAGAAGTGATGGAAGATGAAATATACTCAGAGTCGAGAGTGGATTTCATGCTCTTCATTCAGCTCATGGTGGTGAGGAGGAATGGAAGTTTCCCCACAATATCAGCTTTATATACATTATTTACACAATGGGCTGCACGTGATTGGCTAATTCTGGGATTCTCCTGTAGGCCAATCAGGTTGTGGATTCACTTCCACCTGGAGATGGATTGGGTGCCTCCTGCGGACCAATCAGACTGCTGCATTGTTCTAGGACCAATCAGACTGCTGCATTCTGAATCCTATTGTTCTAGGACCAATCAGACTGCTGCATTTTGGCTCCTATTCAACTCAGTACATAACAGAAGATGTGGTTGGAAACATCTTTATGGCACCAGGTTGTCTCAGTGCCACTTCATTTACATGCAGCCTGCGGAAGTGGTTGGGGCTGCGCTAGTTGGGGACTTAGATTCAACATTCCTATTTCAGTAGTTCACTGCTTCCGGAAAGGAATGAGCTTCTGGAAAGCAATGAGCCTTACTTTGTGGTTGGCATCTGTCTCGAGAGACAGTGGAGTGCACCTCTGGGTATGAAGTCAAATGGAATATGGCATATGTATGGCACCAACTTGGCTGCAGGAATTGCTGGAAGGAGGCTCCAAGGCGCCATCCTATCGTCTTAGGGACTCCACTCGGGATTTTTTGTAGGGTTTACTCCTTAGCCCCCTCAAAGATATCCAGGAGGCAGCAGAGGTTTAGGATCAGAGCTTTCCGTCTCCTATATGGGCTACCTTCCTAGGCTGATAAGTGCCATCAGTCCCTCACTTCCCTCCAGAATTTGCCTTCCACTACTGGTCTCATCCACTCAATCTGCCGGAACCTGTCTTCACATCCAGGTTTATAATTTGGTCATCACATTAATAAATTTGCTGCTCCTTAGCGAGCTCTGAGTTCCATTGATGACATTTCTCCTCTAAGGCTGTCACTGAGCATCTGAGGGAGGGGAACAGGAGGGGAGCAGATACATTGAACTGGTGTGGGAGGCGATAAAGAGAAACATACTTTTAATAAGAAGTCTTATCTAATCTCTACATTCCTGGTGTCAGATGAAGGCTTTCCTTCAGCCTCCCATGGAGGGGATCATACTGGAAGCTTAAGGATGAGGCAATGCACCAAACAACCTCCCCAATTTGCTGGAAACAACCGCCCAGATTTGCCGGAAGAGTTTCAGCAAGCGACGGAGCAGAATGTGTTTGCGAGGGTCTGTGGCTTCAACCTATGGAACCAGATGGGTGATGAATAGGACAAGTGCATGGTGCAGAATTTTTTTAAATTATAATAAAGTAGGCTGTGCTGGGTTCTGTGATGATAATTTTAAGTGGGATATTATGGGAAATTGGTGGATTTTTGTTTTATGTAGCAACTTATAAGCAAACAACCCACAAAAAATGAGGATATAAAGGATTAAGTTTTAAGAACACTAGCACTCAAAACTGTCACAGACCCTCCATGTGTCCCTATTTTCCAGGGACAGTTCCGGATTTACAGAAGCCGTCCCCGTATCTGATTTGATCCTGGATAAATGTTGGAGTGTATGGTACACTGAGAGACCTGGAGGGGCCAGATTGGGCTCCTGGCCTGAGGTTTCCAACCCCTTCTCTAAATAGATATTATACCTCCAACTCCCTGTACATCATCACTTTGCAGCCGGTTAGATTAGCTGCACCACCATTTCGGCATTTGGTTATATCTAGTTAAAGCTATGGTTTTCCCAGTAGTGATGTATGGAAGTGAGAGACCATAAAGAAGGCTGATCGCCGAAGAATTGATGCTTTTGAATTATGGTGCTAGAGGAGACTCTTGAGAGTCCCATGGACTGCAAGAAGATCAAACCTATCCATTCTGAAGGAAATCAGCCCTGAGTGCTCACTGGAAGGACAGATCCTGAAGCTGAGGCTCCAAGAGTATGGCCACCTCATGAGAAGAGAAGACTCCCTGGAAAAGATCCTCATGTTGGGAAAGATTGAGGGCACAAGGAGAAGGGGACGACAGAGGATGAGATGGTTGGACAGTGTTCTCGAAGCTACCAGCATGAGTTTGACCAAACTGCGGGAGGCAGTGGAAGACAGGAGTGCCTGGTGTGCTCTGGTCCATGGGTTCATCAAGAGTCGGACACGACTAAACGACTAAACAACAACAACAGGAACTTGCTCACGGAGTGATTTCAGGTGGCAATATGACACAAGGCGTCTTTGGCAAAGCTTTCATACATGCTGGGCAAAAGGCAACTTCCTTGGAAAGAGAAGAAGCAGGTAAAGAACATGTTACATGGAAAGTTGTCATTTTTGAACTCTTATTACTTTTCATTTACATATGAAGCTGCTGTGAAGCAAGTCGTAGAATGGCTCGTGGATCTGTTGATGGATCTCTGGGCGATTGCATTAGGTGGGCAAGAACGACTCGCTGTTGTTGTCTCACAACAGCAATGGCTAAACTGCTTTCCCCCTTTCAGTTAGGTTTCTGAAAAAACATGGGTGTTTGCATGGTGGGGAGGAAGTGGGCAAGACTCATCCCCCAAATCCTAAGTGCATTTATTTAATTTATGCAGATTCAGGTAATTAACAAGAGGTTTAAAGTGATCCCTAAGACCACTCCTGTTGACAGTGACTGTCAGATTTGGACTCTCCACTTGTTGTGGGGAGAGCGTTCCTGGGCCAGCAGGCAGCTCAGACATATGCATCAATGCTCACTGGAACCCACAGCTTGCTAAGGAGCAGCACATAAACAGCCCTAAACGGCCTTGGTCCAGTATATCTGAAGGAGCGTCTCCACCCCCATCGTTCTACCCGGACACTGAGGTCCAGCACCGAGGGCCTTCTGGCGGTTCCCTCACTGCGAGAAGCCAAGTTACAGGGAACCAGGCAGAGGGCCTTCTTGGTAGTGGCACCTGCCCTGTGGAACGCCCTCCCATCAGATGTCAAAGAGAAGAACAACTACCAGACTTTTAGAAGACATCTGAAGGCAGCCCTGTTTAGGGAAACTTTTAATGTTTGATGTATTACAGTATTTTAATATTTTTTTGGAAGCCGCCCAGAGTGGCTGGGGAAGCCCAGCCAGATGGGCGGGGTATAAATAATAAATTATTACTACTACTACTACTACTACTACTACTACTACTACTACATATAGTATAACAATAGCAGTTCCAAAGCAGCTCAAAAAATCAGCCACAATGTGTTGATTAAAACCTGAGAATATAAAATTGTTTTTTAAATTTTGATTTTTATGCTGCCCTGATATCTTCGGGTGAAGGGTGGTATACAGATTTAAGAAATAAGAATAAATAATTTGGACTCATGCCTGAAGTAGACTGAAAAACTTGGTTATTGTATTGGGTAGTTCAAATGGTAATGACATTAACTTGAAAACCCTGTATTTTCCCTATTTTGCTCACACTCGAGCTCATTTCAGAATCTCACTAATATTATTTATTGTTCATTCTATTTGTGTGTTGCTCCTAGTGTATTTTTGGTCTTTGTGGAAGCCGCCCAGAGTGGCTGGGGAAACCCAGCCAAATGGGTGGGGTACAAATAATAAATTATTATTATTATTATTATTATTATTATTACTACTAAAAGAATGTCTCAGTGTCTCACAACAATAACATAATTCATGACAAATGTGACAGTTAAAACAACAATACATTAACATATCTGTGTTGCCATATTTATATAAATATCTGCTGTACTCACAGATAAGGTGTATTAAACTATGGATTTTAAAACTCTATGTGGAGGGATTATTGCTTTCATTTCTTACTATGTTATGTTATTTTTGTGTTTTTATATTGTAAACTGCTCTGTGATCCTCGAATGAAGGGTGCTACAGAAATTTAATAAATAAATATAAATACCATACAGTTATTGCTTAATGTTATGGAATGTACACATAATCTTTCTTTTAATTTTTTCTTGTCATTCTTAAGGAGCTAGAAGCTCAAATTCCATCTATGGCTTGTGCTGCTGCTAATATTGGTAACCTGAATACATTGAAATCAATAGAAGAAGTGGTAAATAAAAATAGCAGAAGTCTGCTCAAAAGCATGATAAATACTCAATTTGTAATTGTGACTTCCTCTACGGGCATTTCCAAACCATTGCTATTTTGTGGTGTGATTCAATCACAGTCCAGCAAATTCAGATTGCATAACTGCTGTTGACCGGAATATCTTGCACAACATACTCAACTTTCCCCGAATACCAAACTTTTCTTGTTAATGGGAGTGGCAGGCAAATGCTGTGGGGAGTGTGGGACAACACTCACTTTGATTCAACATCATTTAGCTTCCCTGAAAAGTAAGTGGAATAAATGCTAATTAAATATCCAAAATCTTCTAACCACTCTGCAAACAAACCAGGATGAATGCTTATTAAATAGCCAACATTGTCTAATCTCCTTGCAAACTAAACAGCTTGGATGCTCGTGAAATAGGCAATGTTGTCTAATCTTCCTTCAAACTAATCAGAACAAGCACATTAAATAGCCTATGCCAATTATTCATCCTGCAAATGAATCAGGATGAATGTTCGATAAACAGGTAATCTGGAAGTGCATTTAATGTATGTCAGCAGGCTGAGCCGCTATTTTGCACCTGACTCTGGCTGGTGGTTTTTTGGATTCCTGGAAAAACCCAAAAAATACGACCTACAAGGCTGAAATCTACCCACCTGCCCTGGTCTCTAAGGCTCCAGGTTGTTTTATTCCTGAAGATGCCAGATACTGAACCTGTAACCTTTTGAGCTACAATCTCTTTTACAACATTTCAGTTTTGGCTTTGCTGGCCTGATGAGGTGAATTCAGCTATTGAAAAGTTCATTATAGCATTGCATTTGCTCTTGCAGATGGGAGATATATATATATATATATATATTGCAGGGTGGACACTTAAGATTATGATGGCCACACTCAACTTTATGTTGCAAAAAGCGAAGGGCACATAAAGCTGGCTGAGTACTTTCTGAAAAGTGGAGCAAGTGTTTATGCTCTCCCTCCCTCCGTCTTTCTCTGTCTGTGGCACATCGGATGGGATTGATCATTGAAGGAGTAGCCAATTTATCGTCTCACTTGATCAACTCTGAGTTCCCCCTTCTGGGTAGCTGCCATGCCAGTCGCAGAGAGAAAGCAAGTGAGTTCTCACACTGGCTTTGTCTTGGCACGTCATCCCTGGTAGTTCCACTAAGGACTGTTGAAGGAACTGATTAACTATGAATTTGTCAATAATTACACTGATGTTTCTTTCTTTTTTCTATAAAGGCACATGGAAATAATTTGCCTACTTCAGGAATGACCACCCTGCCCCCAGCTCTAAAATTAAACCTGCAGCCCTTGATGCAGCCACCAATTACCCAAAAAACCCCTGCTGAAAATCTGCTTGCGGCTGTAACCAATTGCCCGTCCCCCCTCTGCACCATCCATATATAAGATGACCCCCAATTTGTAACATTATTTTATAAGAAAAAACATTGTCTTATACATGGGAAAATATGGTAAGTATTCTATAATAGCCAGTAGAATAGGTCGTGATGTGTGCATAGGTGTGTGCTACCTATAAGTTTCTCTGGTTTGCAAATGGGCTCAAAAGGCTGGCAATGCCTGCATTAGTTTACAGAACTAAAATTAACCATCCTTTTTATGATTCTTCCTTACGGTTCTGTGAGAATGAGCATTCTGAACAAAATCTATACAGTGGTATCCCAGGGTAAGTGCTTAATTCGTTCCGGAGGTCCGTACTTAACCTGAAACTGTTCTTAACCTGAAGCACCACTTTTGCTAATGGGACCTCCTCCTGCTGCCGTGCCGACGGAGCAAGATTTCTGTTCTCATAGTGAAGCAAAGTTCTTAACCTGAAGCACCATTTCTGGGTTAGCGGAGTCTGTAACCTGAAGTGTATGTAACCTGAAGCGTATGTAACCCGAGGTACCACTGTACTGGTGGAAATACATTTGAATTCATGACTTTTCTGCTGACTGGATTTTGAAGGTTGAAAAAAAAAATTCACTTGACATTTCTGTGAAAATGTAGCAATGATAACGTCTGGAACATACGTTATGTCTTGCAATACTTTCATTTTGACTTCTGTTTTTTCTCTCCGTGCCATAGAAACATAGCTAAATATTTTTGCCATTGTTTAAGTGTTAAGTTATTAGTCAAAATAGGCATCGTTTAAAATAAAGACATAAGTTCTAGGCAATACGTACATTCATCTTTGTCACTGAAATTCTACCCAGCAATAACAATTTTAGCACCTTCCATCTTGACATATATTTTTAAATTTAAGCTCATGTCTTAACATAATTATTTTGGCGCAACATACAATTCACATTTGCCACAATAATATCCAAATATTTTACTTTTTCCCATTTGAAACCCTGTTTCAAAACCTTCTCATCTTCTGTTCTCATATTCTTTGTTAACATTTTTGCTTTTTGGTTACTAACCTTAGACCCTGCTAACATCATTTAGTTTCTCCATAAGAATCCCCACTCCCTGCAGTGGGTTTTCTAGAATTAACATCTGGTCGTCAGTAAATGCCCTTAGCTTAAACATTTCTTTTTAAATCTTTATTCCCACAATTCTCTCATATTGTCTAATGTCTCTGAGTAAAACTTCGTAGACTAGAATGAAAAGTAGCAGGGACAATTAGGTATATGTGTAATTGGCTTCTTTCCAGACATCTGCTATTTTACCACTGTATAATATTATTCAATGTCTGTTGCAAGGGTTGTAAAAGTTCCTCTTCAAAAGACTTATAGTAAGAAGCCAATAGTCCATCTGGGCCTGGTACTTTTCCTTTCTTTTATTTTTTTATAGCACCACATAATTCTTGAGTAGCTATAGGGCCAATCATTATTTGTCTTTGAAAGTCTGAAATCTTTGGTAGATGTTGTCTATCAGGGGCGCCGACTTATAAAAAATATTGGGGGGGCCCATACCGGGGTCCTGCCCCGGGAAGTTTTCTAAATTTTAGATGAAAATTAGTGAGTTTTAAAGTTTTTAAAAAGTATTTTAGAGTCATATGATCAACATTAGAACCCCGAAAACTCGACTCTCTATAACTCCACACTCCGGGAAACTCGACAAGCCTGAAACACTTTTTGGCTTTGAAAAAAGAAACAAAACATAAACACGCACGGTATTTTCGTAAAAAGCTAATTTAATTTACAGTAACAATTATGCTTATAGACTATTACAGAGCAGTGAATATATAGCTCTGAAAAGACTGAAATGATATTTAAATAAATCCTAAACTATCATTAAAAGAATAAAACATAAAATATTGCTGTCGCACAGTAATAGCACTTTGATTAATAAGTGAAATAGCTAATTTAAGCTTACTTTGAATAAGGCTGAGGGCTCATTAAATAAAAATAATATCTCAAAGTTAATGCTTTAATAGTTAATAAAGTTAATACAGTATGCCTAATACTGTATGTAAATACTGTAATACTGTATGTAAATAACGGGCTTTAATTGGGTCTTACACCCTAAAAATATTTAAGTATTTGAAAATAACTAATACAGTACTATAGTAATATAGAAATACAGTACTAAACTAGTACTAATATTTCGAAACTGAAAATTTAACATTCTGTATGTATTTAATTCTCTATTTTATAAAGATTTTTAATATCTGACAGTGAGTTTGGAGTAGCCCAATGCAAAAATCCTGAGGATCCATGTGGATCCGTGCTTTGTAACCACGTTTTTGCACCACTGTGACCCTAGGCAACAGTGGGTGCGTGATTTTTTTGGTGCAGGCTGTAGCCATGGACATGCTATGTTATCTGATGGTGAATTTGGGGTGACCCAATGCAAAAATCCTGAGGATCCATGTGGATCCGTGCTTTGACACCACGTTTTAAATGGGGAGGGAAGGAAAAACACAGAAGGGACAAGAAGCACAAGAGGGGTGTGCGGAGAAGCAGCTGGCTAAGAATGCAGGGGAGGAGTTTAACGGGGTGGGGGGGGGAGGAAAGGAAGGCAAAAGTCCCCCCCCCCAAGCCAGCCCTCTCTCTCTCTCTCCCACCTGCGAGTCCCTAGAGCACGGAGAGGAGGAGGTGGTGGGCTGGAGCCTGCACGCAGTGTGACTAGGAAAGAATTAGAAAGAAGGACTCAATCCTTTCCTTAACCCTCTGCTTGCCAAGAGGGCAGGAGATTCCCTGCTCTTTGTTGAGTTTGAGCAAACGCAGCAACAGAAGCGGGTGGGCAGTAAGACCCTGAGGCAGAATGCAGGAAAGCAGCAGCTTCCGCCTTCCCTCCGCCCGAACGCCCGATCTTATTTTTCCCTGATTTTTGCCTATTTTTGCCCCTGCGCTCCGGCGAATCAGCTCCAGGGACCACACATTCGCTCAATAACACGCACAGACATTTCCCCTTACTTTTTAGGAGAAAAAATCTGCGTGTTATAGAGCGAAGTTTACGGTAATAATTTTCTTAAATTATTGGGGGGGCTGAGCCCCCCCAAACGAATTTTTGAGGGGGCTCGGGCCCCCTCAGGCCCCATGGAGTCGGCGCCTATGTTGTCTATTTGTCTGTATATTTTTTGAATATATTACTTGACCTTTATACAACTTAGAATAATATTGGTGAAATACTTTTTCATATTTGTCTTACCTGTTATTACAGCATTTTCTTCTTGCAACTTCAATATCAACTTCCTTTCTCCTTCTGCAGTTTATATGCTAACCATTTCCCAGGTTTGTGAGCAATTTTTTTAAATTTAAATTCGTTTAGCATAATCCAGTTTTGTTCCTATCTCCTGCATTGTTAACATAGACAATTGTCTCTGCAACATCTTAATTTGCCAAATGGTTGGAGATTGTTCCAATTATTTTTCTTTTTGCTTAATCTCAGACAAGAATTTTTTCCAGTAGCACCTTAGAGACCAACTAAGTTTGTTATTGGTATGAGAAGTATCTGAAGTATCTGAAGAAGTGTGCTTGCACATGAAAGCTCATACTGGAAGGATATTTTTTATTTTGTTTCGACTACGGCAGCTACCTACCTGTAACTAGAACAAGATTTTTTGTATTTTTGCCTGTCTCTTTCTTTTAAGTAAGGAATTATGTGATATGAAAGAGCCTCTGTGGAAAGCTTTGTTGCATCTCAAACCATATGTATCTC
Source organism: Podarcis gaigeae (assembly GCF_964106915.1). Lineage (NCBI taxonomy): Eukaryota > Metazoa > Chordata > Lepidosauria > Squamata > Lacertidae > Podarcis > Podarcis gaigeae. Next base: position 14,181,705 of record NC_139678.1, on the reverse strand, counting down.
TGTGCCTTTAAATTGTTATCAAATAATTATTTCGTAATTTTTGCAATATTCTTTTGCAATCTTTGTTTGCAATCTTGTGCAACCTTTGCTTGTTGCCATAACATTTTCTTAAGTCTCCAAATGAAAAAGTCATTCTTCCTTTCGTAAATCATAATAACTGGATTATGGTCTGAAAAACTCTTTGGAATGGCAGAGGCTTGAGTAGAGGAAGCCAGGATGGAGAATAATTGACAGGAAAATTGTGATTTTAAACAATAGCAAAAGTTTGAGATTTATTTATTTATTTATACCTCATCCTTTTCCATGATGGGACTCAAGGGGGTTTACAGATAAAAACAAGAACGGCTAAAAACATAGACAAACCAATCATTAAAATACAATTGAACATTGATAGAATTAATACTAGATACATATATAAAATCTGTTTAAGACTTACCAATAATTACAATGAAAACAGCATGGCACTGGCTCTTTAATTAAAAACATTCAGTTCTCCAAAGCATATTGGAACAAAGAAAGTCTTCACCTGCAGATGGAAGAACAACTAGGAGGGAGCCAGTTTGGCTTCTCTAGGAAAGGAGTTCCAAAGTCTGGCAGGAGCCACCAAAAAGGCCCTCTCCCGTGTCCCCACCAAGTGTGCCTGTGAGGGTGACAAGACTGAGAGAAGGGCATCTCCTGAAGATCTCAAAACCTAGGCAGGTTCATATGAGGGAATATGATCTTTCAGATAGCTTGGACCTATGTTTGTGTGTTGAGGAAACTTAGGAAAAAATGGTGATTTAAAACAAGGTTTTAATATAGCAAGTGGGGAGTTGGGAAAGGTTCTTTTGTAGAGTCGTACCTTGGATCCCAAACGCCTTGGTACTCGGACGTTTTGGCTCCCGAACGCCGCAAACCCAAAAGTGACTGTTCCGGTTTGCAAACTATTTTTGGAAGCCGAACATCCGACGGGGCTTCCGATTGGCTGCAGGAGTTTCCTGCAGCCAATCAGAAGCCGCGCTTTGGTTTCTGAATGTTTTGGAAGTCGAACGGACTTCCTGAACGGATTCCGTTTGACTTCCAAGGTACGACTGTATTAGTTTTTTGGTGTTAGCTTCTGCGCTGTACCTATCAAAAGGCGGATCTAGGGGAGCGCAACTGGTTCACTTGCAACCGATTCAATGATACCCAACAGAAGGCAAGAGGTGGTGGTGGGGTGCTGGATTTTGCCGTCGCTCAGAGTGCCACTGAGATTTGAGACACCAAGGTCTGCTGCCAACCCACCTCTGCTAATTCTTCTTGTTAAAACTTTCAAGTCAGCACAACAATCCTCCTTTCCAAATCTATTGAGATCTCTCCCGTCTTGTTCCACTCTCAGGGTCCTTCCCTTCTATGGCACTGTGGTTGTGCAACCTGCCTTCTCTTTTGTCACCCTACCTCATCCTTAGTGGAAATCCAGGATTGTGATGTGGCTCTACAAATCAATGGGGGCTGCATGATGACGGATAAATATCTATATCTGCAGCGTGCGTACGTATGTACGTGTGTGTTAATGTTTGACACAGCTGAAATGATTGAGCCAAATTATCATTCCATACATAGCTGTCAACTTTCAGATTTGAAAATAAGGGATCAGCAGCCTCACCTGTCTACGGGATAGCTAACAATCCGGGATAGCAGCGGGAAACGGCGCTGGAATAAGGGAATTTCCTGCAGAAAAAGGGAAGGTTGACAACTATGATTCCAGATTAGGCTGTCAAAACTGAAAGGTCACTGTTCCTTTAGATTTCTGTAAAACTGATGGCTCTGTTCTGTTGAAATAGCATTCCCGCTGCGATAATACAGGTGCCCCACTATCTCTAGAAACAACTGAAGACATTTTTCTTCCTACAGTCAGTCCCAACTGGAAACTGTGTCCACTCATTTCTCCCTCAGGACAGGCTGAGCTTAAAGAAAGAGATTTTTTTGGTGTTCTATACCAAAGAGGGCTTATTAGGAAGAAGAGGGAAACTGCGTCTACTTTTTTTGCTCCCCCACAAAGTGTGTGTGTGTGTGTATTATGTGTGTGTGTGTATATGTATATGTATATATATATATATATGGTTTATAGAAGTATATAGAACTGGTTTATATATATATATATGGTGTGTATATGTGTGTGTGTATAGACACACACATACACACACACCGTATATATAAACCACTTCTCGCTTTCAGCCTTTTGTTTTTCCTTCCCTGCTGAGGGGACAGCCTAGTGTGGTGGAGGTAGAACACTTGGGCAGCCATTCGGGCCAGCGGCTTTCAGGGGTTAAGAGTGAAGCCCCTTGAGGTTCCCTTAGGAAACCCCTCGCATGCCCAACCGCCTGCCCTCAGCGCGCTCCAATGGCCTAATGCGGCCTCTTTTTTTGGCGCGGGCGCGGGATGGGGGGGGCTGTGTGTGTCTCTCTCTCCCCCCTCTCCCACTCCCCTCCGCTGGCGGAGGCAGGTCCAGGCTCCGGCCAATGAGCGCGGGCGAGCCCGGGAAGGGGGCGGCGCTTACGAGCCGGTATATGGATGCGCACGTTGCCTGTCTCTGACACCCGCTCGCCCTTTCGGCCAGGTAGCGGCATCTCTTGAGGGGAGACCATGATGGCAGCGGAGGCAGCGCAGGCGGGCGGCTCTCTGGGCCGAGCCCTCTCGTCCACCGAACCCGCTCCGGCCCTCGAGATCGGCGGCGGCTGCGGGGCCGTGGCCGAGGCGCGGGTGCTGGTGATCAACACGGGAGGGACCATCGGGATGGTGCCTCAGCCGGAGGGTGAGCGAGTGAACTTGCTGGGCAGCATGGAGGGTTGTGTCTGTGCGTGTCTCCTGTGAGAATAAACACCCCGCGCCCCCTTCCCCACCACATCAGGCAGAGTTCCCGACAGGTGGGAATTCGGCAGGTGAAGCTTTCCCCATCACCTGTTGAACTTCAGCCTGATAGTTTCCGGAGGGGTTGACCCGGTGGCCTGTTGCATCAAAAGCGACAGAGTTTTGTAGTGCCTCAAAGAGCAATGCTCACCTCACCCACTTTACCTGGGAGTAAATAATTTTCTACAGCTCAGCTGGTGGAGCATGAGACTCTTAATCTCAGGGTGGTGGGTTCGAGTACCTCCATTGGGCAAAAAAAAAAAAGGTGTATTTCAAGGGGTTGGACTAGATGGCCCTTGTGGTCCCTTCCAACTCTACAATTCTGTGATTCTAACATTACAAACCGGACTTATTCATGAGTAGGATTTGCTCTTAGCCTGGCTTTGGGCGGATGGCAGAACACTCCATCCGATGTTATGTGCAGAGTTGCAGGTAGTACACGGGAGGTGGGGATTGTGAACACGCAGCTGGCTAGAGGATGCCCTATGTGTGGGGTCTCTGTTCTAGCTCAGGGTATTGGGCTACTTATTCCTTCCTCCAAGCAGGTATTTGGACTTGTATAATGGCTCAGAGTGTTCTTTTGTTTCAGGGAATACATGCAGAAGAGAACAAGGCTCACATGGGCATAGCCAGGATTTTTGTTAGGGGTGGGGGCAGAACCTCAGTTAGCTATATATTTTTACTGATTTTATTAATTTGAGAGGGCAGCTGCCCCTCCCTACCCCCCTGGCTATGCCCATGAAGGCTTATGTACTGTTTAGTAATTAGGTGATGTGCCGTTTGTGCATTCAAAGTTGCGGAAATTCCAGCTGTTAAATGGTAGAGCCAGGGGTAGGCAATGTGGTGCCTTCTATATTTTGCTGGATTCCAATACCCACAATCCTTAACTACTGACCAAGCTAAACTGGCAGAAGTTGATGAGAGCTGGAGTCCAGCAACATCTGGAGAGGGCCATGTTTGCAACCCCTGGGGTAAAGAGACACTTTATATAACAGAATTTGTAGACCTCTTAATGACCTTCTATCCAAGAACGACATGCTCAAAAGTCACATAGCATCACCCAGTGCTATTTTTCTAGAAAAAGAGGTGCTGGAACTCACCATGAATACCTCCCTCGTTCTCTTAGAATGGCAATGGTGCCCACCTGAGAGGTGCCGGAACTAAGTCCTGGTGAGTTCCAGCTGAAAAAAGCCTAGGCATCTCTGTTTCACATCCTGCTGAACTTGCAACCCCAGCAGTTAAAGCGAGGATAAGGAAATTCAGGTGGAGGCAGGGGTGTGGGGTGTCAAATGCATCTTCTCAAGCCTCTTTGTCTGGCCCACAAAACTCTCCCACTAGTCTCCAGTGTTTTTGGCTGGCTGATATGTGTCTTTGAAGTTTGATAATCCTTCTTGTGTGTCTGAATAGAGAGGGATAGAGTATATGTGTAGATACTAGCCTCCTGCACAAAGGTAAAATTCACATTCATTGCTCTACCCATTTTCCTCTGGCTTTGATGACCACTGACATGTGGCCCCCATAATGCCATCTGTAGGGAAATGTGGCCCTTTGGTTGAAAAACGTATCCCCACCCAAGTTAATACTGGTTGGGAGAAAGGATATTTTCATTACCTTTCAGTGTGTGTTTATAGCCAAAGTTGAGATGCTAATCTGCATTAGTGAGTTTGAAACCATGGAACACAGTTTAGTAAACACAGAATGTGAGAGCATGGCTACTGCAACTCCACCTACAAGGTCACAGCTTTCTCCAGATCACCGTTAATGTAGAGCAGCAATTTCACTAATGCAGAGACTGAAAAAGTGGGATGTTTACCCTTCTGCCACTCTTTAACCATTCTGATCAATCTGTGTACAGTAATGTGGTTTTGAAAGTGGAGTTTGTTCAAGACCTGTGGTTTTCAAAATCAGGGTAGCTAGAATGTGGCAAAAGGTGATAATTCTTCATTCCTTTGATGTATGCTTAGCCACATTAGTAATTATTAATTCAGAAATGAAGTGTCAAATAGAAGTGACATTAGGAGTTCTGTGAGAATATCTCCTATGTATTTTGCCGTTAGGTAAAAGGAGCCATCTCCATTTCTTTTCTTTTTCCCTTCCACTATGGACAAACTCATTACATTTTCCTTTTAACAGTTGCTACCAGTGCTGTTTACTTGTTATTAGCCATTGGAGAGCATTGGTTGCAAGATGACTTTATTTATTACATTAGCCCATGCTTCAGTCAGGCTAAGTCCACACCGTACATTTAAAGCGCACACACCTCTGAATCTTGGGAATTATAGTTTGTTAAGGGTGCTGGGAAATGTAGCTCTGGGAGAAGTAAACTACAGTTGTCAGGGTTTAGGGGGTAATTTAAATGTATGGTGTGTATGTAACCTCCATTTCTTTGTAAAAACAGGGCAGTTTTGTGCGACAGGACAGGGACAAATCATCTTATTTCATATTTTGCTTCAGGAAGGATAAACTCAACTGTTTACATGCAATGTATGAGACAGATTGAGATCCTACAAGTTTAGAGAAAGTCAGGATTCCTTAGTATGGCATTACTTGTGCTGAAGTGGACCATACTGTGCTTGTGCTTATTCCATTTAATAAATCCGTTATACCTTTCCATTGCAGAGATCTGCCAGAGGTCATTAAGTCATTATAGTTTTTAAGGATAACGTTCATTAATTTTAAGAAGGGTATGCAACAGAAAACTCACCCTTTGATTAGTCTTAATCACACTTGTTACTTTGAAAATACAGGATTCATAATGAAAGCTTGTGAACCATGTGTAGTTCTGAATCAACCTAGGATGGTTCCCTTTTCCTCATCTGAATTGATTGATTGCATTCCTTCCTCAGCAAAAGCAAACCAAAAACAAATAGCAGCAACATGGGGTAGGTGTGGGTTGGTGCAATCAAGATAAGGAAAACTAACAAGTTACTATTACCGGTATATTACATTATATTATATATTTATTACATTTGTCAGTAGCTTTATTCCGTGGTTCAGCTCAAGTGGCAAAATATCTTGGACTGGCCTTGGGAGGGAGAGAGAAAGGATGCAAGAGGGGGCAGTGATGATCTTAAGTTAAGAGATAAATGCACAGATGGGCAATTTAAAAAAATGTATAGAAGTACAGAGGGATTTAAAAGCACAGGAAAGGAGAAAATAAAAGCAAAATTAGTGGGAAAATAGCTTTTTTGCCTCTTTACCTGGTAGTCCTGTCTCTGTAATAGACTTTGTTAAGGCAGTCATTAATGATGGCAGTTTTCACCTGGGTGACATGGAAAGCATTGGGTGGTATTCAATGTGCTTGTCACAGGGCAAGGATTTATGCCTGCACAATGGAACTCCTCCCCTCCTCTCTCACCCCCCCCCCCCGAGAATCAGAGGGAATTTAGATAAGTAAGCAACAATCTTCCTTGGCAGGAAGTTCACAAAACCAGTCCGGAAGAGGGGGACCTAAGCCCCACCAGAAATGCATTGGGAGGACGGGCAGCCATGGCATGCCTCCAACAATTCCAAAAAAAGAGGGTTTCCCAACTCCAATCTCATTTTAGTCCATCTTATCTGTTGCATTGGAAAGCTATTCTCATCTATTGGAGAAGCAGCTGTACTGCATGGTTGGGCTTCTGAGCTTGTGCATGTGTCTGCCTGCCTCCAGGATTCATTCTGGATTGCAGGATTGCTATGGCCCAGAGGCACCCAATGAAGTGCTGATTCCAAGGAATGGTGAAATGTGAGAAGCTAATCTGGGACTGCTTGGAAGAAGGCCAAGGGCCACAGATTGCCCACCTCTGTTATGTGTGTTATATACAGTCATAAAAAGGTAAAGGGACCCTGACCATTAGGTCCAGTCGTGACTGACTCTGGGGTTGCGGCGCTCATCTCGCTCTATAGGCCAAGGGAGCCAGAGTACAGATTCTGGGTCATGTGGCCAGCATGACTAAGCCGCTTCTGGTGAACCAGAGCAGTGCACGGAAACGCTGTTTACCTTCCCACTGGAGCGGTACCTATTTATCTACTTGCACTTTGACGTGCTTTCGAACTGCTAGGTTGGCAGGAGCAGGTACCGAGCAACGGGAGCTCACCCTGTCGCGGGGATTTGAACCGCTGACCTTCTGATCGGCAAGTTCTAGGCTCTGTGGTTTACCCCACAGCGCCACCCGCGTCCCATATACAGTCTTACCTTGGGACAAATACGCTTCAGGATAAGTATTTTCAGGTTGTGCTCCATGGCAGCTCGGAAGTATCGGAGCATGTTACTTCCGAGTTTCGCCACTCGCGCATGCGCAGACCATCAAAATGACGTCATGCACGGAAGCGATGAACACTTACGTTCTGTTCAGGATGCGAATGGGGCTCCGGAACGGATCCCGTTCGCATCCAGAGGTACCACTATATATGAATGTAAGCCGTCCAGAGTGGCTGAGGAAACCCAGCCAGATGGGTGGGGTAATAATAATAATAATAATAATAATAATAATAATAATAATAATTCTGAAGCCTCTAGGTATAGGCAGACTGAGATCATTCAGATGGACTCTAAATGTATAGCACCATCTGGAACCTGTACATCATGGGAAAGGCTTCTTTGGTCTTAGCTGTGCAATTTACATTATGTATTTCATCAGTTGGGAACAAAGCATATGTGTAGCAAGTCAGCTGGAAACCGAACACTCATCTGATGCATCTATTGAAAACAAAAGTGCAGAGTTTCTGTCAGTTTGCCACTTCCTTCCCCACCTCCACATTCTCAGAACTTGCACTTCTTGTAAGGAGGTAGTACTTGAGATGTGAATCATTGAATGCTCTGTAATATACTTTCCCACTGAATTCATTTTGCATTAAAGAATGTACTGTACAATTTTCATTCATTTCTAGATGTATCCCTGGATGTAACAAGTTAAGCCATGTTGTCAAAATTTCCCACTTTTTAATAGTGGAAAAACAAAAACAAAATGTATTTTCTCTCTCCAATATTTTCCAGGTTATTTTCAGCTGCAAATAGTATGTACTGATCTCGGCTCTTGAAATTCTAGCACATGAATGTGCTCAAAATCACTGCTTATGGCAGCTATCCTAAATTAGGCATGTAGCAAAATTCTGTGAGTGTTTACTTGGAAGTATAGTCCTGCAAGGAAATCAATGGGATTCAATGTAGAGTATAAACATTCATTTGCCATTACACTGTTTTTCTTATCTGCATTTTTCATCACAGATGAACTCGATCTGTAATACATTAAGGAAATAGCTATTTTATCTGCAGTGGAACTGGATGTTTATGTGTCTTTGCCCAAGGGCTTATGTGTCAATCATTAATAAACAGTTAGCTTCTTGATCCAACTTTCATTTTCCATGTATGAGTTCTATGGAAGTTAAGACTGCAGGTAGATTTTAGTTATTTCAGATTTGAAACACACATATCCCCCAGTTTACCATTCAGATTGTTTATTTCTGTTTACAGACAGTAACCTGTCCCCTCTAAAAAAGCTTGATACTTGCCTCTGGAGGCTTTCAAGCAGCTTTACCCTCCTTGTTTCCTTTCTAATTTAGGCAGAGGATTGCAACAGCTGCGTGTGCCATGTTTATTGTGAGCACTGCCCTTAGCAAACACTTCAGATGTTAGTGAAATGTGGCAAAGTGGGTGAAGTTGGGTTTCCCTGCAGCTCAGGCCCATCCCTTTTAGGGAGTGTTCTCTTAGAAACCTCTAACCTTGACTTTAGCTTCTGTCCTACATGAATACCTGCATCCTGGGCATATGGGCTAGCTATGTCTAATCTTATTTAAAAAAATATTCCCCCCCCCAAACATAACATAAACAAAAGCAAATAAAAATAATATCAGCTCCATCTGGTACGCAGGCTGAGACCCTACCTACCCACAGACTGTCTCGCCAGAGTGGTATATGCTCCAGTTATCTCTCACTTGGATTACTGTAATGCGCTCTATGTGGGGCTACCTTGGAAGGTGACCCGGAAACTACAACTAATCCAGAATGCAGCAGCTAGACTGGTGACTGGGAGCGGCCGCTGAGACCATATAACACCGGTCTTGAAAGAACTACACTGGCTCCCAGTACGTTTCCGAGCACAATTCAAAGTGTTGGTGCTGACTTTTAAAGCCCTAAATGGCCTCAGCCCAGTATACCTGAAGGAGCGTCTCTACCTCCATCGTTCTGCCTGGACACTGAGGTCCAGCACTGAGGGCCTTCTGGTGGTTCCCTCGCTGTGAGAAGCCAAGTTACAGGGAACCAGGCAGAGGGCCTTCTCGGTAGTGGCACCCGCCCTGTGGAACGCCCTCCCACCAGATGTCAAAGAGAAAAATAACTGCCAAACTTTTAGAAGACATCTGAAAGCAGCCCTGTTTAAGGAAGCTTTTAATGTTTAATAGGTTATTGTATTTTAGTGTTTTATTGGAAGCCGCCCAGAATGGCTGGGGAAACCCAGCCAGATGGGCAGGGTATGAATAATAAATTATTATTTTTATTATTATTATTGCTGCCAGCTGGCATTAACAACAACATTAACAATATTCCATCCTAATTTAAACGTAATAGTGTAGGATTCACCTAACATGACTTGTCTTGCAGAAGCTCTGTGCAACAATATCTACTTGTGAAATGGGGCCTTTGCATCCTGTGTGCTCCCAAAATTGGCTCTTTTGGGGATGTCAGGGAAACGCTTGAAGCCACAAATTAATATAGGCAGTCCATATCTAAATGATACCATGCTTTTAAACCACTATTATAAGCTGTGTTCAAACAGAAAAGGCAGCGTGTGGGAATCCTCAGGGATGCAGGAGAGGATATATTGTTTGATTACAGTGGTACCTCGGGTTAAGAACTTAATTCGCTCTGGAGGTCTGTTCTTAACCTGAAACTGTTCTTAACCTGAAGCACCACTTTAGCTAATGGGGCCTCCTGCTACCGCTGCGCCACCGCTGCACAATTTCTGTTCTCATCCTGAAGCAAAGTTCTTAACCCGAGGTAATATTTCTGGGTTAGTGGAGTCTGTAACCTGAAGCGTATGTAACCTGAAGCATATGTAACCCAAGGTACCACTGTATATCCTTTCCAACTTGTTTTAACAAGTTCCACATTTTAGCAGAGTAACATTCCCCTTTTTAAACTTACACAGCAGATACGTTTGCTCAGGCTCGCTAAAGCCTCTATAATAAGTTTTGTTGGTAATTCCCCATTTAGTCCCTCATAAAAAGATAGACATGACACAGTCTTTAATAATAATAATAATTTATACCCCGCACATCTGGCTGAGTTTCCCCAGCCACTCTGGGCGGCTTCCAACAAAACACTAAGTTACAATAACCTATTAAACATTAAAAGCTTCCCTAAACAGGTCTGCCTTCAGATGTCTTCTAAAAGTTTGGTAGTTATTTTTCTCTTTGACATTTGGTGGGAGGGCGTTCCACAGGGTGGGTGCCACTACCAAGAAGGCCCTCTGCCTGGTTCCCTGTAACTTGGCTTCTCACAGCGAGGGAACTGCCAGAAGGCCCTCGGTGCTGGACCTCAGTGTCTGGGTAGAACAATGGGGGTGGAGACGTTCCTACAGGTATACTGGGTGGAGGCTGTTTAGGGCTTTAAAGGTCAGCATGAACACTTTGAATTACGCTTGGAAACGTACTGGGAGCTAGTGTAGGTCTATCAAGACCGGTGTTATATGGTCTCGGTGGCCGCTCCCAGTCACCAGTCTAGCTGCCGCATTCTGGATTAGTTGTAGTTTCCGGGTCCCCTTCAAAGGTAGCCCCACATAGAGCGCATTGCAATAGTCCAAGTGAGAGATAACTAGAGCACGCACCACTCTTTTTATAAAAGTATAAAAAAGAATTTACTCACACATTCTGTTCACAATTGGATCCCTGAAGGCAGACTTAGCTTAGAAAAGTAATATACTCCTGGAAACTATCCCATAAGGAAACAGTCCCTTTGTCCTCTCTTGGCTGGAAGAGAGGACATCTTAGGCCGGGGGTCGGCAACCTGCGGCTCCAGAGCCGCATGTGGCTCTTTAAAGCCTTTGCTGCGGCTCCGGGGAGGAGGCGATGGGAGGAGGCGAGGAGCGGAGGCGAGGGGAGGAGGCGAGGGGAGGAAGCGAGGGGCAGAGGCGAGGGGAGGAGGCGAGGGGAGGAGGCGAGGGGAGGAGGCGAGGAGTGGAGGCGAGGAGTGGAGGCGAGGGGAGGAGGCGAGGGGAGGAGGCGAGGGGTGGAGGCGAGGGGTGGAGGCGAGGGGAGGAGGCGAGGAGTGGAGGCGAGGAGTGGAGGCGAGGCGAGGGGAGGGGAGGAGGCGAGGGGAGGAGGCGAGGAGTGGAGGCGAGGGGAGGAGGCGAGGGGCGGAGGCGAGGAGTGGAGGCGAGGGGAGGAGGCGAGGAGTGGAGGCGAGGAGTGGAGGCGAGGGGAGGAGGCGAGGCGAGGGGAGGAGGCGAGGGGAGGAGGCGAGGGGAGGAGGCGAGGAGTGGAGGCGAGGAGTGGAGGCGAGGGGAGGAGGCGAGGCGAGGGGAGGAGGCGAGGGGAGGAGGCGGAGGAGTTAGTTGCCTGAAGCCCCTTTTTAAACTTAAGCAGGGGGAAGTTTGGTGAATTGTTCTTTCCTTGGGGAAAGCAGGCTGCATTGAAAGGGGCCGTATACACTGGTCACTGTTTTGAAGGGGAGTGAAGAACACACACTCAAAAAAAGGTAACTTGTTAATTTTATTTCTATGAGGAGGAGTAATTCTGAGGGGTCAAACAAATGAATAATAAAAAGGTATTTTTATAATGACGAATGCCTCATTATTAATTATTATTTACATCAGACACTGATTATGATTTATGGTACACTGGGGCCCTGATTAATTTTCTATGGCATTTTGGGGCATTGATTATTGGGCATAGCAAGTTGCGGTCGCGTGGAATTTGTGCTTTGTGACTGAGGTGGGTTTTTTTTCTTGGGAGGCTGGGCGGTGCGAAGAGAGGGAGGCTTGTGGTAGCGTCGGGGCTTGTCTCTAGCAAAGTAAGTCCTCGCCATTTGGTCACATGCGCAGCATTCTAGTTGTGGGGGTTAGGTGGCTTCGGCGCTCCAACGCTTGCTTTGCCGGCTGCTTTCAAAAGCGTCGGAAACAGCTGTGCTGTTGCTGGGTAACCGGATCATCCCAGCAGCCATCTTATCTGCCCATGTGGTCTTCTGAGGCGGCCGCCATCTTACTATAGGAAATTCCACGTGGGAGTTAGTTGCCTGAAGCCCCTTTTTAAACTAAGCAGGGGGAAGTTTGGTGAATAGCTAACACTTTCCTTGGGGAACGTTATGCAACAGCTTATTGCTGGTCTTTCCCGCCTTTGTAAGCAGGCTGCATTGAAAGGGGCCATATACACTGGTCACTGTTTTGAAGGGGAGTGAAGAACACACACTCAAAAAAAGGTAACTTGTTAATTTTATTTCTATGAGGAGGAGTAATTCTGAGGGGTCAAACAAATGAATAATAAAAAGGTATTTTTATAATGACGAATGCCTCATTATTAATTATTATTTACATCAGACACTGATTATGATTTATGGTACACTGGGGCCCTGATTAATTTTCTATGGCATTTTGGGGCATTGATTATTGGGCATAGCAAGTTGCGGTCGCGTGGAATTTGTGCTTTGTGACTGTTTGAGGTGGGGGTTTTTTCTTGGGAGGCTGGGCGGCGCGAAGAGAGGGATTATTTTTATAATGACGAGGATGACATTGGGCCCTCATTATTAATTATTATTTGCATCAGGCACTGATTATGATTTATGGTTTACTGGGGCCCTGGTTAATTTTCTGTGGCATTTTGTGGCATTGATTATTGGGCATAGCAAGTCGCGGTCGCGTGGAATTCCACGTGGAGTTAGTTGCCTGAAGCCCCTTTTTAGTTGCTTGAAGCCCCTTTTTAAACTTAAGCAGGGGAAAGTTTGGTGAAAGTTTGGTGAATTGCTGCCAAGTGTGACTGCCTTCGGACTTCACGTTGTCTTATTCAGCGCTCACCAACACGTCGTTCATCCACGTAGTGGATCCCTGATGAGTGCTCCCGTGTGATTTCTTTCGGACTTCATGCTGTTTTACAACGTTCAGCCTCACCTCGCCTGCCAGGACTGCAGACGCGTCGTTCATCCACGTTGTGGATCCCCGGTGAGAGCTCCCGTGTGAATGTGATTCTGGACTACGTTACGGATTTATCAGCACTTATCTCCGCCCGGACAGGGCAAAAGGCGCCTCCCTCATCCTCCTAAGGATCCCTCCGGTAAGTGCTCCCTGCTCTTTTGCAACTCTTGCAATCATGGGAAAGTCTCTCTCTGCACCACAGAAAAAATTTTATAAAGACCTTAAATTCCTTTTGGCCAGTAACAACCTTGCTGTTCAGAAAGCTGACCTTAAGTCCCTTATAATAGCCCTGGACACTCACTGTCCCTGGTTCCCCCAGGACGGAAATTATGCGTTAGACGATTGGAAAAAAATTGGACACTTCTTTCAAAATCATCCTCAGATTGATGTCAAAGTTTTGCATGCCTGGTCTAACGTCTACAAAGCTATGTCGTGCTTAACTCCTTCAAACATTCTTCTGGCTGCCGCAACAGCTTCTTCGCCTGCCCTCCCAGCTCCCGCTTTGCCTGCCTCAAACCTGCCTCCTAAACCACCGGACATTTGCCCTTCGGCTCCTCCTGTCACTCCCCTGCATTCTTCAAATTCTGCAGCACCCCCCGCTCTTCCACCTCCTCCGCCCAAGGCATCTGGCACCGCTTCCACCCCACTTCAAGAATCTCTTCGCGCCGCTGCTCCGTTGCTAGCTTTTGATTCTACAACTCCTAATCTTTTTCCTGTGATTGCTCCTGCCGCGCCAGGGGGAGGCCCAGCCCGGCACGAACAGTTTGATTTGAGATTCATAAAAGAACTGTATTCCTCTGTCCAGAACAATGGCTTGCAATCTCCTTACACCTTGGGCTTGTTTGCCACTATTTTTCAACAAAATTTGATACCAGAGGATGTTAAGCTGTTGGCCCGCACTGTAATGCAGCCTCATCAAATGATTTTGTTTATACAAGCTTGGCACTGGGCCTGCCAACGTCGTGCAGATGGGATTAGGAATAATCTTAATAATGTTGCATTGGCTAATCATCAGGCTGCTTTGGCTGCTGCCGCTGCTGGTGCCGCACCACCGCAACCCCCCGTCATGTTAACCCAAGCTGATGTCCTCGATGGATTAACGGGAGGAGGCAATTTTCTTACTGCTGCCCAACAACTAACTCTCGATCCTCAATATTGGGAGGCCACTACGGCTGCTGCTCAGGAGGCCTTGGCTTCTGTCCCTGATGACAAAACTGAGCGCGATGGCCGATGGGGGAGCGTTAGACAAGGTCCTACAGAGCCCTATGGACAATTTGTCGATCGCTTGTATAACACCCTTAAACGGCAAGTTCAGGACGTAGCAGCCCAAGCAGTGATTGTCCGCCAGCTTGCGTTTGATAATGCGAATGAGGACTGTAAGCAAGCACTACGCCCTTTGCTGGCAACTCCCAATGTAGCCATTGCAGATATGCTTAAAGCCTGCCAATCGGTGGGGACTGAGATACATAAAGCTCGCTTGCTAGCCGCAGCTCTATCCTCCACTGTGTCCAAAAATCCTGCAAAGGATAAAACCTGCTATGGATGTGGCAAAGTGGGCCATTTTCGTGCACAGTGCAGATCTAATACAGAGCAAAGTCGTCCTAGCACAAAATGCCCCATTTGCAAAAAAGGTTTCCACTGGGCCAATCAGTGTCGCTCCGCCACGCCTCAACAGAACCAGCAATATCAACCGACGGGAAACCGGCAGTCGGGCCCACCCCGGGCCCAGGCTCAACAATAGGGGATCCAGCGCATTCTCCAGCCATCTCACCTCCGGCCTTGCCCCGCCTCCTTTTAATTCAGGACTTATACCTGCCAGTCCCCTATGTACCACACCAAGTCAGAGTGTCATTAGAGGCTGGTTTTTCTTCTTCAGCACAGTGCCTTGTTTTTCCACTGTCAGAGGTTTTGCAGCATGGGATTCACCTTGTTCCAGATGTTTTACATGGATTACAACAAAATGACCCCTATGTGACTGTATTTTCTGATCGCCAGGCACGTTTGCAATCAGGTTCTCCTATAGCAAAGCTCATATGCGTCCCAGGGCCAACCCAGGACCATGACCCCCTTGTTGCTGCTACCTTCCCAGTCACAGAGAAGCGTCCAAAGATCCAGATGACCCTTGGGGGTCGCACGATTGAAGGGGTTTTGGACACGGGGGCAGACTGTTCTGTGATTGCTATTAAGGATTGGCCCTCCGCCTGGCCACTTGAGCCAGCTTCTTCTGTTATTGGCGTTGGTGGCGCTGCAGCTGCCCGACGCAGCAGGAACCCTATTTTGATTCAAGGCTCACAAGGCTTTGAGATGACTATCTTACCACTGGTTCTGGACATTCCCGTCTCCCTTTGGGGGCGAGATCTGCTTGCTGCAGCGGAAACTACAATTTCTACAAATTTATGCTGAGGGCTGCCCCTGCCATGCCCCGGACTGCGCTTTCTCTCTGCTGGACCACAGACACCCCCGTATGGGTGGATCAGTGGCCCTTGCCTAGACAGAAGCTTGCAGTGGCAGCCCAGTTAATTACGGAACAACTTGAACTGGGGCATATTGAACCTTCCACCAGCCCATGGAATACACCCATCTTTGTCATCAGAAAAAAGGCATCTGGACAATACCGTCTTTTGCACGATTTACGAAGGGTTAACAACCAATTGTGCCCTATGGGGACCTTCCAACCTGGCATCCTAAATCCCAACATGTTGCCACAAGACCATCAGCTTGCAGTCATCGATCTCAAGGACTGTTTTTTTTCTATCCCTTTGGCACCACAAGACAGACAGCGTTTTGCATTCACCTTGCCGGTCCTGAACAACTCCAAACCAACCAAGCGCTATCAATGGACGGTTCTCCCACAAGGTATGAAAAATTCTCCGACCTTATGCCAGTATTTTGTGGATAAGGCGCTTCAACCATTCCGTGAGCGCCACCTAGCGGTCATCTGTTGTCATTACATGGATGATATTTTGATTTCCTCATCACACATCCCTGACGCTCTTCTCGAGGACTTAATCCATACTTTGATGCAAGCAGGATTGACAGTGGCTAGAGAAAAAATTCAGCGGACCTTACCTATTACGTACCTGGGACACAAGCTGACAGCATCTGCAGCCATCCCAGTTACACCTCAACTACAGTTTCCTGGTCACCTTAGACTGGTGGATTTACAACAACTCCTTGGACAGCTGAATTGGATAAAGAGTTATTTGGACCTGCCCACCTCTACTTTGTCTCCACTATTTTCTGCCCTTAAAGGACATAAGGATCCAGCGGACAAGATCACAGTCACCTCTGCAATGGAAGAGGCTTTAACCTCTGTGAACAACCATCTCCGCAGATGTATGGTGGACAGGATTCCTTCTCTTTCCATGGCGCAATTATCACTTGCAGTATTTGCCACCCCGCTCCTTCCAACAGCTATATTGTACACCACAGGCCAAAAGCCTGGGACTGTGTCTATTGTGGAGTGGCTTCACTTGCCTCACACGGGGCACCAATTGTCGAGTTGCAGCTCGGCATTCAAGGAAAAATCAGTCTCACACCATAGTAGGTTCCGAAATATGGCCGCCCCTAGGGCTCATGCAGCACAGCTTTTATTGTGTGAAATCAGAAAGATACAAAATACAAGCCAAGCAATTTGTTCTAGCAAGCAGATAAGGACCTTCGCACTAGATCAGGCCATGCCACGTTAGCCAATCATATAGGACAGCACGAGCTGTCCACGCACTGTTCATGCTCCAAGGATGCTTCTAGCTATGAAATCACCCTGTAACAATAAGAACCTTGCTTATGCTCTCATGTACAAGCAATCATTTTCCCACAGGAGTCTCCTTCTTTGGAGGTCTTTAAGCAGAGGCTTGACAACCATATCTCAGGAGTGCTCTGATGGTGTTTCCTGCTTGGCAGGGGGTTGGACTCGATGGAGTCCTGTCGATCTTCGGTTCCACATATGTATGTGAGCAGGTCTTCTCCAACATGAACTATATTAAAAACAAACACCGATCACGCCTCACAGATGACAGCTTGCAAGCCTGTGTGAAAATGAAGGTGACGTCTTACAGCCCTGATGTGCAGACACTGAGCACTGAGGTTCAGGAGCAAAAGTCCCATTAACCTGGTTACCTGGTTGTAAATTAAATATTTTAATTAGCTATTTGTCCTTTTTTCTTGAGATTGACAGCTGATCCTGTATATACAGCATTAAGGCAAGAAACAATATATACAGTGTTATATTTGTTTTAAATGTTGCAATGTTTTTGCGGCTCCCAGTTGTTGTTGTTTTTTTGGAAACGGGTCCAAGTGGCTCTTTTTGTCTTAAAGGTTGCAGACCCCTGTCTTAGGCTAAGCAGATGTTGCTTTTTCGATGAATGTAGTCAGAGAGAGAGAGATGGCTGACCAGTCCTGTTCTTCTGTTACCTGGGCAGGTGAGGTCACACCCACCTCTAGTCACATGCAGAGGAAGTCTGTCCCAGACAGGAGAAACAGGAAGTTCTGATTGGCTGGTCCAGACATCCCCTTTTATGTCTGCTCTAGGGAAGTTGTACTTGACTGCTCTTGAGTTTCACATCCCACACAGTGAGCTCTTCAGACCATTGAGTAGTAGATGGTGGGTGTTTGTCCTTCCAGCCTTGGAGTATATGTCTTTTTGCCACCATAAGGGATGGCAGATGAACAACTTAAGATATAATTTAAGAGTGTATGAACATGATCTGTGTCTAATTTTTGGTGCACAAATTTGTATACAAGTTTTAACCTTATGCAATTAGCATGACATTTAGAAGAACTAGCCTTTATGGTGTCTTGAGATGGCTGCTATTTTTTGTCATCTTGTTATTTATTATTCAATCGTTTTAAATTGTATAAAATAAAATAAATAAAAAATGCAGGCATTTATCCAGAGGCTTTGGGGTTTTTTTTTTGCTGCTGCCATGCTCTTATTATTTTGTCATTTATTTAATATTTGTATATGTGTAAGCTGTTTCATACATGTTTTTTTAAAAAATAATTTTTATTGAATGGTTTTATGTTACAAAAAACAATACAGCCATACTACCACTAAATATAATTAAGAAATAAAAAATTACATACATCGATATTTAGTTTGTTATTTGTTATTTATCATCTTATTTCCTCCCAAACATTGCATACAACAACATACATATGTGCAGACACCCACACACCCACACCCGCACAGAAAATGATAATAATGAAAGTAAATATTTTTCCCCTTTTATCTTCCAAAATCTTTTCTTCAACTTTGACTTCCTGTCAAGTCCCTTTGCATATGTTTTATCTTACAATCGAATGTACACAAAACAATAAACCTTTCTATATAATTTTTCTAATACATTCTGAAAACATAATAAATCCTTAATTGTAGTCCACCTCCTTTTAGTTCCTTTATCACTCGAATGCTAGCACGGAGTCAAAACTATTATTGTATTTTTGAACATATTTTTTATAAACATCCCATTTTCCCGCTAATTTTTGCTTTGAGTTTCCTCTGAGTTTACTAGTCAGTCGAGCCGTCTCCACCAATTCCTGTAATTTGATTTGCCAATCTGTTATTTTTAGAGCCTCGTGATCTTTCTATCCCTTGGCCACAAGTATACGTGCTGCTGCGGTTGCATACAAAAATACCTCTCTTAGATTTTTTTGGGATCTCTTTATCTAAAATACTTAATAGAAATGCCTCCGTTTTTTTAGTAAAAGTTATCCCCATCATCTTTTTTAATTCATCATATATTCCCCCCCCCCAAAAAAATAGTTTCATACATGTTTTGGAGAGGTGGTGTAAAATGCCATTAAATAAATAAGAAAGCAAATAAATAAATAAATAAATATCAGAAGCCTATGGTGTATTTGTAGAATTTAAACCAGTTTTCTTATATACCTTGAGCAGGTGATAAGGAGGTTCAACTGTCAGATAAGAAATTAACGAACATTTTGTTTTATTCACATTTTTCTTTTCTTCTTTCTGTTTTCTCAGGCCTTGCTCCTGAGGCTAACATGCTGGCAGGGGCCCTGAAGAAGATCCCCATTCTTCACGATGCAGCATATGCCGAGGAAACTAATCTGTATTCCCGCCTTCACCTTGGAGACGACACCTTGGTGCTTCCGTGAGTATTAGGGAAAGAAGAGTTTCCTTAGAATTCTGAATCTCTTAGCTTTTTACCTGATTGTTAGGACTTTGTATAATCCGCTGCACAGAAATAGCATAGGATGTGACATGCGTCAGAAATCAGATTCCTGAACATCTCAGATTTCATTTCTTTTCAAGGCAAATTTCAAACCCTCATGGTTGGAGATACGTTTGAAACTGTTTGGGTGATGAAATCTAAGAAGCCAGTGGGTTGACTGAGGCTCATGCACACTTTTACTTGGTCCATATTTTGATTGTGCTGTGTACTGATTAATTCTCCTGGATCTGAGAGCTTTTCTCATTAATCTGCAGCTTTGGCTTGCAAAAATCCGATCTTATTCGCTACATTGGATCATATCATACCTTCAGTTCAGCAGGCAACTTTCTCTAACAGACAGCAGATTTGCTGTCCATTCGAGAAGTACCTTGGGAATTTGATTATCTTTTTTATAACAGCACACCACTGAGAGGAATAGTAATTAATACAATTACATTGGTACCTTGGGTGAAGTACTGAATTCATTCTGGAGGTCCGTTCTTAACCTGAAGCTGTTCTTAATCTGAAGCACCACTTCAGCCAATGGGGCCTCCTGCTACCGCTGCACCGCCAGAGCACAATTTTTGTTCTCATCCTGAAACAAAGTTCTTAACCCGAGGTAATATTTCTGGGTTAGCAGAGTCTCTAACCTGAAGCGTATGTAACCTGAAGCGTTTGTAACCCAAGGTACCACTGTATTTACAAAAAAAGGGGGGGGAAGTGGTTGGCAGATTGTGTTAGAAGAGGTATTCCTTTTTCTGTCTTACTCATGAATAAATACTTCTTCTAAGATGGTACCTGCTGTATTGTGTGTATATTATCTTAAACAAAGGTTACTTTTGGTTTTAGAACTCTTATTTTTTTTTTACATGCATAAGAACAAAAGAAGGCCCATGTAACTGGATGCAGATTTAATTGTCCAATATTTCAACTGGCTAAGATTTCTTCAACAGAATAGCAGATCAGATAGGAAGAGAAGTTTATGAAGTTCAATCTGTGTCGCAGAGTGAACTTCCTCGGATAGCAAAAATATCCCCTTGTACGCTTTCTTACCATGCACAGCCCAATGTTCAGGTCTCCAGTGGAAAAGGGGCTGCAACTAAAATAGTTCATTGCATAAAAAGTTTTTTTTCTTCTTCTCAGCATTTCTAGACAAAATAAAAGAATTATCTACACCATCCTGGAACTTTCTCCACTGCTTGATTCTTCAAACATGACTCCAGCTGAATGGGACAAGATTGGCAGTCTCCTTGAGGTATTCTGAATTACTCTTGTAATGCTGTTGGTCACAGAAAAAATATTGAGCCATAGCCAACTAAATAAATTTTGTGAGCAGAACAACTTCCGCTTTCGTAACGGGTCTGCTCTCCTCCCCTCCTCTGGGTGCATCCCATATCATCTCCATATCTGATCCGAAGGGTTGGGAGAACGGGAGAACCCTTAGAACATATCTAGGGGAGCACATGGGGAGAGCGGGAGGGGAGTCACATTCCATATGCAGACGTCCTCATGCAGGCAGTTACTTAGCACTATTTGGAAACAACCATTGTCTTTCACATTGTGATCCCAACAGCCTAGAATAGTTTACATGCTGACAAAAAGAAAACACTTTCAGTATCCATAGGGTAACTGGCAGGATGTTTCAACACATGCTGTTCTTTACCAATCTTCATTGCTGACCAGCAAATGAAGCACATGATTGTTTTTTTTTATATTCACAATAACAAGCTGTTTCCATTTCACCCCTCTTTAAAAATACATGCATACCTTTAAAGCTTATTGCAACATAAGATTTGCTCCTCAAGGGATGGCTTTCTGAATCAATGTCATGACCACGTTGCTAGAGCAACAGCAACAGTCCCTACATAATCCAGAGTTTTGGTTTTACCCAAAGTTTCCAGGATTAATCTGTAAACAGGATCTAACTGGAATCTAGGATCCTGCTCACAGGATTGTCCATGGAAAAGTCTGATGTAACTTTAATGCAATCAGTTTTCTTCTGCATAGTTCTGGTTTGTGTTTCTTGCAACACATCACCATTTTTTTTTTTATCTTGCCATTTCAACTTCCAGTTAAAATCCGTTTGACCACAAGGTGGAGGCATAATGCAGCTTTGAGCACTGCAAGGTTTATGCATGGTAATGCCAGTTAGACTTTTCTGGCGCACAAAACGTTTTGGTCTTGAGTTATTGAGGAACATAATTTATTTTTTAAGCACTTCAATGGGATGAGAAATGGAGGACTCCTAGCTCATTGGTAAAGCATATGCTTCCCATGCATAAAGTCCTAGGGTTCAGTTCCTGACATCTCTAATCAAAGGACCTGTAGCGAGCAAGACAGCTTTATGCTGAAGACCTTCAAGAGCTGCTGTTTGTTGGAGTAGGCAGTATTGGGTGAGATGCATCTAGTGGTCTGACTCAATGGTATATGGCAGCTCTCTATATACAGAAGTATTGACTTGCGTTGCATTTTTGTGATTATGCCTAAAAGCTCCGCGATGAGTGGGCAGTTTTGGGCTAGATAAGCCATGTACCTGATTAAGGCAACTGCATATATTCTTCATAAGTTTGGGGAAAGCCGCCCTGGAATTTTTGATCTGCCAAATCGGGGAAAGCTAACATGATGTCTTCCAGATATTACTGCACCACAACTGTCCTCTGCCCTAGCAAGCATGGCTTATGGTCAGGGACAATGGTCGCCAATGATGAGAGCTGTAGTGCAGTAACACCTGGACGGCATTACGTTTGCTGTTACATTAACAGAGGACTTTCAAATAAACTGCACCCAATGTCTATACATTTCATAATAATAATAATTTATTATTTGTACCCCGCCCATCTGGCTGGGTTTCCCCAGCCACTCTGGGCGGCTTCCATAGAGACCAAAAATACACTAAAGTGTCACACATTAAAAACTTCCCTGAACAGGGCTGCCTTAAGATGTCTTCTGAATGTCAGGTAGTTGTTTATCTCTTTGACATCTGAAAGGAGGGCGTTCCACAGGGTGGGCGCCACTGTAACCTCTGGTTGCCTGTAACCTCACTTCTCGCAATGAGGGAACCGCCAGAAGGCCCTCGGCGCTGGATCTCAGTGTCTGGGCTGAACGAGGGGGGTGGAGACGATCCTTCAGGTATACAGGACCGAGGCCATTTATATAAGAATGAATATACAGTGGTACCTCGGTTTATGAACTTAATCCATTCCAGAAGTCTGTTCTTAAACCAAAACCACTCTTAAACCGAGGCGCACTTTCCCTAATGAGGCCTCCTGCCACTGGAGCCCTTCTGCTTTTTGGATTCTTAGACCGAGGTAAAGTTCTCAAACCATATATATAAAAAAAATATTTAAAAATTTGTCCAGTAGCACCTTAGAGACCAACTAAGTTTGTTCTGGGTATAAGCTTTCATGTGCATGCACACTTCTTCAGATACACTGAAACAGAAGTCACCAGACCCAGATACACTGACCCAGAAGTCACCAGTCACCAGATACACTGAAACAGAAGTCACCAGACATATAGTGGGAGGGTGGGGTGGGGTGGGGTTTTTCTCAGGAGGGTAGTAGGAGATGGGTGATTGACTAAATGGTATGGTAAACCTGTTGAGGACTGTTAACGACTGCAATTAGTCCTAAGGAAAAAGCAAGGGATAGTATGCAGATGATTAGCATATGTAATGAGACAGGAATCCAATATTTCTATTAAGACAAGGTCTCTCCATAGTTTTCAGTTTTGTGATAAGTTGTAATTCAGCAACTTCTCTTTCAAGTCTATTTCTGAAATTCTTTTGTAATAAGACAGCTGCTTTGGGGTCCTGTATTGAATGTCCTGGGAGGTGGAGGTGTTCTCCTACTGGCTTCTCTATCTTGCGATTCCTGATGTCAGATTTATGACCATTCTCTAACCAAGACACTATTTCCGCTTTTGTGGAGTTTGTAAACCAAATCGTTCTTACACTGGACTGTTCTTAAACGGAGGTACCACTGTATACAGCTCCATGCCATCTTTTGGACAGAAGAGGGCAGCCTTACATTAGTGATTTGCCTCTCTTGAGATTGGATGCTGGGGCTTCCTCCTCATATGTCCTATTACAATGGCCCCAGTTTGCTTAATCTGTTCCCGTAAATGGTATAATCCCCAACTAAAAGAGGCGACAAAGAAATCAGACCATATGACTCATTTGCATATGTTAACATTCCTGTTTTAAAGCAACTGCTAAGCTTTTCTTAATTAGCAGTCTTCCTCTGGTTAAGGACACATCATTAATATGTATACACTGAAGAGCAGGTCTTTGAATTTTCTCATAATTAGCTACTGAAAGAACTTCATTTTCTGTTGGCTGTATTCTTTAACAATTAATTATGTTCAAGTCAGAGCTTCTCTGGAAGGAAACATTCAAATGCGAGATAGGAATAAACAAATAAATATGGCTCCATTGGTACAGTGTTTTGTTTTGTTTTTTGTTAGGCACACAGCCTGCCTCCTCGGTAATATAAGACAGTAGTGTGGTGTAGTGCTTAGATTGTTGGACTAGGACCTGTGAGACCATGAAGCTCACTGGGTAACCTTGGGCCAGTCACTGTCTCCCAGCCTAACCTACCTTGCAAGGTTGTTGTGAGAATGAAATGGGGAGGACAGAATTACGGATGGGATTCTATTAATGAGTCCCAGCAGTGGAACCCCAGCACAAGGCATTCTGCTTGAGCAATGGGACTTCTTTCTACCCTGTGCTTCCAGAAAAAAACCAAAAAAACCAAACCTAAAAAACCAAACCAGAATTGTCTCACAATGGCAGTGTTTGTATGTCACAACAAACCATGGTTTATCATGATGAGAGGGAATTTATTTTTATACCACCTTTAAAGGTGATTTATAACATTTTATGTGCCAACACACATATACTGTACTTTTTTGTGTACAAGATGAGGCTATTTTATTTAAAAAATATGTTAAAAAATGGGGGTCGTCTTATACACGGATAGTGTGTGTGGGGGGAGTGGGATTGGTTGCTGCCGCGAGCCAGAGATTGTCAGCGGCTATTGTGCATGTTAGGGACGCGGGTGGCGCTGTGGGTAAAAGCCTCAGCGCCCAGGGCTTGCCGATCGAAAGGTCGGCGGTTTGAATCCCCGCGGCGGGGTGCGCTCCCGTTGCTCGGTCCCAGCGCCTGCCAACCTAGCAGTTCGAAAGCACCCCCGGGTGCAAGTAGATAAATAGGGACCGCTTACTAGTGGGAAGGTAAACGGCGTTTCCGTGTGCAGCTCTGGCTCGCCAGAGCAGCGATGTCACGCTGGCCACGTGACCCGGAAGTGTCTCCGGACAGCGCTGGCCCCTGGCCTCTTGAGTGAGATGGGCGCACAACCCCAGAGTCTGTCAAGACTGGCCCGTACGGGCAGCGGTACCTTTACCTTTACCTTTATTGTGCATGTTATTGGTGGCTGCAGCAAGGGCTGGTGTTGATTGGCTGTCGCTGCGGCTATTGGACGGGTGATTGGTGAGGGGAGAGACGATAGGTGACTTTTGCTACGTGTGTGAGTGGCAGAGTGGTAGGTTAGGCAGATCAGCGTTTTTTGGCAATGCCCCCTAAAAAAAGCTCAGCAACTCTGGCCAATCTCCCCCCATTTTCTTAATTTGGAGTCCCTCAAAATAGGGGGCGTTTTATACCCGGGGGCATCTGATACACGAAAAAAACAGTATATACACTTATACAATAATATTAAAACAGCATTCCAAATAAAAATTAAAATGTAAGCAATAGTTGTTCCCCCTGCCTCCGCTGTATGTTGCTTCAATATTTGAATGTTGGCACCTAGAATGCATTTGGTCATTTGAAAATTATTTAACAGCATGTTAGAGGAAAATAGTACTGTACTGAAAAATCAGCTTATTTGGTGTAGTTTCTTCCCCTTTAAAAATTCATGTTGTTTGACTCTCCCCAGACTATCATTCCTGACCGTTTTTAGAATTTATCTTCTTAATGGGAGAAATTTGTTCTCTATCAACAGATATACTACGAAAAGTACGATGGCTTTGTGATCCTTCACGGCACAGACACAATGGCCTATACAGCCTCAGCATTGTCTTTCATGTGTGAGAACCTGGGTAAAACCATTGTTCTGACGGGATCTCAGGTAAGCTGATTCCTTGAAAACGAAGCAGGGTGGGCTCTGTCTTGTGTCAAAGTTAAGCTGACATGTACAAGGTGGGTGTCTCATTCTTACACATAGCAGCCTTGGGAGGTATGTGTTTAATGTGTCTTATTTCACAGATAGGGGACGCAAGGCTGTTCCACTGGGGGAAATGGGGCACGGCCCCAACAAACTCATTCTGCCCTCAGCCAGCCCCCACCTGCCTGCCTCCTTTCCTACAACCAGTCCAGGGCACTGGCTGTCAGCTTCCTCGTTCATGGTCTCAGTGTTGCCTTTGTAGAACACAGAGGAGGATGGGGAAAAAACTGGAATTACTTAGGTTAGCCAGTCATTAGCACTGGCTCCAGGTCCACTGGACATAATCCACCACTGTCCTACCCTAAAACCACTAGTGTCTGGAGTGTCTGCAGGTGGTTGGAGGATGGATGGCGGCTAACAGATTAAGGTTGAATCCTGACAAGACAGAAGTACTGTTTTTGGGGGACAGGAGACGGGCAGGTGTGGAGGACTCCCAGGTCCTGAATGGGGTAACTGTGCCCCTGAAGGACCAGGTGCACAGCCTGGGAGTCATTCTGGACTCACAGCAGTCCATGGAAGCACAGGTCAATTCTGTTTCCAGGGCAGCTGTTTATCAGCTCCATCTGGTACACAGGCTGAGACCCTACCTGCCCGCAGACTGTCTTGCCAGAGTGGTGCATGCTCTAGTTATCTCTCGCTTGGACTACTGCAATGCGCTCTATGTGGGGTTACCTTTGAAGGTGACCCGGAAACTACAACTAATCCAGAATGCGGCAGCTAGTCTGGTGACTGGGAGCAGCCGCCGAGACCATATAACACCGGTCCTCAGATTAACTACACTGGCTTCCAGTACGTTTCTGAGCACAATTCAAAGTGTTGGTGCTGACCTTTAAAGCCCTAAACGGCCTCGGTCCATTATACCTGAAGGAGCGTCTCCACCTCCACCATTCTACGCAGACACTGAGGTCCAGCGCCGAGGGCCTTCTGGCAGTTCCCTCACTGCGAGAAGCCAAGTTACAGGGAACCAGGCAGAGGGCCTTCTCGGTAGTGGCACCCACCCTGTGGAACGCCCTCCCACCAGATGTCAAAGAGAAAAATAACTATCAAACTTTTAGAAGACATCTTCAGGCAGCCCTGTTTAGGGAAGCTTTTAATGTTTAATTTATTTTAGTGTTTTATTGGAAGCCGCCCAGATGGGCGGGGTATAAATAATAAATTATTATTATTATTATTGCTACTATTACTATTATTATTATATAGTAGCCTTGCTTTGGGGGGTGGGGAAAGAGAAATACAGTATAGATAGCCAGCGTCTTTCCTTCAGTGGGGCTAATAGCAGTTTTGGAGGGGGTGATTTTGGGTGGGGAAATGGGGTGTTGAAGGGAACAATTAGGCTCCTCTTCCATCAGCATTAGTGGTGTGGTGACATTAGCAGTCTACTGTGCAATGTTTTGAAGTACAGTAAAGGGGGGGGGGACCAAAGCAAAGGAAGGTCTGATTATAGATCTCTCTTGCCACTGGCAGTTTTGCCCTTAGTCACATGCCAAAGGAGAATCCGCGGTTGTCCCAGGATAATGGGCTGCCGGTGAACCAGCCCCATCGGGCCAGCTGGCTGCCACATTTTGCACTAGCTGATGTTTCCAAATAATATTCAAGGCCGTAGGTTGTCTACTGGGGGAGGGAGGGTGTGTCGTAATTGGCAAGTAATATTTCTTCCAGGTTGAAATCTCCACTCTCCCTCCTCTCCCTGCCAGCATAAAGAATATGCAAAATTAAAGGATAACTTTATGAGGGTTGGAGAGAATATATTTTAAATTCAACTGGAGAAATTCCACCATCTGCCATAGTTTAGAATGATGGAGAAATACGTCCACGTTCCAATAAATCATCTGATAAGAGAACGTTGCATTAATTATTCATGGATTTACACTTGCTTGTATTACATATCCGGAGTCTCCTCCAGCCCCCTATCTTGCTGCTGCTGCTGCTGTGTGTGTGTGTTTTCAACAGCAGTCATTTCTTATTCTCTCTCTTTCTTTCTAGGTACCCATATACGAACTGAGAAATGATGGTAGAGCCAATCTGCTGGGGTCACTGCTCTTTGCTGGACAATTTGTAATCCCTGAGGTCCGGTCACCTTCTTGCTGCTAGCCTTACCTCTACTTGTCCTGCATGCCTCTCTATCCTTGATGATTATCACCCCAGTCCTTTCACTGACATTTCAGATTTTGCAGAAATTCAGATATTGCAGTCAGTGTACAAACTGAAAGAGAAGTGTAATTTTCAGTTTATCTTCTTGATAGGGGAACTTTATAAAACAACAACAAATGGTATTTGAGGTTATAAAACCATACATTCCGAAACATAAAATAATACCTCCTTTAATTTAGGATACTAAAGATAGGGGTTTTTTTTTGGCACAACCCAGAATGCCCCTTTTATAGTAACACATTCTCTTCTTTACAAATTCTGTTTTGTACATGTACCATTCCATTAACTTGAAATTAGCAGGGGCCCAACTGATTTTTTAAAAAATGATTATATACCTCGCAATTATTTTTAAAAAGAAAATAGCATCCCATTTTGATTTGACATCAGTTATTAAAGAAATATTGCTTACTAATCCCCCCCCCCAATTAGTAATATAGAGCACCACCATCACATAAAATCAGCAGCAACCAACTTGGTAGAGGAAAGTGTTGCTTAGGGAAAAGTGCTTTTTCATTGGAGTGTGTGTGTGTTAAGCTGGATGCCCCCAGTGGTACAAACTGCAAGGGGGCCTACGCTCCTGTCTGCCTCTCTAGAAATGATACGTGCTTTCCCAACCATTCTAAAGCTTCTGAAGCTATTTATATACCCACAGTGTACTCAAGAGCAGCGCACGTCTTATGGTAAGAGTCCCTTTCAACCCTCACTTTTTAACATCCTAGTCACTGGGTCTCAACTTGAGAGGTTCTTGGCAATCCGTGAGAGCTGCCAAACCTGCTCTTGGATGGAAATGCCACAAGCTGTTAGCTTATATTTAGTTCCAATCGTCTAAAACCCCAAACACTTAAGTGACAAGAGGTGGCACTTTTTGAAAGCACAAGAGATATAAACCTCTCCTACATAATTTTCATTGTATTTATAACTCTCTCCTAAGTCATTCTCATTATATTTAAAGAAAGAGTCAGGCATTTTTTTTAAAAAAAAATGTCTGTTGGATCTTTTAATTACAAGGTTTGTATACTGACATGTTCCTTTTCTCGTCCTTGTAGGTGTGCCTGTACTTTCATAATAAACTGTACAGGGGAAACCGGGTTACTAAGGTGGATGCAGAGAGCTTCAATGCCTTTTCCTCACCTAACCTGCCTTCACTTGCAACTGCTGAGGTGGATATTATAAGTAAGCCATGCTGTGATTTCAGTCCTTCCAGCTGTATAATTATGCCATCTGTAACCCTTTCCTGACCTGTTGCAGTACTAGGTCAAGACTTTTAAGCATCTTCATACATGCGGCCATTTTTGTTCATGGACTCTGGCCACACCATTGCTTGTATACTTTAATGATAGGTTCCGTACCACTTCTGCTTTGGATACTATCACACAAAATCATGTGGAGTCATGTTGCTGTTTTTCTGGATCAGCTTGATTCTGGCTAGCTTTATTTCTGAGGATTTTAGCTTTATTTTTTAAAAAGCGTTTGACTTGGAACCAATTTACCCAAGGGACTGCCATGCCCCAAATATCTCTACCTGGCACCTGTGCTGCTCAGATGCTGAGAGTAATACATGCCCCATAGGTGCACTTAGTTTGTACTAGAAACCAGGGTTTTGGTGATGCGTCTCCAGCCCTCTGGAACAATTACTAGCTGAAATTAAGCAGGACTCCAGCATTGTGATGTTTAGGTGCCTACTGAAGACATTTTCGTTTAAGAAGACCTTCCCTGAGGTTTTCCCTTCATCTGTAGAAATTGTTTTATTGTTTTTAGACTTTGTAGGAACGGTTTTATTTTTATTTTAGGATTTCTATGTTTTGAATTTTATTGAATTTTTAACATGCACACTGCTTTGATGACTTCAGGCTGATACATGGTGTACAAATTTGTGTGACGAATGAATGAATGAATGTTAAAAAAGAAAACAAGTTTGTAGCCCTCGAACTCTCTGCAGTGGGCTTAGGGGATAGCATTTTATTTGCATCTCTTTGTTACTACCCTTTTTATTTCTCCTCTCTGTTATCCACACTTCTTTACTGCCACAAAATTCCAACTTCTGCAAAACTGTCAATATTTAAAAAAAAAAACATATATCAAGTTCAGGCTTAAAATATGGCATTTGAGCTCACTTAGACAAAATAAGTAAATTTGAATAATAATGTGGGTGGGTGTGGGGTAGGTTATTACAAGCTCTATTTCTGTTGGAACTGAATTTAGTCAGGGATTAGTGCAAAGAATGAATGGCCCTGGATAGAAAATTGCTGCCCCAGGTGACAAGGTAAATGTTGTTTCAGGAGAAGTTATCAAGCACAAATACTTTTGTGCTGTGATCCTCCTGGGAGAGTTGTTGCTGAACTAGGCATGTTACATACACACACCTGTTTCCAGAAGTCTAACTTTCTGTTCCCACAGTCAGTCTAGGATGGAAGGTGCCAGACAGACAGATAGGGAAGGGTGGTGCTGTTTCACTTCCAGAAATTATATGATGAAGAGGAAGTGGAGATGTACAATGAGGCCAGTATTGCAGACTGTGAAGACTGCTGGGTAAAAACAAATAGGAATATGTTGTTGGGATTTATGGAGGTGAGTTCTACTCAGTCTGTCAGCGTCTGGCTGAATGATAGGTAAGGGCTGTAGCTCAGTGCTAGGGTATCTGCTTTCCATGCAGAAGGTCCCAGGTTAAATCCCAGGTGCAGCTGGCATAGAGCCTAGCTGGAAACCCTGGACAGCTGCTGCCAGTCAGTGTAGAATTCTGCCTTACAGTTAGTGGAACATTTGTGCAAGGCCTTCTGCTGGAAAATGGATTTTCCTTCCTTTTTCCTGCACTCCCCTCCAAATCTGCTCTAGAGGGTTGGGGGAATGCCCAGAACAGATTTCTTTTTTTGGGGGGGGGGGAGCACAAGAGGAGAAGAGGGAAGGGAAGTTCCAGTGCATAAGCAGAAATCTTTGCATGGATTCAACGTTTTGTTGGATACAACCCACTATATTTAAATGTTATTTTGATTCATAATATATGAGTGTTTTTTCTTTAAAAATGGACTCTTGCAGAATTCTTTACTGCCTTCATGGAATTAATCCTCACTCTATAAAGACTGGCCACTGGTATCCCACTAGTTTTAACTCAGTGAACAGCCACATGTTTCACATGCAGAAGGTCACAAGTTCAGTCCCTGCTATCTTCAGTGGAAAGGATCAGGGAGCAAGGTGCATGAAAGGCCCTTGCTTAAGAACTGACTGGGAGGACCAGTCACCTGACTCTGTTTAAAGCAGCTTCCAACACTCCTGTTTTCAGGGTTGCTATATTTCAAAAGCCAGGACATCAATTCTGCCTTTTAAATCCCGGTTTTATCCAGGAAAATATGGGTGTATGGCAGCCGTACTGTTCCTGTTTCACTGAGAGGGAACTAAGGCTGAGAGAGAGTGAGGAA
This sequence comes from Podarcis gaigeae, assembly GCF_964106915.1. Lineage (NCBI taxonomy): Eukaryota > Metazoa > Chordata > Lepidosauria > Squamata > Lacertidae > Podarcis > Podarcis gaigeae. The sequence continues at coordinate 14,150,773 of NC_139678.1, read as the reverse complement.
CAAGACCCAAAGAATAAGAGCAAGTTAGTGAACTCTGGCCTAGAAGCCCTGCCTCTAGCTCTAGGATTCTGTGTAAGGAGGGACCAAAGCTACCACTGTGATTATCTGGCAATGCTAAATTTTATTTTCCACATGACATCAAACCTGGGTTTGCCATTGGAATTCCATTTCAATGATAACACATGTTCCTTTCAATTGCAACGTTAACTTTTAAAAGTATACATAAAACAACTTAGGGCCACACTTTAAAAATGTGTGAAGTGGTCCTAAGCAAGCCATGCATTTCCAGAAAGATCAAGCCACTTTGGTATGTTTCGGTAAAGGTAAAGGGATCCCTGACCATTAGGTCCAGTTGTGACCAACTCTGGGGTTTCAGCGCTCATCTCATTTTATTGGCCGAGGGAGCCGGCATACAGCTTCCGGGTCATGTGGCCAGCATGACTAAGCCGCTTCTGGCGAATCAGAGCAGCACACGGAAATGCTGTTTACCTTCCCACTGTTTACCTTCCCACCTATTTATCTACTTGCACTTTGACGTGCTTTTGAACTGCTAGGTTGGCAGGAGCAGGGACCGAGCAACGGGAGCTCACCCCATCGTGGGGATTCGAATCGCCGACCTTCTGATCGGCAAGTCCTAGGCTCTGTGGTTTAACCCACAGCGCCACCTGCGTCCCTTCTTGGTATGTTTAGATGAAGGCTATTTCCATTACTACCCTACTCGCTATAAATGCAGGCATGTTTATTCTTGTCATGAATATCTAGGTGGCATAGTTTTCCATATCTCTCTTTTACAAAAATTGAATCAATTGTCTTGCAGAAAATTAGTGCCATGAGAAGAGGGCTGTGTGTGTATGTGTGTGCCTGAACTGTGCCTTGCTTTGCTTCAAGAACATCCACCCATAGGCTCTTTGTGATTCTCCACCTCTTGGCCACCTCCCTGTATTCAAAATGAATACTTCACAAACCTATGTAATGGGGTCTGGCTTACTTTTCGCCTAGAAAAGAAGAGGTGAGAAGAAAGCCTCTGTCTGGAGGTCGGAACTCATTGAAAGTTGCATTTCTGGTTTGATTTCATAACACTGAATTCAGGCACCCCCCTCACTCCTTAGGGAGGTGTCTCTTTTCAGAGCTACTGCACTCCGTGAAGTGAATGAGTTCAAACCTGTATTGTAGCGTGACTCCTGCATGTTGCCTAACCAGAGTCCTACTGCTCTCCATAATGTGCTTGGATTAGTTAAATCTCCCCTACTTTTCAACAGTGTTGTCTTTACTATGTGCAACAAAGAGAGTAGGGCTTGTTTGCAATATTCTGAGTGGCATTTCACATGCTAAATGGGTATATGGTATCTCTGACATCAACAGATAGGCTTGTTCTTACTGCTGATGGTTTTGAAACAACGAGCTTCCCTGGATAACAATAAGGCAATAAAGGCCATCAGCAGCCACTAGACATCATGGTTATGTTCTATCTTCACTTTCAGGGACATTGTACTTTTGAATACCATTTTCCTGGGAATCACAAGTGGGGAAAATGCAATCACATTCAGATATTGATTTTAGGCTTCCCATGGAGATCTGGTTGACCACTGTGAAAACAGGATGCTGGACTAGATGGGCCATTGGCCTCATCCAGGATGTGAGGGCGATCTGGCTGCGACATCTGTCACCCCTTTGATCGCCAGGGTTGGTTCGGCTGATCTGGCTGGCTAGGCGGGTGTCCCTTTCCTCCCTCACAACTCCCATGTGCGTCCCTCCCGAAGCTGTGTGCTCGGTGGAAGAGGACGACTATTGGTGCTGCTTCTATGGAATCCTTACAACACATGTTTCTACTTTTTAGAATATCTCGGAATTCTTCTTTGTCTCAGGAGGCAATTTCCTAATGTGCTCACATTGTGATTCTCTAAAGCAGTTTAACAATTCTGAAATCAGTTGGGTAACTTTTCTTCCCTACATCTCCTCGCCCAAATAGGTTTGTCTGTGCATTTAATGTCAGCCTGGCATGAAGAAATGAAATCCACTAAGCTTTCCCTGTTTCTAGATCAGATCAGTGCCAACTTAATTATTGCATGTCAGCCTGTGCTGTTTGAGGCACAGCACCACTGGCCAAAGGTGACAACTCCCCTCCAAAAAATTAAATTTAAAAAATGCTTTCTAGCATCACTGCCAATATTTTGCACCCGTTGTTTTTTGTGACTACCAGTACCCTAGCCTTTAGTTTCTTTGCAATACTATGCAGAAAGAGAAGAGAGGGAGGCTTGATGGGATATAGATGTGGTTGACAGAGAAGCTAAATTGTGTCAATATGTCTTTCAGCATTACTCTAAGGATGCCTAACCTGTTGGTTTTAGTTGGAACATAGGAAACTGCCTTACGCCAAGTCAGGCTGGTCCAGCTCAGCATTGCGTAAGTCAGCCTTTTCTAATTTGGTGCCCTCCAAATGTCTGGGACTTCATCTCCCATTGGCCATGCTGATTGTGGCTGATTGGACCTGTAGTCCAAAACTTCTGGAGGGCACTAGATTGGGAAAGACTGGATGGTAAGTTTGGCTACCTATACATGAAAACATTTTTATACTGAGACTTGCATCCCCTACTTTATGTAGGTTTCCTTGGAAGTAACCTGAGTTTATTTAGTCTTATTCATAGCTAACAGTGAGTAAGTTTGTAGTTTAATCCTACATATACTTATTCAGAAGGCTGCAGCAGAACCAGCCACCCCCTCCCTCCCTCCCTCTCCTTCTGGTGACTTGTTCTACTCATGTACAGGAGCCCATGGAGGAAGGCAGTTCAGTTGTTGCAAAACCACGGAGAGCTCCAAGTGAGCAACTTCCTCCACAAGTGTTGGAAGTGAACTGAGGCCTTTTGAGCCTTTTTGTCTGCAGTCCACCTCTCCTAGGTTCTGGCCCTTTTTGGAAGATGAGAGTCCCTTAAACAGCCAACCCTCTGGCCTGAATAAGAGCATTTCATGGGCTTCAGACTGGTATGCTCCCCATGCAATTGTACTGGCAAGGTACTGTGGAAACTTGGCTGGTCAGACTCAGGGGAAGGATCCCACTGTTTCCATTTCTACGGCTGCCCTGGTGCTATGGCATCTGGTTCATTAGACTCCTATCCACCAGCTTTGGATTCAGTGGACAGACTGAATTCTTATAAGATAACCAATTGCCCTCTTTGAATGATCTCTTTTAATCTTGGCTGCCTCTCTGTGAGGATGAGTGCCAACGTACATCATCTCAGACGCTGTATTAAAAAACACATACAACTTCCAAACTAGGTAGGACATATTCTGAAGGAAAACTTGGCAATAACTCTTCTGCAATAACATCCGCTCAGAAAATAAGTCCTTCTGGGGTAGCTGATGCTATACTGCGAGGGGGAAATTGATTGGAGTTGAAAACAAACTAATCTTCTGTTGCTGCAAAAAAGATGACTTGGGTGCTGTGACATTTTTATGACATATGATTGCTCATCTTTTGGCTTAAAAAACAACAACGCCCTGCTGAACTCTTATCTGACAAAAAAGTGGTGTTCGGATGTGTGGTTCTCATTGTGTAGGGAAAGAAGAGTTTTGCAGTGGCTGCTGGTTGTGTAGCTCAGTCTAGACACATGATGGGAAGAGCAGAGTAGTAAGGTTTGCAGAGGCAAAAGGACTAGAAGAGGTGTGTCTGTTGAAGCTTCCTGACGAAACCTTTGTGATATTATCATTCTTTCAATGGATTCTTACAATCATAGCTGCTGTCCAATGGTGCATGTGATGGAATACCCATACTTGAGAGGGTCCTAGCTTGGTTTGGTTGTTTATGGATGATATTAATACCCTCCCTAATAGCTGAAAAGGCTCTCAAGAGTGGCATGCAAAAATTAATATTTAGGAGTATAGAGCTTCCTCAATATTCTCCTTCCGTTTTGGGGTGGAAGTTTCATCTAACCCAGTTTGGCCAACACAGAGGTTCTCTTCTTTCCCTTTTGATACCATCACACAAATTGTGTCTTCTTCAGTTCACTGTTTCAAAAACTATGGCACAACCAAAGTGCATTTTGTGCTGATGGGGAGCACAATATGTAAGGCCTCAAGGTGTGCTTGGCATTTTCAGTAGTTGTCATGGGAGTCAGATCCAAAAGAGGACAGAGCTTTCTTGCACCTTTAATTACCAAGTAGAAGAGTGTGTTTCCGTAGGTGTAGGTTGTCATGCAAATTCCTGTTTGCCCAGACTCTTCTTTAGCCAGCAATTTTGCTTCTTACCAAAAAAGTTTGGAAAATAGATATGGATACCATGTGTGGGTTGGGTGTGTTTATACATATTATCCAATGCAACTCTCTGCCAGTCTTTTGAGATTATTTACACACACCATTGTCTGCTAGGCAGAGATGGTGAGCTTTTCCAGAATTAATAATGACTGTTTGGCATTTAGTAATGGGAACTCAAGAGTGACTATTAGTTAAACAGCTGGCATCTGGCTTCCAATGTATAATCACACTTAATTGAATCATTGCCATTTTATTTAATCACTAGTAACTGCATTATAAACTCTGGAGATGATTAGGGGTAAGAGTAACAACATCTGTCTTTTAAAAAGACATGTGAAATATGTGTCATGTTGCTGATGCCTAGCAAAGTGGCTTTGCAGAGTCCCCCCAAGGTACACAATAAAAGAATCTTGAATTACAATATTGGAATGCTTCTTCTAAACAAGAACTTCTTCATGTTGTGCTGCTACAAAGTGTTAAGAAACTTCAATCCAGATAGAGTCCTTTGGGGAATTATAGTACAGGTATAGTACAGGTAGGTGGTTATTTGGAGACATTGCACCTCTAAATACCAATTGCTGGGAATCACAAATGGGGAGACCACTGTTGTACCCATGTCCTGGATGGCCATTGCAAGAACAGGATGTTAGACGCGATAGGCCTCTGGCCTCAGGGACAGACCTTGGTAATATATCACCCTGTACAAGGCCAACATTTGACACCCTCCCCTCAAGCTCTTGTGGTGCTGGCTTAAGCCAGGCTTTGGGAAGGAGGTGTGAGGCTCTGGCTGGGTTCTAGAGCCCTCCCCTTCTTCCCAAAGCTTGGTCAGTGTTTTCCTGTCTTTGGGAAGGAGGACTCTCAGACCCTGTCAGAGCCCTCATGCTTCCTTCCCCAAGCTGGGGAAGTTCTTACTGGGCTTTGAGAAGGCGCCTCCCTCGCCTGTGCATCCAGCAAGGCTGTTCTTACATTTGGCTTACTTGTTTTGTAGATTGGGTTGTGGTAAGCAGGGCCTGTGCAAGAGATGTGTTAGCTTGTTCAGATCTCCCAACCCTCTAGAGCTGATTTTGAGGATGTGCCAGGGGGCTGCAGGGGAGAAAAGAGGAGGGGAAGTTCTGTTGCTGAAGTTGAGGTCTGCCACACTAGCAGAACAACAGCATTAGATATGACCCTTAATTCTCCATTGGATTGAACTGCAAGAAGATTATGCGAAATGCTTCCTAGAAGGGGTAGATTTTGAACTGGGATTGGAAAGAACACACATTTTCTCTCTCTCTCAAATAATGTATTTGTTTTTCTTTTCACAGTTAACTGGGAGACCGTTTGGAGGGCCAACACTACCAAGAAATTTGCAATCCACAATATGAACTTCGATCAACATGTTGGCCTACTGAGAATCTTCCCGGGGATCACTGCTGAAGCGGTCAGCCTTCCTCTGTCTGAGAGCATAATGAGAAGAAAAGCTATGATGACACTCATGTGTAGGAGTGTTGATTGCATATAATGAGCAATAAGAAAAGGCGATGGCATTGCTGAGCCACTCCCACAATGCCGCTGTGCCACTGCTTTTCTCAGAGCTGGTTGCATGTAGTCAACAATCCCACAATACGTGTTCAGATGTGAGAAAGAAGCATCATAGAATACTGTCATGTCCAAAAGTATTCTATGGCGCTTGAGGAGAATGCAATCAAAGATTTTAAAAAACCCAATCTCTTATTACTCTTTTGAATGTTGTATGTTTGAGAAGTGGGGATGTGCATCATTTTGATCATTTTCAGGCTGTTGAGATTGGGAAGGGGCAATTTGCAGGGGAGAAGTAGAAGAGGCGGTTCATTTGTGGAGTTCCAGACCTGTCTTTATCTTAGAAATGTGGGTGTGAGATCCAAATGTGAGAGGAGGCAGAGTTCGTTGGAGAAGAATTGTAGAGGGAAAGTTGAAAGCTGGGTGAAGTGCTATGATTCTGCATAATTAGAATGGACAGGTTACTTGCATCCTTCTGGCTCACCCCCCCCCCCGGCTCCCTGTGCTAATCAAGTTGTCCATCCCCTGTATAACCAACCACTGTCTATCCATCTTGCTGTTGTACCGCCTATAGTATATACTGGCATTACTTGTCCCCACCCTGTACTCCCTACAGTTATAACAACAACAAAAAAAATTTCCAGTAGCACCTTAAAGAGCAACTAAGTTAGTTGGTCCTTAAGGTGCTACTGGAAATTTTTTGTTTTGTTTTGACTATGGCAGACCAACACGGCTACCTATCTGTAACATCCCTACAGTTATGTCTATGTATACAGCGATGCTGTTTTTGTAAATGTATTGAACACCCCACTCTCAAACCTATTTATATAGCACTTTTGCTTATGAAGACTTGTGATTATCCATACATTTTGGATGGACCATGAAAATAATCAAAGTTTGTCCTGCATGCCAGCAGTCAACCTAATAAGAATTTAAAATATTTGATCAATCTTTCCTTGCATTAAAAAAGATAGTATTGTGTAGAAAAGACCATATTTCAATCTAGGTAAACACTTTTGAACTGTATATATATTTTTCTTTCATGCAGGTGAAGGGGTTTCTTCAGAGCCCAATAAAAGGGATTGTTCTTGAGACCTATGGGAGTGGGAATGCCCCCAATAATTGCCCTGCTTTGTTGGAAGAGTTGCAGAAAGCAACCGATCGTGGTGTGGTGATTCTGAATTGTACCCAGTGTCTGCGAGGAAGTGTTTCTTTAGTCTATGAAACAGGAAAGGTGAGACAAATTCTATGCTTTAAACCAGCTTTCCCCAAGCTGGTGCCCTCCAAATGCTCGGTCTGCAACTCCCATCATCCCTGACCATTGGCTTGCTCACTGTGACTGATGGGAGTTGTGATCCAAAACAGCTTGGGAAAGGCTGTTTTGAGCTATGCCATTGCATTCAGGGTTGCTCCATTTTGGGTTGGGAAGGAATGTTCATCCAGGTAAGATTAAAAATGAAGTTTTTGGCAGGTGAGGGGGTGGAGGCAGTGGCTGCTCTTTGTGGTTTTTTTTTATACCATTTGGCTTTCTTCAGTGCACCTGTTGTCTTACTTGTGGCATTTTGTCTTCTGGGTTATGCAGAGCAATCTGTATGGAGGCTGGTGGGTGGCCTTTATATTGTGGTGTTTGTGTGTTGGCCTTTAGATCCCAGTACTGTGACATAAAGGTATGAGATATATTGATAGAATTAGTAGGAACTAAAGAACTTTGGTCAGGAGACACCAGCGGTCAATTAGTCTCTCCCAATCCCCACCCAAAGGAAGACTTGAATCCAGCAGTCCATGTCGTCACCACCACTAGAGCAGCCATTATTACTGGAAAGAACTGAATAGGTTCTAGGGCAGAACTCAAAAGCTAGTGTAGACATCTTGGATCAAACTGTCTCTCCCATGAACTTCCTTGGTGGCCTTTTGCAAAGCTCCCCTACCTCAGTCCTGTTTTGATTTGTCATCTTGATTCAAAGTGGCACCTGGCAACCAAGCATTGGCAGAGGTTGCTGCTGCCACCTTGGGAACCCTCATGCCAAGTTTGGCAACAATATCTTAAGAGACAACCAAACCTATGCCTCCAAATGGTCAAAGTCATGCAAAAGTGATGTTTTGGACTGCCATCTTGATTCAAAATGGCACACGGTGTCCAAACAGTGATGTAGTCCACTGCCCCTAACTCAGGAACCCTTGTGCTGAGTTTTGGCAATGATACCTCAAGAAGTGGCCAAACCTATGTCCCAAAATGGACAAAGTCACACCAAAGTCATGTTTCACTCTGCCATTTTGATTCAAAATGGCGGCCTGCCTCAAAATGTTGATGATGACTGGTGCCCCACCTCAGGGTTTGGCAATGATACACCAAGAGGCGAACAAACCTATAGAGAACAGATGGAAAAACAAACAGACAAACAAACAAACCACTTTCCATACCATAATATATCATAGATAAAAGAACTTTTGAGCCTTGTCTGATATTCATTCATCCCCTTGCCCTCACTCTCTCCATACTTCCTCTCAGTGATCACACTTATATGATATATTGTGGTTACTTTGATAGTTTCTCAGTAGATGCTCTGGTGTGTCCACCCTGCCTTGAAATCCCAAACAAGGACAAGACTGCACAGGAAAGTTGGAAGGTTCCCTTTAGTAAAACCTGTGGGGATCATTGATTCAGGAAATCTGCTTCTTTTCCAGTATGGAATGGCAGAGTACTGGCTAGATTCAAAACCTTTAATTTTTATCTGTCCAAGCTCTCATCAAGAATTTTCATTCCTGTGTCACTCCTAGATGCAAGATCAATTGTAATGGATATTTCCTGGCTTTTACTATGTTGACAACTTCTGGACACATTTGGTAGTTATATGCCTAGCATATATAAGATGATGGTGTCTCTATCTGATTATGGTTGTGTCATTTTGAAGGGTGTGTGTGCCTGGAACTGGGGACCACCAGAGTGATGAATGAATCAGAGATTTTCAATATGAAGATGGCTAAGAAATCCCCGCACACATCTTTAGATACTCGCCCCTCCCAAAGACTTGATAGTAAACTGAGTAAATCTCGATGGGATATTTCCCAAAGGTTCAAAGTGGGTGGCAGAATTAAAAGCCCCACCTTGATATGATTAGATGAGTTAGAGATAAATAAAATTTTAAGTGGTGGTGCCAAGTGGGCTGGGTCATGTCTGGCATTGGTGTTTTTTATTGCTATTTTTAATGCTGTTTTGTTTTCTGTTTTGCCCCAAAGTTAACCAAGCCCTTCCCCCAGTCTACTACTTGTAAGTTAGGCTTGCAATCTACCACTTTCAGTGCCAAGTACAAAGCTAGACCTGTTGTTTTCCCTTTCCCACTTAATTAAAAGGCCTGGTTAATGTGCACATATTGGTAATTATTACTTCATTATATTATACTGCTGAACTGCTTGATATTTTTTAAACTGGCTTGGCTTTTCCTAGAAATATTTTAGCTAAGAGGTTTGCTCTAGGAAAATTGTTGAATCTGCCACTGCAATAATGAAAAAAGAAATAATGTAAGAACTGTTAAAGAGATGTCTTCAGTGCAGTTTGAAGTCGTTCCCTCTGGAAATATGAAACTGGCCTATGGGAGCAACTGCAAACACACTGATCTAATCTAATATGTGTACTCTGGAGATTACAGGTGAAGAGGCTTGCTTTCAGAGCTCCCCAGGATGTCTGTGACAGCTCACGAAACTCAGTTCTGGACTCTGTACCAGAGTATGCCTGTTCCAGCTATGGGTATCAACTACTGAGGAACATGCAGAGGACCAGTTCACACATTACAGCAGTCAGCCCAGTTTTACCATTGGGTTTACATTAAACAATGAGCAACAGCCAATGTCAGCTACCTGACAATTACACCTGTGCGATATAAACACTTTCCACATTCCCACTATTGCTAGGTATGTTTTTAATTTAAAACATACTAGGTTTGTGGCTAAGACAGGTAACCCTTATTTGATGAATGTAAGAACTCTTGTACATTTAGCACTGAAAACAATAAACATGTGATTCTGTGAGCTAACTTGGATGGCTTTAAAAGAAGATTAGACAAATTCAGGGAGGAGAGGACCATTAATGGCTACTAGCCATGATGCCTATGCTCTACCTCAGGCATGGCCAAACTCAGCCCTCCAGATTTTTTTGGGACTACAATTCCCATCATCCCTGACCACTGGTCCTGTTAACTAGGGATGATGGGAGTTGTAGTCCCAAAACATCTGGAGGGTCTAGGTTCACAGTTGGAGGCAGTTAATGATTTCTGAATACCAGTTGCTGGATCCAGAAAGCTTTCGTTTATTCTTATGGGAGCAAGATAGTATCAGTGACCACAAACAAAGCACTTTATTAGCCACCAAGGCAGCATTACAATCTAATATAAAAGGAACAAAAAGATTAAATTATCCGACTTGCAGTAACAGATTTTACCTCTGAGAACCTCATATACTTGCAGCACTCAGCACTTTGTAAATAATAACAGATAATTATTAGAGTAATTATGGGATGTATGCAGTTGTGGTTTTACACTAAAAGAAAGCACTTCTACCCAGACAAGACTCTGGTGACCTGCTTTGTGCATCCCACTGCAACCCCCTGTTCCTTGTCCCCCCAACCCTCACCAGAAACTTGCAATATCTCACCGGGCACTGCCATGCAACCCAGGTAAGGGAGGCAGCGGTAGCAGCAGGGTGCCATGCCATGTTCCCATTCTGCTTCCGGTGGTGAAACGGGACACATCAGAATTATGGGATATGATGCAGAGGTATAGAGAGTTAGGGGAGACTGGGTACCCTTCCCTGTACTTGTGGATACCATTTTTCAATATGCATGCCTTACAAAACAGCACACTCATCAAACCACATTTTCTTCATTGACTACAGACCCTTATGGATGCAGGTGTCATTCCAGGGGGAGATATGACGCCTGAAGCTGCTCTTACCAAGCTGGCCTATGTCCTGAGCAAACCTGGTACCTTGGCCGAGAAGAGAGAGGTAAAATATCTTTGACTTCTGATTTTTTTTTTAAAAAAGTCTAGTAGTACTTTTCTCAAGTTGTGGCTTTCTGGGCTTTCCTTCCCCTTGACACACATAGGCCTGGACTAGATGGACCTTTGGTCTGGTTAATCCTAGTATTGTTGAGTTGGAAAGGGATCTCAAGGATCATGTAGTCCAACTCCCTGCAGTGCAGGAATCTCTCTCTCTCTTTTTTTTTGAGGTTGGATTAAATCCTTTATTGATTATATGTATATACCACCCTTCATCCAAGGAATACAGGGGAGCTTAGAATATAGAAATACCCCCCAAACAAAAGAAACGTTTATAAGCCACCCCACGTCCAAACAAGATCAAATGTGTATCTTAAACCACTGTCAAACAGGTGAGATCTTCAGACCACCTTGGCATATAAGGGGGCCATTATTACAATTCCCCCACCCCCTATAACTTGGCCTTCTCATGAAATCCTAGGGTAGATGGCTCAGGTTTTTTAAAAAAGCAATAGAAGTATAAGCACAATCACCACAGACATCCACAGATTAGCATTGAACAATTACTTCCCAATGACAGTTGTGGCTATGCTACTCCTATCCAAAAATGGCAGCTTTACTGAAAACTTGCTGCTGCCTAAAAAGTTTCTCCCAGCAGTGCAGGAATCTCAGCTAGAGCATCCGTGACAGATGGCCATCCAACCTCTGGTTAAGAAGGGCATTTCTTTTGGTCAGAGCCCACAAACTTCCCACTCCATCCCAACTAGGTTCAAAGGACTGCTGTCTATATGTAAGATGAAACTGCAAAAATTAAACATATGTAAATAGTTTGTGCCCTGCTTGCTTATTTTTATACGTCACAATAACCGGGGACCGAAATGCAGCTGAAGAACCATCACATCTGGTTCATGGCGAGGGGAGGGAGAGAAACTGCTTGTTGTTCTACCATATGGGGGAATGCCCCTGTACAGCAAATCAGAGTCTCACCTCCCATGGAAGAGATCAGTGAAACGCTCCCACACCTACAGTGTTTTCTTTCACTTCTTCTCTTTTTAAGACATGCCTAAACAATGCTAAAGTTGAGGGCAGCCTTCCTTCCCACAACACTCCTTTCTTTAACTTTGCACAGCCATGTTTCCAGATAGTTATCACAGTCATCTATATTCCCAGACTCTCTCTTTTTCTCTGTAACTATGAAGCAATTCTACATTGCAGAAGAGCTAGGCCACAATTCAATGAAATCATTTATGTGCACACAAGTGCTACAGTTCTTCAATTTATTTTTTTTTTAATTTCTGGAAGCTCTTCTCTTGCATAGCATCAGAACTTTTTTCTGCCCTCTCCTCTCCCTAATATCCCAGAAAATTGTAGTTCTGTGAGGGGAGGACTAGGGGGTCTCAAACAGTTCATCCTCAGCAGCCTAATAAAATACATGGATTCTTTGGGGGTCTTCAACAACTGCTCATACCCTTTCCCAACTTCACAGTATCCAATCTCTAATATGACTTCTAGGCTGAGTAACTGAAGTCCCATGGCCTTACGGAGTATTGTAACAAAACCTGTGCATGCGTGTGTGTGTATATATATATGTGTGTGTGTGTGTGTGTGTGTGTATGTGTGTGTGTGTGTGTGTATAGTGTTGGTTTCGCTGAAGGGACTTACATATCACATGCTAGTATATATATGTAGAGACCTAAGGCAGCAGGAGGGACTTACAGTGGTACCTCAGGTTACATACGCTTCAGGTTACACACTCTGCTAACCCAGAAATAGTGCTTCAGGTTAAGGACTTTGCTTCAGGATAAGAACAGAAATCAGGCTCCAGCGGCACGGCGGCAGCAGGAGGCCCCATTAGCTAAAGTGGTGCTTCAGGTTAAGCACAGTTTCAGGTTAAGAATGGACCTCCGGAATGAATTAAGTACTTAACCCAAAGTACCACTGTACTTTCTAGAGGTTTTCCAATCCCACTTCAAACATTTTAGAAAATAATCCAGCATTTTGAAGTTATTTTTACATGATCCAGGGACCTGGTCCTCATGTCACATTAAACCGGGCTCATGTTAAAGTTGCATACATTATGTCTTTGTTTCACTTTTACTATATCTGAGATCTTTTTACTTACCTGTCTGTCTTCTACACTGGAAAATTATTTAAGGTAAAGACTGTCAGTTATGCAGATGGACAACCAAAGGTGTAGAGGTTGGGAGCAGGACCTGCTGCTACAATCCTTCCCCTCCAAACCAAACACGCACAAACATTCACCTCTGACTTGGTTCCCAGCTTGCTCACTTACTTCTTTTTTCTCCTTAAGATGGTGAAGGAGAATCTGAGAGGAGAGATGACTGTTGTGCCCATTGGAACCCAGATCACCCTCAAAGATAGCAAGTTTATTCAAGAGATTGCAAAATACCTGTTTATCAGCTGCAAGGAGGTACTTGCTCAAAAGACACCTGTTAAAGTAAAAAGCCCATTGCATAATAACTAGCACCTGGGACCATCTAATAAAGCTGATTGTTGGAAGCTACAGGACAGACAGAAGAAAGAAATACTTCTTTAAAAGAGGTTTTGACAAAGTAATGGAGGCTGTTAAGGCTGTCACTGGCTACTTGTCATGATGACTGTGCTCTACCTTCATTGCTGGATGCAGGATGTTTCAAAATAGTATTTTGGGGGATCACAAGTGGAAAGAGGACTATTGCACGTATGTCCTGCTTGCAGGCTTCCCATAGGCATTTGGGCAAGATGCTGGGCTAGATAGCCTTTGACCTGCTCCATCACGACTCTTCTTATGTGCTTTATAAAAAAAATAGACAGCAAAGGGGATTGCTGAGTATAGAATGCTGGACATTTATGCAGTTTGTATGATATATTTCCTGGGAGCACAAAGCACTTTAAAGCAACTTCAGCCCCCTTCCCTCAACAATTCATGTATCCTGGATTGCTTTGTATCAGAACTAAAGACCAGACGCGCTTCACAAGGTCTATGCAGAACAAGCATCTGTAGATAACTTCACACAAGCAAGCCATGCTATTATATCCAGGCACGATGGGATGGGATTATGGGAAATGTGTAGATGTATGTTAAACTAAAGGTAAAGGGGCCCCTGACCATTAGGTCCAGTCGTGGCTGACTCTGGGGTTGTGGCACTCATCTCGCTTTATTGGCCAAGGAAGCCGGCGTACAGCTTCCGGGTCATGTGGCCAGCATGACTAAGCCGCTTCTGGTGAACCAAAGCAGCACACGGAAATGCCGTTTACCTTCCTGCCAGAGCGGTACCTATTTATCTACTTGTACTTAGACGTGCTTTCGAACTGCTAGGTTGACAGGAGCTGGGACCGAGCAACAGGAGCTCACCCGTGTGTATTTTAATTTCTCAGGAGCTAGCAGCTGTTAGAGATGCTTTGACTCCTCCTTTGGCTTGCGCAGCAGCAAAAAATGGTGACATCGATGCCCTAAAAGCCTTACAGAATATGGTAAGACCCTCTTTTTTATAGTGTATTTCATATGATCATATGCACCCTGAACAGGAGAAAGCCTCACAGGCTATGGTCATCTCAAATGCATTTTTGTTTTGGGTGCGTATATAACTCTATGAAATTCAGGCTCTATAGTTATGAGGGGAAAATTAAAAACCCAGGGTAGCCTTTCAGCAGGGAAAAACAATTACCGTAGATTAGAGCTAGAGTCAGATCAGAATGACGGCTGGCCTTTATATTTTCAAAAGGGAAGCAGCCATTGCTTATGCAATCAAGATTGTGGTGTTTTTTTTAAAAAAAACAGTCTAGTCCTTTGTTTATTTGTTCAGAAGTAGGTCCTTTACCAATCAATGAGGCTTACATGCCCTTAGGTGTGCAGCCTAAGCCTGCATAATACCTTCTTCACTAAACATGACAAATGAATTATATTCTTATACTGACTGCTCCTGTAGGTCTGATACTGTGGTGCTAATATGTTTTTGTGCCTCCCCAGATTTGTTCCATTTATTTATTTTTAATAATAATGTAAGGGTAGTATTCAACTTTTACTTAAAGGAAGTCCATTGAAATTAAAGTTAGATCCATTGATTTCATTGGATCTGTTCTGAGTAAAAGGTAGTTGAATACCACCCCAATTTTTTTAACTAACTGGAAGGAATTCAACATCACATTTTTCTAATTGGGCAAGCATTTTGAGTTGCAAGATGGAACGATTTCCTCTTCCCCTGCTGCTGTTCAGTGGCTTCTCTTGACCTCCCCGAGCCAATGGGGGGGGGGGGAGCACAGGGGGAGGAAGGGGCTGTTGCCCTGTTGGGTGAATGGAAGTCCTTGTGCAGGGCTTCTACTGATGAGACTAGTTAGTTGAATCCTACCCCCCTCCTTTTACTGACTTCTCCAATAAGTACTGTGGTGCCAGTGGTTTTTGTGTGCCCTGCCCAAATTTGCCTGTTAAAAACAATTAATTAAAAAATAGGGGTTTTTTTGCCATTCCTGTGGGTCACCTGCCATAACTCTGTGATGCCGAAAGCTTTTGTGATTCTTCCAAGACCCTCAAAGTGCAGCCACATCCATTTTTACACTGCAGCCATACCATGCAGCCTCTGAAGGGTTGATGATGGGTCAATGTGGCTCTCATGCTGAAAAGGTTAGCCATCCCCGTTATAAGGTCCCTGATGGGGGCTTTTCAACCTGATCATTGCTGTGTGCCTCAGCTGTCCTGGATTGGCCCACAGAAAGAAGCCTCAAGAGAGTGTTCTCCATTAATTCTAGAGTTCATATTAAAAATAGTAAGAAAGCCAGTTTCTTGGCTGAGAAACTGGGAAACTGGGATATGATAAACTGGGCATGTTGCTGAGACCTTCGTTAGATGGATGAATTATTATTATTTAAATACACTCCTTTAAATAAACTTGTCACAGGGTGGCAACTTGAGCTCTGAGGATTATGATGGTCGCACACCTCTTCACGTTGCATCTTGTGAAGGTAATTTGGAGATAGTCAGACATCTGCTGAAGTCTGGGGCAACTGTCTATGCCAAAGACCGATTTGGAGCTACTCCACTGCTGAATGCCATAAAGTTCAGGTATTTATTTCTTAAGTGCAATTTACAGTGCTTTTTTTCTTTAAAAATGTTTAGGAGTACTCTCATTCCATTTGAGACTCAGGAAACACAGTGACAGGAAATGAGGCCGCCATCGGGGCTAGCAACGGAACTGCCGATTCACCGTGCTAGAAAAGAAACAATTTTTTAAAAAATGTTTTTGTTTCTTCTCCCGTTAGATTCACAAAATGTTTAGGGGTAGGCGTACCCCCCAGACAAAAAGCACTGGCAATCAGAAAACCCCAAAAGCCCAGAAATGGACCATCCCAAGGGTGGACTGGGAATGAGCCAGTCTGGGATCCAGCTGCCCTCGCAGCTGGCAGGGGCTGGCATTGGGATTGGAGGCTGACGTTGGCACAGGCATCAGGCCCAATCTGCTTCCCTCTGCAGCTGCTGTGGCTGGTCAGGCTGCAGATGTGGCAGTAACTCTCTTGTTGAGCAGCTGCAGCAAGCAGTTTAGATTACTTTGCCCGAGTAGACTTGTACCTGTGGCTGTTGTGAACAGGAAGAAGAAGTGCCTCCTATTTCCTCTTCCTCTGTAGCACTGCCTTTTCCAGAATAATTTTTTGTATCTGCCCTGTCCTGGGGATGTCCTTGCACCTGGAACATGCTTATATCTCAGGAAATAAAGATAGAAGCATGTCCAATGGGACAACAGTGTTGTGAACGAACAGGAAGCGTGAGGTACTTCCTGTTGCACTTGACAACCTTGGAACATCCAAATCTGTTCTTGGTTGGAGGAAAACCTCTGACCATTGAGTAGGCTAAATATCTCTTTCGCTGAATGTCCGTCAGGGTTAAAAATACTACTATGTTCCTGAAAATATGTTGAATGTGTATAAAAATGTTTATATGTGTGGTATTTTCTATCTAGTACCATATGCAGGGGACGCAGGTGGCGCTGTGGGTTAAAGCCTCAGCGCCTAGGACTTGCCGATCGAAAGGTCGGCGGTTCGAATCCCTGCGGCGGGGTGCGCTCCCGCTGCTCGGTCCCAGCGCCTGCCAACCTAGCAGTTCGAAAGCACCTCCGGGTGCAAGTAGATAAATAGGGACCGCTTACCAGCGGGAAGGTAAACGGCGTTTCCGTGTGCGGCTCTGGCTTGCCAGAGCAGCGATGTCACGCTGGCCACGTGACCCGGAAGTGTCTCCGGACAGCGCTGGCCCCTGGCCTCTTAAGTGAGATGGGCGCACAACCCCAGAGTCTGTCAAGACTGGCCCGTACGGGCAGGGGTACCTTTACCTTTACCTTTATCATATGCAGACTGTAGGTATTCTTTTCTTTCAAGATGCCCCTTTCAGGCTTTCCTGGAAGTATTTTAGAAAAATGCAAGTAGTATCTCTAAATATAGGACCTCTCTTGGGGGCTTTGAGTGGCTTACTGCACTCTGCTCATGTTCTGTCCCTTTCCATGTCCCCCAGAATCTGTTCCCCAATCCTTTCTCTAGTATATCCTATGCATTTTATTCTCCTTCTCCTAATTCTTGCCAAGAAGTTTAAAATTCTGCAGATGCACGCATCTATGAGAATCAGTTATGAGAAATAATTACATCTTTGCCAACTTTACTTGCTACACAGATATGGAAAGTGTTTGGAGGAAATCTAAAAACTCATTTATAATAAATAGCTACATTTTAGGCTAGCAAGCTTATCAGTTGTACCTTCCCCATAACTACAGCATTCATAGGAAGCAAACTTTTCTCCTTAAGACTTTAAGAAGTCTTTGGTGCCAGAGTAATTCTTCTGGCCAGGTCTCCACACTCTTGACATGTATTTTGCATTGCAGATGGGTCATTAACAGTGCAAACCTATACAACCTATGAAGCAAGTACCGAATTTTTCGCCCCATAGGGCGCAGCGGCCCATAAGGCGCACCTAGGTTTTTTTTGGGGGAAATAAAGAAAAAAAAATTATTTCCCCCCCAGGCACGAGGCTGGGGCAGGGGAAGCCAGAGCTTCCCCCGACCCCAGCCCCCGGAACAGGCTGCTCTCCGCAAGCCGGGGGAGGGCTCCCGCGGCTTGCGCAGGGCTACCCGAAGCCCCGACGCGACTGCTCAACGCGACGGTGCTTCGGGGTGCAGGCAGCTCTGCGCAAGCCGGAAGAGCCCGGCGGGAACTCCCGCGGGCTCCCAAGGCTTGCAGATAGCTTCCTGAAGCCTGGAGAGTGGGAGGGGTCGGTGCGCACCGACCCCGCTCGCTCTCCAGGCTTCAGCGAAAGCCTGCATTCGCCCCATAGGACGCACATACATTTCCCCTCCATTTTTGGAGGGGAAAAAGTGCGTCCTATAGGGCGAAAAATACGGTACCTTTGAATTTAGTCCTATACACCCAGGTAATAGGATGTATAGAATTGCAACCAAAGTCAGTTGGCATGCTTTCTTAATAGGCGTTATGACAATCTTGTTAGCTAGCCAAGCTGTTCAGATACAGGAAAATTTGCCAAGAATCTCTTAAAGTTCTCTAGGAGCAAGTTAAACAGACTTACTGCTGAACAGAGATGGCCCTTGTCCAGCACACCTATGCAAAATATTCCTGCAAACAGTTCTCTCTCTCTCACTCTTAGTGTGTGTGTGTGTGTGTGTGTGTGTGTGTGTGTGTGTGTGTGGTTAAACCACACCCAGTCACTGCCTGAGGAATTTCACATAAGTTTGTTATTCAAATTCTTAAGCTTTACCACTCCCATAAGAAACTCCTACTGGGGACTCTTGATCTTTTTAAAGCTGCTGAAAGGCAGGTTGGAAGAGAATGAAGCCGGGTTTTAGTTCAAGCTTATGCTGCCGTCAGGTTGAGAGAACAACCTGAATCATTTGTCAGTTTGCAGAGACTGTAATGATAGCTTCAGGCCTACTCTGCCAGCAAACTTTACTGCTAAGCTTAAGGTGGAATTGGATGGTTGAAAACCTATAGAATCAGTTAGATGCTACTTTTGCAGTTGGAACTAGATTGTGGAATTAATTGTACAAGAAAGGGGAAATCAAGCTTTAATAATATTTTAACACTTACCAATACAAGTACATATAACTGGAGGTGCAGAATGCAATATTGGAGGACAAAGCCTGGTGGTTATTGCAATCCAGCTCTCTCTCCTGGAGCAATACCCGCTTATATGTAAATGTTCCAAACATGATATGGAGCCAGTTAGATAAAATAAATAAGCCCTGGCTATATTGTAATGTCCGAGTTACTGCTTTTCTCCAAGGCACTATAGTATTCTTTGTCTCTAATATGACACCATCCATATAGCTGTAGTGATAACTACAAAGTTGCTCTCAAAGTATTTACTCTCTGAAGCCCTAGAGCAATCAGTTCTGAAGCATATCTTGAAGTATTTATATAAACAGTGGAATGAAGTTAGTGCATTTTTCCACAAACAGTTTCTTAGTGTTCTGATGAGATCTGACAGCAGTTTAGGAACAACTTGCATCCAACTGGAAGCATGACAGTGGAACCAATTCAGAAGAAGATATTTAACAGTATATAATGCCAAAGGCCAGTTCACAAAGTTTGAAATGTTGGAACATTGTATGCATGGTACAGTCCAGGCTTGCAAATGTGTGCTATTGCATCACACACACACACACACACACACACACACACATATATTGTCCAATTTTCCATAGACCAGTGTTTCCCAACCTTGGGCCTCCAGATGTTTTTGGCCTACAACTCCCATCATCCCTAGCTAGCAAGACCAGTGGTCAGGGATGATGGGAACTGTAGTTCAAAAACAGCTGGAGGCCCAAGGTTGGGAAACACTGCCATAGACCATTTCCTCACAACAAATGAAAAAAGTGGAAAGATTGTGGGAACCTGATACATATTATGGGGTGTGGGTTTATGTGTAAGAGGCAGCATGCACAGACATGGGACATGCAGTGTTGCAATCTTTCCAGATTTCCAACTGAGGAATGAGAGCCCTATCTTGTCCTGGCTCTTTACAATCCTAGTCCTTGAAGACTCTTGTTATGTGGTGCGTCCACCTTTTGAAGTCTGTTCTGTCTGGGGCGTGATAGGTCAGTTCATTGCTTTTTGCAGGAGAACCAAGGAGCCAAAGGAATGAAGCCATTCAGGTTTTGGAGTGGGTTACAGCTGCATTTCTTTAAGTGGTAGGTGGGAAATGTGCTTGTGAACCCACCCACCCATCTCTGTAATGCGTCACTCAGATTCTTCAGGCCCAGTGCAGGTGGGGCCATGAAAAACCATTTAAAAGCATTTGCTGGATTAAAAGATGTTGGAAGTCTTATGCCCTCCGATTCTGATCATACCACAATAACTAGAATCATGCTTAACTAGAATCATGTTTAGCAAGTATAAAGTGCTTTCCACCTTCGCCGCATCAAGCAGTTGGTCCCTTACCTTTCCAGCCACAACCTGGCCACAGTGATCCATGCCACGGTCACCTCCAGGCTTGACTACTGTAATTCGCTCTACACGGGGCTGCCCTTGATGCTGACCCAGAAACTCCAGCGGGGGCAGAATGCTGCAGCGAGGCTCCTCACAGGGTCTCTGCCATGGGAGCATATTCACCCAGTGTTTTTCCAGCTGCACTGGCTCCCGGTGGAGTACAGGGTCAGATTTAAGGTGCTGGTTTTGACCTTTAAAGCCCTTCATGGCCTAGGACCCTCGTACCTACAGGACTGCCTGTCCCGGTATGCCCCGCGGAGGACCTTAAGGTCCATAAATAGCAACACCTTAGAGGTCCTGGGGCCTAAGGAAGTTAGATTAGCCTCAACCAGAACCAGGGCTTTTTCAACACTGTCTCCGGCCTGGTGGAACGCTCTGTCTCATGAGACCAGGGCCCTGCAGGATCTGATTTCTTTCCGCAGGGCCTGTAAGACAGAGTTGTTCCGCCTGGCCTTTGGCTTGGAGTCAATTTGATTCCCTCCCTCTCTTTTTTCTTTTTTCCTTTCTCCTCCTGTGATGAGGCTGCATTTCAATGTTTTAATGTTGTATTTTAATCTTGTTTTTAAGTTGTATTCATTCAACTTTTTTATTATTGGTTGTTAGCCACCCTGATCCTGGCCTTGGCTGGGGAGGGCGGGGTATGAATAAAATTTATTATTATTATTATTATTTAGTAGAGTGGTTCCTGGTTCAATCCTTGGCATCTCCAGTTAGAACATAAGTAGAGCCCGCTGCACCAGGTATGTGGTCCATCTAGTTCAGCATCTGTTCTTGCAGTGGCCATGGGAATCCCACAAGCAAGACCTGTGTGCAATAGCACTCTCCCCTCCAGTTTTCAGAAAGTGGTATTCCGGAGCATAGTGCCTCTGATTGCAGATAGTACAGTGGTGCCTTGCAAGACGAAATTAATCCATTCCGCGAGTCTCTCGTCTTGCGGTTTATTCGTCTTGCGAAGCACGGCTATTAGCGGCTTAGTGGCTATTAGCGACTTAGTGGCTTAGCGGCTATTAACGGCTTAGCAGCTTAGCAGCTATTAACGGCTTAGCGGCTTTAAGAAAAAGGGGAAAAACTCGCAAGAACTCGCAAGTTGTGAAGCAAGCCCATAGGGAAATTCGTAATTTGTCTAGCGAAGCGACGCATAAACCGAAAAACCCTTTCGTCTTGCGCGTTTTTCATTTTGCGAGGCATTCGTCTTGCGGGGCACCACTGTAATTCTGAGAGAGACCTCTGCTAGAAACCCTGGATAGCTGCTGCCTGAAAGTTGACAGTAGCGGGCTTGATAGGCCAATGGTCTGATTTGGTATAAAGCAGTTCCATATGTGCATAGGTAGGCCAGTCTTTATTTATCACTCCTCTCAGAGTTGTTTCCACCAACCTCCCCTCCAGGCACTAAGCTAGAGTATTCGCCATTGACATAAGCTTAGGAGTTTCCAGACCAGTCACTTGCAATCTCATATCACAGCTGAAAAGTTGAGGCTGGGAAATTTTGATTGAGGTAATCCAGAAGAAGCTAACTGTGCTTAAGTCTGATTTAAATCAGTAGGGTGGGTTGAATAGGCTCCGTTATTTTAAAAAGGCTCCTAGCATTTATGTCATAAATGCTAACTGGCTGCCATTTGTTTTCAGGTTCAATTCATAGTGCTCATTTTGGCTTATGAAGCCTGATGTGGCTCAGGACCACAATACAACCAAGGTTAGCTCCTTACATTAGAACCTGCCTTGCCTTTATGATTGTCACCTGAGGCACTTCTTTCTTACTTTCTCCAAGAGACGTGCAGAGTGTGCCAGCAAGGAGATAGGTCTTTTTAGTGGTAGCCCCCACCTCCTCTAATAATCTCCCCAAGGAGTTCTGCCTGGTGCCTATGTTATTAGCTTTTCAATGCCAGACCAGGACGGTTTTGTTTTCTCAGACTTTTTGTTCTTAAAGTGATGTGATTTTTAGTCTGTTTTGGTGTTTATCTTTTAGTTGGATGGGGAATTGTATGTATGTATGTATGTATGTATGTATGTATGTATGTATGTATAACCCTGCAGCTCAGAGCTGCTTGGGTTATGTTGCATTGTGGAACACAGCACTTGTTGCTACCTGAAAGGGAGAAAAATGTACTTGATGATGTTGCTGTGTCTCAAGAACCCTTGTGATGAAATATTTAAGATAACGAGCAAATGAATGAGGTCTATAATTGCAGTAGCAGTTAATAATATATCTCATGGAATGAAGTATTGCGAAATCATTTTTTTCAGAGAAGGGAAATTGCTTGGTAGTATGATTTAATATTTATTTTAAACTTATCGACAGAAGCAAAAAGAAAAGAAGAAGAAAAAGACTTTTTGGAAAGTCTTATTCTTCATATGTGATAATGTACTATCTTGGTCATATCTGCCAGCCCTTATGCAAGTTTGTATGTGTCATTTCCCTTGAAGTAAACAATAGGGAGCAGTTACCAGCTCACAGATCCTACATGCTACTTCTGAATTTCTTGGTTAGGCATCAGGGTAGTTTAAAGCCTTTTTGCCTCTTGGAAAGTCTGAATGTGATACTGTAATGTGCTTACACACAGGCATAGGATATAACACAGTAATTATGCAAGAGGATCCCTTGTTCTCTTTCCCCAGGGAGTTGGGCCCATCTTGTGTACTGGGCACAGCCATTGCTGACACTGATCCTGTTGTAGCACAGCTGCCACCAAATCTCTACATGGCTGCTCCACTGAGCAAAGGGCTGTTTTGATTGATAAGGAACCATGAAAAAGGGAATTAAGTTATGGTCAACTCTGTGTGTCCCATGTTTAAGACCACTGGCCCTTAAATTTGAGTGTTGGTGCAGCCATATTCCAACTAGGAGTGTTGTAGCAAAGAGAGTTTCCCTTTCTTCTTCTTTTACTCCCTGAAAATGCCCACTTGACTCACAGACTGGGAAGAATTTCGATCTTCATCTTGATCTATGAGTTTTCCAGGGCCACCCTCTGCTGGAGACAGAGTGTTTGGAATTTAACATTTGATACAACTAAATATTACACTTGGAGAAGATTTGGCACAGTTTGTGTTTACTTACGACTGAATGATGGACATGTTGCACTGACCACAAATTCACAAACATGCCTGAGTTTGATAGACAAGTAGGCATTGATACAAATCTTTCCTACATCATGTTATTTGTCATCAGTGTGACTTACAGGTCCCCTTCTGAAGAGAAAAATCAATATGGGAAATGGCTCTTAGATCCAGTTTATCAAAGAGTTGTTTCCATGTTAGCATGCTACAGATATTTCTATTAAGCTACTGGTGTGGTTAAAAATAAGTTTGTCGACTTTCTTAAAGGCACCACGATGTGATCCGCTTGCTACGCACAACGGGAGCTCACCTTTCAAGCCAAGAGCTTGTGAATGTTGGAACAGAACTCTGCAGGTATGAAAAAGTCACTTTTAAATGTCTTCAGATGACATTGCACTGTCTCTATAAACTAGTTGACACATGGAATGACATCACTTGATTTGTCCACCCTCGTTTACTGTACATTTGATGACCAGCAGCTGAATGAAGTGATTTGAAAGTTCTTTATTTATTACATTTATATCCCCACAACCAACCCTGTGAGGTAGGGCTAGGTTGAGAGGCACTGACTGGCCCAAGGTCACCCCATGGGCGTCAAGGCTGATTTGAGATTCAAACTCTGGTCTGGCAGGTCCTAGTCCTGCATTCTAGCCACTACAGATTTTATATCTGCGATTGCCCATTCACACAGCACATGCCATGTCATTGCTTACTACTGTAGTCATCAAGAGAATAACAGGTATGTAAACCAGGACTTTGTTCACCATTGTATAAAGGCGGCAGTGGAATGATTAAGGATAGTTGGTTAACTATTAAAACTAGCTTGTAAGAGAATACAAATTTCAGCCATTTCGAGTTTGGTTTTTGTCGTAAAATTTGGGTTGCAAAATGGTTGCTGTTTTGCTTTTAAGGCTCTCAAGCACTGGAGTGTCAAATGTTCACAGGAAAGTTAAAAGTTCAAGGGTAGATGTTTTGTTTAGGAAGTTTTGTACCAGATGTTGTGCACATGAGGGTCAAAAGTTCATTCTAGGATTCTGGCAATTAAAGGGAAGTAATTGTTAACCAAACTCTCCTCATTTTGTGATTGACTGAAACGTTGAGAGGAAGGGGGAGTGAAAATATTGTATATAAGCCACAGTTAATCAGAATGTTGTGGAGTCAGGCTTGGAATCTGCTATGTCAAATCTTACCCACCTTCCAGGATTATTAAAGGAGGCAGTTAATCCACTCCCCTTACGTTTTTTTCACAAATAAATTGACCCTACTCTTAGCTTCTTCTGCCCTCTGAAGGACTTGTTAAACTGGTTGGCCATACAGAACAGCAAAATGCTTTGAGACTTTCAAGAACAACCAGAAAAATAAAACAGCGTATGATGCAATTTTGTACCAAGGTGTTCTGTTAGCCCTGACTGGTTTTTCACTTCATATATTTTGTTGTTTCTCCACGGCTTCTTTTAAAAATTAACTATTTTTAAAGATTGGAGTGGATTTTTGGAGCTCTTTGTTGACTAACCAGGTTTCATAGCACAGAAAAATATATAACACAAATATACCAATTCATTCTGAAAATGACTCTGCAAGTTCTTATTTGACCAGAGATTATGTTTGATCGACATCTCTGTTACTGTAACTAGTAAAAAATGAGGTGAGCCTTGACCCTTTCATATTTGGTTGCTGCCCCAAAGGGGGGGGGGGAATGCAAGGGGCTGTTGGAGGGAGGGAGAAAGAAGCAACCAAATTCCCTTTTTCTTTCTATCTCTGCCCCCCCCCTCCTATATATCAAAATGCCAGTTAATGAAATCCAAGGATGCTTTCCTTCAGGCCTGTTATCATAGCCCATCTCCAGGCTAAAATGCTGTTCAATTCTGATCACAGCTGTCGGGAAAAATTATGATTCTGACAGAACTTTGACCATGCCTCTAATACCTGATTATCCTTCTGGAGAAATAAAATATGGAGTGGGGTTTTTATGATCTTAATCTGTCATCTGTCCCAGCGGTTACGGAGACTGCATAAAGAGGCATGGCCAGGCCAGCTAATAGGAACCGTATCCTTGAATGTGCTCGAGGCAGAATTATCTCCCTCTCACTCGAAATCACTACCCTGCTTATCAAGGCTCTTCACCAACAGAGAAGCATAATCTCTTCACTATCTGGGTGACACTTTTCAGCTATAAACATCTCAATCTCCCACAGAGGCTTAATATGCTCCTTGTGAGGAGTTCAGGTAAAAGGATATACAACAGCTTCAGGGCGGCAGTGTTGGTGGGGAGATGAGAAGAGGCGCCTTTGCCTCTTAGGATGGGCCTGTGCAGCTTGCAACCTACCACATCACCTGTCATGTGTTGTGGTTTGCAAGGTGCTTGACAACCCATTCAATTTTGCATTCTTAGATGGGTAGAACCCCTGCCCCCACCAATTTTTTAGCCCTTGATGCCCATGCTAGGCTTGAGAGCCAGTGTGGTGTAGTGGTTAAGAGCGGTAGACTCGTAATCTGGTGAACCGGGTTTGTGTCTCCACTCCTCCACATGCAGCTGCTGGGTGACCTTGGGCCAGTCACACTTCTTTGAAGTCTCTCAGCCCCACTCACCTCACAGAGTGTTTGTTGTGGGGGAGGAAGGGAAAGGAGAATGTTAGCCGCTTTGAGACTCCTTCGGGTAGTGATAAAGCGGGATATCAAATCCAAACTCCTCTTCTTCTTCTTGAAGGCTGTGTTAGGCTTTGCAGGTCACAAGTTGCATAGTCATGTCTTACGATGCACATTTTGGAGAAAGATGGATGCCAACACAATATTTCATAGAATCATAGTTGGAAGGGAGTCATCTAGTCCAACCCTCTGAAATATAGGAATCTTATCTAAAGCATTCAAGACAGATGGTCACCTAACCTCTGCTTAAAAACTTACAATGAAACACCAAGTCTACCACTTCCTGAGGTTGTCCATTCCTCTGCCGAATTGCTCTTACTATCAAAAAGCTCTTCCTGGTGTTTAACTGGAATCTCCTTTCTTGTAACTTGAAACCATTGGTTTGAGTCCTACTCTCCAGATCATGAGAAAACAAGCTTGATTCATGTGACGGCCCTTCTTGAAGATGGCTATTATATATCTCCTCCTCTTAGTCTCTTCTTATAGAATAGAATCATAGAATCATAGAGTTGGAAGAGACCACAAGGGCCATCGGGTCCAACCCCCTGCCAAGCAGGAAACACCATCAGAGCACTCCTGACATATGGTTGTCAAGCCTCTGCTTAAAGACCTCCAAAGAAGGAGACTCCACCACACTCCTTGGCAGCAAATTCCACTGTCGAACAGCTCTTACTGTCAGGAAGTTCTTCCTAATGTTTAGGTGGAATCTTCTTTCTTGTAGTTTGGAGCCATTGCTCTGTGTCCGCTTCTCTGGAGCAGCAGAAAACAACCTTTCTCCCTCCTCTATGTGACATCCTTTTATATATTTGAACATGGCTATCATTATTACCCCTTATCCAGGCTAAATATCCACAGCTCCTTCAACTGTTCCTCATAAGGCTTGGTTTCCACTCTGTTGGTTCCAGTCTTGGTTGCCCTCCTCTGCACACATTCCAGCTTCTTAAATTGTGGTGCCCAGAATTGGACACAGTATTCCAGGTGTGATCTGAGGAAGGCAGAATAGAGTGGCACTATGACTTTCCTTGATCTGGACACTATACTTCTGTTGATACAGCCTAGAATAGCATTAACCCCCCCCCTTTTTTTTTGCTGCTGCATCGCACTGTTGACTCATGTTAAGCTTGTGGTCCTCCAAGACCCCCAGATTCTTTTCACATGTACTGCTAGTAAGCCAGGTGTCCTGTATCTTATATTTGTGCAGCTGGTTCTTCTTGCCTGAGTGCAGAACCTTGCATTTGTCCCTATTGAAATACATTTTGTTAGTTTGCGCCCAGTTTTCCAATCTGTTAAGGTCATATTGAATCTCAATTTGGGTTGTGTCATTTGTGTGTGGCCTTTTGAATTACTTTTATTCATTTGGTATTCTTAGACTAGAGACAGATGTGAGAGATTCCCATCCCTCCAACCTCCAAGAGGCTTGATGTTTCAGATGATATAAATCACTCACTCTTGCTTTTGGTGTAGTACTGAACACTAACTAGGCTTCTACACGCTTCCTACCCCTAGAATTTAGCCACTGAGCTACAATTTCTTACAAAACCTGGCTCCTATGTCTTTATTAGTGTTTTAATTAAATAAATTGGTTTCACTTACCCTCTCCTTGAACATCTGCTTAACTTGCCTTGACGTTTTGTTAGCTGGGACTCCCTTTAGCTTATGCCCCAAGAGCCTTTCCAGTTTTGGGAAATAGTTTCACAACTGGAGGGGGTGACTGCTGACAATGCCTGTCTGCCTTGCTTTGCCTTGCCTTGCCAAGGCTGATCATAGTGATCAGAATGAAATGGAGAAGGATGAAGTTTTTAAGGAGTCTATTGAACATTCAGCTTTATGAATTATACTGCAGAGATGCTAGCAGTGGTGCTGGTGGCTGGTGCTCATTGGGAACTGGTGGGGTGGAAGGCAGAAGTTCAGAGCCAACGGCAAGCAGAGGCAACCCCTGACTAACCATACTCAGTGAAAATCCACTGAAGTTAGTGGATATGATTAACTCAGGTTAATTAACTCCAGTGGGTCTACGCTGAGTAGAACTTAAGTTGAGTACAGCTCCAAGCTTTTGAGAGGACTTCAACATCCTGCTCTGTTGATCGTTCCATCAGGACAAGCATTTCAACTTGCCAGAAGGAATTATTCTTGCTCTCCTCCTTCCACACACTTCTGGGGGGTTCTCCCAACACTCCCCTGAACCATTTTTTTTTGGGGGGGGATGTGCTAGCGGAGGAGAGGGGAAAGCCCTGTTGTGGAAGTGGAAGTCGTTGCCCAGGCTTTCACTGATGGGGCTCACCCTTTTCCGTATTTGGTTGCAATTTTTGGTATTTTTTCTGTCCCTTTGCAACTGATGTGCCCATGCTTTCCTTACAGGCGCAAATGGAAGCATGGGAAGCAGGTTAAGAACACCAAATTGTCTTTTGAATGTGGCCAAGAAAAAGTCCCTTCCTAATCCCCAACAGCTTTTTATCAAGTTGCATCTTAAAGGGGCTTACCATTCATGCCACTATCAGTTTGCTGGTGTGCCCTCTGAACTCAACCAGAGCTAAAAGAATTGTTTTTGTTTTGCCATTTTAAAACCCGGAAATATTTCTCCTTGCTATAAGAGGATCTTAGGCTTATGTATGAACCCAGCTTCATAAACTACATTCTCAACGTTTTACTTAGCGTTGTTTTAGTAACAAGTCTTTATTTTAATACATGAAATCCAGCTGAAGACTTATTCATTAGGCGCACTTATGAAACTTTCAACGTATTACTAATCTTGTGTATATCTAAGATGGTGGAAAAGACATGATTAGCGATGCAGCTGATGAAAGAGTTTTGCTTAATCTCCTGACTCATAATGAAGGAAAGGACTGGAATCTTAAAAGGCGATTTTCCCATGCAAGGAGCATAATTAACCCAATATATGAATCGCGAGGAGAGTAGTTTGGCTAAATAAATGACCAGCGCCAATCAATTCCATTCTTTTTAATTGTGATGTCTTCATTTGGTAGGCATCAGTATCTCCATCTCTGTAGTGGGCAAAAGCCTTTATTTAAAAAAATGACACAAAGAATAAAGAAAATTAAAATAGAATTTGTTAAAAATGTGCATGTGGACACTATGCTGGCCTAGATTGGCCTTTGGGCCTTAGCCTGATCCAGCTGGGCTTATTGACACCTCTTTTGCCCTCTAGGCTGGCATCCCTCAGAAGGCCAGGTTTGTCTGGGGAGGAGAAAGGCCTTCGAGCTGCTAACTCCTACTTTCCACCTTTCATGAAATTAAAGTTAACATGCTTTTGTAGCACATTTGCTGTTATGCTGCGTTCAGGCAGTGAATTCTAAAGTTCTTTTTAAAAATGAAAATGAAGCAATTTGAATGCTGTCTATCCCACTTAAACTGCATGTCATGAGCTGAATCTTGTGTTGTTGTGAAATATGAAACTGCCTGTGCCTTTTCCCCTTTGGTCATGGGCACACCCACTGGGTGAAACTGGCCTGTTGAAAGCTTCTTCCTGTACACTCCTATTCATTTATGCGCCTGATTCATCAACAGTGTTGCTAGCTCAGCTGTTTGGAGCTTTTGTAACCTTGTCCTGCTTCTTCTGGCAGCCATCCCCAGCCTTTTGTTTGTCATCCTTTTTGGAGGTACATTGTTGCCAGTGCACAGAATTGGATCCCATCAGCCCTAGCAAGCATGACCAATGGTTAGGGAGGATTGTAGTTGCATTTAAGCAACATCTGGAGGGCCACAGGTTCCCCAGCCCTGTTGTAGAGGTTTGAATGAGTTTCTAGGTCAATAATTTTTGGGCTAAATGCATTAAGAATTGTTAATGGGTCCCGGGAAGAGAAAGCTGGATCTCAAATCAGTTTCCCTACTCCATTTTGGAGTGGGAAACTGATGCTATGTAAAGCAAAGGTAGCCATGTTGGTTCACAAGGAGCCGACCTCAAAGTCACAAAATAGTGGCAAGCTTTCAAGCTATTGTTGTTTAGTCGTGTCCAACTCTTTGTGACCCCATGGACCAGAGCACGCCAGGCACTCCTGTCTTCCACTGCCTCCCGCAGTTTGGTCAAACTCATGTTTGTAACTTCAAGCTATACAGAACTGTTTATCAGGCAGAATCACGTTGCATGTTGTTGCCATAAATTCATCGTGGAAACTTTTGTTCTAAGAGTGAGATTGCAGACACTTATTATACTTCTCCAAATCAAAACATCTTTGTCATTTCACATTGATGTCTCAGTCCTAAGCATGTTTTCTCAAATATAAATGATATGGATTTAAAAGCAGGCATGAGGAACCTCCTGCTGGTTGGTCAAACTAGACTTCAAAGTATATTTAGAATTGCAGTCTAAATTGAGATTTAAATTTGGAATTAACTGTTGTTTCTGGTGCTGAACGCATTGGAAAATATTATTTTCCTTGGTGATAAGCTACCTCCAATGGAGTTGTGGATAGAGAGGATCCTGTGTTTGAGATCGCTAGGCCAGTCTGAAGAACAACAGTCCCCATTCAAAAGCCACATTCCTTCACAAGTCGTTTGGTGTGAAAGCCTTGGCAGCAACACATGTTTGAATCTGTTTTAAATTTGGAAAGCAGATTGTACTGCTTTGAACATGGAAGATAAAATATATATTCTTCCCTCTCCCCATGCCAGTCTTGCTTTTAATGGAGATGTTGAAGGACTGCTGGCCTGGCATCTGGCTGGTGTGGATCTCAACCATCCTGGTTATGATGGGAGCACTCCATATGCCGTGGTAAGTGTGTGATTACTGTAATATGTCAGATGGACGTCCTGTTCAATATGTATGTTAAATCAAACACCTCTTCGGTTCTAAGGCAAATCTCCAAAGAGCCCCGCATCAACTTTAGAGGTTTCTGAAATGGCTTTGCACAGGATTCAGTGGAGCTGCAGGAGCAGGAGGCTCTCGAAGGCCTTGGTCAGCAATCCAGTGTCCTCCAGGTGCTTTTAAATATAACACTCATGGCTCATGGCAGCTGCAGCCCAAAGCAACTGGAGAGCATCAGCCTAGAAAGCATGGGTTGGGTCCAAGCAGTTTTCCCCTTTCCTTGCTCTTTTCCGAGGGAAAACTCACTCTTTAGCAATGCATTGGAATAAATGGCAATTTGGTAAAAACCTGAATTGCCATTTGTTCCAAACAAGTGCTAAAGAGCATTTCCCCCCAGGGAAGAACAGCAGGACAAGAGGAAGTGTTTATAAGCTCTTAGAGCAGTGCCTGGAATGAACTACCGGTAATTCAGATTAATTAATTCATTGAATTAGTTCAAAATCTCTGAGATACATCAGGAACTAGAGGAGGAGACTCACGAAGTCTTTTCCAGATCTTTCCCCTCCCCCTTCATCTACTGTCTGGAACTTAATGGGGGAAGCAGGGAGACTTGGAAAAGGCTTTGAGCAAACAGGAGCTCATGAGCTGTCTTAAAGGTTTTGCAAAAGCCTCTTTGAGGTAGCTCCTCTGAGCAAGCTTCTTCAAAGGGTGCTTTTGCACAGCCCTTTAATGGTGAGCAGATGAGTGAGGATAAAATCCTGCTTCCTTGGGAACAGAATTGCATAGCCAAGGCAGGATTAAACCCTGCCCTCCCACCCATCAGCTGATGTCAGCTGCTGTTGGTGGGTGAGTGTGGTCTGGGGGAAATGATATCATGTGCCAAATGGACTCCCTGGCAGGCCAAGATTGGCCTGCAGTCCAGAGGTTCTTCATCCCTGGTGTAAACAGAACCACAAGGGCATTCTCCAGTGCCTATGCTGATGTTTCGAAATGGCAGGGCCTCTAGGGAAATAACAGGGCCAGCAAGAAAGAAAGTGCGCAACTGGGTGATTGCTCAGGGTTTTGTGCAAGTACCTGCTCAGCTTTTGTGCGCAGGGGAAAGGGCTCTGATTCTAGTACTTCTAGATTGGTGCTAAATCACATAGACAGTAGGCTAGGGAGAAAGTTACTGTCTACTCATAGCTTTAATGGAATGAAAAATCTCAATTGAGTTTGTGTGGTACAGTATAGTTATTTATTTAGCTATCTGTTTTTTGAACTTCTAGTCTGCCAACTCAGCTGAAAGAACTCTCTAGTACACCATTTAAAAATTACATAGTATGCAATAAAATACACATAAAGTCTCTTAATGGATAAACAACCATAAAAGTTAATAGAAAGCAAGGAAAACAGCAGAAATTAAAACCACTTGATTTCTAGGCTCAAAAAGAAAGAGACCTGTTTCTAGCGATCCATCTTCTAAACCACTGATCTCTTTTTCAAGCCATCTTCAGCACTCTGGAAATCATCCAACCTATCACTGTAAACCTGATGAAGAGAAAAGATTTCTATTATTTTCCTAAACTTTCCAATTGGCCAATCCTGGTGACCTTTTCTTGGGAGAGGAATATGCCACCCCTGAAAAGGCCCTGTTAGTAGATTCCAGTTTGACCTCAGGTGTTGAAGAGATCTGAAGCAGAGGCTTTTCGCTGAAGTGTGAAGCGTATAGACGGTGCATATGGGTGCCTCTGTGTGATTTGTGCATGTGTATGAGCACCTATGTGCAGATGGCATAGCAGCACTTACTACTATCACAACCTTTTCTTGTAGGCAAGAGCTGCAAATCGTATGAAAGTCATGGAGTTTTTATGTCAGCTGGAGGCCTAATTTGGTAAGGCTTACGCTTTGAGAAACAACCACCACCAATGTTTGGCGGTGTGGTGTGCATGTGGGTCATTCGCTCCATGAGGAATGTTTGGTTTGGGAAATGGACTGAGTTGGGACCACAGTCCTCTGGTTTGAGTTCATAGCAGCACATATCCATCTGTTTTATCATTACTTGGTGGGCTAAGGTGTCTTGCATGCTCACTAAGCAGATGGCTAAATACAGTCAACTTTGAAAGCACCAATTCGGGGGATCTCAGGATTTGGAAAATAGATCATTGCCATCAAAACTAACAGCCTGCCCGTTTGGGAGGACAATCCTTGTGTGCACTAGTCTGTAAAGGCTGCATCACATGTACACCTAAGGTTGTGGTATACACACACACACACACACACACACACACACCGATTATGTAATCCCGATTATGTAAAGTGCAAATGGGACTGGTGGTTTGATTCAAGAGTATCATGCTGGTAAGCTTGCCATGGAGGCTGGATTGGCCAAGACTCCCTCTTGGAGACAAATGGGGTGTTCTGCTCTGGAGTATATGAAACCGCCCCAGGGTGGCTTTTCCTCAAGGAAGGCTGTGAAATCCTCCTTGAAATTTCAGGCCATGTTTTAAGTTATTTGAAACATGGCTCCATACTGTGAAGCAAGTTTCTCTTTGCTTCACGGGCATGTTGAAATGATTTCTGCTACTTATCTCTGTATATTCAACAGTATGCAAACACCTATGGGCAATGATCCTGACTTGCTATGGTGCTTTATAAATGGATTACATCATTCTGTTGGCTGTCTGCTGAAGCAACAAAGTTGTCAGCTCATTTTTTGCACTGGATTTCTGTCATTCTGCAGCCCAACCTCCCCTCCCTATTCACCCACATGTTACAAGGGCAGATCGCTTGTGTTTCAAATTAATAGCTGCGTTTTTAAAAGCTTAAAACAAGAAAGCCACGTTTTATGTATAAAATGTATCTTAAAGGAATAACAATATTCAGTTGAGCAGTATTAAACAGAAATGTCAATCCTACAGAGGTTCATGTCTTTTGACCATTATTTAATTATTTTTATGACTGGCCAGTGAGAAAGTGGAGAGCACACTTGTCAAATATGCATGTGATACAAAATTTGGAAGAACTGCAAATGCAATAGAGGATTTTATATACAGTTTGAGAAGATACTGATAGGGTAGAACTCTGGAGTGCAATGGGTAATTTTGGGTGGCTGTCATTGTAAAGAGGAAATGTCAACCACTTGCACTCAGACAGTTATCTACCTACCTACCTATTTATCTAATATATTTTCCTGATTTTCTTTAGATACTTGGAGCTTCCCTGAGGCAAGATGGGGAGGAAAGGCACACATCGCTGCAAGCAACACAGATAACAATTGAAGAATGCAAGCTTATGCTCACTGTTTTTAGTAAAGAGAGTCTATTTTCTTATTTTTTTTTAAAAAAAGAAGAAACTAATGCTTAGCAAAGGACATTGCAATACTTTAGACTCGGTGCCCATACTAGCCTAATGAATCAATTTGTGTTTTCAGGAAGAAATGTGTGATGATGAAGAAACAGCTGTTCTCAAACCACATATGAAATTGCCTTATAGCAAGTCAGGCCATGGATTCAGTGGTGGCATCATCTGCAATGAATAGATACAGCTTTGCAGAGTACCAGGCAGAAATCTTGCCCAGACTTGCTATCAGATATTATTTTAACTTCAGTTGCTGACTATTGGACCTGAAACCATCTGCAAGCAAAGCAAAGTGCTCTGTTGCAGAGCTACTGTGTCTCACTATAGCTCAGTGGCAGTTGACTCAGGGCAGGAGCTTCTTCACAGAAATCTAGACACAGAAATCAAGTTTCACATTTCAGCAGGGGCTACCGTTTTTCAAAAGATGAGATAATCGGGAATTTCAGAGAGAAACATCATTTTTAAAACCAATCTTCTGATTTGCTGTGTATTGCATTAGAAACCTGGTATTAGCTTTCCTCTCAAATTAAGTGGGGGGGGGGAGGAGCACACACATCAGATTGCTTGAGAGAATTGTGGGGCTTCCAGAAGGGGGAAAAGTCTTTAAAATCTAGAGAGGCAGCCCTCTCAAAATATAGTATTTCACAAGAAATGACATGATAGATATGGATTATGAAGATGAAGGAGTATGGACTTGATATCCTGCCTTTCACTCCCCTTAAGGAGTCTCAAAGCAGCTAACAATCTCCATTCCTTTCCTCCCCCACAACAAACACTCTGTGAGGTAAGTGGGGCTGAGAGACTTCAGAGAAGTTTGACTAGCCCAAGGTCACCCAGCAGCTGCATGTGGAGGAGTGGAGAAGCAAACCCGGTTCACCAGATTACGAGTCTACCGCTCTTAACCACTACACCACTAATGCCATGTGTATACTGCCTCTGAAACCAGTGATGGGGGTGTACAGGTTGCATAGTAGGCAGGAGTGTAATGCACAGCCCCAGAACGTGCTCAGTCACAACAGGATATTGAGTGTTGGTTGGAGGAGAAAAACAGAAAACCCGGGAGCATGGCCAGCTGGCCCCTAAACCTGAGGACTCCTGTTTGGAGATGAGGATACACTCCAACTGGGATGGGTAACCTGTGGCTCTCCAGATGTTGCAGGGAAACAGCTCCCACCATCCCTGACTCTTGGCCATTCTGGCTGGAGCTGATGGAATGCCTTCCCATCAGATGTCAAGGAGATAAGTAACTATACAACCTTTAGAAGAAATATGAAGGCAGCCCTGTATAGGGGAGTTTTTTTAGTGTTTAGTGTTCAATTATGTTTGCATATATGTTGAAAGCTGCCCAGAGTAGCTGGGGTAACCCAGTCAGATGGGCAGGGTACTAAAAATAAAAATTATACTTATTACGGGATTTGAAGTACAGCAACATTTGGAGAGTGACAGGTCCCACTTCCCCTTCCCCATGCTACAACATTTTGTTGAAGGTCGTCACTTGGAGGGTCCGCTTGCGGTGGTGGTAAAATCTTGGTAATTTGCAAGGAAGTCAAAATAATGCCAAAATTTGTAAGCATTTTTTGGTGGGCTCTTACCTAAAGAGAAATCTGAGGAATATTTGAAGGAGGTGGCGGTGTGGGTTAAACCACAGAGCCTAGGACTTGCCGATCAGAAGGTCGGTGGTTCGAATCCCTGCGATGGGGTGAGCTCCCATTGCTCAGTCCCAGCTCCTGCCAACCTAGCAGTTCGAAAGCAAGTGCAAGTAGATAAATAGGTACTGCTCCAGCGGGAAGGTAAACGGTGTTTCTGTGCGCTGCTCTGGTTCGCCAGAAGCGGCTTAGTCATGCTGGCCACGTGACCCGGAAGCTGTACGCCGGCTCCCTCGGCCAGTAAAGCGAGATGAGCGCCGCAACCCCAGAGTCGGCCACGACTGGACCTAATGGTCAGGGGTCCCTTTACCTTTACCTTTCAGGGAAGAAAATACATGTAGGTATTTTGAGAACAGCTTAATTGCTTTTGATAAGTTTTGTGATACTTTTCAGCGTGACTTTGTGCATCTTTTTTTCTGCTGTCAGCACATTAGACTTCCCCCACCACTGTGTAATAGTGGGAGTTACTGTGGAAATAATCACGATCTCTTTGCTATGCCTTTCAATAAAATCTCTGAAAAATATTAGCTCAGCACTAAGTGGTTGTGTTTTTTTTAGTGGGGCAGTGAGGAGGAGGAGGATTTATTGATCTGGTCAGTTAACAAGAATGGCAGCCATCAATGGTATTCTGCTGGTGAACAATACCATGACCAAGACAAGTCCTGATTGAATGGACTTAATCTAGCCCAGTATCCTGTTTCCAACAGTGATCAGGAAGACCAGGAGCCCACAATCAAGTCCAAGAAAAGGAAAACACAAAATTATATAATAAAATACTCATAAAAGCATAACCTAGAATATCTACACACACACACACACACACACACACACACACACACACATACACACACACACACCAATTTACGTAAGAATCCACACCAGAAGCAGCCACTAAAAACTTGGCTGGATTATTAACATTTCCCAAATGCCTGGGAAAATAAAAATGTTTTGGTCTGTCCCTCAAAAAAATGACAAGAGTTGGTGCCCGGTGAATTTCCCTGATAACTGGGAGCCTACTACATTACTGTCAATTGTTACCCCACACTGCTCCCCCCCCCATCACTTTCCTAACCGCAAAAGGTCCATTTTTAAAAACGGATTTGTTGTGTGAGAACTCTTTAATTGAAGAAACTTTAATTTCGGGTATGCCGTTGAATCCCTCTTGCAAAACAGTGAGAGTTGGGAGGTGACCTATGTCTTTGGAGTCAGTGCTCAGTCCTTTGTCAGAACTCTTGAGCATCTTGGATATAAACGGCAACTTCACCATCATCTTGAGGGTTTAGAAATTGCCCCGTGTTAGGAGCAGAGTCCCCAGATGTCTGAAGTGCCTTAATTGTGGGGTATACGAAAACAGTGATTTAAGCCAGTTCACCAGTGCAGAGAATTCCTCTAAAGCACTCATATTTCTAACTTTCTACATACAGAGTTGTTATACTTAACAAGCATCAACTTGGACCTAAGCAGTAGGGAAGGAGGCATGCCAAAGCCACAAATCCTTTTGCTTAAAAAGATTGGCTGGCCTGTGTTAACATTGCCATAGTTATTATGTGATATAAAGAAGAAAATCACCACAACAGATGCTCTCAAAGTGTTTTGTATTGCCCCCTTTTCCTCTTTGCAATTTAATCTTGAATGCATGCAAAGAGAGGCTAAAACCTTGCTGAGAATGTTGCTTCCATCTGTCTCCTCCACCCTCCTCCTAGACTGAAATGATGATCCAAGAACTTTGGGTGACTGAAACTATTAACTAGAGTCTAACAGCAATCTGGATTCGCCATGTGCTTCCCTTCAAGCCCCTTGGCAACACAGCCACAGGTGAGAATTACATAACCGGTTTGATCCTAAATTCTGCTTATGCACAGGCTTGGCTCATCCCCTGGGCTGTTTGGGGTTGCACTGTGGAAAAACACGTTTGGAACATGTAGTTTGACCTCCAAACCACACATGGCTGATCCAGCCCAGGATATGAGCTGACGGACAGCTATAGGAGCAACTTTGCCCCAAGCCTGATCGGTCACATTTTCAACATCCATTAAAGTAGTAAATTAAAGGCAAGCAGGTTAACCGTGGTTTATGCAGTGGATTAAGCTAATGAGACCCTAAAATAATGATAGAAATAAACATCAAAAGGAAGCCAACTCGGAAAGTGTCTTCCAGGACCCAATTTAAGCTGGCCGCGATGGTGACAGCTTATAAATGAAAATGACAACGTAAACAGAATGTATGTGTGCTGCCTTAATTATGGGGTGTGTGTTTAAGTTCGCTTGCTGAGACCTAAACTGTGTCCACATGCTTGCCTTCATCATCTCCGACATTTTGTTTCTCAACACATTGCTCCTTGTGCAGGCGAGTGACTGCAGACAATGCCTGCATGAGATAGCTCAGGTGGTAGAGCATGAAGCTCTTAATCTCAAGGTTGTGGGTTCGAGCTCCATGTTGGGTGAAAGATTCCTGCATTGCAGGGGGTTGGACTCGATGATCCTCAGGGTGCCCTCCAGTTCTGTGATTCTATGAATGTCCCATGCCGTTGTTGGACATGTCTGGGTTATCAGCAGATGTGCACCTGTGCTGACCCCAACACCCCACACACTGCAGGCTTGCAATACATTCGGGTTGTTACCTTTTCTGCTTTTTATATAAGATCTCACTATAAGCTGAGTTAATGGTAAATCAATCTCGATATCCGTATAGTGAAAAAAATCAAACTGCCTAAACAGACTTCCAAAATCATCTGCTTCAGTCGGTGGAGCTGGCCTTTGGAAAGCAATCAGGTACCTTCATTGTACTTGTTTTTGGCACCTGCTAAAATCATTCCTGTTTAGACAAGACTACCCAGATGCTTAGAAATTTGAGGTGACTTTAATCTGTTTTCGTATTTTGTAGTCAGGTTGTGAATTTTTCTTGGGTTAAAGCCTCAGCGCCTAGGACTTGCCGATCGAAAGGTCGGCGGTTCGAATCCCTGCGGCGGGGTGCGCTCCCGCTGCTCGGTCCCAGCGCCTGCCAACCTAGCAATTCGAAAGCACCTCCGGGTGCAAGTAGATAAATAGGGACCGCTTACCAGCGGGAAGGTAAACGGCGTTTCCGTGTGCGGCTCTGGCTCGCCAGAGCAGCGATGTCACGCTGGCCACGTGACCCGGAAGTGTCTCTGGACAGCGCTGGCCCCTGGCCTCTTAAGTGAGATGGGCACACAACCCCAGAGTCTGTCAAGACTGGCCCGTACGGGCAGGGGTACCTTTACCTTTACCTTTAAAATCATTCCTGTTTAGACAAGCCTACCCAGATGCTTAGAAATTTGAGGTGACTTTAATCTGTTTTCGTATTTTGTAGTCAGGTTGTGAATTTTTCTTGGGTTAAAGCCTCAGCGCCTAGGACTTGCCGATCGAAAGGTCGGCGGTTCGAATCCCTGCGGCGGGGTGCGCTCCCGCTGCTCGGTCCCAGCGCCTGCCAACCTAGCAGTTCGAAAGCACCTCCGGGTGCAAGTAGATAAATAGGGACCGCTTACCAGCGGGAAGGTAAACGGTGTTTCCGTGTGCGGCTCTGGCTCGCCAGAGCAGCGATGTCACGCTGGCCACGTGACCCGGAAGTGTCTCTGGACAGCGCTGGCCCCTGGCCTCTTAAGTGAGATGGGCACACAACCCCAGAGTCTGTCAAGACTGGCCCGTACGGGCAGGGGTACCTTTACCTTTACCTTTAAAATCATTCCTGTTTAGACAAGCCTACCCAGATGCTTAGAAATTTGAGGTGACTTCAATCTGTTTTCGTATTTTGTAGTCAGGTTGTGAATTTTTCTTGGTTTTACTGTTTTATCTTTTGTAAACTGCTTTAAAGTTTGGTGGGGAGTTTTTTTTTTTTGTTTTTACAACCAACTATCAATGTTATGGAACAGATAAAACCAAGCACCAAATCTGGAGGCTGCAGGATTTGGTGCCCTCCCTGCTGAATTGCAAGAAATCACTACTAAATCGCGCAAACCTGGCTAGGTCTGGAATTGCACATCTAAGTGGGAGCTGTATGTATCATTAAGAGCAAAAGACAAACCAGCTGGATTAGGCCAGTGGCCAATCTAGTCAGGCACCCTGTTCACACAGTGGCCAACCAGATGTCAGCAGGAAACCCACAAGCCCGTCCTGAGAGCAAAAGTGCTCTCTCTCACTGCAGTTTCCAGCAACTCGCATTCAGAAGCATGAGCATGAAATTTATTACGGTCAGAGACCAGCTTGAGAAACACAAATGGAACCACAATCCCAATAGCAAAACAAACATTTAAAACAATATACAGTGGTACCTCATGTTAAGTACTTAATTCGTTCCGGAGGTCCGTACTTAACCTGAAACTGTTCTTAACCTGAAGCACCACTTTAGCTAATGGGGCCTCCTGCTGCCGCTGCGCTGCCGGAGCATGATTTCTGTTCTCATCCTGAAGCAAAGTTCTTAACCTGAAGCATTATTTCTGGGTTAGCGGAGTCTGTAACCTGAAGCGTATGTAACCTGAAGCGTATGTCACCGGAAGTACCACTGTACAACAATGGATTTTAAGTTTAAAAGTGTGATACGCATATAAACACATAAAAACTTTAAAATAGACTTCCTCAGAGAAATGACCCAAAGCCGCCCGTGGATCCGGGTTTGGGAATTTTCTTAACAAACTAGATTGAATCGGGGGGTGGTCTGTGCCTACAGATCTGTGCACAGAATCTGGCGACTATCTGGGTCGTCTTGTGGTTTTTGCCTAACAGGAAAAGATCGAATTTTTGCTTTACCGGGAGGGCAGCAAGCCTCTCCAGCAGGGGGTCATGGAAATCGTAAAATGGACATCTAAAAAAATATGTGTTCAGGGCTTCCCATATCCCCCAATGGACAGGCGCAGATTCTCTGGTCATATGGGACTTTTTTAAAGGATCCTTCCAAGACCGGCGAGGGCAGAGCTGAACATTCAGAAGCAATTATTGTGTCCAACGGTGGCAGTGGAACATGGGCATTAACAGCCCAATCTAATAGTCAGGGATGCGCATATGTTTCTAAAAAGCTTGGATTTAGCTGATTGGCTATTCAAAGAGGTAAAGTAGGGTGACCGCTGGGTTTGGTTCACCTCCTTTCCTCTCCAAACGACAGGATCAGCAGGGTTGTTTTTGGAGGCAGTTGGATCACAGCCAGCGTGTTTCAAAAGAGGGACAACTGGATTCAGGGCTGCTAACCAGTTTGTTCCACAAGGGTTATATACAATTTTGCTGGCAGGGTTCCAAACACAGGCCTTCAGCAGGACATCTCCAAAACTAGAGAGAGACAGAGAGAGAAGGGGGAAATCTGGAGGTTGTGATGCCCTTAAGGAGACAGTGCAGAGTTAATTCACTGTGCCTGAATACGATGCAGGAAACAGTTCTCATTGTTCCTTCTTGAACAATTATAGAATGTTACCAACCTAGATCAGTCATCCACCACCCCCCACACATTTTTTTTAAAATCAAAGGGACTTGCTTATAACAATAGCCAGTGCATACAATAAGTGAGCTGGACAAAAACAGAAGTGCTTCTGGGGAATTATCATATGTGCCCTAGAATAAGAGAACTGGAGATGGGAACTGCTGTTTCTCCTGACCTGGCACCTGCGATTCCAGG
Organism: Podarcis gaigeae; assembly: GCF_964106915.1. Classification (NCBI taxonomy): domain Eukaryota; kingdom Metazoa; phylum Chordata; class Lepidosauria; order Squamata; family Lacertidae; genus Podarcis; species Podarcis gaigeae. Next base: position 14,109,479 of record NC_139678.1, on the reverse strand, counting down.
ACAGCTGTTATAGTCAAAGAGCTTCTTCCCAGGCTGGTTGCTGAAGATCTTTCAAGGCATATTTATGAGCCGAATACCAACTTGAGTATGTTGTTTTAAAAGGCATTATTGATTCCAAGAAGATGAGTAAGCCTGCTCAAGCCATGGACTCTGATGATGCTACATGATGCATTGCCCGCCCGTGGCTTGGCACAGGTTCTGCCAATGATAATGTGTGGTAAATGAAGAGTCTTCTTCTGCAACCAATGGGCAAAGCCCGTGGACATGGTGTGATAATTCTGCAAAACACGTCTTGCAAAATGCACTATCCGTCCTACGCAGAAAATTCTGGGGTGAGTTGCAACTTGCAAAAGAAGCAATCCAGGAGATCGCCAAATGATTCATTTTCATTTTCCCTTTGTGATGCATTCAAAGCTTGCTTGGCCATGAGCACTAGAACTTAAATGGCAAAGTGATACCTGTGTAGGGTTTGGAAAGATTAGACCAGCTTGTCTTGAACTGATGGCATTTGGAGGGTACCAGGTCTGTTAAAGTCTGGATTAGTGAGAAAAGAGAGCTATGCCAATAAAAGCTGGGTAGACATAATCTTCTGAGCTGTGGTTTTTGACTATGCCAGATTTCAATCTTTAGGCACTGTCCCCACAATAAATTGATTTTTATTGTAAAATGTTGTCAGTAGTAAATGGTATTTGGGGCAGTGGCGGGGGCCACGGGGACACGAAGGTAAGGATGGAAGAAGCTGTCATTTTTTGAATCTCTGTTACTCATTTTTTCCAATATTAATTTCAGTTGCCCACATTTTGCAGCAATTTGCAATTAAAAAAAAAACCCCTCATGAAAGTTAATCAGCATTTTGGTGCAACTTTCTCGTAAAACACATTTTTATATGCAGGTCTGCAAGCAATTCCTCCTAATATATGCATTTTTTAAAGTTATGTTCACCAATATCTTCATTTTTATACACACTTTCGCCAAATTTATACATTTTTGTAAACACTGGCTGGAGAACTGTTTTGCAAAATTAATCAAAGCACGGATTCTGCAAGATAGCTCTATTTGGGTTCACATACTGTTTTGGACACGGGTGGTGCTGTGGGTTAAACCACAGAGCCTAGGACTTGCTGATCAGAAGGTCGGCGGTTCGTCCCATTGCTCGGTCATTGCTCCTGCCAACCTAGCAGTTCGAAAGCACCTCAAAGTGCAAGTAGATAAATAGGTACTGCTCCAGCGGGAAGGTAAACAGCATGTCTGTGTGCTGCTCTGGTTCGCCAGAAGCGGCTTAGTCATGCTGGCCACATGACCAAGAAGCTGTACGCTGGCTCCCTCGGCCAGTAAAGTGAGATGAGTGCCGCAACCCCAGAGTCGGCCACGACTGGACCTAATGGTCAGGGGTCCCTTTACCTTTACCTGACTGTTTTGGAAGGTGAACATTTGATAGATTCAGCTTTAAAGGCATACTGGATTGAATTTCTCCTCCATCTCTAGGGGAAGGTTTAGTTGGCCAAGAAAAGGAAGGCCTTGGGTTTACTCTTGCCTGCTCACTAGTTTGCCCTGTGTGCTTCTAGCACAGTGGCTGGGTTTAGATGTAGGTATCAAAAATCATGCCAGCTTGAGCCCTCCTTCCTCCCCATGGAGCCCACCCCTTCCTCCTCTTGTGCACCCAACTAAAGAGGAGACTTCTTGGTTTGTTACCTTACAGCCCTTTTCAGGAATTGAGCCTGAAGACATAGAGGCAAAAAGAATATAGGGAGCTGGGATCAAGCACATTGCCCTGAAAGTCTACATGTGTCTTTTCTACCTGCAATCTTCCTGCATGAAATAAGTATGTAAAGACATAAGAAGAGTTTGGTGGATCAAGGCAGTGGGCCTGTTTATTCCAATGCTTTTATAATTTGAGATGCATATATGTTCTGTGAAATTTATTTATTTATTAAAAAAATTAAAATCACAATGTAAAAGACATCCGGGTCAAAGGACAAGGAATTCCTCGCTCCTATTCCATGTACAAAAGCCAACTCAACTGGCACATGGTTCTTATTTAGACAAATGCAACAGGGCAGTGTTCTCCACTGTGTCTAAGAGCTGTAGGCTAGCTTTGATGGCACATTTCTGCTCCTGTCGATGTTCCTCCTAGCATCTTCTTAATAGCTGGGGCCATTGCTAAATTAGGAGCATTGATCTTTGGAATACTTTACACCCTTGAGCATTTTCCAAAGGAGCAGTCAAGAGGTAAAACACAATGTGTTGTGATACCTTCTTTAACTGTTGGGATCTTATAATAAAACTTGGTATGTACAGGACTGACACAATTGTTTGGTTGAAGTTCCAACGCCAACTCTATTCCTGTGCCTATTTTGGGGGGAGTAAGGGAGGGTGAAAAGACTCAATGCCCACTGCCGTGCGAAATCTGACTCTCTCAAGTGCTCTACTTTACTAGATTTTACTGCATATAGCAGAAGAAAATGTACACAACTCACTATAAAGGGATGGCAAACAGAAGGGAGACAGAAGACATTGGTGCCATCTGCCTAATAAGGCTTCAGAGAAGATGAATGTATATGAAAACTTTTGAATATGTTTTAATTGCTGGACAGTCTTACTCTCAACAAAAATCAAATCGATACCTTTGCTAAAAAGTCTATCTAACCAATGGACTTTATAATAGGGCAGGTTCACAGCACTAGGAAAAATAAATTTCAAGCTAGCAGGATTTCAAGATCTAACTCTTTCCATGGTGCTAATTTACATCAATTTACAATATATACAGTACTCCACTGGGGCTGCTGAAGTTATTGTTGAAGCTCAACTTCGTAACTAAGTTGGAGGCTATAATAAAGGGATTTAAGAGCACAAAAATAGGTTACTGACAATGCCAATGTTCAGCAGTAATAATTGCTCTCTTGTCAAAAAGGATTATATTGGCAAAAGTAAGCATGACATGTTTGCATCATGATCGGTTAGACGCATTTAGCACCACAATGGCAGCCTATAGCAAATCCAGATGTAAACAACCTGTTGAGGTTCTATTAGTGGTCTGGAGACAGGGCAACCCAGCATGTTGTGATTATGCATCTCCAGGCCAAAGTCAGCAGCCTCTTTGGGCCAGTTGGAACCCTAAGGGTAGCTTGGCAGCTGCAAAACCACCACTGCAGAGAGCAGATCAGCAGTTCTTTTCTCCAATAAGATAGCTGGATTGCAGTGGCCGAGTCCACAAGTCCCTGCCAGTCAGGGATGGAACAGAAAGTTAGTGTCTTTTCTTTGCTATGACTGTTAGAGAGGATTGGGGACTGAACTTGGCTGTTCTTCCCAACTCAACAGGTAATTGGTGCTTTCAGCGCAGACACTTCTGGCCTATCGGTTGACAAATACACACATCCATCCAGATCAGGACTAAAAGTAGGACAATTGACTGATTAAATAAACCACTGCTTTTTAACGTAATTAATCAACTAGTTCTTAAATTTAACACAACGTGCATATTTCCTAAAGCTTCAGTATAGGAGCCTCTTTTGAGATGCATTGCTACAAGAAAAAGCCACTGTTAATATTTTCTTTTTCTTTCGCTGTACCAATAACAGAAAAAGATTTTTCACTTGTATGCTCATGGGGTTTGAGCTGTAGGTAACTGAGCGGGAGCAAGACCATGCGGGTGTGTGTGTGTGTAGCTCAGTGGCTACTACTCACAATGGCCATGTTCTGCCTCTACTTTCAAAGGCAGTGTGCCTTTGAATACCAGTTGCTGTGGAGCACAAGACCTCCCATAGGCAACTGGCGGGCCACTGTGGGAAGAGGATGCTAGACTAGATGGGCTTTTGGTCTGACCCAGCAGGACCGAAGGGTTTTAGATGGTGAGCTAACAGGAAAATTTGATATACATGTAGGTCATCTTTGCACAATCTTGCCAGGCTCTTGACTTGAGCAGAACTTAGAAACATGGAAACCTGCCTTGTGACTTTTGTCCATTGATGCCCAGTGTTGTTGACTGTGACTAACGACAACTTTGTAGGATCTCAGGGAGAGAAAGGCCTTTTCCCACCACCTGCTAGCTGTGCATTTTGACTGGAGATGCCAGGGACCGAATCTGGGACTTTTTGCATGCGAAAGATGCGAATGAGCTACAGTCTCTCCTCACAGGACCACAGGAATTCGTCTAGAATGGGAACATGCTTCTCCCTCCCACTGGAGAGCCAGTGTGGTGTAGTGGTTAAGAGCGGTAGACTCATAATCTGGGGAACTGGGTTCGCTTCCCCCCTCCTCCACATGCAGCTGCTGGGTGACCTTGGGCTAGTCACACTTCTCTGAAGTCTCTCAGCCCCACTCACCTCACAGAGTGTTTGTTGTGGGGGAGGAAGGGAAAGGAGAATGCTAGCTGCTTTGAGACTTCTTCGGGTAGTGATAAAGCGTGATATCAAATCCAAACTCCTCTTCTTCTTCTTCCCTATGTATCTATGCAGATGTCATGCAACTAGGAGTCTTGTTTAGGTTTGAGAGCTATGATAGGCAGAGTCTCCTTAGAACTGGAAGGAGGCCAGCGGGTGGGTGGGTGGGGGAAATAGTCAAAGTAGTCTCATTGCTCAGGGTTTAGGAAACAGGCCAGTTAGTCAAGGTATGCTTGCTTACGGGATTAGCAAAGGCTTTGGGAAAAGCCATTACTCATCACCCGATACTGTTTCCCTACAGAGAATTTCCTACAGGGGCAATTCCCTGGGACATGTCATGCGTTTTTCTTGCTACTGCCTATCTGCAGCACACCAATCTCTGTAGCAACTGTTCCATGGCCCAGAAAATATGCTGCAGGGTGTCTGAAACTCTGCTGAAAGATTTGCTAAAGATCACAAGAGGCCATCCTGTGTAATCTTTAGGTTAACTGCCCAAGAAGTTGTGTTTACAGCATGGTATATACATTCCTGTCTCAGTGACTATGCTGGCTTGGGACATGGGTGGCGCTGTGGGTTAAACCACAGAGCCTAGAACTTGCCGATCAGAAGGTCGGCGGTTCGAATCCCCATGACAGGGTGAGCTCCCGTTGCTCGGTCCCTGCTCCTGCCAACCTAGCAGTTCGAAAGCACGTCAAAGTGCAAGTAGATAAATAGGTACCGCTCTGGCGGGAAGGTAAACGGCGTTTCTGTGCGCTGCTCTGGTTCGCCAGAAGCGGCTTAGTCATGCTGGCCACATGACCCGGAAGCTGTACACCGGCTCCCTCGGCCGATAAAGCGAGATGAGCGCCGCAACCCCAGAGTCGGCCACGACTGGACCTAATGGTCAGGGGTCCCTTTACCTTTACCTATATTACCTATATATTCCTGTCTCAGTGACTATGCTGGCTTGGCCATGTGCACAGAATGGAAGATGGCAGGGTCCCCAAAGACATGCTCTATGTGACATGAAGGCTGGCAATGTCAAGCCCGCCACATAGGAATCCTTTGCAGGTGACCGCACTGCCTGGAGACAGACAATCAGGTTGAGTCTGCAGCAGCACTACCGGACGCCTTCCTCTGCCCCAGCTGCAACAAAACATGTCTCTTCTGTGTTGGTCTCTACAGCCACAGCAGATGCTGCAGTTCTGCAACAGCTTGACCTCACCCCCAAAGGCGCATTCCTCCATGGTCTCCTGAGACAGACAGATGCCAACAACTAACCAAATACATTAAAAGGAAGGAAGGAAGGAAGGAAGGAAGGAAGGAAGGAAGGAAGGAAGGAAGGGAGGAAGGAAGGAAGGAAGGAAGGAAGGAAGGAAGGAGTCATTTCAAGGTGGCCCTATTTTGAACTGGTCATTGCGATTCAAAACCCCATGCCACCAGTACTTAAAAATCGGTGAAGTCTCCTAGAGATATATTATACAGTCCCCAAGTGGAATGATTATTATGTGCAGGAAAAAAGCAAAAAGCCCAAAGGTAGTTTTTCACAACTGATAATCATCCACGTCTGTGTGTTTACACCTAGCAAATTACATGCAGAGCAATCATGGGTGTAGCCAGGATTTTTGTTAGGGGGAGCAGAACCTCAGTTAGTTAAGTATTTTTATTGATCTAGCAGGGGGAGCTGCGCCTGCTGGCCCCCCTTGGCTAAGCCCATGACAACAATCTATATCCCTGCTCATCGACTCATTTTTAACATTGGCTGTCTTTTGAACTGAGGGAAGGCTGGATGCCCAGGAACTTTTGTTCCACCTGCTTACTCATTTCCACGTGAACCGAGATGGGATACACAGCTCAGTGGCAGAATGCCTGCTCTGCATTGCAAAAGGCCCCAAGTTCTGTCCTCAGCTTCTCCAGGGATGATTGAGAAAGTTTCCTGCCTGAAACCTTGGAGGACCATTGCCTGCCATTGTAGACTAGGTAGAGCTAGGTGGACCTATGTAGACTTATGGTCTTACTGAATTCCTATGAGATGCAGGCAATTGGTTGTTTAATCCTCTCTTCAACACTGGGAATAGCAAACCCCCTGGCTTTGGCCCTTGATTTAACTATTTATTTTGTGCTTCTATCCTGTATTTTTATCTTGTGAACTGCCCCAAGGTCTTCGAATGCAGGGCAGTATAAAGGTAAAGGTAAAGGGACCCCTGACCATTAGGTCCAGTCGTGACTGACTCTGGGGTTGCGGCGCTCATCTCGCTTTATTGGCCGAGGGAGCCGGCGTACAGCTTCCGGGTCATGTGGCCAGCATGACTAAGCGCTTCTGGCTAACCAGAGCAGCGCACGGAAACGCCGTTTACCTTCCCGCCGGAGTGGTACCTATTTATCTACTTGCACTTTGACATGCTTTTGAACTGCTAGGTTGGCAGGAGCAGGGACCGAGCAACGGGAGCTCACCCCGTCGCGCGGATTCGAACCGCCGACCTTCTGATTGGCAAGCCCTAGGCTCTGTGGTTTAACCCACAGTGCCACAATAAACAACAATTTGAAGGGTGGCATTGGGGCTTCTTTTAGTGGGGTGGGGTCTGTAGGTCTGCCTTTTATCTATTTAGTTGTGTTTTTAGGTTTTTACTGGATGTTTTCAATCTGTTTTGATGTTAAGAAGCTTTGGGTTTGTCGGTAACACTGGCAGTAAACAACTTTGTACACTTTTACATGGCTTGGTTCAATTCAGATGCTCTATGCATAGCGTGTCATGGTGCAACCTGCCTGCTGCCACAATCCCACCGCCTCCACCACTTGCATGAATTATCCCTGGTCCAGTTTGCACTACAAAAACTGCTTGCATGTTGAGCAAACATGTGTGTGAATGCGCCTCAACTGGTGAGCAAAAGGGCTGTGATGACAAGCCAGAAACTGTACATAGAATATGCCTCTGGATACCAGTTGCTGAAAAACACGGAAGGGTGAGAGTCTGGCCCATAGGCACCTGTCTGTCCACTGCAAAAACAGGATGCTGGACTAGCTGAGACACACGCCTGATCCAGCAAGACTCTTATTATGCTATTACATACACATGTGATTCAGTCCTCCATAACTCTGTTTAATGCCGGGATGAGGGACATCTGAAGAGTGTGTTCTCTTGTGGGCAGCTTCCTGGGAGCCACAGGCCAGTTGGTGGTATGGCCAGAGGCAAAGGTGGGTAGACTGATCTGCGTGACTATTACTTTTGTCCTGTAGTCTATGTTCCAGACGTTCTTACACCTACACATTCACACACACCCTCCATCCAGTAAAACCAGTTGCCGTGGTTCAAGGACACCAGACAAATGCATTTGGGGAGGATGCAGAACACAGATGGTTTGCCTTGGAGGGGGCGGGGAGAGCAGGGTGCCCTTGGATAGTCCAAGCGCTGGAAAAGGGGGACTTTGGGGTGCACTGGGCCTGGGAGACTAGGATTCAGGTTTCTGCTCAGCCATGAAACTCACTGGGTGACCTTGGACCAACTGCCGTCTCTCTCTCTTTTTAATCAATGCTTTTTATTGGTGTTTCATTTAATAAAAAGAAACAAAATACAGTAAAATTCAAAAATCATTTCCCCACATTCTTTCCCCACACTCTGCTGAGCATTGACTTCCCTCCCTCCCTTCAACAGGTTTTCTTATGTCAATTACTTTTCCACAGTTTCTTATTGTATCCAATCCTATCTACATCATAAGATTTATTTCAGTCCTGCCAGAGTCTTCAAATTTCTACAGTTATTATTTATCTACTCCATAAATTTACTCCAATCTTTTTGCTTCCTCCTGATTTCGGATTCTACAGGTCAGTTTTGCTAGTTCTGCATAATCAACCATCTTCGTCTGACGCTCCTCTATTGTGGGTAATTCTGGTACTTTCCATTTTTGGGCTAACAAAGTTCTGGCAGCAGTCGCAGCATACATAAATAACCTTTGATCTGCCTTTTCTATTTCCTCTCCCATCAAGCCTAGCAAGAAAGCTTCTGGCTTTTTCGGGAAAATGTATTTAAATATCTTTTTCAATTCGTTATAAATCTGTTCCCAAAACTGTTTCATTTTCTCACATGTCCACCGGACCAGCTGCCATCTCTCAATCCCACCTACCTCACAGGGTTGTTTTGAGGATTAAATGGGAAGTGGCCAAAATCATGTGCATTCCCTTGAGCTCCTTGGAGCAAAATACAAGTGCAATAATAAATACAGTTCAATTTAAATAAAACTGGAAGGTGAAGTGGGAGGCCAGCCACTAATACCAGAGGAGATATTGCGGGTGCAGTTGTGGGTAGCAGGGAAATGGTTCTGGGTATCAAATGCACCTCAGACTCCTTTCGAGCGTGGCTTGTTGTACAGTGGTACCTCGGGTTAAGTACTTAATTTGTTCTGGAGGTCTGCACTTAACCTGAAACTGTTCTTAGAGCCAGTGTGGTGTAGTGGTTAAGAGCGGTAGTCTCGTAATCTGGGAAACCGGGTTCGCGTCTCCGCTCCTCCACATGCAGCTGCTGGGTGACCTTGGGCCAGTCACACTTCTTTGAAGTCTCTCAGCCCCACTCACCCCACAGTGTTTGTTGTGGGGGAGGAAGGGAAAGGAGAATGTTAGCCGCTTTGAGACTCCTTAAAGGGAGTGAAAGGCGGGATATCAAATCCAAACTCTTCTTCTTCTTCTTAACCTGAAGCACCACTTTAGCTAATGGGGCCTCCCACTGCTGCCGCGCCGCCGGAGCCCGATTTCTGTTCTCATCCTGAAGCAAAGTTCTTTACCTGAAGCACTATTTCTGGGTTAGCAGAGTCTGTAACCTGAAGCGTATGTAACCTGAAGGGTATGTAACCCGAGGTACCACTGTATAGCAAATGGGGCCTGCAGCAAGATGCTGCAGCATGGAATGTTGCAGCGCAGAATGCATTTTGGTTATGTTCTCCTTCTACTGTTGAAGGCAGTGTAGCTCTGAGCACCAGCTGGGCGGAATCACAAGTGCTGTTGTGCTTGCAGCTTTCCCAAGAAGCTTCTAGTTGGCCACTGTGAGAATGGGATGATGGACAAGAAGGTGACCCACTGGCCTGATCCAAGACTCTTCTTCTGTTCTGTCCCTACTCAGGTTGACTGACAGCTAGCCAGCTATGCTCTATTGCATTGCGCCTCCCTGCCACCCAAAAACCAGCAGGCAGAGCTCACCAAGCATGTTCAGTCATCACTGCCCTGTTTTTGGGCGCCCCATTACAATCTCTATAGTTGCTTTTGCCAACAAAGGTCCGTATAGTAAAAGCTATGGTTTTCCCAGTAGTGATGTATGGAAGTGAGAGCTGGACCAGAAAGAAGGCTGATCGCTGAAGAATTGATGCTTTTGAATTATGGTGCTGGAGAAGACTCTTGAGAGTCCCATGGACTGCAAGAAGATCAAACCTATCCATTCTGAAGGAAATCAGCCCTGAGTGCTCACTGGAAGGACAGATCGTGAAGCTGAGGCTCCAATACTTTGGCCACCTCATGAGAAGAGAAGACTCCCTGGAAAAGACCCTGATGTTGGGAAAGATGGAGGGCACAAGGAGAAGGGGACGATAGAGGACGAGATGGTTGGACAGTGTTCTCGAAGCTACTAACATGAGTTTGACCAAACTGCGGGAGGCAGTGGAAGACAGAAGTGCCTGCGTGCTCTGGTCCATGGGGTCACGAAGAGTTGGACACGACTAAACGACTAAACAACAACAACATAGTTTGTTTTTGTCCTGCTGCAAACCTTAGGTTCTCCCAGGCTTTCTGATAGCTACCTCCCTTGTGTGGGTGTCACGGCGCCGTTTTGGCTACCTGGAGACCCGCACTCTCGCTTTAGCTTCTTCCTGGCAAGGGGAACGTGCGCGGGGAAAGCCCAGGGTGGAGTCTCCCCTTTAAAAAAACCCTCACCTTTTCCCCTCTCTCTCCCCCCCTCCTTATGCTTTAAGGAGCCACCCTCGGCTTCTGCCAAACCTGTTGAGCAGTTGCTCCCCGCCCGGTGACAAAACTTTTCAGCGCGCACCTGGCAGCAGCTGGGGAGGAGGCGGCGGCGGCGGCTGCAGAAACGCGCAGCGGAGAACAGGTTTGACTCTCCCTTTCTCTCTCTGGCTGCTGACGTTTACACCGCCCCAGATGATGATCGCTTGGGGAGAAGAACAACAACAACAACAAAAAAAGGAAAGAAACGAGCCTCGCGCCGACATCATCGCCCAACCAACCCACCCACTTGGCTTGCTGTCGTTGCAAAGGCCGCCTGGAAAAACAGGTCGTGGCAGGGGCGAGGGCCGCATTCTTGACTTCTGCTGCAGGGGACGGCGAAGGAGTGGGGCAGGTATATAAGGCGGGGCAGGTAGAGGTGCCTGAGCGCAGATCGGGACGGAGACGCTGCTGCTGCTACCTGCCTACCTTTCTACCTGCCTCCACCGGGAGACGGCGGCGAGCGAGAAGACAGCGCTGGCCACACACACACACACAGGCACACACACAGAGAAACTTTTACTTTCCTGGCACCTCGTGGCTCCAGCTCCGCTTTGGTCTCCCATGAGGATAATGGCATTTAAGGTGCTCAGTTTGCATCCGTCCTGGGACCCCCGCACGCCCCTCTTGCCTCTCCAGCCCTTCCTAATTACGCAGGAATTGGGCGCAGAGATTTTATTTCCTCCCCCTTTCCAAGGATCTGCTTGGACACCTCGTAAGTGGTTTTGTCTGCAAACCGCGCAACTAGCTTGGGGAGGGGGTGGGAGGGTGAGATCAAAAGGGTATTGTCTTTGGCCTGTCTGTGCTTTCTTTTTTCTTTCTTTCTCCCCCTCTCTCCCCTCTTTTGACTTTGTTGTCTTTTTTCTCTCGCTTTTGTTTTGTCCGGCTTAAGCAGGTCTCCGGAGGATGCAGCAGGCGGGTAGGGACACCAAACGACTCCTCCCGACCCCCCCTCCTCTCCAAATGATATCTAAGCCTGCTGGGTGCAGTGGTTCTTAACAGTTCAACAGTTCTGTAGCATAATTGTGAAATGTTTAGGACCACTTGACCCGGGCGGCCTGAGCATCGCCAGCTGGAAAAGGAGGAGGCGAAAGAACTTGCCCTGTGGACTTCAGGCTGCAGTCACTGGAGGAAGAGTTTCATTTCGAGGGAGGGGGACACACCGACCTGGGAAAGGACACCATCCGACAGCCACCGGCAAAGGCATCCCACTGAACGTGGCGAAGCTGCCCTGGAGATGAGAAATTCAGGACGGGGTTTGGTTTTCTTTTAACCCATCCCTCAAAATTTGTAATCAATGGAGTAAGCGACCAAGCAAAGAAATTGGGCTTTCCTTTCAGATTTAATAGGAAGCGAAGCAAGCGGCACTCAGGGATTAAAAATCAGCTTTAACGGTGTTTTTAAAAAATAAGTTTCCAGTCCTCATGGATGTCAGTTCTATAATATGGAGTAGGATAGGTGTAAGACATTCTATGAGAATAATTCCGCTGGTTAGTAAGTTAGGGGGTGTGACAGGTTGTTGTCAAATGGGTGAGAAATAGAAAGAGTGCGAGATTGGGAGGGGGGAGGGAGAGACGAGATGAGGACAAAAAATCCTGTTGGAACAATTTGGGCTGGCGCAGAGTCGGTGAGCAAGCCGTCAAGTCCCACAGGTAATTCCGGTCTATATCGAAAGGAAGGTGTGTTCGCCTGGGCGTATAGGACCAGTTCCCACACGCACCTTTGTGTGTGCCAACAGATTGGTTCAATGGCTGCCAAAATGAAAGAAGATAAATCATTCTGCGTTTTCAGAATGATGACATTTGCTCCTCCCCTCCCAGTTGCCTCCATGGCAAAAGTCACTAAGACCTCCTTTGGAAGGAAGGAATTTGAGGACTACAGCCTCAAACGCTACTTACCCTAGAACAGTTTCTTGTACGTCAGCCGGTTTCAGTGGAACTGCTTCAGGGTAAGTGTGTGTCAAAGTCTCCCAGGGCACTTGCCTGAGAACATTCCATAGGATTGGAATCCTGCATTCTCGGAGCTGCTAAGTTTATTTAAGCTGCCCTCCGATGATGACCTGATGGTTTGCTCCAGATTGACACCGAAGCCAGTGCAGGATTAGTGTACAGGAGATACACAGCTGCTTAATCATTAATAGCTGAGCCCTAACCATGTTGACACAGGAGTAAGCCCCACTGATTTCTGTGTAATTTGCTTCTAGGTAAGCACCCTTTGAATGGCAACCTTAGGTGAATTGGCTGGCCTGTCCGAAAAACAACAACTGTGGGGAAACCTTTTAAAAATGTGTTTGTGTTGTCAGACGCTAAACTCCACTAATGATTGGGACAGAATATTTAGGATGTATGTTAGAACCAAATGTTTTGCTGCTGATTTCTGGTGCTAAAAACTTTATATTTTATTCTTGTCTGTTTATTTTCTATCACAATTGCATAGTTTAAACAATAACAATTCCCTGAACAAATGCATGAACGTTGTATGAAAGGTAACAACCTTATGACGTGTCTTCTCCCTTGTTTGGGTCCTGTATTTAAAATACAGATATGTAATGATCTTGGCTGTAGAGAATTCACACATGTCCCATTTTAAAAGTGAGTAATGAGAGAATCCAAATTCCCAAAGAAAACTTGCTTATTTCAATTTTCATAGGGGGTAGCTGTGCGAGTCTTTTGCAGCAAGAAGCTACAAAGTAGGTATTGCAGAAACTAACAAATTTATTACAGTACAAGCTGTTGTGGATTACAGTCCACTCCATCAGATTTAGGAAGTATTATCCTGCATTGTAGGTACGTATATACATGGTTGGGTGTTGGGTTGGGGGAGCCTTGTGAACAGCGATGTCAAAAGCAAATGCAATGCAGAAAAATTCAGACAATGGTAACTGTCTTATTAGCAGTGGCCATTCACAAAAAGACCCAGTGATAAAAAAATTCATTAAAAATCTTTTAGATGCCACAAGATTCTTTGTTGCTCTTCTTTATTATAGTGCAATGCCCTGCCAAGTGGGAAGAGAATATTCCTCCCCTCCCTCTGTCCTTCCCGCTTTTTGAGCAGGTGGAAAGGTGTGTCCGGGGGGGGGGGGGACATTCTGCTCACCCCTTGGCAGAAGGCTAAACATGGACAGACTGGCCAAATAGCTTTGCACAGAACGCTGTAGTAAGTTTCCAGTTGATAAATGGTTGTCTGAAGTCATGGGCCTTAAATCAAGGCTTGCACAACTTGTGGCCAACTGAGACAAACACAATCCACTAAACTAACTCCCCTCCCCTTTGCTGCTTATATTGCCTGCCTGGAGCTAAGGGGGGCTGCCAATCACCTGTCAGGACACAATATATATTGCATTTGCTATGGTGACTCGCAATCTGTGCAGTGCCTACTTGAAACTCATGCTGAGAGTTTTCTAAACTTGTAGAATGATCCAGGGCCTGCCAGAGCTTAAATGTGCAGCACAATCCTATGGCTATGTAAATCTTATGTCCCCAATGTGGTTTCTTCCTAGATAAGAATGCAAAGGTTTTCAGCCTTGGAGTGGTTTCAACAACCATTCTGTTTCCCTAGGGGATCTGGAATTCTTTTTTTGTGGGGAGTGGATGATTTCTAACTGAGAGTCTCAGCACCCTCACCAAACTACAATTCCCAGAGTTCTTTGAGAGATAGGTTTGTGTAAATAACGTGCTTTTACCTTAGGAAGTCAGCAAAGATGATGTAAGAGGTTTTTTACTTGCTGGCTGAAATCTCCCCAATAGGGGTGCAATTCTGCATACCATATTTTTCGCTCTATAAGATGCACCAGACCATAAGACGCACCTAGTTTTTGGAGGAGGAAAACAAGAAAAAAAATATTCTGAATCCCAGAAGCCAGAACAGCAAGAGGGATCGCTGCACAGCGAAAGCAGCTGTTCTGGCTTCTGAGATAGCTGCACAGCATGCATTCACTCCATAACACACACACAAATTTTCCTTTACTTTTTGGGAGGGAAAAAGTGAGTCTTATAGAGCAAAAAATACGGTAATTTCCCTGGGAATAATTTCCACTGGAAACAATGGGACTTAATTCTCAGTAAAAATGCAAAAGCTTGCACTATAGAGCATCTTCCAGATAATTATGTACAAGGCTACTCCTTGCAATTCAATGCAGTCTGATGATAAAATCAGGGGGAAGGCAGGGCTAATGGAACTCTGTGCAGGAGCAAAGCAGTATAGGACTACAGCTGAGACCCTATACTCCCTTAACTGGGAGAAATCCTCACTGAAATCGGCGGGAATAACTTCTGCTTTACTTATTTATTTTTGGGAGGGGAATCCACATTTAAGTACAGGTTTTTAAATGTCTTCATGCAAAGTATCGATTTCTAGACACACTTTCACTAAAAATACAGAAATGGTGTCCCAACATTTGGAGAAGTATGAAATTCAGTGAGTGGTTGCCTATTTCACGATGTGATAATTTTATGTAACAATTTTCTTGTACGCTGCCATTTTTAAATAAATAAATAAATACATTCCAACACCCACATGACTCTCAAAGACTTAATTCCCTTCAAGTCACTGGGCATAGTCCTCAAGCTACTTTCATCAAAGCAGGTTGAATTGAAGCCGGTGGAATGATTCCTCAGTAAGCAATTTTAACTGTGCCAGCTTAATAGTTGCTGAATGGAAGCCCTGCTTGCCCAAGGAGTACTCAGGAGTGCACTTTAAGGCTCCCCGTTGTTCCTTCGCAGTCATTTCCTTACCTTACAATCATGTTCGGGATGAGCGGATCTGTTCATTTCAATTTCTTTCTGTTCCTCCAGCCTTTAGCTCCATTTCCCACATTTCCACATTGGTTTGTGATTTATTTATTTTTATTTATTTTTTTTTTTTTTTAATAAAATTTTTATTAGGGGTTTTTACATAATAAAGTACAAAGATAAACAACCTTTCTTTTATCTCAACAGAGTTTCATAACTTCTTTGGACTTCCTCACATCTCCCGTAGTGCAGGCCCAAAATCCGTCCCTTTCCTCCTTGTCCCTTTCCTCCTTTGATCTCAACGTAATCAAACAGTCTCTGGGCTTTTCTCTCTTTGTGATTTATTTATTTTTAAAGTAGCTCTTATTAAAATTCACCAGCCTTTTAGTGCACAATTCTCCTAAAATGCACGTCTCCTAAAATGCATGTTATGTATGCAATTTCCTAGAATATACACATTTGCAAAGCAATGTATCCCAATGCAGTACCTTTCTACACGCTATTTTCATGAATTCATGCATTTTAACACTTTTTTTTAACCTTAGCACGTGCATTTGTGCACACGTTACCTGACTTGAAAACTGCAAGGCAAATTTTAGAGAAGTGTGCATTTCAAATGATGTTTCAAAAGTGCAGATTAGGTAGATTTGCCTAGAATATGAACTGAATTGAATTTCTGCCCTATAGCTACGTCATATGATGTCAGGTATCAGGCAGTGGCTGTGGCCCCTGTGGCTGTGGCCCCTGTGGAACCCTTGCCAGGACTAATTTGGCTTGGAAGCTGGGGGTACATGGATATAGGATTCCCCATCTCCTCTCCTCCTCCTCCTCCTCCTCTTTTTCATTTGCAATATACTTTTTTAAAGGAATAAAAACATTCCTTTATCCTGCCTAAGAGATATTAACTTACACAACCGATCTGTTGGCCTCCATCTGCCTTGCGAGACAGTGGAGGACTGCACCTTTTGGGGGTGAAGTCAAATTGTTGGAAGCTTGCAGCACCTGCTGTGGCTGTAGAGACCGATGCAGGAGAGACATGTTTTGTTGCAGCTGGGCAGATGAAGGCTTCTGGCAGATCATTACTGAAAATATACATGCTCCACATTTTAATGCAAAAGCGGCAAATATCTTTGCTAAGACTTGGTCATAAACCTGCAACGGTTAAGCGCTTGGGGCAGGGAGGTGGGTCCCCTTTGATTTCAGTAGGAAAGCATAAGCACTTAGCTGGATCATGCCCATGAAGTGTCTATGGATCTTTAAATTTTGTAGATATAAAGGAACGCTTTGTTGATAGAATCATAGATTTGTAGAGTGGGAAGCCACCACGAGGCTCATCAATGATAATAATAATAATAATAATAATAATAATAATAATAATAATAATAATAAATTTATTCCCCGCCCATCTGGCTGAGTTTCCCCAGCCACTCTGGGCAGCTTCCAATCGAGTGTTAAAAACAATACAGCAATCTAGTCTAAAACCCTGAAATGCAGGAATCTTTTGCCCAACACAGGGCTCAAACTCACAATCCTGGGATTAAGAGCCTCATGCTCTACAGACTGAGTCACAAAGTGAATACCAAGAGTAAAGTGTGTGAACAAATCCAAGTCAGCAGCCTGGTTTCCCCAAAAGCATTTTTCCCCTCCTAAAAGACCTGTGCCAGCTGGTCTGGAAGATCACGATGTCTGTGGAACAGGCTGCTTGGAACAGGTCATGCCACTACGCTGTCTCACATCAAAAACAGGTTAGGTGAGGTTAACAATGGCATAATGAGTTTAATTTTGCTGGGAGTCACCATAGGGTGGCCCGCTAGCTGTATTTTCTCAAGCTCTGTAGCAGGCTGAAACAAGCCCAGTGAAATTGAGGAAAACACACAGCAGTTTTTCCCTTCTTTTCCAGGGGTTTGGCAAAGAGAAAGACGCACATGTTAGCATTCCTGACAGCTTCTTAATTGTCCATGATGAAAACATGGAAATGATCTTGCATGGGAAAGAGGAGAGGAGGAATCGGCCCGCTTCAAGAATCTCACAACCTTGCTGATTTCTTAATACAGTGGCTGTCCCCGAGTGCCTCCTAGGTTGGTTAATTAATTACGCTCCTAACTTCTGAGAGCTACACAGAGATTGAAACATCTCTGCTTGCAGGCTTACAGTCTAATAGATATGATGCAAAAGTGGCGGGCGGGGGGGGGGGGGAGGAAGAAAATGGAGAAATGCTTTAATCTAGTTACTAATTCTTACCCATTATATAATAGTTAAAATGACCAGACAGGGTGGCACCTTTGCATGCAGCATATCCCAGGTTCAGTCCCTGACATCTTCATTTCGGCTGAGAATATCCCATGTCTGAAATTTAGGAGAGCTGCTGTCTGTCAATGTCAGAACATGGAGCCATGTTCTGATCTGATATAAGGCAGCTTCGCATGCTCCCTATGGAGGGAGACAGTCCTGGGTGGGGACAGGGGTGGATGAAGGGGGGTGCGGTGGGGGCGGACCGCCCCAGGTGTCTTCGCTGAGGGAGTGACATTTGGCGTGCTGCCTATCTGCGACTCCCAAGCCTACCCCAAGCTGTCGGGGGAAAGGGGGAGCTGCACCGCTTTGCTGGCAGCATTCCCCATTTCCCCCTTCGTTTTGACAGTGTGATGGCCTGGCATTCGGACTCGGATGCTGAACCTGAGGGATCCCAGCCTGCACAGGATTCCCCGCCTCCAGAACCAGCTGAGCCGGGGCTGGGGCCTGAGCCTGAAGGGTCCTCACCCGTGCTGGATTCTCAGGTGCAGGCACCAGCTGAGTTTGCTCTGGCTCCTGAGGTGATGGAGGACCCATTGCCTGCAGGTGCTCCACTCTCAGCCCCGTCAGGGGAAGAGGAGGTTGCCTCTGGGTCCAGTAACCCTCCAGCCTCTCCTGAGCTGCAGAGGCTCAGGGCAGAGAGGCGGAGGGAACTAAGTTCCCGCAGGAGGAGGCGAGTCACCAGAGGATCGGGGCCGCCCTATGCCTGGGGGCAGATAAAAGCCGGCCAGCCCCAGTTCCAAGTTGCGGGAGCAACATTGTTGGTTGCTAGTTCCTGCCTGAACCCTGTCCTGCTTTTCTGCCAGAGCTCCTGACTCGCCCTGGCTCCCTGCTTGCATGCCTGTTCCTGACTTTGCCCGACTCCCTGCCCTGCACCCAGCTTCAGCTACTACGGACTGCCTCCATCTTGCACCTTTGACCACGGACCGGACTTGGACCTCGCCTCTTGGGAAACCCACGGGACCAGCACAGACAGCTTGGGAGAGGCTTGGGAGTTGTGGGTGGGCGGCATGCCGAAGGCCCGCCATGGGTGGCTTGCTTCACCCCTGGCTGCAGGGCACGTGCACCGCTTCGTGCACCCGAGTGGCTATTCCACGCCTGGGAGGGCACCCTCTGCCCCCTGCCCCCCTCAGTAGTGCGCCCGCCCTGGGTAGCGTGGGAATATGCTCCGCTGCTGGGTGGGGAGGAGCCAAGTGGCAGCTGAATGGATGCTGCTGTTTAGGGCCGGTCCTACCATTGGGTCACGGGAAGCAGCTGCTTCAGGTGGCAGGTGCTGGTTGACTGGAAGAGTCGCAAGGTGCTGGCAGACAGAGTTATGTCTAGCGCTAACCCTGCCCTTCATTCCCTGTTGCCCTGTTTACTCCCAAGAACAGCAGAAAGTGGGTTCATTGTACATGGAATGAATGGATTGCGCACCATTTTGTCCCTTGCCTCAGGTAGCAAAATGTCTTGGTCAGGTCTTGCTTCTTCCTCTCCTTCTTCAGCACGCGGCCGGATGGAATGGTTACTACCCACATGTCAAAAGCAACACCTTGCACCCAAGTGAAACACAGAAGATGTGAAGTCCTCTCCTCTCTCAAGTTGTGCTTGATGGTGATCTGTAAACCATCACTGAAATATTCCCACCCAACTCTGACCCACTACCAGCTCTTACTGTTTCAACATCTGGTACTTCTCCAGCACTGGTTGTTGTTTTTTGTTTGTGTGTGTGTGTGTTTGAATTATCACACCCCCTCCTACAAACAAAACAAAACACAAAGCCTTGACAGTATGAGAAGCAGCTTTAAAAGCACAGAGGGTGCTAAAATTAGAAATAATTCTCTGACGTTTTTATGGCAGCCCTACGTGAAGAGTTTTCCTTTCCTCTTCCATAAGCGGTTTAACCTTCACGGCATCATAAAGTAGATCTGGAGTCTTTGGGATGACAAGGAGAAATAAATCTAAAAATAATGTTTAGTTACCACATTTCATGCACTGGACAGCTTTAGGGATGGGGTGGGGGGAAACCCCTCATTAAATGTTACATGTTGCAGTCACATGTCCAATGTGTTAAGATCTTTTTCAATTTCTTTTTTTTTTAAGGTAAAGGTAAAGGTACCCCTGCCCGTACGGGCCAGTCTTGACAGACTCTGGGGTTGTGCGCCCATCTCACTTAAGAGGCCAGGGGCCAGCGCTGTCCGGAGACACTTCCGGGTCACGTGGCCAGCGTGACATCGCTGCTCTGGCGAGCCAGAGCCGCACACGGAAACGCCGTTTACCTTCCCGCTGGTAAGCGGTCCCTATTTATCTACTTGCACCCGGAGATGCTTTCGAACTGCTAGGTTGGCAGGCGCTGGGACCGAGCAGCGGGAGCGCACCCCGCCGCAGGGATTCGAACCGCCGACCTTTCGATCGGCAAGTCCTAGGCGCTGAGGCTTTAACCCACAGCGCCACCTGCGTCCCTTTTTTTTTTTAGGATGGACTAAAACCAATTTGCCATCAACTGTTTAATGAATTAATAGCCTTGTTGATGATAATGGCAGCTTTGCCCATGCATGTCTACAAGACCGACTGGGGATAGAAGAGAACTTAAGAACCTCCCTGTTGCAACAATCTGGAGATCTGAGGCATTAGACCTTTGAGCAATGGCACACTCCCCTCCGGAGGTTTCCAGCAACTGGTATTCAGAAGTATATTGCCTCCTGCTGTGGAGTGGAGTTAGTCCGCCATCTTATTTCCAGCAGCGACCAACCAAATGCCTAAAGGAATCCCACAAGCCCTCTCCCGTAGTTGCTCCTGAGAGGGAGGTAGTCCATTTGAGAAGGACTGGAAGCCAACTCCTATGGACTGAGGTCTCTTTGGCCTCCCCATAAAATAATTGAGCCCCCTCCCCAGTTAATGGGCATTGCCATTCAAATGGTATGTGTGTGCCGCGTCTTGGGATCTGTAAAGTGGGGTAGTGCTTACCTGGACCCCCAACATTTTATTCAAGTTGGCACCCCTGCTGCCTCTGAACCTAGAGAGGGTTTCCCAAACTTTGGTCTCTGGCTATTTCTGGACTACAGTTCCCATCATCCCTGGCCACTGGTCCTGCTAGCTAGGGATGGTGGGAGTTGTAGTCCAACAACAGGTGGAGATTCAAGTTTGGGAAACCTTGACCTAGAGCAAGAGTAGTTTACATGGCCTACAATTCCCATCAGCCACCTTGAGTCCCATCAGGGGGGAAAAGCAATGCATTGTTGACACCTGTCTGTTAACAGGTGAGACAATGGAGGAGTGTGCCTTTGGGGGTGAAGTCAAACTGTTGGAAGGTTGCAGTGCCTCCTGTGGCTGTAGAGACCGATGCCGGAGAGACATGTTTTGTTGCAGCCGGGGCAGATGACGGAGCCCATTCGTGTTGCTGCAGATGCACCATGGCCTTTCACCTCTCTGGGCTCCTCCCAGCAGACATTCCTCTTCTGGTCACTCATGCGGATACACAACTCGGCTGTCTGTTTCCAGGCAATGC
Organism: Podarcis gaigeae; assembly: GCF_964106915.1. Classification (NCBI taxonomy): domain Eukaryota; kingdom Metazoa; phylum Chordata; class Lepidosauria; order Squamata; family Lacertidae; genus Podarcis; species Podarcis gaigeae. Next base: position 14,088,636 of record NC_139678.1, on the reverse strand, counting down.
GGTTGTCTGCAAGGGATTCCCACACAGTGGGGTTAATGTTGCCCGCATTCACCTTTTGTAAAAAGATTGCATACGGAAAGTAGTTGGGCAATGGTGACTGAAAGAGCACATGGATTGAAGACTGACACGATGTTTTTCATGGCTCGATAATTACTGAAGGAAACCTCTTTATGGGTCCGTGGAGTCACATTTGTGAGATAAAACTGATATCACAGAAACCAAAATTAATGGAGCGCCATTGTATTATCTCCTAAAATTACAGGCTTGTGTATCAGTGTTCCACCTGACACCAGGCCAGATGCGCTAGGTTGACTTTGCATTGGGCAAGGACTGAGAGTCCCAAACACCTCGTAAAATCCCGACATGTCTTCAGAGAGTAGCTTATAAAGTGGCTTGCATTCCTTACAAATTGATGAGCTAGGTATCTCACCAGAGAAATGGGAACACCCACAGACTCAAAGTCAAAAACTGGAATATGTAGAAGGCAATTGTTTAGAAAATGGGCAGCATCTTTCTTAACAATGAATTCTGAAGAGTAGTAAGTCCTGTTCTAATTGTATATTCCAATTCCTAACTACTAACCAACATATTTGACTATAGCTTAAGCTGCTATGTCATGTATACTTTGTTGTTTAGTCGTTTAGTCGTGTCCGACTCTTCGTGACCCCATGGACCAGGGCACGCCAGGCACTCCTGTCTTCCACTGCCTCCCGCAGTTTGGTCAAACTCCTGCTGGTAACTTCGAGAACACTGTCCAACCATCTCGTCCTCTGTCGTCCCCTTCTCCTTGTGCCCTCTGTCTTTCCCAACATCAGGGTCTTTTCCAAGGTGAAGTGGCAAGGTGAAGTGACTGCCTTGGGCGGCAGGATCCACAAGGGCAGCAAATTGTCACAAAATAGCCAGCAAACCTTTGGGTCCACCAGAGCTCTTCATCAGGCCCCATGTTAAGCAAAGGAGCGTGGAGGAAAGGCTTGGAACTGAAGCCACAGTGTCTAAAAATTGGTCAAAATTTCATTTTTGTTGTGTAATCTTAAGAAGGGGCATGGCTATCCAGGGTGGAGAGTTGTCTGTCCAGCTATGAGAGTTGTTAAGAACAGTGTTTAAGTTTCGGAATTTACCATTGAGCTACTAATTTGGTTTTTTTTTTTTTTTTTGAAAGCATAGGCATAGAGCAATGGTTCTCAAACTTTTTTAAAAATCAGGGCCACACTTTCAGAATTTGCTCGCACCACAATTCAATCCTGTCTGTCTATCTCTACTCATGGATAAGCCCCACTGAGTTCAATGGGAATAAGAGTCAAACTGCATAGCATGTTTGAACCTGGATAGCTCAGTTGGTTAGAGCATGGTGCTGATAGCGTCAGGGTTGCAGGTTGGATCCCTGTGTGGGACAGGTGCTACCTCAGGTTACATACGCTTCAGGTTACAGACTCTGCTAACCCAGAAATAGTACCTTGGATTAAGAACTTTGCTTCAGGATGAGAACAGAAATTGGGTGGCAGTCATGCAGCGGTGGCAGCAGGAGGCCCCATTAAGTAAAGTGGTGCTTCACGTTAAGAACAATTTCAGGTTAAGAACGGACCTCCGGAACGAATTAAGTACTTAACCTGAGTTACCACTTTGCTTTGCAAAGCACAAGTGAGGATTGTCCTCGGTATTATTTGACGCTCTTGTTGTCATTTTGAAAAAGATAGCTATCCGCATTCTGCAAATAAAAAATATATATTTTGATATCATGCTTTACTATAGTATTGTCAGGGAACTGCCATCGGAGCTAGAGGTGGAGGCAAGGCTCCAAAGCGATGCTGGAGAAGGGCCCAGCAGGGAGAGAGGCAGCTCATTGGCTGGGGAAGGAAATCAGCGTAACACCAGGGGTAAAGGGGGGCAGATGGGGGAATCGGCGAGGGGGCTCCAGGATTCCTCGCTGGAGACCAGCGGGGAGAGCATGGGTTCTCCGCTGCCCACACCCACCCTGCGCAAAAGACTTCCGCGCAGGGAGAGTAGGCGGAGACTTGGAGTCAAAGAACTTCTTTGCTGGAAGAGGTTCAAGAAACGCCCACTGACGGATTCTGCCAGCGACTGAAACAGCCACGGAGTGAAGGGCTGTCCAGACAGAAAGGCTTTAACCAGGTAACCTAGCCAGGAGCGGCGGCAACCTACGCACGAGCAACCCCTATAACCATTACAAGTATGCTGAAATGTTTCAATGCGTCTTTGATTGTCCTTGAATCATCCTACCAAACCTGCCTTCATCTCCTGCGACACCCTTTGAGAACCACTAGTATAGAACATACTTAGAGCACCATTTACCAAAAATACAGTCTACATGAGGGATGGGGCAACTTGTGGCTCTCCAGATGTTGATGGACTCCATCACTCACCATCCCTGCCCGTTGGCCATGATGTTGGCTGGGGATGATGGGAGCTGGAATATAATAACATCTGGAAGGCTTCAGCTCAGTTGGTTAGAGTGTGGTGCTTATAACACCAAGGTTGCAGGTTGGATCCCCATATGGGACAGCTGCATATTCCTGCATTGCAGGGGGTTGGACTAGATGACCCCTGTGGGTCCCTTCCAACTCTACAATTCTATGATTTTGGATTCCAACTTAATTCTGTGCAGTCAACCACCAACTCTGGAATAGGAATAGAAGGTACTCCACCCATTCTGCAATATCAGAAACACTTAGACATGTTTGATGCATTACTGTATTTTAATATTTTGTTGGAAGCCACCCAGAGTGGCTGGGGAAGCCCAGCCGGATGGGCAGGGTATAAATAATAAATTATTATAATATTATTATTAGACATCCCTCCCTCCCTCCCTCCCTCCCTCCCTCCCTCATTCAGTTATGCATCTGAAGCTATCTACAGACAACCTTTCCATCCTAAAAATACGTGTATATAATATAGACAATTCAAGGTCAGTTAAAACAAAAGCTACTTAACGTATCTCATTCCAACCTCCCCCCCACCCGCTCGACACCCGTTTTTGGCTGCATAGCGCCACCTGCTGATAACTGAGGGTTAGATACACCACAGTGGACTGAAGGAGCCTTGCATTTGCTTTTCCTTCTCTGTTGAATCTTCCCTTGGAAGGAACTGGAAGTTTTCCTGCCCAGCTTTCCAAATTAGCAGCAATGATGAGACAAAAGAAACTTCCTTGCTGCAAATCCTTGACTCTTGCTTTTGAAGAAATTGCATAATGCACATTTTTATTTACTTGTTGCAATTTCATAGAATCATAGAATTGTAGAGTTGGAAGCTCTGTAATATCAAGCAGCAATAAGGGAAAGTAGGAACGCATCTAGGAAGTCAACTTTTGGGGGGAAATTGTATTAGATGTGATGTAATTTGACATCGATTTGTCAAAAATTTGGAAAACTAATAAATATTATTTGGCAAAAAAAAAGAAAGACCATCTTGTCCAATGCTCTGCAATGCAGCAATATGCAGCTGACCCATATGGTGATTGAACCCACACCCTTGACATTGTCAGCACTATGCTCTAATCAACTGTCAAGCACTATATAAATTTTATAAAATAAATATACTAGAGGTTAAGAACACAGGAAGAGTCCTACTGGACCAAGCCAATGGCCCATCTAGTCCAGAATCCTCTTCCACAGTGGCCAGCCAGGTGCCTGTAGGAAACTCGAACGCAGGACCCAAGCACAAGAGCACCCTGCCATCTTCCAGCAACTGGTATTCAGAAGCGTTAAGTGTGGTAGCCTGGCTTCCTGAAGAATAATGTAGCTGCCTATCTGGATTTTGACCTTTAATTTAAAAACAGAGAAATGTCATCTTGCTAGCCTATAAGGAAAAACACAGATGCAGTAATCTGCCTATCTGCTCACGGATATAATTCAATCACTTTAAACATATTGAATTGCCTGTATTTATGCTCTGGCTGTTCTGCAATGATTCCCTGCCTGCTTCGGCTCTCAAAACATTTAGCAACGAAGGAAGCTGCCTTATATGGAGGGAGGCAACTGGTCCATCTCGCTCAGTATGGTCTACACGGACTGGCAGCAGCTCTCCGGGATTTCAATCAGGGGTCTTTCCTGGTCCAACTTGGAGATACCAGAGATTAAATATGCATCTTTCTGCATGTAAAGCAGAGACTCTACCACTGACCTATGGCCCATCCTTTAAATCTGCATCCCTTACCCTGCTTAAAGGTAAAGGGACCCCTGACCATTAGGTCCAGTCGTGGCCAACTCTGGGGTTGCAGCGCTCATCTCGTTTTATTGGCCGAGGGAGCCGGCGAACAGCTTCTGGGTCATGTGGCCAGCATGACTAAGCTGCTTCTGGCAAACCAGAGCAGCGCACGGAAACGCCGTTTACCTTCCCACCGAAGTGGTACCTATTTATCTACTTGCACTTTGACGTGCTTTCGAACTGCTAGGTTGGCAGGAGCAGGGACCGAGCAATGGGAGCTCACCCAGTCGCAGGGATTTGAACCGCCGACCTTCTGATCGGCAAGTCTTAGGCTCTGTGGTTTAACCCACAGTGCCACCCGCATCCCTTACCCTGCTTACAGGCTTGCTAAAACCCTTGTAACACAGAGGGTGGTTGGTCTATCCAAGGGGAAGAGAAGAAAACACACACAAGCACATGCATGCGCACAAACACACTTCATCCTTTTATGAGTCAGTCGGCAGTGCATTTTTCCTTTTGCGTTGGGAAGTGCCTTATACCAAGGGTACACTCTTCTTCCATCTAGCTTAGTATCATCAACACTGACTGGCAAATTTTCCCCAGGATTTTCAGGTGGTGGTTTCTCCCAGCACTACCTGGACATGCCAAGAGTTGAACCCAAGGCCTTCCGCATGCAGTGCAGATGCTCAATCACACCTCATGCTTTCGCCGAGATTCCTGCATTGCAGGGGGTTGGACTAGATGATCCTTGGGGTTCCTTTACGATTCTATGAACCTGGCCTTATTTCAGACATAGGATATCCTTTTCTTTTGAGCTGGGCATGGGGGTGTATGATCCACTGGGAAGCCTTCTAATTATTGCATTCTGCTTAGGTTTGCCAATGCCCTAATGGGCTAGATCAAGGCTGTGCCCAGTTGGGAATGTAAGAAAGTGAAAAGCTTCTGGGAAATGATATATAATGAGATGAAAAAGATGTTGAAATATACATTTATAACCCCCCCCCCCAGAAGTATTTCTACTTGGCATTGTAGGGGAGGATATTAATAGACTGGATAATAAACTGTTTTTATATGCAATAACGGCAGCAAGAGTACTATTGGCACAGGAATGGAAGCAAGAAGAATTACCGACGAAAGAGGAATGGCAGACAAAATTAATGGACTATGCAGAATTAGACAAGATGACAGGAAGGATTCGAAACCTGCGGGATCAGAGATTCTCAGAGGACTGAAGTAAATATGTGAACTATCTGGAAAGCAATTGTAACCAACAGATTACGCTAATAGGATTGCAAGAAGTTTTGTAAGAAGGGCTATGTGAAATATTGCAGAGAAAAGTATGAAGAGAACTATTAGTGAAGGACTATTAAAAGTAATAGTGAAATTAAGGAAATGCAGATTAAGTGATAAAGATTGAAAAATCTTCAGATGTGGTTGATGGAAGTCCAAAACACTGAATAAGATGAGAAAATATGTTGTATGGTGTGTTTTTTTTTGGAAAATTCATGGAAAAATCAATAAAAATATATATTTTTTAAAAAAATCTGTCCAGTTTCAAGGATTTGATTTAGGACCAAAAAAATGGCAACTCCCAGCATGTGCTCAGCTGTTCTACACTCTTCTCGCTCGGCCAGTTATGTAAACGACCAACCCCATGTCGGACGCAGATAAGTAATTGATTGTCTGTAATAATTCTGTCGTGCTCTGCTCTCTCTGGGTTATGGGGGTCGAATGGCTGTTGTGTCATTAAATTCTCCAGCTGATTATGGGGGTGGGATTTCCTCCACGGCCCCGATCGATTCCCTCAAGGGCGGCAGCTGCAGGAGCAGCGCCGAAAAACCTGTGGAGCTGTCCAAAGTCCTGAAGACGCCTGCATGAGAGCGTGGAGCTATTTCCCGAGAGCAGCCAGTAGGGGGCAGCACTGAAACACACACTATCCTTCCCACTATTTCTGTGATATGGTCAGTTTTATATGGGGAGCAAGAGACGCAAAGAAATGGTCATATAATTATGTAGATAGTTGATCAAGCACCCATTTTGAGACATCACTTTTTAAAATGGTTGTGGAGCTCCCACATCCTCTTTTGGTGTTATCCCATTCTATCATCACAGTGACATCTGTATCATTCTGCTTCTTCTAAGCAGTCAACATTTTGATCAATCAGCCCCTGGGGATTTAGCTGGATGACCCAACACTATTGCACCAGGAAGCGGAGATTTTTGTAGCATTTGTCTGGAGAAATTGTCAAAGTTTGATTGCCTTGCCTTGCCTGGGATAGGTAAGGCCTGTGTGCCCATCAATGGTCAGTGTTAGTCCAGTCCTCGGTTTATTGTAGTGCTTGAGGACAAATCAGGGCTAGCTAGCATAGTCCCCTCCAGATTTCATTGGACTACAACACCCATCATCCCTGGCCATTGGTCATACCGGCTGGGGCTGATTGGAGTTGTAGTCCAAAAAGATCTGGAGGATAAGACAAGCTCAGAACTATCAGAACTTCAAGGACTCTGGAAATCCTTGCTTTTTGCTCTCACCTGTCCTTCCAGGTTGCAGCACAAAGGCAATTCGATCAGAGGTAATTTCAGTGTCATTTGACTGCAGAGGGTTTTTTTTAAATTGCAGAAGAGGGAGAACAGAAACCCAGCGCCTTTTTAGGAGGCGTAACATTTGCAGGAGAAGGCAGTGGAGCAGCCAAGCGTGCGAGGCACTCAGGCAAGCGAGCGAGGGTTAAACTGGCATGATTAGGGTGACAAGAAATTAAATGGAAGCTCGTGGATCACAAATGGCCTCTCTCTTTATGACTTGCAAATTAGATGGAAATTAGAAGCGCCACAACGCAGAGATCCCCGTGCCTCCCTGCCATGGACAACTGAGCAAAAGATTGCCAGCAACTGTCTTTCATTAGGGCAACTGTCAAGGCCTGCTTTCCCCTGACCTTCACCAACGGACTGAAGCAGGGATTTTTCAATTTGTTGCCCATGACATCGAAGCCTGGCGAGTCAAAAATCCTTTGCATTTGAATGCTCCTGGAGAATGAGGTCCACATTATCCCCTAATCGCCAATACCTAGCTTGGAAAACTGACCTCAGAGCCTCTGCTGGTTTAGGTGAAATTCATAACTCTGTGGTGAAACTCCTAGTTAAGTGCTTTGCATGCAGAAGATTGTAACTGTTGCATTTGTCTTTCTAACTCTGCATTATATTGTTGTCATGCACCCTGGGAACTTATGGTGATGGGCGGGTAAAATATCTTATTGTTGTAGGTTTGGTGGGGGGACAGCTTTCACACCTGTGATCCTGTATCCTAGGCTACTTGGGAAGGAAGGGCAGGATATAAATTCTAACAATACGAGGATCTGTGAGGTTAGAATCTGCTGAATTGGCCAGGCCAGTTTCTTTGTAAGATAATGGCCTTAGCTGGCCAGTTAAGTACCACCATTTATGTGTTCAAATACGTTTTCCTGCTGCCATAAATGGGGGCAACTTTCCTCACCCTCCACACCTAGTCGGAAGCAACATCTCCTTGCAAGGTACAACAGAATTTGGTTGTGAGTTTTGGTAAGCCAGGGAGACAGAGGCTTGTCTCTCACTGTGCTGGACACAAAACTGTGACTTGGGCTTCCTTGCTAACCCAAGAAGGAAGCAAGATCTGTCTGAGTGTTATTATTATCAATATGTTGTTCTTCTTCTTGTTGTTGTTATTTCAAAAGATCCCAGGGCGGTGTACAATGTTAAAAACACATTACAGTACATCAGTTATTGTTGTTGCTCTTTAGTCGTTTAGTCATGTCCGACTCTTTGTGACCCCATGGACCAGAGCACACCAGGCACTCCTGTCTTCCACTGCCTCCCACAGTTTGGTCAAACTCATGCTGGTAGCGTCGAGAACACTATCCAACCATCTCGTCCTCTGTCGTCCCCTTCTCCTTGTGCCCTCAATCTTTCCCAACATCAGGGTCTTTTCCAGGGAGTCTTCTCATGAGGTGGCCAAAGTATTGGAGCCTCAGCTTCAGGATCTGTCCTTCCAGTGAGCACTCAGGGCTGATTTCCTTAAGAATGGATAGGTTGGATCTTCTTGCAGTCCATGGGACTCTCAAGAGTCTCCTCCAGCACCATAATTCAAAAGCATCAATTATTCAGCAATCAGCCTTCTTTATGGTCCAGCTCTCACTTCCATACATCACTACTGGGAAAACCATGGCTTTAACTATATAGACCTTTGTTGGCAAGGTGATGTCTCTGCTTTTTAAGATGCTGTCTAGGTTTGTCATTGCTTTTCTCCCAAGAAGCAGGTGTCTTTTAATTTCGTGGCTGCTGTCACCATTGGCAGTGATCATGGAGCCCAAGAAAGTAAAATCTCTCACTGCCTCCCTTTCTTCCCCTTCTATTTGCCAGGAGGTGATGGGACCAGTGGCCATAAACTCTCTTTTTGTTGATGTTGAGCTTCAGACCATATTTTGCACTCTCCTCTTTCACCCTCATTAAAAGGTTCTTTAATTCCTCCTCACTTTCTGCCATCAATTATAAAAACATAATAAAAAGCATGCTGAAAGACAGCCTAATAATAAAGTAGTCATTATAATAGCAGTCCTCTCCCCTACACTTTCACAGGCTGTAGATTATTTAATAGCCATAGGCCTGGGTAAAGAGGAATGTTTTTGCCTGGCATCTAAAGACAGGTAATGATGGTGCCAGGTGAGCCTCTCTGGGGAAAGCATTCCACAACCAGGGAGCCACCACAGAAAAGGCCCGTTTTATAGTTGCCACCCTCTGAATCTCTCTGGGATGAGGGACATAGAGAAGGGCCTCAGATGACTAGCGCAGGGTCTGGGTTGGTGCATATGGAGAGAGGCAATCCTTAAGGTATCGAGGTCCTGAGTCGTTATAGGTCAACACTAGGGCTTTGAATTGGGCCCGGAAACTAACTGGCAGCCATTGCAGTCAGGCCAGGAGTGTTAATGCTGTGAGCTCTCCATCCTCTGCTCAGGCTGTGTATATGTGCAAGTAAAACCATATATCCTAAAAACAGTCTCCTCTGACCTTCATTCCAAGGAAACCAAACCCTGGGGAGAAGAAGAAGAAGAAGAAGAAGAGGAGGAGGAGGAGGAGGAGGAGGAGGAGGAGGAGGAGGAGGAGGAGGAGGAGTTTGGACTTGATATCCCGCTTTATCACTACCCTAGGGCAGTGTTTTTCAACCTTTTTAAGGCAAAGACACACTTGTTTCATGAAAAAAATCACGAGGCACACCACCATTAGAAAATGTTAAAAAATTTAACTCTGTGCCTATATTGACTATATATAAAGTAATTCTCTTGAATAGGATTCAAATAAACACAAAGAAAGTATTTTATAATTACTTTATTATGAAATAGTAAGTAAACAGAAATGTGAAAAATTATAAAATACTTTATTTTTAAATCTTTCAAATTTTTCAATTTTTCCCACGGCACACCAGGCAACATCTCGCGGCACACTAGTGTGCTGCGGAACAGTGGTTGAAAAACACTGCCCTAGGGAACCGCAAAGCAGCTAACAATCTCCCTTCCCTTCCTCCCCCGCAGCAAACACTCTGTGAGGTGAGTGGGGCTGAGAGACTTCAGAGAAGTGTGACTGGCCCAAGGTCACCCAGCAGCTGCATGCGGAGGAGCGGGGAAGCGAACCCGGTTCACCAGACTACGCGTCCACTGTTCTTAACCACTACATTACACCACGCTGGCTCTCAGAGTCAGTAGTGGAACACCTGGAATCTTTGTCCACTCAGTGGTCGGGGTGCATAGGTGCCAACTTCCTGGGCCTCTGGTTGCCTGAGCACCCACAAAATTCCCCATGAAGGGGCCAGGCACCCACAAATTTCAGTGCCAGGGCCATGCACTCTGCATAGTACCCACGGCCCTGGACACCCACGGTTGTGGGGCCAAGTTGGCCTGTCGGGGCACATGCCACATTGTAAACAAAATAAAACAGAACCTCCACATCTGCATTAGAATAACTACAAAGATTATAACAGCCTGCTATAGAAGTGCAGGGGGCCTTTTGTCTTTGACATCGTTAAAAGAACTGGGAGTCACAATCTACAGCAAATCATCCAGTGATCTCCCACTAGATCCCATTGTATCATTTGCCTACCCTTGCCCTAACAACCCTCTTTGCAAAGGCAAACCTAACACAATTACATTTCCATTAGGGGATGCTTAATATCACAGCCTATCAGAAAATAAAATAAAATCAGCTTAACCCTCGGCTTTTAAATCCATCCAGAGTGCATAAATATTACAGAGCCAGCGGCAAGAGATCAGGCTCAGACTTTGGCAGGCCTCCAGATGTTCTATTAGGGTTGCCAAATTACTTGCAGCCTGATGCAGTTTGAGCGCAGTTGCAGCATCTAAACATGGAGGACTCTTCATGGGGCTTGGCAGAATATCTCCCCCCCCCACTCTCCTCATTTCCCCCCTCCATGCACCCTCTCCACACAAATTTCTCAAGCTCCAGCATGGCAACAAAAAAGGTGGGCTGGGAATATGTCTCTGAGCACAAGCTTCCCATTCCCTAAAATGTTCCTTTCTGCTGCCTGATGCTGCCTGTCAGAGTCCAGGAGTCAGATTCCTCTTCCTCAGGTGATGCAGCCGGGGACTCCAAACAAGAACGGGAAGGGGACTCAGGCACTGCCCAGAAGCACTGCTATTGGATCCCTGCAGGGCCAGTGGCTTTCTGAGAATGGGGCATTGCTGTCCTCAGACTCAGAGAATGCCACTGCAGGTGGAACAGTGAGACCAGAGGCATCTTCCAGAAGTCAAACTATTAGGATGCTTATGCTGTTATTACCAGTATATAGGACTCAGACTCATTTTGCTTCTTGCTCAAGCAACATCAGAGCTCTGTGTTCCAGCCAGGAACCTCTGCCTGCATCTAACCTGAACCTTGCTTTCTGTCTAGTCCTTTTTTTCAGCCAGAGCACAGTTCTGCCACCATGTTGGGGGAGTGCTCCGCCCCCCCTTCTTGCCTTCACGTAGTTCTGAAAAGCCTGAAACGAACATCTCAAGTTAAAACGGCCTCAGTCCGGTATACCTGAAGGAGCGTCTCCACTTCCATCATTCTGCCTGGACACTGAGGTCCAGCGCCGAGGGTCTTCTGGCGGTTCCCTCACTGCGAGAAGCCAAGTTACAGGGAACCAGGCAGAGGGCCTTCTCGGTAGTGGCGCCCGCCCTGTGGAACGCCCTCCCACCAGATGTCAAAGAGAGAAATAACTACCAAACTTTTAGAAGACATCTGAAGGCAGCCCTGTTTAGGGAAGCTTTTAATGTTTAATAGGTTGTTGTATTTTAGTGTTTTGTTGGAAGCCGCCCAGAGTGACTGGGGAAACCAAGCCAGATGGGTGGGGTATAAATAAATTATTATTATTATTATTATTATTATTATTATTATTATTATTATTAACAGAAGCTGATCAGCATGTGCAAGTCTACACTTTTTGTTTTAAAGATCTGTGACTCCCCCAAGCTCGTAACCCCTCCTAGCCACAATTTGTCAAGCTCCAGGGTGGGGTCAATTCATGGGCGTAGCCAGGGGGGACAGGGAGGGGCAGCTGCTCCCCAAACAATAAAAATCAATTGCTAACTGAGGTTCTCCCCCCCCAAACAAAAATCCTGGCTACGTCCATGGGCCAATTCAAATGTCCTTTTCTTCAATCCGTCTCTTGTGTAGCAGCAGTGGTTTTTAAGCTGTCCAGCCAGACTAGGATGCCCTAGTCATCCGCCTGAATCTAAGAGAATGAGAGAGGCAGAGATGCATTTATTTGACCTGCTCCAGAACCAGGGGTGACCCCCCCCTATAACCAGCTGGATTGCCATATTTTTTAGCACCTCTGTGGGCGGTGAAAGTTGTCAAACCGGTATTGGTTCAGGGCTGCCTCGAGTTACCTGGCGACTTACCATAACAACTTCATGGTGAGTTCCCACACCTGTTTTTCTTGAAAAGAGCACTGCTTGTTCCCATCTTGAGCTCTGATTGAGTGCAGAGCAGAAGCATAGCAAGGTCAGGTGGTACCAGGTACGGAATTTTTGTTTGTCACCTCCCCCCCCCCACATTGATGGCTTGGGGTAGGCATGGGAGCCACGGCTGGGTGGCGCCATATGTCACCCCCCTCAGTGATGGCATCCAGGACAGTCCACACACCCCGCGTCCCCTTCCTACACCTCTGGTGCAGAGCAGGGGCAGGTGTCGTCTTGTGCTCCTATTATTATTATTATTATTGGCAAGGAAGGCAAAGGGATTCAGGGCTCTCCTGAATCTGCTGGAAGTGTACTCTGCGAAGGAGCGCAATATGTGCACATTCTGTGTTTTAACATGCAAGGGATCAGGCCCTGAGCTTTTTCTAGGGGTGCATCTTCAAGCTTCAAGCCTGTTTAGTTAGCCAAGCCCCCTAAGATAGGACAGCTCCAGCTGAGACCCAAATGACACACATATGTTAAGCTACTGATTGAGGAATCACACTGATCCATGTTATCTAGTGGATTAATCAACTAAACCGGTAAATTGCAGCAGCATCCATTTCCCCCTCCTTGATGCTTCTTATCCCTGGAATTCGAGGAAGAGCCACAGCTCAGTAGTGGAGCAACTGCTTGGCATGTAGAAGGTACGTTCAATTTTTAAAAGAGAGTTGCTCATTGGTGATCCTTTTCAAATTACATTTACTGTTAACTATGAATGAACTTGTCTGGGTTCCCAAGTTCTCAGATTTCCCCCACATTTTGTTCTCTATTTAGTGTGGCAGCACTGACACTTTGGAACTCCCTGCCACTTGATATTAGGCAGGCGCCTTCACTGCATTCTTTTCAGTGCCTGATGAAGATATTCTTATTTAGATAAGCCTACCCAGATGTTGCAGAAAGCTTTAATTGGTTTTTAATCTATTTTCTCTTCTGGCTTCATCTTTCTGTTTGTTTTAAATTGTGCTTGCAAATTTCTTAGTAACAATTTTAGGGTTTTATCTCTTTTGTAAACCGCTGTGAGGTTTTCTCTACAACCAAGTGGTATATAAATTTTATGGAGCGAACTAAAATAAAATACGCAACACTATTATATAATCAAAACCATATTAACAGGATAGCTCAGCTGGTCGAGCATGAGACTCTTAATCTCAAGAGTCGTGTGTTTGAAACCCACATTGGGCAAAAAGATTCCTGCATTGCAGTGGGTTGGACTAGGTGACCCTCGGGGTCCCTCCAGCTCTTATGACTCTGTGAACAGCAATGCTGAACATTTCCACTAGCTGCAAGAGGGTCAGTATTAATGAATAATCGAAATATCATTTAGATAACGTGATCTAGGTCCATCCTTTGAAGCTTCCCATCCTTTTGAATATGACATAAGCGCTATTTTGTAAACCGCTTGATCCCACACAAAGACACAAAATTATTATTTTTTATTATTTATTAAATTTATATGCCACCTGTCCTCCAAGGAGGACATTGTTCTGCTCCCCATTTCATCCTCACAATGACCCTCTGAAGTAAGTCAGGCTTAGACCGCTTGGCCCAAGGTCACCTAATACACCGCAATAGTTTTTAAAGAAAATAAACAATTGTTTATATCTCTTACAGAGAACCCCTGTACATGTGCACTAAGAAGTAAGTTCTACAGAGTGTGAGGGAGCTAATCTCCAAGTAAGAAGGTCCAGAACTGCAACCATTAAGTCTCCAGGATAATATGTATATATATAAAAATCAACAACTGTCCATACTAAATTATTACTCTGTCTTAGGGAATGCATTCCGCTTGGCGGAACTCAACAGCAAGGGGAAAAATGTCCTCGTGGACATTCATGTGCTTCCCATTATCATGTTATTTAAAGGTCTGATCGTGTCAGGTAGACAAGTGGAGGAAAATGTTATGCCTGACAAAATGCTTATATTTTTCCGGTTGGTATTAATGAGAAGCTTGCCTGGGGCCATTTCCCCCAATCTCAAAGGGCAGCAGATGCAAAAGGGGAAAAAAATATGAAATCCCCGGGGATGAGATCTTGGAAATTTCATCAGCGTTCATGGGTGACCTAGCCTTTTCAAGCACAATGATAGACTTGATAAATCATCTTTACAACGAATTCTAATTATCGTTTATGTGGCCTGGGCACCTCTTGAAAAAGCAAGGAATCCGACATCTAGGCATCCACGTGGGTGTCAGAAGTTGTTTGTCCCTGCGCCTCCCTTTGCGGATTTCTCCGGGCGGCATTAACCCCGCGGTCCCGGCTATGTAGGAGTCAAACTACTCTATTAAGTTACACAACTGAGCTAAATTCAATTCTTTCTCCCCCACCCACCCACCCTCCTCGCCCCTCTCTTTCTCCCCAATGAAATTACATGCTGTGGTGTATAAGATAGGATTAGAAGTATAACATTATAGCAATTAATACTATAATGCCTCCATGATTAGTGTGCTACATTGAATTTCATGGATTTTGCTCAGTGTTGCCTAGATTTCCCTTGGGTCCTGTAGACCAAACCTTTGTATTCTTAGTAAATTAAATGGTAAAAAAGGGGGGGGGAATCACAGCAATATATTCAATAAATTCAATATCAGCTGCAAGACACGGCAATAAATATATCCATTACAGCGAGTATTATATATAATAGGGCTGGGCTGAAACGGCTTCCTGTTTTTTAGGAACTTCATTGGCAGTTTCAAAAGATGTGTCCCTTGTTGGCTGGATGTCTTTGGGTCTGCATATGGAATTGTTCTCCTGCTCCTTTGCAGAGACCTCTTTTTGCTTTGCTTCTCAGTTGACTTCATTTGCCTTCAGTGATGTCACCATAGCCAAATCTGATTGGCTGTACAGCATAGTGAAGTCTGACCTGCTGGGAGCCTGAGGGTCCCGTTCCTGCCTCTCTCCACCTGGTCCAGGGTGGGGCCTGGCAGGCTTCATAAGAACTGCTGCCCAGAAAGGACTGGGGTATTTGGGGAAAGTTTTGTCAGGAGTTTTTGCTGTTATTGATATTAATTTTTATGTTTATTTTTCCCCCATTCTTTATACTCACACTTTCATCCAGGGATGTCAAATAACTTGCAAAAAAACCATTCAATCGAAAATCTAACAATAACATGCATCAAAATCACCCTCCTATTAGTTATAAATAACAGTAGAGTGGTACCTTGGGATGCGAATGGGATCCTGTTCGCATCCCGAACGGAACGCAAGATGTGACAGTGTGTCTGCACGTGCGCGGGTTGCATTTTGGCACTTCCACGCATGCACGTGACGTCATTTTGACCGTCTGCGCATGTGTGAGCGGCGAAACCCAGAAGTAACGCGCTCCGTTACTGCCAGGTCGCCGCGGAGCGCAACCCGAAAGCACTCAACCTGAAGTGTATTTATCCCGAGGTATGACTGTATATACTTTTGCCCCTACTCATTTATCCTAATCCCTCCTTCTTCCCTCCCCTTTAACCCCTCCCCCAAAAAACTTGTTTTCTCTTCAGATCTTTATTTTTTCCCCCCAATAGATTTTTATTGAGATTTTAAAGGTTACAAAAATAAAAAATAAAGAACATATCAATTTAAACAGAACAAAATAAAAATACAGAACAATACAAGAACAAGAGAAAATTGCAGATAATAATAAAAAAACACAAAAGCAAATCAATCCTTTACATAACTTTCTTTCCTTTGCTTATTTCCTTGACCTCCTCACACCTCCCTTTTTTGTATTATAATTCAATTAGATATTTCAGCAAATCCTTTCCATCTTTGTTTTTATCCTAATGATTTATCTTAATATACTATAATTTTACATTCTCTTCTTTCACCAATTAACAATCCATTTTTACTTAATCCTTTATATCATTTCTGCTAAAACCACATTACTTCATACCAACATCCTTCTAACATTCCTTAATTTTACAATGTTTCTGTAGATAAACTTTAAATTTCTTCCAATCTTCTTCCACCAACTCTTCTCCTTGGTCTTGGATTCTGCCAGTCATTTCCGCCACTCTCTTCAGATCTTTAACCATGTGCACAGATTATTCATTCTAATTTGGATGCTTGGGTTGGCTC
Organism: Podarcis gaigeae; assembly: GCF_964106915.1. Taxonomy (NCBI): domain Eukaryota; kingdom Metazoa; phylum Chordata; class Lepidosauria; order Squamata; family Lacertidae; genus Podarcis; species Podarcis gaigeae. The sequence continues at coordinate 14,072,429 of NC_139678.1, read as the reverse complement.
CCCCCCCCCCCCGTGCTATCCAATTCCTATAACTTGTCCATTTATTCAAAACCTTTTGACATTTGTTTCCCCATGTATCTTCCGTCATTACCAGTTCAAATATATCAGATTGTATGTATTCAAAAACATAGTCAGTCCATTTTTCCATGCTCCATTTATCCTTCTCTTTCCATCCTAATGCAATAACAAGCATACCAGCTAAGATCGTAATTTTATACCAGCTTTGCTCTTTTCTTTCTATTTTACTATTGATATTAATTGTTTGTATCTTTATTTTCATGTGGAACTTGTTCAGTTTGGTTATGCAGTTTTTGATGTGTTTTATTTATTTTTATGACTGCTTTGCTGTGTTTGTAACTATGTAGATCTTTTCATATTGTACGCATCCTTGTTTTAACTGTGGAAAGGCAGCATAAAATAAAATGATGATGATGATGTAAATGAAGGCAGGGATTACACATGGCTCATCTAGGAAGTGTGGTGGTGTCAGAGCCCAGCCTGATCATGGCTCTGGGGAAAACCTCTCCCAAGGAAGAAGAGCGCTACCCTGTGGAGACCTCCAGGACAACTAGGGCCTAAAGGTAGGGGAGAAACTTGATTCAGTTTGCATGTAAAGGTGACTGTACCTAACTCACACTTTCTGAAGCAGTACGCAAACTGAAACACAGCCTTCAAAAGCTGTACTTCTCTGAATTTGGCGGTGCAGTTGTCTGGCCAAGTAACATGCACAAATAATGCACCTACAAGAGCAAAGTGTGCATATAAATGTGTATATTAGCTAAAATAATGCGGGGGGGGGGATCATTATACTAGGGGAAATTGCTTTCAAAAATGTGTTTATCTGGAAATATTCATACTAAAATGCTGATGAATTTTCATGAGACCTATAAGCAAACAAACAAATCATCCACTGGTGTGGAAATGTGGAGAACTGGACTTAAGATTGGGAAACTGAGAAATGGAGAGAAACCAAGATGCTCAGATTCCTCGTCCCTATGGTGAGAGGGCCTGCTGTTACAGTAGATTAGCCCAATGTTCCCAGTCCCACAGACGCCTTCCTTCCACCCAATGCCACCAGACACTCTGCCTGGACTCCTGTATTTATTTATTTATTGAATTTGTGTACCACCCTCCATCTGTTGATCTCAGGGTGGTTCACAACTTAAAAATACAAGATAAAGGACACAAAACCAAAAACAAGCCAATAACCAGCTCCCCACCCCCTCCCACAACACATTTAAAAGGCTATCAGATGTTGATCGGCCAAAGGCCTGGTTGAAGAGGAACGTTTTTGCTTGGCACCTAAAGATGTATAATGTACCGCATTTTTCGCTCTATAAGACGCACCAGACCATAAGATGTACCTAGTTTTTGAAGGAGAAAAACAAGGAAAAAAATATTCTGAATCCCAGAAGCCAGAACAGCAAGAGGGATCACTGCGCAGTGTTCTGGCTTCTGGGATAGCTGCACAGCCTGCATTCGCTCCATAAGACGCACACACATTTCCCCTTACTTTTTAGGAGGGAAAAAGTGAGTCTTATAGAGTGAAGAATACGGTATGTGCCAGCTGAACTTCCCTGGGGAGAGCATTCCACAAGTGGGGAGTCACTGCAGAAAAGGCTGTTCTTGTGTCCCCATCCTCTAGATGTATTGTGGTGGGAACTCACAAGAAGGACCTCAGATGGTGATCACAGGGTCCAGGTAGTTTTCCTAGGAAGTTTCCAAACCTTCTTCAGAGGCAGTCCCAAGTATAATGTGTTGTAGCAATCTAACATAGAGGTCACCAGAGCATAGACAACAGAAGTTAAGCTATCCCTGTCCAGATAAGGATGCATCTGGGCCACCAGCTGAAGTTGATGGAAGGCACTCTGCACCACTGAGGCCACCCAAGACTGAAGCGATAGCAAAGGACCCAGAAGGACCCCCCAAGCTACATACCTGTTCCTTCAGAGGGAGTGTAACCCAATCAAGAGTGGGTAACCCAGCTTTTATGGATCCTTATAGAGGGTCCATCATCTAGTGGAAGGACTGTAGCTCAAGAACAGAGCATTTGCCTTGCATGCAGAAGGTCCCGGGTTCAACATCTGGTTTGTCAAGGTAGACAAACCTTAGCGAAAGCTGCCTGAAACCTTGGAGAGCTGTTTCCCATCGGTGTAGACCAGTGTTTCCCAAACTTGGGTCTCCTGCTGTTTTAGGACTACAACTCCCACCAACCCTAGCTAGCAGGTCCATTGGTCAGGAATGATGGGATATGTAGTCCAAAAACAGCTGAAGACCCAAGTTTGGCAACTCCTGGTCTACACTGATGGTATATACAACACTAAGCTAGATGGATCCTAGAACAGTGGTACCTCTAATTGCAGACTTAATCCGTTTCGGGGTGCCGTTTGCACCCCAAAAAGTGCCTCTTCTGCGCATGTGCAGGTGGTGAACCCAGAAGTAAAGACTTCCGGGTTTGCTGCGTTCATAAGCTGAAAGTCCGTAACAAGAGCGGAACTCAACACGAGGTATGACTGTATCATAGAATTGTAGAGTTCAAGGTGAGCCCAACCTCCCGCTATGCAGGAATCTCAACATGCGGTCCCCCATCCAATTTGAAACCAAACCAGACCCTGCTTAGCTTTGCAGTTTTATTGCAGAACTATGACCAGCTGTGCATATAAGCAGCTTCCCTAGGAAGCCCAAAAAACTGTACAGGAGAAAAACATCAGCCTGCTCATTCAAGGTGCCTCCTTCCTCTAACTTCCCCCAGGGATACTCTCTAGGACGCCCAAGAAGAATCCTCAAGGAAGCACCAGAGTGTCAAATGGAAATCTCTCCTGAATATTGTAGTTTTCAGTGCGGTGCTTTTAGTAACAGACCATCTGCATAGCTGCTACTAAGCCTTGCCTTGCAGCGTTCTTAAATGACCGTGGGGCGTTCAGGGAGTATGAGCACTCCACCCAACGCTCCAAACCAGACTCTAAAATGTGTGCTATACTAAACTGCCACTTATTATAGGAAGGTGGTATGCAAAGGAGCCGGGAAGAGATCTATCCCTTTCCGCCAGTGTGCAAGAATTCAGCAATCCTAGCGCCATTCCCTTGACCTATAATGATTTGGAGACAGAAGTATATGGATCCCCTGGGTATAAAAAGCCCTGTACTCCTCGCCCTTTGAGCCACTGGGGTCACCTGGGACGTGTAGCTAGGCCATTTGCTTGTTTATCTCGGACGGGTTTGAAGTCTTTGTGGGCAGTCAGCAGCCGGGACTGCCTTGCTTGCAATTTGTGGGTGGCATTGGGAGGAGAAGGGGGGGGGGCTGAATCCAAACACCCCTCCCAGAGAGAGGCCTGCCAGAGATGTGAGCACCCCGTTCCCCCCACCCACTCCGCCTTTCCATCTTCGGTTTTGCCATTCCCAAGATTTGAGACCTCCCCCCCCTCAAAGAGGCCTTTAAACCAGGGGAGCCTTTTATGAAGGGGCCCTGATGGAAATTCGGGTGGTTATTATTAAAGATACAGTAATGGCTGTCTGGTTATCTGCAGCGAGGCCTCTGCGGGGAGGAGATAAGATATTTATTAAGAGACCTGCTTTAACGCCCAAGGATCGCTTTCAGAGGGCCCAAGAAAAATGGACTTTATCTAGTCCATTATTACGTACAATCGCCTGGGTGGATGTTTTACTTCAGTTTGGACACCCTGAATGAAAGCTAATAACTTTCCCGTTATCAGCAGGACACCTGGGGGATTTTTCACTTTGTCAGGGCTTATTTAAGGGAAACTGGGGGTGGGGGGAGGGGTGGGGGAGTTACACAAGGTTGCTGGGGGTCTCCTCTCCTCCTCTGCCTCAACATCCTCACCTATGCATTGGTCCAACTGGGATACAATTTAAGACAGAAGGGTTTTACAGAAACCAGGCCAATGAGAGGGGATCTCAGGAGGTCAGAAAAGTTTAGGTAGGTGGGACACTCTGCAATTGCCCACATTCTCATTCTCAGTCCAATATCTGTTACCCAGCAGATAGGAAGCTTGTATGGTTGTGGGCCTCTTCAGACTAATGTTCGTCAGGGCGGGAGTCAGGTGTAGGTCAGCAACAAAACAATAAATTACCCGAGGCTGGTGAAATTAACTCTTTCTTTAAGGAAACAACCCACAGCTCTGGCCTAGTGGTCTCAGAAAGACTTTCTAGGAGTTCTTGCCCCAATGAAGCAATTGCAAGGACTGAAGGTCCTTGCCTTCCCAGTGCTCACAAGGACTCCTTCTCTCCAGAGAATTCCCCCCGCAGTCTCAGACTACATCTGTGCGCAACCAACCTCTGCTCTGCCAGTTTCATTTCTCGGCGTGTTCTACGGGACCAGGGTTGTGGTGGAGCTGGTTGCAGCAGGAGGGAGAGACTCCCTGGCTTCTTCAGCAGCCTGCCTCTCTGTCTCCTGGCTTCAGCCCTCTCCAGCCCCCTCTGCTGCCTCGGAGTCTGAACTGTGCTCTGCCACAGCCTCTTCCTGCTCACTAAACCCTGTCACCTTTTCTGCTTCTGACACCTCTTCCTCCCAGCCTGCTCCTTCTCCCTCAAACCTTCTTCCACAGGGGTCCCCCAGCTGGTGCCTCCCACTACTCCTCTATCCTGCCAGCCCATATCAGTGTTTTTCCATTGAGTGCATTCTGCAACATGCCATTGGCACGATGCTAGCACATTGAGGGTGGGTTTTTACTCGACCGTCCATGCATCATGCTGCTTTTATCAGTTGTTCTGCAATGCTGCCCCAGTTGTGCTTGTCTTGCTGCCAGCTGGAGGGGTGCTCTTAGAATCATAGAATCATAGAGTTGGAAGAGACCACAAGGGCCATCGAGTCCAACCCCCTGCCAAGCAGTGCACTGCGGTGCAGTGCAACAAAAGAGAGGAACAACACCCTGCTCTGAACATTTGTGGCATGAAAAGTTGCGCCATTTCACAGAAAGATGCAGGACGTGGGGACCACTAGAAAATGAAGCAGTGTGCCTACTCTGAAAGATGTACAGTATTGAAAGCGGAGTTAGCTACACACAATACCATCATGAGCACAAATCACTATGAACACAGGAAAAAAACCTGATATATGGAATATATGGAAAGAACTGGGATTGGAGCTCAAATTAGCAATAGCTAAAGTGTGCAAGGACACAAGATGATACCATAAAATATACGAAACAATAAATAAAACTTTAACTAACACAACGAGAAACAATATTCTGTAGAGAAGATCGCACACGGGTGAAGGGAAGCAATGGGTCGGGGGAGGGAGGTATAGGGCAATACTTGGAAATTTGTTTAAGGATACATAGTTGATTTAAGAGGCTAAGAATAAGGCGTTAAAAGAAGAATACTAACATTAAAGAATAGAAAAACAAGGGAGTGTGAGAAGAATTTGGTGCAAATGAAAATATGTGAGTCATGTTTTGGCTTGTATTCTGGTTTATTTTGGATGTAAAGTCTTCTGTTGAAAGGACTGTACATAAAAAAATGAATTTTTTGGGGGGGAAACAAACAAATATATGGAGGCTCTTTACATTAAAGAGTTGATGCACCACCAATATAACAGCACCCTCCATGGTTTTGCATTGGGGCAGCAACTCATAATAGTGAACTTGCACCAGGTTTGATGCTGGGGTCAATCATAGAATCACAGAACTGTAGCATTGGAAGGGATTCTGAGCTTCATTTAGTTTGTGTTTTCAGCCCGGGTTGCTTACAACCCCGCTGCAGATTTTCCCAGTCAACGTGCTCCAATTTAAGAACACCTGAATGAGGCTAGCATGTTGGGAAAGCAGAACAGAATCTTGGGTTCTTGGCTTTCGTGTATGAACAGGTGGACTCTACAACAAAGTGTTGCAGCATGAAGTACTTCTGTTCAGGGTTGCAGCCGGCCAGGCCCTCTGCCAGGATGCTCCATTCCATTCCTTCTCCCTGATGTTTTCTGTTCTCCCACAACAATCAGTCAGCATTCCCTGCTCCCTGAGCAAGCGCTGTCCCTATTGGACTATTTCTACCGCCTCCAAAGATTGCCTGCAAGCCTTAGAGTTCCCCCACAGCTGTTTATACCTCCTTTCTTATGCATGGCTGGTGCCATATGGCGTCTACATGAACGCCTATGCTCAGGGAATGAGTTCATTATGATTATGCAGGACAGGTGAATGGATGGACTTAACGGTGCTTATTTCTTGCCTTGGTTTGTTTGGAATCCTTCCGGCCTTCAATAAGTCCCTTTTCTCCTATGCGGTCTTGTTTCCCTGCTCGCACCTGTACGCTGGCTAGCCCCGCTGACAGCTGCCTCTGCCATTCATGAAACTGGCTGATAAGGCCGTAAAGCAAATAGGAAGTTCACAAAGAGACAGAATCCATCACCCTTGCTCTATTAGCAGGAAAGGATTTTCTGGCCGGCAGGGCTGAGGCACCAGCAGGCTCTATTGGCAGCCAAAGGTGAAGGCGGGAGGCAGAGATGCTGGCTTCCAGTTTCACAGTGGCCTTTAGGCATAAATTCAAGACCATGGAGTATCTCAAGGCCAAACAAAATGCTACAGAGGAAGCTACCTTATAATGAGTCAGATCCTCAGGACCGGAAGAAGTGCACCAGGGTTTTAAGACCGGAGTCTCTCCCCTGGAGATAAAGGTAAAGGTAAAGGGAACCCTGACCATTAGGTCCAGTCGTGGCCGACTCTGGGGTTGCGGCGCTCATCTCGCTTTATCGGCCGAGGGAGCCAGCGTACAGCTTCCGGGTCATGTGGCCAGCATCACTAAGCCGCTTCTGGCGAACCAGAGCAGCACACTGAAACACCGTTTACCTTCCTGCTGGAGCGGTACCTATTTATCTACTTGCACTTTGACATGCTTTCGAACTGCTAGGTTGGCAGGAGCAGGGACCGAGCAACGTCGCGGGGATTCAAACCGCCGACCTTCTGATCAGCAAGTCCTAGGCTCTGTGGTTTAACCCACAGCGCCACCCGTGTCCCTTGGAGATACCAGGGATTTAATAAGAGACCTTCCACATTCAAAACAGATGTGCTACTCCTGAGCTACTGCCCTTAGCCACTGTGTGGGTAATGACAATATGTGTCATTGCCTCCCAATCCTCTCCATTGATGCGGAGCTGGACAAGTGTGTTGGCAAGGCAGCTACGGCAATGGCTCACCTCTCTGAAGAATATGGGAGAATATGAAATTGAAATACTTTATTGTCACTTGTACAACTTGTATACAATGAGATTACACGATCATCCCCCATGTCCCGTGAATCATCCCTGAGAATTTTCCTCACTCTCCTGAGGCAACGTTCTTCCGCTGTTTCATCCAGCAGATTCACAGGACAGCCCATAATACCTTGTGCTGTATTCACCACCCTCTGTAGGCAGTTCCTATCAGATGATGTCAAACCAGCGTACCACACCATGATGCAGTATGAAAGGACACTTTCTATTGTTGACCGGCAGAAGGAGATCATCAAATGTTGATTGACATCATTCTTCCGCAATACTCTGAGGAGATGGAGTCTCTGTTGGGCTTTCTTAACCACCTGGGTTTTATTTATTTTCCAAGTAAGGTCTTCACTGAAATAAACTCCTAGGAATTTAAAGGAAGAGACTATCTTCACACAGCCCTCCCTGATGTACAGAGTTCTCTTCTCTTCCTCCGAAAGCCCAACACCATTTCCTTTGTCTTGCTGATATTAAGGTGCAAGTTGTTCCCTAGGCACCATGTAGATATTTTTTGGACTTCCCCTCTATACGCTGATTCGTCTCTACCTGTTATTAAACCCATTATGGTGGCGTCATCTGCAAACTTAATAATTGCAGTTGACGCGTCAGAAGATACACAATCGTATGTATACAATGAATACAGGTAAGGACTTAGCACACATCCCTGTGGTGTACCAGAATATGATGCTAACGTACAACACCAGGATGAAGGTCTACCAGGCTTGAGTGCTGAGCACACTGCTTTAGGGAAGAGAGTCTTGCGCAACTCACCACTGCCAGGAGCCATGTTTCCATGCCTTCCACATGCGCTGTGGCAGGAAGATTTGGGGCATCACATGGCCAAGCCCACCTTCCCATCTCAGCGATAGCTACACTACCTTGGTGTGATGGCCTGGGATTCGGACTCAGAGGCTGAACCTGAGGAATCCCAGCCTGCACAGGAGTCCCCGCCTCCAGAACCAGCTGAGCCGGGGCTGGGGCTTGAGCCTGAAGGGTCCTCACCTGTGCTGGATCCTCAGGTGCAGGCACCAGCTGAGTTTGCTCTGGCTCCTGAGGTGATGGAGGACCCATTGCCTGCAGGTGCTCCACTCCCAGCCCCGTCAAGGGAAGAGGAGGTTGCCTCTGGGTCCGGTAACCCTCCAGCCTCTCCTGAGCTGCAGAGGCTCAGGGCAGAGAGGCGGAGGGAACTAAGTTCCCGCAGGGGGAGTGCTCACCTCCAGGCCAGCATAGGTGAGTCACCTGTGGATCGGGGCCGCCCTATGCCTCGGGGCAGATAAAAGCCAGTCAGCCCAGTCCCAGGTTGCGGGAGCAACATTGTTGGTAGCCTGTTCCTGCCTGCACCCTGTCCTGCTCTTTTGCCAGAGTTCCTGACCTCACCCGACTCCATGCCTTGGACCCAGCTACAGCTTTGACGGACAGCCTCCATACCGCACCATCGACCTCGGACTGGACTCGGACCTCGCCGCATGGTTAACCCTCGGGACCAGCACAGTTCGTGATGTCTGCGGAATGGAAGATGGCAGGATCCCCAAGGATGTGCCATGTGGGGAGCTGACTTCAGGGAATCCCTTGCAGATGAGCACAGTGTCTGGAGACAGACAGCCAGGTTGTGTATCCATAACAGTGACCAGAGGAGGAACGACCTCTGGGAGGAGCGCAGAAAGAAGAAACGCCCTGTGAGAGGATTTACCCCAGCAAATTATTTGTCAAAATTACAAATACCTAAATACAGACGGTCATTTGCCCTCGCAAGATTCAACGTGCTGCCATCTGCCTTATTGCAGGGCAGATTCGAGGGTAAACCATACGCAGAAGAGTCTGCCCCTGTGGCTTGATGGAGGTAGAAACTGTCTCTCGTGCCTTGTTACTCTGCCGTTTCTATGGGGATATACACTCCGTATTTATTACCCCTGCTATGCAAAAATCTCCAAATGAATCCGAACTTCAGTGTCTAAAATCCCTGGTAGAGGACAAGGATCCTGAGATTGCATTAAGGGTAGCCAAATTCTGTGCGATTGCCATAAAACCTAGGGAACAAGCTGTGCTATCATAATGATTAAGGCCTTAAATGATAATTTTAGGTTATATGTCCGTGACTAAGTTTTAATTTATATGTATATTTAAACTGTTGCTATATCTGTATTGTCCCTGTTATACCTAATTGCAAATTCAAATGTATCCCTATCATGTTTTAGGACTTCCTTGTTTTAGGACTTCCTTGTTTTATGATATTGTATGTGGGCTGGAACTGGTCTGTGACCGATATAATAAATTCAAGAAAGGCCCTGTTGCATCTGCAGCAGCCCAACCAGATGCCTTCTTCTGCCCCAGCTGCAACAAAACATGTCTCTCCTGTATTGGTCTCTACAGCCACAGCAGGTGCTGCAACCTTCCAACAGTTCAACCGCACCCCCAAAGGCATACTCCTCCATCGCCTCCTGAGACAAAGGGATGCCATCCAGCCTTCTGGTGTGCAGGTGTGATTCAAATGAAAAGCATCTACAGGAGACTGGTGGTGGCTGGTGTCAACTGGGATCTGGTAGGGCAGGAGGCAGAAAGACCAGCAGAAGGTTGAGCCAGAGCCAAGCACCCCCTGACTAATTGTAAGTGAGATGACAGGCAGGTGGGGGCTGGCTGAGGGCAGGCTGAGGTTGGCGGGGCAGTGCTTCATTCATCTTTAGGGATAGAGGACTGGAAGAGGGAGGCAGATGAAAAATAGAGCAGGAAGAGGAGGAGGAGGGGATGCTTAACCCTGTCCCTTCCAACAGCAGCTACTATACCAGTGAGTATTCATATTCTGGGAGCCCCAGAATGGTTGGTTTACACCTGGGCTGTAGTACTCAGGTATGTTTAGGGTTATGGTTCACCTTCCTCTGCATTCCAGGTTTTCCACATACATAGTGGCTTTTAAAAGTAGATTTTGGTCAAAAGGTAGTTGTCTGCCAACTCCTTTCAACTCTTGTTGTTTAGTCGTTTAGTCGTGTCCGACTCTTCATGACCCCATGGACCAGAGCATGCCAGGCACTCCTGTTTTCCACTGCCTCCCGCAGTTTGGTCAGACTCATGCTGGTAGCTTCGAGAACACTGTCCAACCATCTCGTCCTCTGCCGTCCCCTTCTCCTTGTGCCCTCCATCTTTCCCAACATCAGGGTCTTTTCCAGGGAGTCTTCTCTTCTCATGAGGTGGCCAAAGTATTGGAGCCTCAGCTTCAGGATCTGTCCTTCCAGTGACCACTCAGGGCTGATTTCCTTCAGGATGGAGAGGTTTGATCTTCTTGCAGTCCATGGGACTCTCAAGAGTCTCCTCCAGCACCATAATTCAAAAGCATCAATTATTTGGCGATCAGCCTTCTTTATGCTCCAGCTCTCACTTCCATACGTCACTACTGGAAAAACCATAGCTGGAACTATACAGACCTTTGTCCGCAAGGTGATGTCTCTGCTTTTTAAGATGCTGTCTAGGTTTGTCATTGCTTTACTCTATAGTTCTATTATTCTAAGCACGTGGTGCTCTGACTGTTTCTGTGAGCAGGGAAAGGTAACAGAGCTTCAATCAAGCTTGCACTGAAAGCAGTGAAGGCTGGCCCATCAGGGCAAACACAGTTCCCACCAACCCTCATTCAGTCCTTCCTCTCTGTCTGCCTAATAACCACCCCAAGCCTAAGCCAGCTGAGAGGGAGCAAAACTTTGATCAACCCTCTTTTTAGAAACTAGAACAAGGATTGACAACATGATATTCATGCCTCCCCCCCCCCCATAAAATCAGGCTTAAAAGAAGCATTCTGTTGTGCCATGTAGACTAGGTTGTGGTGTTTTCTTGGCTGTGGGGTGCCCACAAAAGTTTCGCCCAGAAAGACTGGCGACCCCCAACAGAAGGAAAACATATCAAATACAGTGGTACATTGGGTTAAGTACTTAATTCGTTCTGGAGGTCCGTTCTTAACCTGAAACTGTTCTTAACCTGAAGCACCACTTTAGCTAATGGGGCCTCCTGCTGCCGCCGCGCCGCCAGAGCACGATTTCTGTTCTCATCCTGAAGCAAAGTTCTTAACCTGAAGCACTATTTCTGGGTTAGTGGAGTCTGTAACCTGAAGCGTATGTAACCTGAAGCATATGTAACCTGAGGTACAACTGTACAACAATGGATTTTAAGTTTAAAAGTGCAATACGCATATAAACACATAAAAACTTAAAAATAGACTACCTCAGAGAAACGACCCAAAGTCATCCGTGTAACCTGGAACAAATGGCTGGTTCACTCATGTGGGTTTTTCTACACTTATTTATTTATTTTGTTTATTTATTACCTTTATATGGACCACCTTTTTTTTCTTCCAAGGATCTTAAGGTGGTGTTCATGGTTCTCCTGCTCCCTATTGCATCCTCACAACAACCCTGTGAGGTAGGTTAGGCTAAGTGATGGCGGCTAGCCCAAGGTCACACAGTGAGCTTCATGGGCGAGTGGGGGAATTCGAACCTTGGTCTCCCAGGTCCTAGTTCCAGCACTCTAACCATTAGGCAACACTGGCTCACATGGTGAACACGAGAACCTGTGTCCACTAAAGAGCATCTCAGGCGAGAGAAGAGGGGAAAAGCTGTGCCTGCCGTGTTTGATGTCGCAATGGCCCATTCACACGTTCACGTCTTTTCACGTGATGCTTGTTAAGGGGGAGAAGCATGCGGGCACGGATGAACCCAAGGACACGCTGCAGCTGGAAGACCGTAGTGGCTTCTCCCTGTCAAATATCTTCACGTTGGGGAGCGAGGGTCGATTAGCTCCAGCAGAAAGGACTCGGAATGGCACCGAGATTACTTCTTGCTCCAGCGCTCCTTGGAAGTGCCAGCAATGAATGCCCAAGTTAAGAGGATTAAGTTGGCGATTCCTCGCTGCGCGCCACATCCTCTCTCTCCCCACACCTCCAGTGCCAAGCTGGGCTAAACAGCTCATTCAACTCATTTTCAGCATACGCGCGGGGACTGGAGGGGTGGGGTGTCTTGAAGAAGGGATCAATGCTCCGAATGGAGCTCCCCCCACTCTCTGCAGCCCCCCCACTCCTCCCTTTCTCTCCCCAGCCTTGGAAGCCGATCGATCCTGCTCTTCCCCCTTCAGTGCACCGTGGCGCTATCTGTCTGTCTGTTTGTCACTGCTAGCTGATGTCACCGAAGGCAGCTGCGTTTGGAAAGGGTGGGTGGGTGTGGGGGGGAGGAGATTGGCTTGGAGAAGGGGGGGCTGGTGGCTCCTCGCCCCCCCTCCCCCCAGCCCTGCGGCAGGGGCTGCGATCAGGGCTCCTTCTAGCTAGGCAAGCAGAGCGCGCCTCAGAACCAGCGCTGGCTGGAGCAGGGACCGGTCTTGCCTCCTGGCCGCGGTATAGCAGCGCCAGAGAGAAAGCCGCCGACTCGAGCCTGGCCAGGCGGGCAACTTTGCTGCTTGGCGGAGCAGAGTGAGCATGGGCTGGGCTATCGCTGCTGCCGCTGCCGCTGCCGTCGCCGCCGCCTCCTCCTCCTCCTTCTCCCTGCGCCAGCCTCCAGGGTGCGCTCAGCGAGGCTGATCAGCTGCTGGACAGCGACTCCGAGGGAAAGCAGGGACGGGGTGGTGGGTGGGGAAGTAGGACCCGTGGTGGCGGCCAAAGGGAGCTCGGATGGATGGGCGGCGCGCTTGTTCTGGAGGAGCTCACCTAAAGCACACCCCCGCCGTTCCCTGGAGCTGCGCTCTGCCCAGATTTGGAAAGTGATTTCTTTGTTTCCTTCCAAACTCTTCAACTCGCTCCCCACCTTAATCCTCTCAGCACCATCAGCATCACAGATTGAGCTTCCTGGATATTTGCGCCCCAATCTACAACTGCGGAGTGTGTGCGTGTAGTGAAAGGCAGCTGTGGCTAACCCAACCCCTTCCTTAAGCCCTCAAGAGCGCACCTTCTCAGCCCCGGCTAGCTGATGGCAGAGGGGGTTCTGTCTTGCCTGTTGGAGTCGACCTGGGAGAGGATAAAATCTGCGCGGGACGCGGAGAGGAGCCGCTGCCGTTCCTACAGGAGGTTGTTCCCGCAAGGTGCGCTGCTGAGAGGCTCAGAACGAGGGAAAGGAAGAGCGAGCGGAGCTGGGTAGCCTTTGGATCCTCACCCACAGCAGAGGCGCGTCTCAGCAAAGGACCATGAAGGCGTGACACCGTCCCCTACCCCTGCCATCCCTTGGATATTGCTCAGGGAGCCGGAGAGGTTAACTCCCCCGCTGCCCCCAAACAACTAAAAACTATGGCTTTTCAAAAATCGACGGAGCCTCCCAATGCTACTAGGAAAAACTCCAGTTTGCTGGAAATCGGAGCTCTCTGCTTGGATTCCGAGATCATCTTCGGATTTACCAGCCATCTTCTCAGGAGGAAAGGCAAGGTAAGACACGGTCTGGGTAGGTGGGTGGCTGGAGGGTGGCTTTTAAGGACTCCAACAAGCCGCAGGCACCTTACTTCGGACTTTGCATTTTTAGGCCGCGCACATGGAGCAAAAACTTAAAGAGAGCGTGGTAATAAATAAGCCAGGTGAGGGAGACACACACAGAGAGAAAGTAGAAGCAGTTGTGGACTTTTGTGTGCCTAGGAATAAGGAATGGGTCCTTTGGTGGCGCCGACGCGCTTTCAGCACCAGGGACAGCGCTCGGTAGGTGGAAGCGCGTGTAGCTCGAGCGCCAGAAAGAGCGAGAGAATCGCTGCGGAATCCTTCTCGGATTATTCCCACAAGCAATGGCGATAATGGGACCTTGGGAGTCCAGGCAGGCTTCTGTAACCCGCCGGCTCTCTGGCACATGGGGTCTTTGAGCGAGTTGCCGGCGGCCTCCTGCGCTCCGGAGTAGGCTGGGTCTGTTCCTGGCACGGCTGTTCTTAGGCGCGGATGCGAGGCAGGCGATGTTTAACTGGGCGGCGGCGGGGGAAAGGAAGCCTGGACGGGAAGCAGAGCTAATGGAAAGACCCCGCCCCAGCTGCGCACCGGGCAGAATGCCACCAGGGATCGCCTCGCCGGGATCCTCTAGCACCCGCCTTTTCAGTTCTCAGTTCCCTACGGAAAGTTTCATTTAACCACCTGAAGGAGGGCTGCGCGCACGTGTCTCTGGTCTCCGGAGCTGAGCGTTGAGCCGGTTTGCACAGGGGTGCATTGGTGCAAGAGCCTCCTTCTTTTAGGATCTGATGAACTGCTGGGGTTCAAGACACACCCCCTTCCCACTTTTTTTTATTTAAAAAAAATCCTAACCCTGATGTTTATTCCGCGGTGGAGATAAAGGCATTCTGTCCATGCTCAGAAGCGCGTGCTTCCCGGTGATTATTTTATCGGCGCTGAGCCAAGGCGTTGTTGGACGGGAGTTGGTCCAGGAGGGGGCTTACTTAGCCTGGAAATGCCAGCGGCCCCCGCCCCACGCTCCCTCATGGCTACACCAGCCTGGCTTGGCGCCTCTTAACGCTCCTTGCCTGCTGCTCTCGCAAATTGGATCCGAAGTGCCACATTTGCAGACGCCGCCAGGCTAAGAACGGGGGGAGGACGCGAGGGGTGGGGTGCGATGGCTGTGGGTTTTTCCGGGGTGGGCTACTTCGAGGAGGTTGGAAGAGGAGAGCGGGGGGTGGTGGTGGAAGGAGGGTTGGGGGCTGGTGGGGGAGATGGGACTAGCGGGTGGAGAGAGCGTGCCCTTCCCACGTTGCCTCAGGGGACTCGCGTGTATGGAGGGTGTGTGAGAGAGCGGGGGCGAGCGAGAGGGAGCGGCCGAGGCGCCTGGGTGTTGGCGCGCCGAGGGAAGTGGAGCGAAAGCAAGCCACGATCGCGCTTGATGGAGTTTGGACGGCGACAGGGGGAGGCAGGAGGCGGGGACGCTTCTGAGGGTTGCCCGAGCTAGCCCTACGGCTCAAGAGTGAAGGCGGAGTCGCCCCCCCGCCCACGAGCAGCCTGGGCGTCTCCACCGCCCCGCTTTCCCCTCGACGGATTAAAGTTAGACGCCAGCCCGGGAGCGCCCGCCTTCTTCAATCCATGCACGCTTGGGAGCGTCGGGTCTCCTCCGCCCAGACGTGGCCAAGGGGGTCGGGGCATCCTTGTAGGCTGCGCCTTGAGGGGGGAGAGCATTGGCGCCTGGCCCGGACGCTTTGGCCCGTTTCAGGGATGCGGGCGCGCTTATGGCTAGCAACAATGAAGGCGAGAAAAAAGACCCCCCCCCCCAAAAAAAATTTGAACAGGTGCGCTTGCTACCTAGTATTGGGCACAGCCCCTGGATGGATTGCCGATGGGAATGAGGCGCCTGTGCTGGTTATGGGGCGAGGAAGGAGCTCCTGAGGGCTGGTGGGCTCCGCTATTCGGGCGAGGCTGACCGGCAGCGTTGAACTAGAAGATCTGGTCCTGGGGACCCCTCGACGCGCGCCCAATGCAGAGAGATGGCTTAATTTTCTCCAGCCGGGCAGCTGCAGAGCCACGCGCGACCGGCAGATGGCGCTCTAGTAACAGGGACCGGAGAACCGCCAGCAGCAGATTGCAACGCTCATCGCGAGGGAAGTCTCAGCCTTTTTACCTCGACTCTGCGGTTGAGCCAATTTAGTGGCACGCCTCTCTTCTCTTCTCTCCCCCACCCCGCAAAAAAAAGAGAGCTAAGAAAAGGATTTCTCAAACGTGTAATTGCAGCAGTAGCTACAAATTCTAGCAGCCGCACGAGCTCACTTTGCTCTGGAAGAATTCAAAGAGTGTTGCTCGCCTCGCTGGGATGCTTGAAATCAGGTCAAACCGCTGGGTGCCTCTGGCATCGAGCCGGTTTACACGTGCGTCTCTGGGTGACTGCAACGTCCAGCGGTGGCCAGTATCTCAGGTCAAATTCCACTGGCAGAAACTTCCCCACTGCTTTGCCTCACTTGCAAAGGGATGTTTCTCCCCAGATTGCAGTCCGTTCACACGTGCAGCTGTAAGAACAAAAGAAGAGCCTGCAGGATCTGGGCCAATAGCCCATCTAGTCCAGTATCCTGTTCTCAGAGTGGTCAGCCGGATGCCTGTGAGAAACTCGCAATCAGGATTCGAACACAAGACCTCTCTTACCCCCCCTGTAGTTTCCAGCAACTAGTGTTCAGAAACATCGCTGTCTCCAACTGCGAAGGCAGGGCACAGCCGTCATGGCTGGTAGCCACTGATAGCCCGTGGTGGGGAGAAATCAAGCACGTGCGAATGGTTCAGCCAGAAACCAGAGAAGTTTTACAGAGAGGCGATGTTCAGCTTCCTGGTCAGCGCTCAAAACTGCAAAGATGATGTGTGCAGGGGACAAACTCAGGGCAAACCCTTAACCCCATATGCATTCATTAAAAATGGCTGCCATGCATGAGAAGGGAACCTGTGGCTCTGCAGATGCTGCTGAACTGCAGTTCCCATCATCCCTGACCAATTTCCGTGATGGCAGGGGCTGATGGGAGTTGTAGTCCACAGCATCTTGGCGGCACCACATTGGCCATGCTTTGTGTAACTTAACGGGAGTAAATTCAGATCATGAGCTCTTACTGTCAGAAAGTTCCTCCTGATGTTGAGTCGGAACCTCCTTTCTTGTGACTTGAAGCCACTGGTTCGAGTCCTACCCTCCAACTTCCACAAGACAGCCCTTTAGAGATTCGAAGATGGCGATCATATCTCCTCTTTTCCAGGTTAGACATACCCAGCTCCCTCAACCGCTCCTCATAAGGCTTGATTTCCAGACCTCTGATCAGATTGGTCGCCCTCCTCTGCACACGTTCCAGCTTGTCAATAATCCTTCATAAATTGTGGTGCCCAGAACTGGACACAGTATTCCAGGTGTGGTCTGACCAAGGCAGAATAGAGTGACTTTGTGACTTCCCTTGACCTAGGCACCAGACTTCTGTTGATGCAGCCTACAATAGCAGTAGCTTTTTCTGATGCTGCAATGAACCGCAGGGGCCCTTTCAAACTCTATGATTCTATGAGATGGAACTTTGAACATAAATAGTGTCTGTCGGATCGGGCCCATGGCCCAGCTAAGTCCAACATCCTGGTCTCATCCTGGCCAACCAGATGATCTCTGGGGAGCTCACAAGCAGGGCCCAGGGCATTGGCTCATCACATCGGCTCCCCATGCAGAAAATCTGGCAGAACTGTTTTTCTTTTAAGGGTGGATTTCAAAACAAAACAATAGGAAACAGCAGCTGACTAGGCAATTAGTTCACTATGCTAATTTCTCCAGCTGGCAGGTCAGGGCTCCTCTGTAGAAATCATCTCCATCAATTCATTTGCGAGGAGAAGGGGGGGGGGCAGGCAGAGAGAACAGGCAGATCTCGCAAGGAGTTCGTTTGGCAATGGAGACTCTGTGCTGTAAGGAGAGGTGCAAGGCTGTGTGTGGCTCAGGCATCCTATTGCAAAGGGTCCTGAAGACCGCAGTGAGAATGGAATATCGGGCTATAAGTGCTGCTGTCCTGATCCAGCTCCTTCTCATTGGCTTACGCTTAGCCAATAGCCGCCTTAACTCGCTTTACTTTTGAGCAAGCTTGAAATCAGTCAGAGGCAGCCCCAGTGGGTAAGAAGAAAGAAGGAGGACTCTCCTGACAGCCTGAAATCACTCACCTGAAGTTTTCTTTTTAAGACAATGAATGCAGTTGGTAAAAGTTCCTTTCAAAACCAAAGGAAGTCCTGCATATCTACCACAGAACATTTATTTATTAAATTTGTCGGCCCTTTTTGGGGGGCCAGTGCAACCCCAAAGCCTTGTTGCGGGTGCACTGGCAGATTCTGTTGGGTCTCACAACAACCCTGTGAGGTAGGTTAGGAGAAAAGGTTGCAACTGGTCGTAAAGTCGCACGGCGGGTGAGCTTCGTGGCCGAACGAGGTCCCAGGTCGACGCCTTGACCCATCACACTGACCCGGCTCTTTAAGGTGGGGGCAGGAGGGCACAAAACAGTTTCTTCCAAGCTGTATTCCTTGAAAGGTCCAGGAACAGGGGGTAGGCATGCCAGGGAGACGGTTTTCCCACTGTTGCTGGGGTTGACGCAGATCTCCCCACCCACCCATGCCCCACTGCAAAGTTCAGCCATGTTTTGAAGAAAAAGACAGAATATTTGTCCACGTAGTGACATTCAATTGTTCTCCAAGGTCTCAGGCAGAGAAGGGCTTTTCCTGCCACTACATGATCCTTTTAACTAGAGATTGGATCTAAGATTTGTGCATGTAAAAAATGGCGGAGGAACCAAGGCCTTCTAATTATTATTATTATTATTATTATTATTATTATTATTATTATTATTATATTTCCCTCCAAGGAGCTGAAAGGTGGCATGCATTGTTCTCCACCCCCATAACCCCCCCCCCATTTTATCCTTACCAAAAACCTGTGAGGTAGGTTAGCCAGAGTGTGCCCAAGGTCACCCAGCGAACCTCATGACTGAGTGGGTATTTGACCCGTGATTTCCCCAGCTCCCAGTTGGACGCTCTAACCAGTACACTACGCTATCCAGGACCATGCTTTCCTACTTCCATCCGCTCCAGATGGCGCGGGCAATTGGCAAGGGATGGTGGGACCTGCACTCCAGCAACATCTGGAAGGATGCCAGTTCCCCATGCTTGATGTAAAACATCTGCTCTGCCACCGAACACGGGATGATGCCCGATACGCAGTCGGATGATGGGTGCTTTCTGCCTCCTTGTACCCTTTACTGCATTTTTATTTATGTATCCATTTATTTAAAAAGGTGCGATAAATAAATAAATAATAAATAAAATAAATTAAATTATTAATAAATAAATAAATGGGTTGCGCTCAAGCGAGGGACCGGCCATGAAAAGAGGAGACTGAGAGGAGATATGATAGCCATCTTCAAATGTCTTAAAAGAAGATGGAGCAAGCTTGTTTCCTCCTGCTCTGAACCAATGGCTTTGAGTTACAAGGAAGGAGATTCCAACTAAACATAGAATCATAGAATCATAGAGTTGGAAGAGACCACAAGGGCCATCGAGTCCAACCCCCTGCCAAGCAGGAAACACCATCAGAGCACTCCTGACATATGGTTGTCAAGCCTCTGCTTAAAGACCTCCAAAGAAGGAGACTCCACCACACTCCTTGGCAGCAAATTCCACTGTCGAACAGCTCTTACTGTCAGGAAGTTCTTCCTAATGTTTAGGTGGAATCTTCTTTCTTGTAGTTTGGATCCATTGCTCCGTGTCCGCTTCTCTGGAGCAGCAGAAAACAACCTTTCTCCCTCCTCTATGTGACATCCTTTTATATATTTGAACATGGCTATCATATCACCCCTTAACCTCCTCTTCTCCAGGCTAAACATGCCCAGCTCCCTTAGCCGTTCCTCATAAGGCATCGTTTCCAGGCCTTTGACCATTTTGGTTGCCCTCCTCTGGACACCTTCCAGTTTGTCCGTGTCCTTCTTGAACTGTGGTGCCCAGAACTGGACACACATCAGGAAGAACTTTCTGACATTAAGAGCTGTTTGGCTGTGGACTCTCCTTCCTTGGAGGTTTTTAACCAGAGGTTGGGTGGCCATCTGTCACGGATGCTTTCGCTGAGTTTCCTGCATTGCAGTGAGTTGGATTAGATAACTCCTCCAACTCTACAATTCCATGATTCTATGACATTACCTGTGGAATCAGGGCCATCCCATCCATTCTGCCGGGGTTATCAGCAAATGCCTTTCACTAAAGCCATCTTGTTTCCCGGATTGCGGACTGCAGCTGCCAGTCTAGAATAAAGGCTGTTGTATACATCCAGAGGCAGCAAACCCAATTGGCTGCTGTGTTACACTCGACAGGGAGCGGGAGCCAATCCTGGCTCTCTGATGAGAATAATGGGATGGTGTGTGACTTTGCAAAGACCTCGACTCTCATTCATGTAGATCAGGGCTGGGCAACCAAACTTTGCCCCTCTGGATTTCGCTGTACTACAACTCCCATCAGCCCTAGCAAGCATGACCAGGGATGATGGGAGTTGCATTTCAGCAAAGATCTGGAGAGGCCAAAAGTTCCCTTAAACTTACTCTTAAAATCTAAGGGCAAGGTTTGACGCTTCCCATACAGTCCAATTCTATGTGGGTTTACTCAGAAGTAAGTCTCATCAGTTTTAGGTACTTACTTATTGCGTCTGCATCCCACCTTTATCTCTAAAGAGCAAAAGTTGGCATATATGGGTCTTCCTCTCCTCATTGAATTCCAATTATAGGTTTGGCTGACAAGCATTGACTTCCAAGGTCACCCAGTGAGCTCCACAGCCGAGTGGGGATCTGAACCCAGGTCCCAGTCTAACACTATAATCACTATACCACACTGACTCCCAAAGAGGAAAAGCCTGTGGAACCCATGAGGTCTCCCGTCCAGGTTCTAACCAGGCCTGACCCTGCTTAGCTTCCGAGAGCAGCCAAGATCAGGCATGTTCAGGGTAGTACTGCTGTGATTCTACAGGACTTGCTTCCAAGTAAAGTATGGAAGAGTGCAGCTTTCGTGGGAGACAAAATGCCAGAGAGTGAATTGCTCTGAGGCTGGTGTCCACATATCTTCTTCAGAATGACTTATTGGCAAAAAAAGGGGGGAAAGGTTGACTGGCCCCCACTTACTCTTAGCAACTGGAGAAAGGGGTAGACCCTAAGACACATTGTTGATGGCCGGGCTGGAAGTTTGCAGGGGCCGGGACCCAATGGGAGACACCCTACCTCTTGCTAAAGGTAGCAGTGCTAGCGTCAACACACCTCCCAATAGAACTGCTTTAAACACTTTCTGACCTGCTGAAACCAAAGATGGGGATCTTCAGGCCTGGGGGGGATGTCAAATGTGGACCCCTGAGTCTATCCAGCCCCTTGAGATGCTCCCCAGTCACACCCTATCTCCCCGGGACACACCCTGCATGGGCTTGCTCCACACCCTAATTGGGCTACTTGAAATGTGTCCTTGCTTTCTTGGGTGGAAGTAGAGAGAGAGGGATGTGTTGAATTTGTGCTCAGGCAGAGCCTAGGGCTTGCTGATCAGAAGGTCGGCAGTTCGAATCCCCGCGACGGGGTGAGCTCCCGTTGCTCGGTCCCTGCTCCTGCTCACCTAGCAGTTCGAAAGCACGTCAAAGTGCAAGTAGATAAATACGTACCACTCTGGCGGGAAGGTAAATGCCGTTTCCGTGCACTGCTCTGGTTCACCAGGAGCGGCTTAGTCCTGCTGGCCACATGACCCGGAAGCTGTCTGCGGACAAACGCCGGCTCTCTCGGCCTATAGAGCAAGATGAGCGCTGCGACCCCAGAGTCGTCTGCGACTGGACCTAACGGTCAGGGGTACCTTTATCCTTTTTATCAGCCTACCGCATACAGACGAAATGTCTATGTGTCACTCTGCCTGTTTTGCCGCTGGTCCCCAGAAAGGAAATATGGCCCCTGAGTTGAGAGAGGTCCCCTGCCCCCTGCGCTAAGCTGAATGCAAATGACTGAACAAATCTTGCTTTGGGGCTTCAGAAGTGGACACGAGCTCTTGGCAGTCACCCAGGAGGCCATGATTTGGGACAGGTGGGCTGCAAGGTGGTTCTACAGGGCAAATGCAAACTTTGGTAGGGCAGTCGTGTTTGTGGCCATCACAGAATTAGGGCGTGTAAACACACCGTGCACACAAGCTGTGGCAGCTGTCTGGGCATGCATGCCTCCCCTCTTTTGACATGCTCACGACTGCAGTTAATACTGGTGCATATGTGGCAAACAGCACCATTGTGTGTATAGTAATAATAATAATTATTAATAATAATTTATTTATACCTCGTCCATCTGGCTGGGTTTCCCTGGCCACTCTAGGCAGCTCCCAACAGAATAATAATAATAATAATAATGTGATAAATACATCAACCATTAAAAACTTCCCTAAACAGGGCTGCCTTCAGATGTCTTCTAAAAGTCAGGTAGTTGTTTATTTCCTTGACATCTGTTGGGAAGGCGTTCCACAGGGAGGGCGCCACCACCGAGAAGGCCCTCTGCCTGGTTCCCTGCAACCTCACTTCTTGCAAGGAGGGAACCGTCTGAAGGCCCTCAGAGCTGGACCACAGTGTCCAGACTGAATGATGGGGGTGGAGACGCTCCTTCAGGTATATTGGACCGAGGCCGTTTAGAGCTTTAAAGGTCAGCATCAATACTTTGAATTGTGTTCAGAAACGTACTGGGAGGCAATGTAGGTCTCACAATGTATTGGAACTAAAATATTGGAGGGTTGGTGCCGGCTAGAGTGGGTTAATGATTTGGATCAGTGTGGGCAGCTTTTTCCTGACCAGGGGATGCTAACTGTTCTGAATCAATGAATCTGATCTTGTCTACATGGGTATGAGCTGTCTAACCTAATAACCTTAACCCAGCACTATCAGACCAAGGGTCTATCTTACCCAGTATCCTGTTTCCAACAGTGGCTAGCCAGATACTTCCAGCATCCAGAGATAGAACATGGATGCACCATTTAGTTCTCATGGATAACAGCTGTTGACAGGCAAATCTTCTGTGGATTTGTCTCGGTGTCTTTTTTACGTCCTGGGAGGCAGGCAGTGGTTTCTCTTTTGCTGGAGGTATTTAAGCAGGGGCCAAATGACTGCCAATTAGGGTTGGCATGGTACTTGCACCCTCCATTATAAGGGCTGGACTAGAGGACCAGCTCTGCAGTTCTAATTCTCCTAAGCTAGTGGCTGTCACCACATTTCCCTCCAAACACCCTGATACCATATTGCGGTACTACAGATAGATACTCATACAAGAGAGTTGTCCTTTTGACTCTCAGCTTGGCATTTGAGGGAGAAGCTGGGAGTCACCAATTGCATACTTTTACGCTATGGCTCACTGACTGAAGAAACATAGAATTGTAGAGATGGAAGGGACCACGAGGGTCATTTAGTCCAACCCCCTGCAATGCAGGAATTTATTTATTTTTGCCTAATGTGGGTCTTGAACTCACAACCTTGAGATTAAGAGTCTCGTGCTCTACTGGCTGAGCTATCCCAGTGACCTCCCACTTTTGAGAATCCTTATTCAGAGAGAGAGAGGGAGAGAGAAACACACTCTGGAACAATCCTCCTCAGCGCCACTCCAGCTTTTATTTGGGTGTTCAAAAGCTACAATGAGGTCCAGGCCCTACCATTGGGCAAAATAGACAATTGCCTCAGAGGACAGTAGCAGTTCTGCGCTGCTCTTCTTGTGCCCCCGATAATCCCCTTCTGTTTCCACATGGCTTTTCCTGGACCCCCTAATCTGGTCTGCCCCCTCAGAGGAGACTATTCTACCAGCAATACTATTATGCCAAGATTCAGGTGCAAGTCCAGTTGACATCTGTATGGAGAACTGTGTGGGGAATGCACAACATCTTATCCTTTGCCTCAGGCAGCAAAATTTCTTGGGTCCGCATTCCAAAGCCCGCTACTGTGACCTTTTGGATAACCATTGATTAGCAATGCAGTCACAAACCGTTTTTTAAACGGCATGTATATATAGGCGTTGGGACGCGGGTGGCGCTGTGGGTAAAAGCCTCAGCGCCTAGGGCTTGCCGATCGAAAGGTCGGCGGTTCGAATCCCCGCGGCGGGGTGCGCTCCCGCTGCTCGGTCCCAGCGCCTGCCAACCTAGCAGTTCGAAAGCACCCCCGGGTGCAAGTAGATAAATAGGGACCGCTTACCAGCGGGAAGGTAAACGGCGTTTCCGTGTGCGGCGCTGGCTCGCCAGATGCAGCTTTGTCACACTGGCCACGTGACCCGGAAGTGTCTCCAGACAGCGCTGGCCCTGGCCTCTTAAGTGAGATGGGCGCACAACCCCAGAGTCTGTCAAGACTGGCCCGTACGGGCAGGGGTACCTTTACCTTTACCTATATATAGGCGTTGAACTGACTGCCAATAAAGGGGCAGGCTTCGGCCTAGATGACTTGGGGGTTGCAGACCTATGCCTGACCCATGCTTCCCATACAATACAAGCCAAACAAATCACATATAGGACAATGGGATATGTGTATGTGTGAGACCAATGTTCAATTTTAAGTGCCTGGGCAGCCCAGGACCTCCATACACACTGTCCATGTTTGGACCCAGGAGAGATCACTTTGATTTCTGCAAACACATCAAAAACAACGTGGGAGGCAGCAAATGCATTTTTTAAAAAAAAGTAGTGCAAGGCACCTTTACTTATCTACCTATATATGTGTGTATACATCCATTTATAGATCCCTTCTGCACTTATAAATAAAAGTACTTTGTGAAATATTAAAACTCTGTCCATAGGGTGTGTGCAAATACATAAAACCAGCCATCACGCTGCTTACTCCAATGGAAGCCCCCAATAAATCCGGTGTAAAAGCAACAAAGTACGCAGCCAAACCATTAAACGCGGGCCTTCTTAAAAGCAAACCCCCGCACCCCAAACCAGATTGACTCGCCTCGGTTTGGAAGCCAGGAAAGTGCCGAAGGAGGTTTAACTCGCAAGCTTGCTAACCTGAGCCATTTCTCTCTCCTCCTCTCGGTTTCCACGTGCTCCGCTTGCCCATGAACTCAGTAGTATCCCGTTTCTTGGGAAGCTGGGGTGGGGGATGAAGGGGGGTGAAGTCCCTCCCTCCTCCTCTCCCTCCCCTTTGATGCCGTCTCCTCCCCTTCTGAGCTCGCTCCCGGGCTGCTGCTTTAACTTTGCAACCCTAAACTTTCCTCGCTGCTTTTGCCACTATGGGAGGAAACATCACGTAGCGAGCAACAGGAGTCGGAGCGGAGAGAGTTTTGCTGCAGAGTTTTTCTTAAGCAGTGCACGACTTTATTTCGCTTGCACAAAAAAGTGTGTGTGTGTGTGAGAGACAGTCAGTAGCAAAAGAGGGCGGAGGAGAAGCGAGGCTCCGTTTCTGCAACAGGAATCGTCTGTCCCGGGACGACTTCTTTTTAATTTTGGTTGGCGATGGGCACGCAGCAGGAGAGCTCGGGGTCGGGAGGCGTCTGCAGCCCGCCGGCATTCTCCTTGTAACTGGGGATCCGCTTGTCTGCAGAACCCGGGAGAAAGCTGCGCGCTCCCTGGACCGGGCTGTAACATGCCAGTGCTGGAGGTAAGTGCATTTGTGAGTGTGACCTCTCCTTTCCCGATGGGGTCGTTGTTTGCAGCAACTGGGACCCAGCTCGATGCTCCCCCGGAGAGATCTCGCCGGCCTTGCACGACTGGAAGTTTGCCCTTTTTCCCGTTCCCGGAGCGGAATTTTGCAAGAGAGATAGATAGAATGAGGAAAAGGGGACCCGCTCCCTTTTTACGCAGCGCCCGCCCAGGGCAGCCTCCTGATCGCGTCTCCCGCTTTCCTCTCTCCCACAGGTGGCCGAGGGGAGCCCCCTGCGCGAACCGGCACCCCTCTCCTTGGAGCTCCCGCCGCGGAAGAGGCTCCTACAGCCCGCCGCCCCCGAAGATCGCTGCGGCAACCGCCCCGCTCCGGAGGGCGCCGGGGCCGCCTCGGGGGGCGAGCTGGGCCACTTCGAGAGAGCGGCCAAAGGAGGATGGTGCCGAAGCTGCCAAGCCAAGCTGGCCGAGCTCAAGAGGCAAGCGGTGAAACTGGCCTCGGGCTGCAACTCCCTGACCCCGCCGGTAGGTCTGCGCCCGCCTGGGATGGTGTTGGGGAGCGGGGTTGGCCCGGAACCGGGACGCTGGGTTGGCTGGTGCTTCGAAATCCCAAGTTTGCAAAGGCCTCTCCAACTTTTTTTGCGTAGCGCTAAAAGTCCCCTCTATCAGTTGCCCAACTACAAGCGCGCACATTGCTCGAATAGTATAATATCCGTGTATATCCCATGCTTCGTATATCTGTGCCCGTTGCTGCACACTGGGTGGTATACTTGCTCGGCTAGATATCCCAACGCCGACTTGGATGCACCTAACGTTCGGTGCGCTTGCAGCAAGCAGTGTATTCCTCAGCAACATGAAACTCCTACCCCCTTCCCGGTGCCGCTGAAATGTTGCTGTCTGTAGCCTTGGTAGCTGTGTACATTCCTTGCACACCTCGGTTTCTCTCTGTCTTGCTTCAGTCACATGGTTCCTGCAGGATACCTGGGATTCCTAGCTGCAGCTCATTGCACGGTGTAGCACTCTTAAGTTTCCCGTTCTTCCACCATGTGCCATATTTCACCAGCTGAAAAGAAAAGAAAAACTTTTAACTGCCCACGTTTCTGAGAATTCTGTTGCACACTGTGCAGTGCGGTTTATCCATCCACACGGCATAGCGATCAGATGCGCCCTGTGAACAGTGCTCAGCATTGTGCTGCTTCGCCTTGCACCGAAGTGTTGAATTCTGGAGTATGATTTGCACAAAGTGCCCAGCATTTTATCTCCCCAGCTGGTGAGGTGCTGTCTAGATGGCTGGGAGCTGGTGCCTTGTACGTCATGCTCTGTGCTGCTGCACACGGCTTTGTGCTGAGCTGGCTTGGCAAGAGTTCTTTGTTCAGCCCTGTGTTATACTCAGACCCGTTAACCCCAAGGGATAGATTTGTACAACCCTGGGAACGCTCAGATAATCTCCCAACGTTGCCTAATACTGTGATATGCGTTACACTGCAGGATACCTGCATATAATGCTTTGCTTTACTTCTCCATATCTCTGAATGTTGGCATAGGGGGCCCTTTTGTACTCATAGTCCTCCGTATGTCTATGAATACTTCTCTTTAAAAGCACCAGCGGATCTGTGCATATTTGCAGAGAGTAGCTGTCCAACTCCCAGAGCATGGGACAAATAGCCATAGCTACCTTCATGCTGTTGCACACAGCGGGGAACATCTGTGCAACCCTGAACAAAATTCAGGGGTACTTCTCTGTACCCTGGAGGAGACTGCATGCGATTCTGCATGTGTCTCATCTTTGTACAGTGGCACAAGTAGCAGGGGACACATTCCTGCATGTTGCGACTGTTGCCTCTTATGTGGGGTGAGCATGCATCTTGTTAGAAGGATGGCTACTTTTTTTAGAGCACACTCCATATCTGTGTGAATGTTGTATACAGATCAGTATGCACTGAAACCCTTATTGTAGTGCTGGGGAACCTGTGCCACCCACCATAGGATATTGTTGGACATCAATTCCCATTCATCCAGCCAGCGTGATCAGTAGTAGTCAGGGATCATAACGAGTTGCAGTCCAACAATATCTGGAGGGCCACAGGTTCCCGACACCTGTCTGTGAGGCAGTGGGCAGGTTTTGCCTTAGGCACAGTGTTTTCCCTAGGTTTAGTGTTTGTGTTATAATGATAATAATAATTTGTATACAGGCAACCCCCCAATTTTCATGGGGGTTACTTTCCAAGGAACTGTGCATGTCAGTGAAATCGCGTATATTTGAAACACCATTGGAAAAGCCAGCAAAAACCCTGTTCTGCCCCAGTCCCGCCAGGCCACACACCCCATCAGCTGCATACTATTTCCCTAGGCCACACCCCCTTTCCCCTGGCCACACCTCCTTTCCCCAGCCACACCCCCTCTCCCAGGCCACACCCCTCACCAGCCCAGCTTCATATCCCTGGGAAAACCCATGGTTTAGTGCTTAATTGTATCAAACGGCAATCAGGTTTCCTGCAGATTGCTGTTTGTTCTGATTTAGGGCCAAAGAGCGGGATTTTTGTGGGAAAGGCAAAACCACTTGCATCGGTGCTTTCTAGGTATGGGACAAGCGCCAGCGTGGACGAGCCCTGAGTGTAGAGACTAGCCTTTCGTACAACAGTGGAGTTCACCTGCGTTGCCCTGCTTACTTTTGCCCATGGCCCTGCTCACCCCTGGCAGGTCGCTCAGAAACGAATGCGGCCCTTACCTTGAGAAATGGTCCCCCACCCTTGTGGTGGGTCTTCATGTGTTCAGCTGAGTGCCTGAAGGAGCCTGCCAAACTGTTTTAAATATTCTTTTTCAACACTTGGCAGGACAGTACAGGAGTCCCATATACATCCCAGGATAAGGTTTGTTGTCTTCACCTGCACTTCAGGTATATTGTAGTAGTTTGCTGTTAAAGGTTGTCTTTTGAGCCCAGGGTGTGGTATGAACGGCCTCGGTCCAGTATACCCGAAGGAGCGTCTCCACCCCCATTGTTCTGCAGAGATGCTGATGTCCAGCTGCGAGGGCCTTCTGGCAGTTCCCTCACTGCGAGAAGCCAAGTTACAGGGAACCAGGCAGAGGGCCTTCTTGGTAGTGGCACCCGCCCTGTGGAACGCCCTCCCACCAGATGTCAAAGAGAAAGAACTACCAGACTTTTAGAAGACATGTGAAGGCAGCCCTGTTTACGGAAGCTTTTAAAGCAGCCCAGAGTGGCTGGGGAAACCCAGCCAGATGGGCGGGGTATAAATAAATAAATTATGATGATGATGGTGATGATGATGATGATGAAGGCACACAGTGTAACAAGCGTGATGAATTTAAGGAGGTTGGAGTCTTGTCACCTCCTGGGGTGAGAGGCGACCTGGGGACTGACCCTTGGCTGCCACTGTGGGCTTTATGGGAAATATGGGATTTAAATATTTTTTAAATGGAGATTTTTTTTTTTCAAGCGGCAACTAGGATAGAGATGTGAGCAGCTTCAGGATAAAGTCCCAGAGTGGCTGTGTCAGGGAAGACTCTTGGAAAGCCAGATTTCATTTTTTAAAAACCTACACTTCCAAAAAAAGTAAACTTTGGGTTTTTTCTAATTGTTAAACTTTTGAAGTTGAAAAATTAAGTAGTTAAAAGCTGGCCATTTCTTTACAATTGCAACTAGTTGTTTGTTATAATTTTATCTTGTGAATTGCCCTCAGATTTATTTATTTATTTTAATAAAAAAATTAATCCCCATGATTGCTGATTTATGCACAGTCAAGGGTCAGTACCTAGATCTTTATCACAAAGTTTCAGTGATGGTTAGATTAAAAAAAGAAGGAAAAAAAGGATGTGAAGAGCCTAGCATTTTATTTTCAAGACGCCCATACAAATGCATTTGAGGCGCTGGTTTTTTTTTTTGTAGTAGTAACAGTAATAATTAATAAATAACAGTGGAAGTATAGTGTTTTCTAAACAATGCTTATTTGGATATTTGAAAGAATGAGGAGGGAGAGAAAGAGGCCCTGGCAGAGGAAGCCAATCCCAGCCCTGACCTTCATTTTCATTCAAAGATTTCCTGTATGATCATGTAAAATTCCTATGGAATCTAAATATAAGTGTATTTAAGTGGGGGCAGGGGGCGCGCCTTGTAATCCAGTGTCAGACTGCGGGGATCGGATGTTCGCTGTTTCAGAGTTTGATGCAAAGCCTATTGATACCAGGGAGTGGGAAAACCCTTCTTATGTTGACTTGATGGGGGGTTTCTGTCTCTTTCATGTGAAACAAGAAATGTCAAAGGCAGGATTGTTAGACTTTTGTATTGTCCGGTCAGTGAATAGGAGGTTAATTTCCTATTGTTCGCGCATAGGGTATAATGGCCTTGCAGAGAACACACGGTGCTTAAACGATTCCCGGTTCCTTCCTTACAGGTAATGGGAGTTCCAGCTATAAATGGGTCTTTGTCAGGGGAATGAAAAGAATAGTACCAGCTCCAGAAAGTTAGTGGCTCTTGCTTAGGTGCTCAGGTGAGGCGACCTCCCCTCTCTCCCTCTCCTCTGGCCTGTCTGTGTGGTCTCATTTCTGCCCGTCTCAGAGGAACACCCTCTGATAAGTACTTGGTGATAGGGAAATGAATCCTCACCTCCTTTTCTTCTGGGTCCCAGTAATGCAATACTGCCTCAAGAGCACCAGAAGTTTAACAGGGTTGCTCCAAAGGCAAGTTTGCATTCCACTTGCTTCCAAGTATCAATGTAAGAAGACTGTTGCAGGATCAGACCAAAGGGTCATCTCGTACGGCTAGCCTCGTGCTCTGTGAATTTGTCTAATCCCCTTTTAAAGCCATTCAGATTGGTGTCCCTCGCTGCCTCCTGTGGAAGTGAGTTACGTAGTTAAACCGAGTACTTGATTTTTTTCTTTCCTGAGTCTTCCAATATTCAACTTGGCTTGGACAGCTCCAGGTTCTAGGATCAGGGCTGAGGAATGCCTGATTTTATAGATTTCTTCCATGCCCCACTTTCCTTTTTTCAAACAAAGAAGCCCCCAAAGTTGTAGACTTCCTTCATAGGGGAATTGCCCCTTGACCATTCTGGCTGCCCTTTTCCACCTCTAGAAATATCCTTTCTGAGGTGAGCTGACCGGAACAGTACACAGTATTCTAAGTGTGGCTGCACCAAATATTTGCATTATGGCACTGACTGCTTTATTTTCGATCCCTTTCCTAATGCTCCCTAGCCTGACAGTCACCTTTTTCACAGCCAGGGGTGCTGAGGTCATGTGACGTGTCACGTGATGCCACCTGACAGGATACACAGAGGGTGATCTCTACAGTGGTTTCTCCCAGCTGTTGGGCTGCTGGGCTGTGGTTGGGACAAGTGAAGCAAAGACCCCAGCGGCTTGACCCCGCCCCTGCCTGGCTCCTGGACTGCCAGGTTGGGGTGCGTGGAGGGTGCCCAGCAGTGGCAGCCCCCTCAATATTGGGTGGAGTGCTGCCCCTGCCCCCAAAACGTGGGGTAGCTGAAGCCCTCTCTGCTCCCTATACTGGGCGCCGCTGTCCACTGCTGTCACTCACTAGGTTGGGATCTGCGTCATGTCACTCCCTGCCATCTGAATGTCTTGCGCCTGGTCAGTGAGCAACAGTTCAGATCCCATGATATTATATGTAAATTTAAGATTGCCCTAATTGCATAACCTTCTTACTTGGAATTATATTCGCAATTTTACTGCCCGTTTGTCCAGTTCGGAGAGATCCTTTTGGAGCTCTTCAACAATCCCTTTTTTGTTTTAATGACCCTGAACAACTTGATATCATCGGGAAACTTGGCTGCTTTAGTTCTCACTAACTCTAGATAGTTAGTGCACAACTTAAAAAGCAGGTCTCAATAGCTATCCTTGGGGAAACTCCACTTTCTACATTCCTCCATAGGGAGAACTTTCCATTTATTCCTGTTCTCTGTTTCCTATCTTCTTGCTGATCCATTAGAGGACCTCTGCTCGTATAGATGATTGCTAATCTTATTTTGGAGCCCCTTTATCAAAGTTTTTTGAAAGTCTTAAGTATACCCAGTCGACTGGATCACCTCTTATTAACACTTTCAGAGAACCATAAAAGCTTAGTGAGTTGGACTTATCTTTGCAGAAGCCATGCCAGTTCTGCTTTAGCAAGACTTGTTCTTCTGTATACTGTGAAATTCTTTGGAGGAAGTAACATGCTTTAAATGTATGGTGTGGTATTTGTATGTATTAACTCTGAACATCTGTTATGTGGACCAGTATTACACAGGTGCAGGGCACTAAAAAAAAATAAAGAACAGTTCTGATGCAGCCATGCAAGCCAACCCTCAGTTCAGTATATTTATTCAGAAGTAAGTCCTATTGAGTTCAGTAGGGTTTACTCCCTTTTAAGTGAGTCTAAGATTCCTGTCTTACAGTTCAGTCCTCTGAACTCAGAAATCCGTGCCTCCCATGTTCAGTGGGGAATATTCTCAGGTAAGTGTTTATGGGATTGTTGCAGCCTCAGTTTATTTTTCTGTCTAGTTGTGAAAAATAGCAAGCAGAAAAAAGTCAAGGATGGTCCTTTGTGGCTTGTTCTGGCTTTCCGGTAGGCAGAGTAAACACAGGAAACCTACTGCTTTGAACTTCATCTATATACTCAAAGACTTGTGTCCTTTGCCACGATAATTAAGGGATCTTTCATCACAAGTGCAGAAAGGTCTCCCCACCTGGTCCTGATGATGGGTGGGTGCTTTGGAGATGAAAGAAGGGTGAGTTTCGGCTGCTGATTATCACTACTGATGAAAGAAGGAAATTGTCTTCCTCGAGTCAGAGCTGCTGATAATGGCTCCAAATTCGAGCTCCAAACGGTAGGGAAATCAAATGATTTGTTTGCTGGCCAAAGATCAGTTTGTGAAATGGGTTTCTCAAGGACCAGCAAACACACAGATTCCTTGAGAAACCTGTGACTTATTTAACCTCATTCCCGTTTGTCCTTTCACAAACAGATCATTAAAGGCGAGATTACCCGAGTCCCTTGTCATCTATCTATCCTCCAAACTCCCCTTGCAGTCTTAAGAGGATCCAAGATGTCTTCCATCAGCTCCAGCCAGCATAACCCAATTGTCAAGGACGATGTGAGCCATGTTAGAAACTCAGATATAAAAAGCTAGGCGAAAAATGGCTTCTTAAACCAAGGTTTCAGTGGCCAAAACAGAATGTTTAGGTGTCATTTTGGGGCGAGATGGCTCTAAAGTCTTGTTTTTCAAATGATGGACTGACTAGTAGGATTGATTATCAGTTAAACTTCCGGCTAGTTCAGATGACAACCCTGAGCTATGAACTTTGAGGACGTAAAGAAGAAAAGTCACTTGATCCAGGGACAGTCCACTTAAGTATTTGCCTTTTCCTATTTTTCTTAATTGGACCATTCATAACATAGGGATATTCTTCACAACTGAACAGGGCAGTATGGTGAGGTGAGTGAAGACAAGCAACAACAATTCACCATACCATTGTTCATAGCTCAGACTGCACAGAAAAATGCTTTTTGGTTCCTGGAATTCAATCTGACTGTGCAGATAAACTATACCTGGTAGAATTCTACAGGGCGAGGTATTAGTTTCAAGATCCAAGGATCCCCAGGTATGCACCTCCAGATGGTGGAGACGTCAGGGACCATCCAGGCATCTTCACTTGGTCGTGTGGCCAAGGTGCAAAATGTGTCTGAAGAGCCACCATACTGACTATCCTTGTTCTAGCGTGAGCAAGGATGGAGCTGTGAGGATAAGGGCAGGCTTGGTTCTCAGTAGCACCAGAAGCAAAGATCAGCTTTAGTATCCATCCAAAGATTTGTCCCTGAGTACGTCCAGTTACCTCCTCCCATAGAACTGAATGCATAGCATGTGCTCTGTGCTTTTTGTTTTCTGAAACGGCTGTGCAAAATTGCCATGTGCAAGTGGAACCCACAAGTCGCGGTTCTGTTTATTGTTCATTTTGTACTGCATCGCGCCCTGTATAATTGTCCTAGCCATGGGTTTCTCAAAGGGATCCTTCAGGGGGTTTCTTATTTAAACAGTGGGGAGGAAATTAGTTAACTTGCTGATGTTTCGGGGGGGGGGGGTAGGAACATACAAGGTTTCTATGTTTGCTTTAGCGGCTCAGTGGATTAGACGAAATGTCATTGCACAACGTGGGAAGAGAGCTGCCACAATCTGGATCCCCTCTGCATTTAAGTTGCAACGTTTGCAAATAAGTGCGCAGGGACTAACTCTGCCTCCTGACTCCATAGTTCCTATCTGCAACAAGACCCATTACATGCCAGGCCTGAGTGTGTGTTGCTGGATTATTGTTGACAGTGCTCACCAACTGTTGGAGGGCAGGGAATATGGGTGGATGGATGGAAACCAAGCCTTATGAGGAACAGTCGAATGAGCTGAGTATGTTTAGCCTAGAAAGAAGGAGACTGAGAGCAGATAATGATGGTCATCTTCAAAGATCTCAAGGGGCTGCCACATGGAAGGTGGAACAAACTTGTTTTCTCCTGCTCTGGAGGGTAGGACTCGAACCAATGGATTCGAGTTACAAGAAGGGAGATTCCAACTAAACATCAGGAATAACTTTCTGATGGTAAGAGCTGTTCAACAGTAGAGCGGTCTCCTTTGGGAGGTGGTGTGCTCTCCTTTTTTGGAGGTTTTTAAGCAGAGTTTAGGGACGTGGGTGGCGCTGTGGGTTAAACCACAGAGCCTAGGACTTGCTGATCAGAAGGTTGGCGGTTCGAATCCCCGCGACGGGGTGAGCTCCCGTTGCTCGGTCCCTGCTCCTGCCAACCTAGCAGTTCGAAAGCATGTCAAAGTGCAAGTAGATAAATAGGTAGCGCTCTGGCGGGAAGGTAAACAACGTTTCTGTGCGCTGCTCTGGTTCGCCAGAAGTGGCTTAGTCATGCTGGCTACATGACCTGGAAGCTGGACGCCGGCTCCCTTGGCCAATAAAGTGAGATGAGCGCCGCAACACCAGAGTCGTCCGCGACTGGACCTAATGGTCAGGGGTCCCTTTACCTTTAAGCAGAGTTTGGATGGCCATCTGTCAGGGATGCTTTTAGCTGAGATTGCAGGGGGTTGTTCTTAAATGACCCTTGGGTCCCTTCCAACTCTATGATTCTATGATCTTGATCCCCTCTCCTCCCAGAAAACAGCTAAACTGCACTGTTGTGCATGATCTTTTGCCCACAGCTGATTCTGGGATCGTGTTGTGTTACATAGTCTGTCTCGGGAGACAATGCAGGAGAGCGCCTTTGGGGGTGAGGTCAAGCTATTGGACGGTTACAGCGTCTGTAGTGACCGATACAGGAGAGACATGTTTTGTGGCAGCTGGGGCAGAGGAAGGTGTCCAGTGCAGTTGCAGATGCATCAGGCGTTTCTTCTTTCTGCGCTCCTCCCAGTGGTCCTCCTTCCTCTGGTCACTGCTATGGTGCTTCAGGGACCTTCATAACCCTTTGTCCCTAACCGTTCTGATAAAAAACAACAACCCAGAATCAAATTGTGTACTGCATCAGGGCAAGCCATATTTTATGTCCAAACTGGGAGTTGTGGTTAGCGCAGTTGGTTAGCAACCTTCTGAGGGCCACATGCTAATGGTGGGCGGAGCCAGAGGCAGAAGTGGGTGGAGCAACAAATGCACATTTTACCTGGGTGTACAGTAGGGTAGTTTTTGACACATCCGCCTATCTGTTTTCCAGACAAGCAAGAGGCATTGTCAGAGTTCACTTGGGGTAAAAGCAGGGCCAGTGAGGGAGTTACAGGGGCCACATAAAGAGGCCCGGAGGGCCACAATTGCCCCCCAAGCATGGGCATAGCCAAGATTTATGTTGGGGGCCAAGGACACCCACCTCTCATCATCCTCTGTCTGGCTCTGTCTAGCATATTCAGAATGAAATGTCTCAACAACAGTTGTCTCCAATTACTTTCTTTTGACCCCAAATGCTCAGAAAAACCTGTCAAAAACTTTCTACAGTTTCTACTTTCAGTTAAGCATTTTTTATTTATTTACTTGTTATTTTGGGGAGGGGGCAACTGGCAACTGAGGTTCCTCACTCCTCGGTTAGCCAAACTACAAATCATGCTCCCTGATTCGGATGTGACGCTCAGCCAAGGGTTGTGCTTTGTTTTTCCCCCCATTTCATGAATGGGGATGAGCAAAGTGTCTGTGGCCGCCTTCGGCACAGTAAACCGTAGTTTGCAGCTGCAGAACCATAGGATGGGCATTCGCCGAGTTCAGCGGTCCCTTGGGCGTAAGCAAGGCTGTATCAACGCGTCGTCTGCCCATCGTTGCCTGGCTCGAGCTATGGGTCTCAGGATCCTTCCCCTTTGGCATGGGAGTTTCCCGCCACCCCTCCAAAACCGAGTCGAGACGCATTTGGCAATCCTTGTGGCAGCTGTGCAATCAAGGCGAGGGACTGATTGCACTTGTCAGCTGCTACCCTATAAAAGCCACCTAAGGGGTTGGCGCCTCCTCTCTGAGTTTTGAGCCCTGTCGAAATGAGAGTCGCGCCGGGCATTTTCCCTCCTGGCCGCTCACTTTCACAGAGGCAGGTGAAGTGGTGTCATTATGCAGCATTGACCCCCAGGCCAGCACGGATTCTCCCCAGTGGGGGATCTAGGCCGGAGGAGGCAGGAGAAGGCTGCAATTAATAATGAAGGCCTCCTAGGCTGGCGGTGGGCGGGTAATTACCGTTGTTCTTTTTCTTTCCCTGGCTAATTTCTCCAGCACCCTAGCTTATTAGAGGGAAGGGGAGGAAACGCTCCAACCAGTTCAAAAAGTCCTGGGGGATACGCCGGGGCGGGCGTGTTTTCAGAAAGAGCATCTGCTGCCGACATCTGAGGTTACTTTGAACCTGTTGAAATATGTGCTTGCCTGCTTTATTGTTCCTGCCAAGTGTTCAGCGATGGCGATTCCGACTTCTCAGACATGTTAAATAGCACAGCTGCTGGAGGAAAGAACTCACCCCGGGTGACTGCAGAGGTTTCTTAACGCCGGTGTTGCTCTTTTCTGGAAACAGAAGCCCCATTTTAGGCAGTACAGTGGTACCTCAGGTTACATACGCTTCAGGTTACAGACGCTTCAGGTTACAGACTCTGCTAACCCAGAAATAATACCTTGGGTTAAGAACTTTGCTTCAGGATGAGAACAGAAATCGTGCTCCGGCAGCGGGAGGCCCCATTAGCTAAAGTGGTGCTTCAGGTTAAGAACAGTTTCTGGTTAAGAACGGACCTTCGGAACGAATTAATATGTAACCAGAGGTACCACTGTATTTGCAAACTGGAAATTCAACACATCTGTGGGAAGAAGTGGGGCACGCAGGGATTTGTGGGCTAGCTCTTCCCTTCACCCTTGTTTCTATCCTAGAAGTGGAGGGTTAGGACTGCAGGCGTCATCAAGTTCAGCCCCCTGGGATGCAGGAATCGGAGCTGAAGAATCTCTGACATCCAACCTCTGTTTGAAAACCAACAGTGAAGGAGAGGCCCACCACCTTCTGAGAAAGTCCGTTCCACTCTCAAACAGCTCTTAACTGTCAGAAAAGTCTTCCAATGTTTAGTTGGAATCTCCTTTTTTAATAATTCGAACCTGTTAGTTTAGGTCCATTCTGAAGGAAATCAGCCCTGAGTGCTCACTGGAAGGACAGATCCTGAAGCTGAGGCTCCAATATTTTGGCCACCTCATGAGAAGAGAAGACTCCCTGGAAAAGACCCTGATGTTGGGAAAGATGGATGGCACAAAGAGAAGGGGACGACAGAGGACGAGATGGTTGGACAGTGTTCTCGAAGCTACCAGCATGAGTTTGACCAAACTGCGGGAGGCAGTGGAAGACAGGAGTGCCTGGCGTGCTCTGGTCCATGGAGTCATGAAGAGTCGGACACCACTAAATGACGAAACAAAAACAAAAATTTAGGTCTGGAGCAGCAGGAAACTAGCTTGCTCCATCTTCCATTGACATCCTTTTGGATATTTGAAGAGGGCTATCTTACCACCTCTCAGCCTTCTCTTCTCCAGGCTAAACTTATCCACACTCCCTCAAATCTTCCTTCTAAGGCTTGGTTTCCAGACCCTTGATCATATTTGCCACCCTCCTCTGTGCACCTTACAGCTTTTCAAAATCCTTCTTAAACTGTGGTGCTCAGAACTGGACACAGTAATCCAGGTGTGGTGGTCTGACCAAGGCTGGATGGAGTGATCCTGTTGTTTCCCTTAATCTGGATGCCGTGTTTCTGTTGACGTAGCTTAGAATTGCATTAGCTTGTTTTGCTGCTGCATCACACTGTTGACTCATGTTAACCTGGTGGTCTATCCAGACCCCTAGATCCTTTACGTTGTCTTTCATAAATTCGAGGTAAATTGTCTGAAGCAAGGAGCCTCATTCTCCTCCTGCACACAGTATCTCTATACTGTCAAGAGTTTTGTACACTGATGCTATATGGGAAAGTTTTCCCCCTTGAAAATTTTCCTGTTCCGTAAGTTCGTTAGTAACAATGAATGGATGGATGTCAATTGCAAAAAGGAGCGTACTGGGAAGCACGTCTGTTTTCAAAGTTTCCAGCTTTGTTTACTAAATCAAAGTAAAATAAGCATATTAAATTGAATCACTCTCCCTAGAGTATCAGAAGATTTCATGCTGGAAACTGAAGAAGAGAAGAAAATCTCAGAGCAAATTTTCCCAATAGGGAAATTTGTGTAGGAAAAGGTTCCAGAAAATGCCTCATATGTCATTCCATCTGTTTTTCCTGAGTTGATTCCCATGGAAGACATGTGTAGGTTATAGCTGGGTGCCTACCTGTATCTTCAGGTTGTATGTAGCTGACCCAGGTGTCTCTGTATGCCCCAGTAGCATACTGCCCAACATTTCTCCATTGAAAATAGGGACATCCCATTCCATAATGATAATTTTACTATTTATACTCCACACATCTTACTGGGTTGCCCCAGCCATGCTGGGCGGCTTCCAACATATATAAAAACATAATAAAACATTAAACATTTTAAAAAAACCTTCCCTATACAGGATTGCCTTCAGATGATTCTGGGATCGGATAACTCCACACCCTCCAACATTTCTCCAATAGGTACATCCTAAGGAAAAGCGGGACATTTCGGGATCAAATCAGAAACTGGGATGGCTTCTCTAAATCAGGGATGTCCCTGGAAAATAGAGACACTTGGAGGATCTGCAATAGCTTATTTGCAACCTTCCTCCATTCCTGTCTCCCTTAGGTCCTCCAGTATACCCAGAACCTCTCCCCTCTCAAAGTTCAGGGTGTCCCACCTTCCTCAGCACTGACCTACACAGCTGAGGGCCTGCCCTGCTCCATTCCCCATATATGTTCACGTGTTTGGGCTCTGTAGCTGCTGTTGCTGGCAAACCGTAGAGCACCCGAGGAGGCGAGGTTGGCTGCAGGTGGACCAGCTAACGCTCCAGGAACTGCGGACAAAGGCAGGAACCTAAGGAAACAATCCACTGGGTTAGTTAAACCGATTCCAGCCTAAATATAGACCTGAAATTTGACTGCAGCTAGCTTTGTTGGAAAGTCAGAGCGAGACAAAGTGTGTGTCTGCAGAAGCTGCTTTTGGGAGCTGCTGCCTTTGTTAAGTGAAGGCAGCGGTTTCCTAGTTAGAAACCACATGCAGCAAAGTGTCGCAGTGTGTACTGCTCCTCTTCAGGCTTAGAATCATAGACTGTAGAGTTGGAAGGGACCACGAGGATCATCTAGTCCAACCCCCTGCGGTGCAGGGATCTTTTGCCCAACATGCGGCTCGAACCCACGACTCTGAGATTAAGGAGTCTCATGCTCTACCAACTGATCTATCTCAGCTTGGTTTCTAGTCACTTGTGCTGTTTCCCAGAATACTTCATTCCATCCCCTTCCTTGGTCTTCTGCTTCTCCCCCAAACAGCATGTTTAGTCCTGATTGGGTGATTTTGGGGGTTGCAGAATCTTACATGGGTCTACTCAGAAGAAACAGCCAATTGAGTTCCTTTGGTGAATATGGAAAAGCAGCGCAGCTGAATGTTGAAAAATATAAGACGAGTCAATAAACAAAGAAATCAACACAGGTGGTCTTCCCAACCATGGTTTACCAGCTGGCTTCTGGAATCTGATTTTGCATTTGTTGTATGTGCATTCCTAAACCACGGTTAATGGCAACAGGAGAAGTGATGGGAGAATTTGTTTCAGGGAGGGCAGCAGGGATCTTCACCTGCAAACCATGGTTTACAGCAGGGTTGGGGAACCTCTAGCCCAGGCATAGGCAAACTCCGCCCTCCATATGTTTTGGACTACAATTCCCATCATTCCTGACCACTGGTCCTGTTAGCTAGGGATGATGGGAATTGTAGTCCCAAGGATTTGGAAGGCCAGAGTTTGCCTATGCCTGCTTTAGCCAATGGACTCAATTTGGCTTGATAGGCCTCCCCATTTGGCCCACCAGGCTGTCTCCTGCAAGCCATGCCCACCTGCCCTATGCCTGATGATGTCAAATGTGCCATCAGGTATAGGGAAGGTAAAGGTGCGTCTTGGCCAAAGGGAGCTTTGCAGACACTATTAACTGGCAAAGCTCCTTCCACAGCACTTCCCGTGTTCCTGACAACTAGCTGACTGTTGTGGTCTTTGGGAGCACTGTGCGTTGACAGGTGTCAATCACATCTGTGCATTGAGAGGTGTCAATCATCATTATGCCAGACCATTGACTGATGGATAGTCTCATCAGATTTGATGCACTGGCTCAAAAGATTTTCCCATCCCTGGCTAATTGGGAACCAACATTACATCTGGATTGAGCCTTTTTGTGCCAGGATCTGGATTTTGTTGAAATGGAATCGTTTTTGTAGGACTACAATGTACGTTTACATCTCTAGTAACTGTGCACATTAAGGCCGCAAGCAGTATTCACTGACCTGTGCGTAAGCCACATCGGAATCCTTGTGGAGTTTACTTCTGAGTTGGCATTTATAAGATAGCACTGAAAACCAGCATAACATTATTCATATTTCACCATTGTTATTCCAAGGCAATAGTCTTCTTTCCCTCAAACAGATTTCTCTGTACAAAAGCACATTTTTTTTGGCCCTCACAATCTCCCCTTCCTTCCTTGAATCCAGTCCAGCCTGGAAACGAATTGTGCTTTAAAACCAGGCTTTTTATCAGTGTTCCTGGGTTTTAGCAAATGCGTCCCAGTATTTCCATATGCCAGTATCTGTCCAGAATTGATTAAACTGAAGACCAGACGGGCAGGAGGGGAAATGATCAATTTTCATTTAGCTCTTAGCGCATCTTCTGCTAACACTGTTTGGAGGGTTTTCTATGCCGCTCTGTGGATACGATGCTGTGAAAACCACGTCGAACAAAATGTGGAACGTGATATCTCTATTGAGGTTCAGCATTGACTAATGGCAAGTGTGTAAGCTGTGAAACGCAAAGCCTTCATTTGAGCGTTCAAAGGATTTTGCAGGGCTGGGTTTCCAGCTCTACTGCAACACTCAAATATGTCAGGAGGCGTTCCACGTTGCCATTAAGGGAACAGGAAGATCTCCACGAACTGACAGAGGTTGAATATTGATTGCTGCCTGGCTTTCAGTTTTCACCTGGGCTGCTTAAATGTACAATAGAGCATGATCTTTAGCCCACCTTGTCTTCACAGGCTCCTGTTGTGGTCACCTTAGGCTATTTTCTTTAGCAGTCTGCTACTCAAACTTTCGAGTTACCGTTGTTTCATGCTCCTTGTTTTTCTGAGCACTTCGAAGTTTGTGGGGAACCTTTTACACGTTCAGCTGTGCATCCATACTTGGCAGGATTCACAAAACAGATTGTTGTGATTTTGATAGCCCTTTTGGTTAGAGTTTCCTTGCTAACTGGATCAGTGAACTTGCTGTAAGGATCATGTCTGACTGAAGGACTCTAGAACAGCCACTCAAAGAGAGTGAAGATTCGCATAAAATGTGAACATGCTAATTTGCATGTTGTTGGCATCCGTCAACAATGGAGGAGTGTGCCTTTGAGGGTGATGTCAAACCGTTGGAGAGTTACAGCGCCTGCTGTGGCTGTAGAGACCGATATGGATGGTAGAGACATGTTTTGTTGCATCTGGGGCAGATGATGGCGTCCGGTTGTGCTGCTGCAGATGCACCATGGCACTTCTTCTCTTTGCACTCCTCCCAGCAGCCAATCCTTCATGTCATGGTTGCAGCCTTCCAATCTTTATGACACGTTTGCAGACATCTTTGCAGCACAGAGTTGGTCTGCCAATGGGCCTGGTAAAGGTAAAGGTAAAGGTAAAGGGACCCCTGACCATTAGGTCCAGTCGTGGCCAACTCTGGGGTTGCAGCGCTCAACTCGCTTTATTGGCCAAGGGAGCCGACGTACAGCTTCCGGGTCATGTGGCCAGCATGACTAAGCCGCTTCTGGCAAACCAGAGCAGTGCATGGAAACGCCGTTTACCTTCCCGCCGGAGCGGTACCTATTTATCTACTTGCACTTTGATGTGCTTTCGAACTGCTAGGTTGGCAGGAGCAGGGACTGAGCAACGGGAGCTCACCCCGTCGCGGGGATTCGAATCGCCGACCTTCTGATCGGCAAGTCCTAGGCTCTGTGGTTTAACCCACAGCGCCACCTGCGTCCCTAATGGGCCTGGTACCTGAAGCCAATTTTCAGAATGTTTATTACAGGCAACTCCCCATTTACGCGGGACCTCATGTTAAAGTGAAATTGTGTATATTGGGGACACCGTTGAAAAAGCCTGCAAGCACCCTCCAAACTTCCTTTGCTCAAACTCCCAACTCTCCACAGGCTTCAAAGGGTTGGAGCAAGGGCTCTTGGGATTGCACTTGCAAAGGCTTGTGGGATTGCTAGGCACTGTTTTTGCACCATTTTTGTGCTCTTTCAGGGCTGTTTTTGGCCCTTTTCATGTGACTTCGCAGTTCAGTCGTGGTGCCATCGGGGCAGGAGTTTGCAACAGATGTCCAGGGCTGCAGTCATCAGAATGAGAAAACCAAACAGGGCTGGCTTACCATATTTTGAAATCAGCGAAGTACAGTAATAAAAATTATCATCTAGCAAGTCCCCTACCCCATAAGACCTTTCAAACCGGAGTCTATAATTACCTAAGTGCACCTCTTCCTAGGGTCCTTTATCTTTAAACTGGATTTGGACCAGACAGTCCTTTGGGTAGAGAACTATTTTAAACAAAGGACTCTCTTCTGACAGCCTTTCAAACAGAGGACTGTCCTCTTTAAAGGAGGACACATGGCCACCCTTAATAACTCACCAAAGTCAGCTTTGGTGTTACTAGGCTTCCTTACTGGTTGGGCTGGATTCTGTGTGTTTAGTTCCCTCTTTAAGCGAAAGCTTTGTGAAAATGTACAGGCTAAAGTCCTGCGTGGCAATCGTGGCCCAGGTTCAGCGCCTTGATGTGGGTCTGGGTCCTGGCAGAAAATGAAGATTGCTGTGCCTGGCATTCCTTCAGCAAGATTTGGGCACGGTCTCTTTTGCCTGTATGACTGAATAGCAATGAAATCCATTGCGCTCTTGTTCTTTTGTGGATTTTTCTAAGGAGAAGCAATTTATAATACATCCAGGATCTCTGCAATCTGTCGGGAGAACCGTTTCCTACAGCAATTTACCTACAAGATAAAGTAAAAACCATGCATTATTGATACCCATGTTCTGCATATTGCAGATATTTCTCCCAATGTTGTTAATTTTTTATCTGCAGCTCCGAAGGAGCACGGGGGGGGGGGGGGGAGATGAATGTAGGAGGAGAGGGTGGGATATAAGTCAGTGTATGTATTTTGCATACTTTTACTATGATGGATATGTGGCTTTTAATTAGATTTTAATGGCTAGTCTTTTGCATTGGGGAAACATTGTCCCTGCTCTTTTTTTATATATAAAACAACAAACAAACAAATAAATAAATGTGGATAGGATTTTCGTGCTTGCGGATTGAACTGGTCGAAGTTCTCTACACCTCTAAAATGCTTTAACCTGTGACCTCAAATAATGATGTAGTTTAGGTCATTGAGTCCTGGTGGTAAGCCTTAGTGCAGGGGTCCACAATTTATGGCTGGGTTTGATAGCTGAGTGTTAGTTTCTGCTAGCCAGCTTTGAAGTTAAGTCCCATCCCGTTGAAGAACAATAGGTCTATTCAGGTGTTGATGCTGTGTTAACTAAACACAGGAGGGAATGAGGGCTGCATTGATGAGCTCTACTCGCCTTTCATCTTTTTTCATCACCCTCTGTGGATAGGGAGCATCCTGTGTTTCTAGAGGTTACCTTTGACTTTCGGAACCCTAATTTTTTAGCACCCTTACTTGCATGGATTTGCATTCAAAAGGGAAGGGAGAAATCTTGGCCGCATTGCTAACTCTTTCATTCCAAGATAGCGGTCTTGTGTATGCTTGCTTGGGGAGTGCGTTTTATTGAACTCAGTGGCACTTACCTCTGAGTAGACATGCATAGATTCAGTTTTTGTTTAATGAAGGCTTTAGCGTATAATCAGAAACGCAAAGAGGCACCACCATTTAAACTGGTAGCTTAAAGCGAGAACCCTATCAAAGAAAAGGAAAGAAATGGATAGCCTTTGTTTAATTTATCTTCTCCCTCTTAATATTTATTTGCATTAAATCACTTACGGTTGCTCTTGTTATAAACATTGCTATTCCAGTTTTAATTTGGGTGCTGCTTCCCCATGCAAATGTGCTCAAATGTGGAGCAATTCAAGCACAATAATACATATCAGATCTTCATTATAATAAGCTGTCCTCATCAGTGTGTTGCCCTCCAGATGCTCTGGACTACAGTACCCATCATCCCCAGCTGGCACTGGTCCAGAGGCTTCTTGTGGTCAGTATTGGTGCAACCTGATGCCATAAATGCAGCGGTGTAATAAGGGGAGGGCACAGGGGTTGATTGCCCCAGGCACAAAATTGTGAAGGGCGCAAAACACCCAGTGTTGCCTCAGTACAGTTGTGCGCTTCCATTGTCGGGCTCTGTTGAAAACAGCTTCCCCATGTGAACCAAGAAATGACTCCTCCATGCAACGGAACGACTCTTCTTATCTCTGTGGTTGCAATTTCCTGGGCTGTGCAGAGACCATTAGGCAGTTGAATGTGCATGTGTACTCCATCCATTTCCCTCCCACCCACCTTCTGTATTGCCCCGGGCACTGGCAACCCATGTTACGCCACTGCATAAATGTATGGAAACAGTTTGCAAAGGACCACTGTGTTGATGGTGATGACCAGGAATGACAGGCCTCCTGTGATAGTTACTTGCTTTTCCCTCCCACATCAATAAAGCAGTGGATGGAATTACCTTAGTTTTAAACTAGCTCCATAATAAAACAGAGAATCATCTGGATTTGGCTTGCGTCGCTTTTGATTTTCTACCAGTGAAATTGGCAACGAAGGCCAGTCCACAGATTGTCTGTATTCCGCAGTGGTCCTCATTTGTGTGTTTTTGTGCCAGCCATATGCCTCATTCCGGCTGGCTGTTCCAATATAATTTTCATACTGATTTTTTTGTTTTTTTGCATTGGATAAAGATCATGGTAATTATGACTAACAATATGTGACTGGTAAACAA
This sequence comes from Podarcis gaigeae, assembly GCF_964106915.1. Lineage (NCBI taxonomy): Eukaryota > Metazoa > Chordata > Lepidosauria > Squamata > Lacertidae > Podarcis > Podarcis gaigeae. The sequence continues at coordinate 14,027,613 of NC_139678.1, read as the reverse complement.
TGACATGTTGTAATGTTGTAATGCCGAGTGGAGGGGCTTAAAATAAGATGATTTTAAATTAGCGATTGAAGAGTTTGTTCGCACAGAACATTTCGTGAAAGTGCATCTTTTGCTGTTTGCTTTCTTGTTGGATGTTATCTCTTAGATCAGGGATGGAGGAATTTTGGTCCATCAGATGCTGCTGGACTCTTAACTTCCATCAGCCCCAGCCAGCTTGGCCAATGGTCAAGGATGATAGGAGTTGCAGTCTAGCAACCATCTGGAGGACCACCGGTTCCTTATCCTTGTTTTAGCGATGGCCATGCACATTGGCATTCTGCAATGAATAGTAGTGGGTGTCATTGCTCAAGGACAGATATGGGAAAAAAGTGGCTTAGTCACTTTATGGATAGACTTTGTAGAGCAGTTTGACTATTTTCTACACCCAAGTAGCATTTTATGAAACAAGCATTTTAAAATTAACAGTAGAGCCAGCCACAAGAATGAAGAAAGTTTATTTGCAAAGCGTTGAAGCATTATGAGCATATAGATGGTTTGGCGCAGTCTCAGATTTGATGTGAGCGAAGGTATCATGAGAAAACAAGATGCCTGTTTTTGAAAGCATGAGTTGTAGGCAGGTTCAGCAGAAACATGCTGGATTTCTTCTTCTTCTTTAAATGGCTGTCACAAGTATTCAGGGCTTTGACTGACACTGTTCCCCCTATTATAAAAACAAACAAATGTTGCTCCAACCCTTCCCGGCCTGCTGTTCCTAGCTCAGTTATACTAAACTTCCATCTCTTTACTATATGACTCCCTTACTTAGCAGTAGTCCCTTGAGTGAAATCTGGACTGTGTTCATATCTGGGTGTCTGAGGGACAAACTCAACCTTGCAGTTGACACTAGGCTGCTTCCCAAATTAGTCATATGCCATCACCTGTCACGTTGCTGTCAGGCAAGGAATGCCCAGAGTGAGGAATTAACTATTTATATGCTTACAAGTTAGGGAAAGGCATGTCCCTCAGTCCTACGCCTCTCAGCTGCTCCTAGGTGTGCACCCAATGAGGCAGTTGCAGCAACAGAGAGGCCCCACTGCTGACCTCAGTTGATGCATCTTCCCCACTCAAGCTGAACACAAGCAGGCAGAGACTACGCCTTCATGTAACCTGCTTCTGCTCCTCCCTCTTCATTCCTCTCCTGGTCCGGGGAGACAGCAGAGCAGGAGAGCTGGTGGCAGGAGGAGAAGGTGTGGAAGCCCTTGACTCTACACCAGCCTGACTTATCGCTCCCTACTCTTGCGCCTGTTCTTCACTCCCCAATCCTACAGCTTCTCCTCCATCTGACCCTTGTCTTCTGGCTGTTACAGGCTCCCCCAGGTCCCTGCTCCCTTCTTCCAGGTTAGTCTCCAACCCCATTCCTCCCATTGCCCACTCCTCGGTATCCATTCCTTGACATTACCCAACTTTAAGTGCAGTGGTAGCCAACTTCAGCCCCAGCTGGGATGTGATGTCGCAGCCCACAACATCTGGAGGGAGGAACCACATTGGCTACCCCCGGTGAAGTGCAACCTAGCTGTATTCTAATGTCACAGTACGATTGAGTTCTCTCCCCCGCCCTCCACTTCACATCTGCTTTGGGCAGGGCCTGAGGTGGGCAAATGCAGATGATCATGATGTCCGCATAGAATAAAGTTGTAGTAGATCTTGCAGCGGAGCCTCAGAGGAGAAGGAGCTAGATGCGTGGCTGCCATTTTCAGTAGCAGCCAAATGTAGATTGTGATGCTTCATTTGACCCGGAGGATGAGAAACCAGACTACTAAAAAACCCTGAAGAAGTAATAATGCAAGCAACAGTAATATAAACAGAGTGACAGAAGTGTGGACAGTCACATTAATAGTAGTAGTAGTAGCAATTCATACAATGCAACAGCAATAAAGAAAGTTTGCCCATCACAGTAATTCCTGTTCCAACACATCGTTGAGGCTGATCTTCTTTTGTGCTGTGTTAATTAGATTGGGTTGAGACATTTCATACCATATGCCGTGAAATGTGTATTATGATGTACTAACTAGCTTCTTCCAGCCTGAAAATCTTTCACTGAGCATCCTGTTACCGGTGAAAGGCAGTAAGTAAATCAGTGGGAACTCTCCAGACAAAACAATTGTCAGACAGTATAACAGGAATTTTATTCTTAGTAGTGAAGGCAGAAACAATATCTCAATTGTTGCTCGCCTGGGCTGAGGCGCTGTCATAATTATAATTTCCAGTGCTTGAGTTTGATGTTGTCCCTTTTGTTTTTGTTTCTGGGCCAAAGAAGCGACCCTTTGCCAAACTTGGAAAGTAACGCAAGGCTTCCTTTAGACGCACACAAGTTGGGCTCCGGCTTCCTTTTCTGCTGAATAGTGATTGAGAATGAAAGAGAAGCTGTATTATTAAGTGTAGTGAAACGAGCAGCTGAACTCCTTCCAGGTGAAGTGAGCTGAAAAATTAATATGACTGTAGGAAGATGCCTTTTACCAAATCAGGCCATTGGTCCTCTAGCTCAGAATTATCTAAATGGACTCGCAGGAGGTCTCTAGGGTTTCAGACATGAGACATCGCCAGCCCTGTTCGGAGATCCCAGGGGACTGAACTTGGGTCTTTCGGTTTGCAAAGCAGATGCGTTACTACTGAGCTACAGCCTTCCCTCATTTAAATTGGTCCCATCCCTTTTCATTGAGCACATTGTCTACACTGAACAGGCAAAGCAAAAACAAAGCATTGAAAGACCCCTATCACGAACCATTATTAGTGTAAATGAAAAGCCCATTTTCACCTAGAGATTGTCTAGAATGTTTCCAGTCCTGGAACAATAAGACTTGATTTTGATAGTCTTACAATAAATACAGGGATGTGGTAATCTTGATTTTTTTTTTTTTAGATTTTTGAGCAATATTTAAGACACGTTATCCTACAGGCTCCCGTTGAGTAACCATCAATTAATGTCTGTATCTGCCTATATAAAATATTCAGCTACAATTTAATTAAAACAATCAAACAATTAAATATACTGCATTAAAACCACAGATGGCAGCTCAACCTCCAAAGTGACTTTTTAACTTTTATTATTGTGGTTATGATAATAAAAATCGAATATGCACCACACATGAGAGGTCACCACCTTTTGCTGAAGTGAAGCAGGTTTGGTTCTGGTCAAAACCTACAAGCCACATGTAAGCCATCATGGGTTAAAGGAAGGAAGAAAAGTGAGGTATAAATGCAATGAAATAAATACAGTAAATAAAAGGAATAAAATTATGTATCCTGAACCTTTTGGGGGGAAATCTAAAGCAGACTTGAACCTCATGTAGAAAGACTTGTGTCTTATTCATTCCACCTTAATATATAAACAAATATTTGCAATACCCATAATGGATATGGACAACTTATTTCAGCGGAAACAAGAAAAAGAGAGAGAGGTGTGTGTGTGTGTGTGTGTGTGTGTGTGTGTGTGTGTGTGTGTAAAAGATGCAGTTCATTCAGACAGGAATATTTCACAATATACGGTATCTTACCCAAGAAAAAGCACAGCTTTTTAGGTCTGTGATGCTAGAATATTGTCCTCGTAAAGGAATTATTGAAAGCAGATTTATGCCTCCCTGTCAGTTCTGTTTAAAGGCTCAGAACAAAGGAACTGCATTCCAGACAGTTATATTTGTGTTATGGGTTGTTTGTGGGCTTTTTCTAACATTCTTTGATGGCAAGTCCTTGGTGATTTTTTTGATTTTTTTTGTCTAGTGTTTTATCACTGATGACTGTAGAGTAACTAGATACGGAGAACCAGGGGAAATCCTGACATTTATGTGTTTCTTATTCTGACAGAACCTTAGAAAAGATAACAGCGACACAGTTTTTGTTTTCCTAATGAGGTAATGCGGGGGTTACATTTTTTAAAAAAAATGCATATTCCTTGCAGTAAAAGGCAAAGGGAGCTTATAGACAAACTTTTCTTCCTGTTTTCCCTCTAGAAATAATTCAGCCTGTTGGAGGACACTTCCCTTTTGCTGCTCATTTGGCGACCTTGCACTGTTGCCCTTTTTTAAAAAAGAAACCATGGAAAACGGGCGCCATTTACCACACCCGTTGCAAAACGTCTTGGAAAAAATGTATTTTGTTTGATGGACGACTCAGCGTTTCAGTTTCCCCTGTTGCGCACGTGTAGGGCAGGGCCTCCTCACTCCAGACCTTGAGAACAAGGAGAGACCTGCAGGATCAGGCCAATGGCCCACTAGCCCAGCATCCTGTTCTTTCAGTGGTCATATAGGAAGCATGCAAGCAGAACCTGGGTGCGATAGCAGTTTCTCCTGTGATTTCCAGCAACTGGTATTCAGAATCCAGTATATGTGGTCCAGCATCTGTGGCTGGCAGATAAGACAGAGGCAGGGAGCACATGTTCCCTACAGGCCCTGGTTTGTGCCCTCTGCATGTTTCCACCTCTCTGTAGCATGCCATTGAACCCTTAAAATGCTTTGTGGGTGGGGTATAAGTAATAAAATTCCTATTATGCTTGCCTGGACGGAATACAGAGAAGGTTGTTTGAATGTGGAGCAGCTAACCTTCTGCACAAGGATAAAATTCACACCTGGTGGGTAGAAAAGCACCAGCCTCCTTCCCTGCCCCTATATAGCATGTTCCTTCTGGATGGAGCCCCTATATATACAGTCATACCTCGGGTAGTGAACATGATCCGTGCGGGAGGCACGTTCGCAACCCGCAGCGTTCGCAACCCGCAGCACCACTTCTGCGCACACGCATGATGCGATTTGGAGCTTCTGCGCATGCGTGTGACGTCATTTTGTGTTTCGGCGCATGCACGAGCGCCGAAACCCAGAAGTAACCTGTTCCGGTACTTCTGGGCTTGGCGTGGTCTGCAACCCCAAAACACCCAACCTGCAGCGTTCGCAACCCAAAGTATGTCTGTATAAAGTTACAGTCAGGGAGGGTTCTGTCCGCACAATAGGGAATCCTTGAGTGTAGAAACCCCTGCCTTTTTTATGACTGGAATGTAGCTTAAGGCTGTTATTATTTATTACATTTATATACCAGATTTATCCCCCAACAATCTCAAGGTGGTGGAGATGGTTGTCCTCTTGCCCATTTCATCCTCAAAACAACCTTGTGAGGCAGGTTAGGCTAAGAGATGGTGACTGGCCCAAGGTCACCAAGTGAGCTACAAGGGTGCCCTGCCCACATTTCCTTCTCACATGTGGCCCCCAGAAGGTTTTCATGACGGAATGCGGCCCTCAGATTGAATGAGTTTCCCTATCCCTACTCAATGCGGCTTGGTTGCATTGTTAGAACAGGGTTCGTGTCTCAACGATGGTTGAAGACGTCTCCCACTGTTTTGAGCGCTCTAGACTGGGGCCTAGCAAGGCCTAACACGCTGTTTCTGTCACTAAGGCAGCCCTGTTTAGGGAAGTTTTTAAAGTTTGATGCTTTATTATGTTTTTATGTGTGTTGGAAGCGGCCCAGAGTGGCTGGGACCAACCCAGCCAGATGGGCGGAGTATAATTAATAAAATGACAACGATGATGATATTGATGAAGATGATGTGGTCCATTTTCCTGGGCCGCATTTGAGGGGTGGCTCTAACAACTCTCACACAGTTGTGTGCCCATGATGGGAACTTTGCATTTAGGAAACATCTGCCTGCAACCGCACTGCAGGGTTTTTTGTGTCCTTTTGTAATCTTTATAGAGCCTGGCTGTTAAAGAAGGTTGCTTCAAAGTACATTGAAAGAAAATAATCTTTGGGGGGAATTTGAGACTACTATGCGGCTCTTGTTACACGAGGCCTCAAATGGCTCTTGTTGCACACGGTCTTTTTTTGGATTGTTTCTCTGGTGCTGAAAGGCCTGCTGTCTTCGAAGTAAGGGCGCCACAGTTTTTCACTTGGAGGGAGAGTGGCAATAGTGCGTGGCAGGTTGGGGTTTTCGAAAAACAATTTCCTCCAGGGATAGATAGATACAGTGGTACCTCAGGTTAAGTACAGTGGTGCCCCGCAAGACGAACGCCTTGCAAGACGAAAAACCCGCTAGACGAAAGGGTTTTCCATTTTTGGAGGCGCTTTGCTAAACGAATTTCTCTATGGGGTTGCTTTGCAAGACGAAAAAATCTTGCGAGTTCCCGCGTTTTTTTCTCGCTTTTTTCTGCCCTTTCCCTAAGCGCTAAGCCGCTTATCAGCTGTTCCGCTGATAAGCCGCTTCTCAGCTGATCGCTAAAAGCCGCTAGACCGCTAATAGCGCTAATCCGCTAAGCTGTCAATGGGCTTGCTTCGCAAGACAAAAAAACCGCTAGACGAAGAGAATCACGGAACGGATTAATTTCGTCTTGCGAGGCACCACTGTACAGTGGTGCCCCGCAAGACGAATGCCTCGCAAGACGGAAAACCCGCTAGACGAAAGGGTTTTCCGTTTTGGAGGGCTTCGCAAAACAAATTTCCTATGGGCTTGCTTCGCAAGACGAAAATGTCTTGCGAGTTCCTGCATCTTTTGACACGAAGAAAAACTGTCCGTTGGGAGCAGTTTTTCAACAGTTCTTTGGAACGCATCTTAATTGGGTGCAGAACCTTCTCGTGTGCTTTGTTTGTTCCATGTTCCGCTGTGATGGAAATGTCAATTATTATCTTGTAATATTTTCGAGAGCAAGGTGAGTACACGTGCCCCCACTGATGACACCCAGTGTCTGCAGCGAGATTAGGAGATGTGTTTAGGAAATTAGCAGCAAGCACAAACACTTAATTAAAAAAAACACAGCACCAGTGTGCAGAGTCCTCCATCTTCAGCTAGTTTGCTGGAAGCAGAAAGGAACCTCACACAACATAGTGAGGTGGGAAAATACACTTTATATTCTACATTTTCAGCAGGAAGAATCATTTCCGCTAATCCTCCCCTGCAAAAGCAGGCGTTCTAGTAGCTGTCATTTGCTTGGGAGCTTCCTAAGTGACTGTAAAGCCAGGTTTTCATTAAGATTTAACTATCACCGGGGTTGAGATTGGTGTCAGCGCCTTGTCTTTTCACTTTGATTTTAAGCATATCTGGTTTGACATTTGAGGAACTGAGGCAGTCATGGAATAAGAGGAGAAGTCCTGGTTAAGTAGCGGGGAGCAGAGAGTAGGAATAAGTGGGCAGCTATCTGAATGGAGGGGTGTAAATAGGGAGTTGTGTAGTGTCCACTGGTGATGACTGACTAGGAACGAGAGCTTGGGGTGAAAGTGGATAAGATACTGATTAGAAAAGATACAGGAAACTGATTGGATGGGGGAAATGGCATGGCCTGCTGGATGAAGTCATGGCTGCATGCCTGGCTCCTAGGTGAGGACATCAGGACTTTCTGTTGCTGGTCTTACTTATTCTCAGTATATTCACCAAACGGATTTTATAGGGTTCTTGTGGTTCCTTGGAAACAGCTAAAACCATTAAACTGAAAGAATTTGGGTGCAAGTGTGCAGTTTGGATTCCCTCTTTAATTTGCCTCTTCCTGCTTCCTGCTTCACACAAAACCATCTGCTGTTTCCCCCCCTAATCTGTTTCTCTCACCCCAGTCCTCAGGCTCCAATTCAGGGTGCTCTCTATCCCCTGAATGGCCTGTCCCACCGAACACTCATAGACCTGCCTGTACAAATCAAAATACATTTGGATCCCTGGAAGTGAGCTGACCGCATTGTAGAAAATGATAATTCTATAGTTGTCAGTTCTTAAAGTCTCCACTTCAGCCTGTTCGAAAGATGACACCTTTAACTTTTTGCCTTTAAGAACTGTGTGCTGGAACAAACCAAAGGTCCTAAGGTTTAGTAACACAGTCCAACATCCTTTTCCTGCTGCCTTGGGTCTACCAGCTCTCTTGGGTCTACCAGATATTCGTTGGCATTTCTCTGTTGTTGTTCTTTTTTAATTATTTCTTTTCCCCTTCCATTCAGTTTATATGCTGCGAAGTGGGGGGAGCTTGCAACATGTTACTTGGCATGTGCCCACCCTAGTAGAGACTAAAGGAGATGTGGAAGCTAGGACCCAGGGGATCACGGGCAGTCTTCTCCTGTAGCCTGCATATGCAAGGTCTGCTGTTGCCTACTAAAACTTTCATTGGAGGCCCTGCAAGGTGGGGAGCGAGGCCTTGAAAGGTTCATGTAGCCGAATTTTGCAAAGTCTCCAACCTTCCCCATCCCCTTTTGTCTTCTTTCATCATCCTTTCTGGATAATGCGATGCTTTAGGCAAGAACAGTTCCAACCTCCTCTTCCCCCCATGTACAGTATCTAGTACAATCATACCTAGGGTTGAATGTGCTTCGAGTTGAGCACGTTCGAGTTGCACTCTGTGGCAACCTGGAAGTAACAAAGCGCATTACTTCCAGGTTTCGCCACTCGCACATGCGCAGACGCTCAAAATGACGTCACGTGCGTGTGTGGAAGCGGCAAAACTCAACCTGTGCACAAGCAGACACGCCGTTACGTCTAATGTTGCGTTCAGGATGCAAACAGGGCTCTGGAACGGATCCCGTTCGCATCCCGAGGTACCACTGTATAATTTACTATTTAGTATGGCGCTTTGGGTTAAACCACAGAGCCTAGAACTTGCCGATCAGAAGGTCGGCGGTTCGAATCCCTGCGACGGGGTGAGCTCCTGTTGCTCGGTCCCTGCTCCTGGCAGTTTGAAAGCACGTCAAAGTGCAAGGAGATAAATAGGTACCGCTCCAGCGCGAAGGTAAACGGCGTTTCCGTGCGCTGCTCTGGTTCTCCAGATGCAGCTTAGTCATGCTGGCCACATGACCCGGAAGCTGTGCGCCGGCTCCCTCGGCCAATAAAGCGAGATGAACGCCGCAACCCCAGAGTCGGTCACGATTGGACCTAATGGTCAGGGGTCCCTTTACCTTTACCTTATTTCTATAAACTTTATATGATGATAACAACGGTGGTTTCTTGATTCCAAACCCCACCCCCCCAGGATCAAATCTCATTAACATTGACCCCCTAAGATGCAGATTGGTCAGGCCAGTATGCTGAATCTAACACACATTTTCTAAATATGCTCCAATGGAGGTATGCAGAGTCCTGTTAGAAACGGACAATATATCCCACACTTTCCTCAGCAAAGAGTTGGTTTGATGTATCAGTGCTTGGTGGGTCTCATAGGGGTTTGCTTTGTTTCAAAAGCCTGGCAAACCTGTTTTATCAGTGTCAGCGTGTGAGGAAATAAATATGTATGTGGATCTTGGAATCTGAAATCACTTTGGTTGTCCTCAGAAAAGCTTCAGCAAGTAAGAGTTAAGGTAGGGTTAGTTTGTGGCAACTGCATGGTTAATTCCCCCCCCCCCCCTTGTTTCTCCAGGAGAATGTCACTTTATGTGAAACATCTTAAATCCACTGTCTGCTATACTGTCTGAGCTCTTCATCCCCAATGGCCATTATAAAGTTGCCATATGCCTAAAAATATGCTCGGCACAACTGTGATGTTTCAGGCTCCGAATTCGTTTTTCATTTTATTGCACGATCCTCAGATGAAAATAAAAATCCTTCTTCTGCTGTGGCTTGAAGGCTGTTTGGGCGCATATGGCTCATTATAAAATAAGGGGAAAACTTCAAGTATTTAAAATATTGTGCAGAATTTTTACAGCTGTTTTGCATTTGTTTGGTTTTCTGTCTTTTGTGCTGTGGGGGTTGGTGGTTTGGTTACCAGTCAAAAGTAACCTTGTCATTTTTAACAACGATCAATCCATAAAGTTTGTTACCTTCCTCTTTGGTCCAACTTAGGAACACATAAAAACAAAGCAGATGTCAGAGCAATAACCAGGTGCATGGTTTCAGCTGCTTTTGTAATAGGAGAGGGAGGATGGTGCACTTGGAGGTTACTTCTGTCACTTGCAGTAGGGCAGGTTGCTAACGATTGCTGGAGAAGTCTGCAGGATTCCGCTTTTATTCAACCATTAGCAGACACTGCACGACTCCTGCACCAAGGTACAACCTGCACTCTTACATCTAAACAGTTTGCAGCAAACCATTGCAGCATTTTGAGACTCCAAAACATAGCATCTAGATCAAGGGAAGTAATAGTGCCACTGTATTCTGCTCTGGTCAGACCTCACCTGGAGTACTGTGTCCAGTTCTGGGCACCACAGTTCAAGAAGGACACGATGCCTTATGAGGAACGGCTAAGGGAGCTGGGCATGTTTAGCCCGGAGAAGAGGAGGTTAAGGGGTGATATGATAGCCATGTTCAAATATATAAAAGGATGTCACATAGAGGAGGGAGAAAGGTTGTTTTCTGCTGCTCCAGAGAAGCGGACACGGAGCAATGGATCCAAACTACAAGAAAGAAGGGCCCGGAAAAGACTCAGTATGGAGGTCAAATGGCCGAAATATTGGGAAATAATAGAAAATGATGGAGATAATTGGAGGTTGCAGAGTTTGGAGAAATTAAAAGATAAAGTGCGAGATTGGTTACATTATGCTCAGATCAAAGAAGTTTTTAAGTTGGATAAAAAGATAGGATTCCAGGTGGAAAAATCAAAGTTAGAAACGGAATTGTTAGAACCTAAGACTAAGATACTTTCAAGAATGTATAATTTGCTGCTAAAATGGAATACACAAGATGAAACGGTCAAATCGGCTATGATAAAATGGGCACAGGACAAAGGGTATGATATTATGTTTGCTGACTGGGAAAGGTTATGGACCACCGGTTTGAAATTCACGGCATGTAATGCCTTGAAAGAAAATATTATGAAAATGATATATAGGTGGTACATGACCCCAGTCAAGCTTGCAAAAATATACCATTTGTCTGATAATAAATGTTGGAAATGTAAAGAAACTGAAGGAACGTTCTTTCACCTCTGGTGGACCTGCCCTAGAGTTAAGGCTTTCTGGGAAATGATATATAATGAGTTGAAAAAGGTATTTAAGTATACCTTCCCTAAGAAACCAGAGGCCTTTCTTTTGGGCATCGTCGGCCAGAGGGTGTTAAAGAAGGACCGAACATTTTTTATGTATGCAACAACAGCAGCAAGGATACTTGTCGCTAAATACTGGAAAACCCAAGATTTGCCCACACTGGAAGAATGGCAGATGCAACTGATAGACTATATGGAGCTTGCAGAAATGACTGGCAGAATCCGAGACCTGGGAGAAGAAGTTGTAGAGGAGGACTGGAAGAAATTCAAGGACTATTTACAAAAATATTGTAAATTGTATGAATGTTAAGAAAGATGTAAGATTATCAACAATATGGCACCAATAAGTTAGTTAAAAGGAATATGAAGATAAATGAAAATATAAGAAAAGATAAATTTTGGATAAATATTATGTTAAAATTAAGCTTTTAAGGTTTGGGTTAAACTATCTAAAATTAGGGATACAATATCAGAAAATTATAATATAAGAATTGAAACAAGGTGATAAATTGCTGGGTAAAGTTCGAAAATTTGGAACGCAGGAATGAGAGATGCGAGGAAGTCCAAAGAAGTGATGAAAATGTGGATATTGGAAAAATTATATGTTATTTTGTTTGTTCTTTCTATTGTTCTAAGAAAATCTTTAATAAATATTTATATATAAAAAAAACAAACTACAAGAAAGAAGATTCCACCTAAACATTAGGAAGAACTTCCTGACAGTAAGAGCTGTTCGACAGTGTAATTTGCTGCCAAGGAGTGTGGTGGAGTCTCCTTCTTTGGAGGCCTTTAAGCAGAGGCTTGACAACCATATGTCAGGAGTGCTCTGATGGTGTTTCCTGCTTGGCAGGGGGTTGGACTCAACGGCCCTTGTGGTCTCTTCCAACTCTATGATTCTATGAAAACCCATGATGCAGTGTGATCTCGGATGACACCGGCATGTGAAAAGATGAGTTTGTAAGCAGTCTTAAGGTTCCAGCCTTATTTAAGATCAGTGTCACGTGAAGCGCACAGCCATGTAGTTTCTGGTCTGTTGCCTTCCAACTATAGCACTGTTCAGATGCCTCTTACAATTCTGGCCTTGATTGGGATGGTGATTAAAAAGCAGTGACTTTTTAATATTGGATGCTTCACAGGGCGAAGAGGAGTCACTTTCGTTAATGGCTTTTGCTTTAGGAGGACAGAAGTGGATTAAAGCGGTACCTTCAAGGACAGCGGATTGGCTTGAGTGTCAGTGCATGAAAATATTTTGATCCCATTGTAACTAGTAGCTGCTAGTTCCTGTTGTTGTTGCCGGTTTGATTAAGTGCCCAGTCGGTTCATTGCAGGAGTGGTGGGAGGAAGGGGCAGGGAGAGGAAGTGCATCTCCCAGAGGAGAACAAAAAATGTGATTAGGGTGGTGCAGTTGGAAGTGTGTGTGTGTGTGTGTGTGTGTGTTTTAAATCCTTTCCCCCTTTTGGTTTGTAGATTATATCTATCCTGTGCAGTTTTCCACATGATGCTTAATGGAATATTGGGTGGCCCCAAAGGAAGTTCTCTCTGTAAATCAAAATTGGGATTATGAAATGCAAAAACAAAACCCCAGTCACTTCTGGGTTATTAATTGGTACGCACGATCGGAATTTCCTATACTGGATGATAAGTTAGCTACAGTTCCCCGTCCTGCAGCAGGCATGGCTGGCTGTTAACTGGTGATATTCTTTCCTGGTTCTGATGTTAACACAGGAAAAGGCATCAGGTCACTTACAGTTACACCCAGCTTTCAAAATGTTTTTAAATAGAACGTTTTTGTTTTTTTTTTTTTTAAAAAAAAGGAGATTGGGACAAAAGGAAAGAAATAAAAGTTTCCGTTTGGGTATCTTCATGTCACTGAAGTGGTACTGGCGAGTGCTTACAGCTTCACAGTAACTATATACAGTGGTACCTCGGTTTAGGTAATTAATTCGTTCTGGAGGTCTGTTCTTAACCTGAAACTGTTCTTAACCTGAAGCACCACTTTAGCTAATGGGGCCTTCTGCTGCCACTGCGCCGCTGGAGCACGATTTCTGTTCTCATCCTGAAGCAAAGTTCTTAACCCGAGGGTTAGCAGAGTCTGTAACCTGAAGTGTATGTAACCTGAGGTACCACTCTATAAGGGTCTGATGACTTCTGTTTCAGTGTATCTGAAGAAATGTGCATGCACATGAAATCTCATACCAATAACTAACTTAGTTGGTCTCTAAGATGATACTGGAAGGAATTTTTTATTTTTTAAAATTTATTTTATTTTGTTTCAACTACAGCAGACCAATATGGCTCCCTACCTGTAACCCAGAATAATATACGTCTGTGTTTAAGCGGGTTCCGCAAATGGTTGTTTTTATGGCTCAGGAGATAGATGCCTTCAGGCAAGTGTGTACAGTAGTTAGGTGGCTCTGCTACTTTGTCATTAAAGACAGCTGCCCTTCCCTCCTGCCCTCTTCTCTTATTCCCACCCCTCTCCTTTAAAAAAAGAAGAAAACAGAAGAAACAAAAACCCAAATCTTCACATATTTATCATATCATTTGATACACTATATGGTGCGGCATTGCGGGAGGACATCCAGGACCTCCCAGTGACCCAGGAGTGGGCAGAGGGATGCTGCCCGTGTTATTAGGGCTCCCAGTCGTGCCACGCCCCCCCAGCTGACCAATCAGGTTAGCCGGGGGTGCGTGGCCGCTTGCCTTTAACTGCAGCATGGCTGGGGTGCAGCCTCCATTCGCCTTCTCGTCAGATCTCCCAGCCTGCCCACACTCTCTTTTATGTGTCACTTCACTTTGGCCTTGCTATGGACTAATGTCGGCCGCCTGGTTGTGGAGGCCAGGTAGGAATTTTTCCACTAGGCAAATTGGCACCAGACATTTGGTTTTTGCCTACCTTGTAGTAATCGTCCAACTTTGTACGGTTAGGCATTGGGTAAGGCTTCTTTATGGGAGGGGATGTTGTTGCCTCCGCCTGCCCCTCCTCGTTAAGGGTATCCTGTTAAAGGGATCCGGGGGTGTGGTTCCTGTCCGAAGTCCGGGCGTGGACTAGGGCCATGCCACAATCCCATCGGTGACCCTGGGGGTGCTCTTAATTGATGTATATCATAGGGCTCCCCGTATCGGTGGTTGACACTTTAGAGCAAGAGTAGGCAACCAGATGCGGCCCAATCGCCTTCTCAATCCGGCGCTGTGAACAGTCCGGGAATCAGCGTGTTTTTACATGAGTAGAATGTGTCCTTTTATTTAAAATACATCTCTGGGTTATTTGTGGGGCCTTCCTGGTGTTTTTACATGAGTAGAATGTGTCCTTTTATTTAAAATGCATCTCTGGGTTATTTGTGGAGCATAGGAATTCGTTCATTATTTCCCCCCCAAAATATAGTCCGGCTTACCACATGGTCTGAGGGACGGTGGACCAGTCCACGGCTGAAAAAGGTTGCTGACCCCTGCTTTAGAGACTTCCTGCAGATGGGCAAGAGTCAGGATATAGTCTGGCTTCACCCAAATGTCTAAGCCAAATCGCTCACATCTGTAACCAATAAAGTTGTGGCCTAATCTATCCCATCAACTCAACATAATCGTGTCTGTGTGTTTATTTCTGAGGGGAACTGCGGGGCCTGGAGTCTCACCATGCAAGTAGCAATTGACTTTACTAGGCAGGATTAAAAAGTGGAGCTGAAACTTAAAGGCCAGGGAGGTGCAAGGGGGGGCAGCTGCTCCCCCCTCTAAATCAAGTAAATAAATAAAAAAACTTACTGGCCACTTGTATCACAGAAACCTTGGTTCTGTCCCCCCCCCCCAACATAAAGCCTGTCCCCTAAAATAAATCCTGGCTACACCCATGACCACATTCAGATGCAACACCAAACCATGGTTTGGCACTATGTGAATAATGAGACTTGTGGCCCTTTGTTTCTTCCCCACACTTGCATGCAGTGATTCCTTCTCTTAGTTGCCGGAGTTTCAGCAACCTATAGTTTACCATACCATCCATATTAGGCAAGTGACAGGTAGTGTGCACCATATGTTTGCCTGGTTTGGATGAAATGACAGGCTATGGCTTGCCAAGAAAACACCACCAAGAAGAAATGGACAGTGGGGGGAGGAGGGAGCACATGGGCTCATTGACGTAATGCCAAATGATGGCTTGATGTTATAGCTAAACCAGTCCAGTTTTATGTGTCATAAGCTTCCATGAAACAAAGTTAGGGTTAGCTGTTAGGTCATGAGAGCATGATGTGATGCTCCACGATCACATGAGTATCTTCCACAACTTTTCTCCACCTCTTCCGTGAAGGATTTCTTGGAGTTTACTTTTGCTCTGCTTTTATAAACCCGAAATCCTCCTCCCCATGGTGCACCTTGGGAAACAGGGCAGTCTGCTCTTCTTTTCCTCCCATACTGTTCTCTCCCCACAACTGTTACTCTACATTCCTTGGCTGCCGAGTGTTTCTGCAGACCTCGGGGTTCATCCAAACATGCTTCTCCCTTGCTCTCATTTCTTAGTGGCGCCATTTTGGCCACAGACTTGGTTTGTTGAGTTTGTTATTAGAGGGAGTGTTGGTTACTGAAGTTTGCAAATTAGATGCAGGCTTGTGTCTCCTGGTGCTTAATGAAAGACAAGTCACATCTCCCAGATTTCCAGCATTTAGGTTTAGAAAATATATCTCTTCTACTCTTGTGTTGGTGGACTACTCTTGTGAACAGCCAGGAATATCAGAAAAGTTGTCCTTTGAGCGACTGCATTTCTAATTGCAAATAGGAAGGTATGCAACTCCTCTCCACCCCCCTGCCAGCGTAGCAAAGGACGCCTTTGCAATTCTAGACACAATTGAAGTGGTTTCTCTAGCTGTCAGACTGTATCATCCTATGTTAGCGAGCTACATTAAATGTACATGCTGCTCTCCTTTAAAAAAAATATGAATATTTGCCTATAACAGCGGGAAGACACTTTAAAGAGTGGATCTTAGAAGTGATTTATTGCACAGTTGAGACAGCGTAATCTATTGCTGCAAAAACCCATTTGTGGAGTGGGTGGAAATTTCTGTTTTAACTCGACTTGACATCTAAATTCTGTACATATTTTTACTGCATGAAATCCTTATAAAAATCAATAGGCAGTCCAAACGAAAGCAGCAATGTTCAGCACTAATCTGGTGCCTTAAAATCTAAGGGTGTTTGAACTTTAAAGCTGGAATGTATCAAATGGATCTTTTATATCTGTGGTTTTCTTTTTAATCCAGTGATTGCACAGTTGGGCTGCAATCTAGCTAAAGTTAATTAGGACTAAAGCCTGGAATCATCTGAACACTTACCTTGGAATAAGTCCCATTCAGAGCCACTTACTTTTGAGTAAGCGTGTTTAGGGTTGTGCTACGTTTCACTATGATTGTGATAGCAGTACTAATACTTAATGCTAGTAATGTACCTTCTGAAGAATTATGTCTGCTGTTCCCCTCCCCCCACCATTTAATTCTTCCCCATCTGCTTTGTGTGCATGTGTGTGTGAGAGAGAGATGGAAAAATGTGCTTTTTTGGGTACAGTATCTGTTGCTCTTGCAAGCGTCCACCAAAATATCTCTGGGTCAGCTGAGCTATGTGTTTACCCAGCAGATTCTTCAGGGAGATGCCACAGAATCCATCTCTAGGAGTAGCACTTCAGGGAGGAGAAGATGTTAGATGGGTCCATTTTTGTCATTCCACTCTGTTGTCATCATTACGATTCATACCTCCCCGGTACAAACTTTCCCTGGCCTGGTGCTCTCTGTACATTGTTGGACTACACAAGACAAGTCCAGCATCTACAATGGATGCTGGTGGGAAGCCTGCAAGCAGCATCTGAGTGTCTGCTTTGGCGATCACTCGTAGCCGAGTAAGATTGTCTTTCATAAACATGGTTTTAACAGTGAGTCTATAAGTGACTGTGGAGGCCAATTCTGGATCCACACGTCCTTCCACAGTGGGGACATAGGTTTCCAGGTAGGAGCTGATCATGGTGAAGGTTTGCCAAACGTGCCTTCCTCCTAGCACTTTTCTCCCTTTCATCCTGAGTTTAAGCATCTTCAAAGTCCACGACACCTTTGGTAAAGGCTGCTCTCCAATTGGAGTGCTCACAGCCTCAGGCCAGTGTTTCCCAGTTGTACTACATTTTTTCAGATTTGTGTTGAGAGAGTCTTTAAGCCTTTTTTTGTTGACCACCAGCATTACACTTTCCATTTTTGAGTTCGGAATAGAGTAGGTGCTTTAGAAGACGATAATCAGGCATCCACACAACATGACCAGTCCAACGTAACAGTGAGTGTAAACAGTGCTATCTCCACTTGTGGTTCCAGGCAACTGGTGTTCAGAAGCATCTTGCATGGCTAGTATCCCATTATCCTCCATTCGCTCGTATGATCCTCTTTTAAAGCCACCCAACCAGATTAAATTCCATTTACATCCGAGTACTGTATCCCTGAAACATTCCCAGGGTATTTAGCAAGGGCTGCAGGAGGCAACATAAGAAGAGCTTTGGTACATCATAACATCAAAGGAGCCTTTCTAGGTTAGGCCAAAGGCTTGTCTAGTTCAGCATCCTGTTCTTAGTGGCCAGCCAGGTACCTACAGGTATTCTGCAAGGAGGACCCAAGTACAACAACACCCTCACCACTTAGGATTCCCAGTGACTGATGGAGAGAGCCATGGTGCCTTCATCAGTGGAGGTAGACCATAGTGGCTGGTAGCCATTGACAGCCTTGTCCACCAGAAATTTGTCTAACCACCTTTTAAAGTTACCCCAAGTTGTCTGACCTGAATCTTCCAATGTTCGGCTTCATTAGACGACCCCGGGTTCTAGTATTACGAGATAGGGAGAAAAATGTCTCTCTTTACTTCCTCCACTCTAGGCACGATGTTATCTCTCTCTATCATTATCCCTTCTCTGTGTGCCGCTGCTGTTGCAGCCAGTAGACTAGGCTGTGGTTTGCACTTGGTTGTGAAGTGTGTGCTGTGCCCAAGAGAGTTTCTGCACTTGGCAAATGTGAACTCAGGTCCCCAAAGGCTGGTGATCCCTGTGCATGGACTGCATGGGAAATGGCACAAAATCAATTTCAGATTATTTCCATGGTTCGTTTTAGCCAGGATAAGACACCATCTTGTCCTCAGATTGTGTATTGATGTAATGAACTCATTTAAACCCATGCATTGAGAGGTACTGGCTGCAGTTAGTGTTCTCTATCAGTGATTGGTGCGGGAAAACTTATTTGCCATGCAGAATATTGCAGATGCAGATATGTTTTATTCTAGTCATTTGGCCAAAGACTTAAATAGATCAGATGAAGAGAAGAACAGCAGCTAGATGCTCAACTTAGCAAGCTGGTTATCTTGAGGACTTGGAGACACCTCTGGTCTGTGAGCCATGCAGTGCCATTCTATATTAAGGATTCTCCCCACTGCCGCCACCCCCCATCAACCCTGCCCCCCCATCATCAGACTGTGACTCTGGACAGCTGCCACAGAGAAGCTGACTATGTTAGCAATGTGTAAACTTTCTAAGGACCCTGTGTGCTTTGAACAGCTGGTTGATAGGCAGAGGTTCAACACGTGGAACTTTCCCAAGCTTGGTGGTGCGTTTATAAACTGCACCTGCTGAATTTCTGCCTGTCTTGCACATCTTAATGATTGCAGTTGCTACAGTCTTAGCTCTTCCCTCCCATGTCATCTTATGAAGAAAGAGACAAAAAGGATAGCCCTAATGATTTTGTGTGTTATTCTTGTCCCACCACCCCTGCTGAGATATGCCCCTTCATAGGAACATACGAAGCTGCCTTATGCTGGTCAGACCATTGGTCAGTCTAACTCAGTATTGTCTACACTGACTGGTAGCAGTTCTCCAGGGATTGCTCCCAGCCTCACCTAGTGATGCCAGGAATTAAACCTGGAACTTTTCTGCATGCAAAAGGGTTCTGCCACTGACTCTGAGCTACATACCTTCTCATTGCCCTTTTAGCAGCGTCACAATTTTGCATTGCAGGAAGGTAAGTTTAGCATTGCATTAATGTTTTCTGTAGTCAACGTGTGATGTGCGAATGAAAGATGAATGTCTCCAAATATTCCATAGACATGCGTCGGGCAGTGATGGACAATGGTCCGGAGTCATGTGTTCTTAATGCGATTCTTAAGACCTATTCACATACTTCTAAAGTTATTTTTAATTTTTTTTAAAGTGTACACATAAATCCCGAAAGTGTGACTACTACAACATACAGACCTTTGAAAGCAGGTACTCTCATACAGGTGAGAGAGATTGGGCTGAGGGCAGACCTGCATCATCATCATCATTTTTAATTTGTATACCGCCTTTCTATCGTACAATACTCAAGGCGGTTTACAAGCTGAAGAAACAAAAAATGTACATCTCATAACAATCTAATGCAATACAAAAATGTGATAATAAAACATAACTTTAAAATAGGCAACCTCCATCAAAAAAGTAACATTCAGCAATCATTAGAATAGTATAAAATAATAATATCAACATATTAAAGTTTAACAGAAATCCACTCAACAGTTACAATAATATCTAAACTATAATCACTGAAACAATGGCAAGCCACAGTACATAAAACAATACAATACACATTGCGAAGCAGAGAGTGGGGCAAGGCAGGTGGAAGGAGGCCTTGCCTACTGGAGTCTCTCCCCTTTAAAGCACAGTTAACCCCCATCTGAAACACATGACATCCCCCAAAGAATCCTGGGAACTGTAGTTTGTTTAGGGTGCTGGGAACTGTAGCTCAGTGAGGAGGAAACTACAGTTCCATGAATTCCTTGGGAGCAATGTTTGCATTGGATGTGCTTGAAATTGCACTCTGTGACAAGCCCAGGCTTTCTCCAAGATTGGATAACGGTGTCGTCGGTGTCGATGTCCTTTGTATATCTCAGTGTCTGAAACAAAGCTTGTCCATTATCTGAATGAGGGGCTACCTTAAAATCCTGTGTACATGGGGTATGTATATTACTCTGAGCTCATTAAAGGAAGGGCGGACTTTCAGCACTACCAGAAAGAGAAGACAATAGTCATCCCCCTTTTCCCAGGATCTGGTGGAAATGGCTTTGCAGTGTAAATTACCCCCTGGGATACTTCGCATGCATAATGGCATTTTTTTCCCTTCAGCAGTTAATGCTGTAGCTGTGACGCTCTAATTAGCATGCCGGATAAATGCAAGTGACGATGGGCTGGTGAGCTAATTTGTATATGGCTTGTGGGAGGAACTGAAGAACAAGTGGCCCGCCAGTGAATCAGTGCAGACCACCCCCTCTTTAGTGTCAATTGTGGGCTCGTTTATTAAAGGAAGTTGCAAAGTGGGCATGTGGGGAATGCATCTTAACACAGTTCGCTTTTAAAAGGTACATTTCAGAGTAGACTTCGCCAGCCCTCCAGTTGCGTTTTGGAATACAACTCCCATCGTCTGCAGGTCTAATGGGATTTGTAGTCCAATGCTGCCATGTTGGCTGGGGCTGATGGAAGTTGTCGTCTCAAACACCTGGAGGGCACCAGCTTGGGGAAGGCTGGCCTACACTGACTGGCATCAGGCCTGCAGGATTTCAAACAGGTGTCTTTCTATGCCTTAATTGGAGATGGAACCTGGGTCCTTTCGCATGCAGAGAATATGCTCTTCGTCTGAGCTTCCAGTCCTTTCTGTGGGTACGAAATCCCCCTTTAAAGTTTCATGTGCCTGCTATGCAGCAATCAATACAGTGGCATAAATGCTATGATTTTAATCAGTTTCCAGTAATGGCTTTAATAGGTGCAAACTGATTATTGTTCATGTTCACAGCCACAGGTGGGTAACTCCTATTATTCCCATTTCCCTTGAAACCACAAAAGAGGGATTAGTTTCTGATGCTGCACCACGAGTCCATGCCCACAGAGGTCTTCTCCTAGGTTCAAGGCCCAGAGTTGGCCGGGGATATTTCAAAGCCTGATGCAGGAACTCAAAACCCCCCTCCCATGGTGGCAGAAGTTTATAAATGAATTATCAGTTTGTTGCCTTGTAATGGTGTCCCAACATTTTTTGCCTGAAGGGAACCTTGCCCTGTTCTGCTCAGCTGTAATTAGGGGGCTAAATTATTTGGAGATTGTCTGTCACAGATGTCCTGCTTGTTTGTTTGCTACTAGCAACATGCTTTTTGTGGGGAGGGGGGAGGGGGAGATCTAGTTGTGTGAACAAGCTGAGAGCCACTGTGGTTCCTCAATGGAGCTTTCCCCCCCAGATGCCTCTTCCTCACCTATGATGCCCACTGAGTGGTCTTTCGGAAGACACATTTTCCCAGACTAACCCTGCCTTGCGGGACGCGGGTGGCGCTGTGGGTTAAACCACAGAGCCTAGGACTTGCTGATCAGAAGGTTGGTGGTTTGAATCCCCATGATGGGGTGAGCTCCCCTTGCTCGGTCCCTGCTCCTGCCAACCTAGCAGTTCGAAAGCATGTCAAAGTGCAAGTAGATAAATAGGTACCGCTCCGGCGGGAAGGTAAACGGTGTTTCCATGCGCTGCTCTGGTTTACGAGAAGCGGCTTAGTCCTGCTGGCCACATGCTGTACGCCTGCTCCCCAGAGTCGGCCGTGACTGGACCTAATGCTCAGGGGTCCCTTTACCCTTTACCTTTACTAACCCCTCTTCATAGGCCTGTTCTAGTTACAGGTAAGTAGCCGTGTTGGTCTGCCGTAGAACCAAAATTATTATTTTTTTTTAAATTCCTGTTGAGAGCATAAGCTGTGATCATCCCATCCACTGTGCCCAGAATAAAAAAAACTCATTTAGATGTGATGAGCACAGTGTCATTTTGTGGTGGATATACTGTCATTTTCCCTCCTTTTTTTAAAAGCAGTAACTCAGAGATGTAGTTGTTCTGTGAATTGTATTGGGAGAGGATGACAACAGGTACTCTCTTGAAAACTTGAATGGAATTTTCTCCATGTGCAGATGGTTAATCAGGGTTCACATCCCTGCAGAGGGAGTCCTGTGCATGTTCATTGGTGTGCATGTGGGGCCTGCTTCAGGCTGACATCGTTCACATATTGGCCAAGGGATGAGACTAGCCAGGTACATGTTTGGAAGCTTCTTTGCAAGTTTGGTACCTAGGGATATAAAATGGGGGACCCTTTCCATGGCACATGAGACTTGCATTGCTGTGATGGCTTGAAAAGATGCTGCTGTGTCCACATAAACTTAAAGGATGCCTAGAACACATACAACCCCATGTGGAAGCATCGCCAGTGAGCCGTCATGTTCCCAAAGCTTTTGCATGAGGCCTGCTGGGAAGTGTGAACTTGCTTCCAGTCTCTTTCTCTGGGCTTCAGCAATCTCCAAAGTAGTAATGTCCAGCTGCAAAGAAGAAGAAAAAAGTAGGAGGAGGCAAACATGGAGAAATTGAGTTCCTTTAACACCACCTGGGAAATGGGACGCAGGTGGCGCTGTGGGTTAAAGCCTCAGCGCCTAGGACTTGCTGATCGAAAGGTCGGCGGTTCGAATCCCTGCGGCGGGGTGCGCTCCCGCTGCTCGGTCCCAGCGCCTGCCAACCTAGCAGTTCGAAAGCACCTCCAGGTGCAAGTAGATAAATAGGGACCGCTTACCAGCGGGAAGGTAAACGGCGTTTCCGTGTGCGGCTCTGGCTCGCCAGAGCAGCGATGTCACGCTGGCCACGTGACCCGGAAGTGTCTTCGGACAGCGCTGGCCCCTGGCCTCTTAAGTGAGATGGGCGCACAACCCCAGAGTCTGTCAAGACTGGCCCGTACGGGCAGGGGTACCTTTACCTTTACCTTAACACCACCTGGGGCAGAATTTGTGGCGTGAGTTGCAGCTTCTAAAGCAAACTAGCTGAGTATCTCTCTCACCAGCCCCCCAGAAGAGAACAGCTTTAAAACAGAAAACTTGGAGACTCCTATTTAAAATTCTGTCAGAGCATTCTACAGAAATGCAAATTTAGAGGGAGGCGTTTGAAAACACAGCAGGTTAGCTTTGAACGTGGTGATGGCTTTATGATTATTTTTTTCCAAATGCACAAGTTATAAATGGCAGTAACTGTGATGCAGATAAAGCAGTATAAATGGGTTTTGCATGAAAACACTGCCACATTTCCCCACAAAACAGAACCGGGGTAGGTGGATTCAGTTCTGTAAAAAGTTACAGTAAGTCAAGGAGCAGCGAGGGGAAAAATAATGCAAAGATTACTTAAAACCAACAATAAATGTACAAATTAAAAGTCATAAAATTACTGACTAGTTTGGGTGTGTGGTTTATAGAATATGTGGAATGTTAAAATTGATTCAAATTAAGTGGAAAGAAACATTTTGCAAATGCGAAGTAAAATATCTGTTTAATTAGATCGTAAAGAAAAGAGATTAAAAGTAATATTTTGTAGGATGGTAATTACTGTTTTTCAGAGTAGTCTGGTTTGTGTTTTGCTTTACATTTCAACGTGATAACTGATCTCTTTGGGGTTCTGGGCTTTCTTTGTGTCTTTAATTACTTTAAAACCGCAGCCATTGCCTTCATTTTGTTTTCCTTCCCCTAAATAAACTTTACAATGGCTTGCTGAAATTCCCTGTCTGTTTGTGGGGGACAACCCAGAAAGATTAGGCCCCCTCTCCACCCCCCAGCATGGCTCGAGGTTACAAGCCAAGTCATCAGAAGGGGGACTTTGACAGCAAGATAAGAGGAAAGGATGTTATAGCAATCAAGTTACTGACAGGCACCTGAGATGTAAAGATACTAGATTGCTCTCATTTCCTGCTTCCAACGGAGTTCACATTCCAGTAGCTGGGCTGGTGTTTTTTTTTTTAAAAAACCTTTTTTTATAGTCGACACATATAACTTCAAAACTTTACAGGAGACCACCAAAGTACATGAAAGCGTTTGAGAGGCTTTTGAGTAACTCGAACACATTGCAACAGAACTAGGTTGCCAGACTTGACATTTAAAAAAAACCCCAAAAACCCTCCGAGACAAAACACACTTCATAGCAGGGGCTGTGGGAGGTGAAATTTAGCTGGGCTGGTTTTGGAAAAGAGGTGGGCCTGACCTGTGAAGCTGCCTCTTACCTTGTCCTGCAAAAAATGTAAGGGTAAGCACGTTCTCGCCCCCTTCCTTGGCCAGGGAACCAAAGGCTCCTTATTCAGCTGCCACACTTCTATCCAGGCAAGACCACCAGCAAGGGAAGACCAACCCCGGCCCCAGGTGCTTATAAATTCCTCCATGCAACTCATCACTTTTTAATGGCGTTGTCAGACTGTTCACCTTCCTCTGCTTCTTCCTTCCACTCCCCTTACCTTAGAAT
The DNA here is from genome assembly GCF_964106915.1 of Podarcis gaigeae. Taxonomy (NCBI): domain Eukaryota; kingdom Metazoa; phylum Chordata; class Lepidosauria; order Squamata; family Lacertidae; genus Podarcis; species Podarcis gaigeae. The sequence continues at coordinate 14,003,393 of NC_139678.1, read as the reverse complement.
CATAGAACTGTAGAGTTGGATAGGATCACGAGGATCATCTAGTCCAACCCCTTGCAATGAAGGAATCTTTTGCCCAGCGTGGGGCTTGAACCCACAACCCGGAGATTAAGAGTCTCCCACTCTACCAACTGAGCTGTCTAGTGTGCGTCTTGTCCTTTTGGTTTGTAAGCCTGTTTCTCTCGGTCTCTCTCTCTCCCTTTTTAAAATTAATGTGAACCATTTTGGGAGGTAAGATTGGCCTGAAAAATGGGATGAAAATGTCTTAGAGCAAATAGTCACCCCGATGGTCTAGCGCCTTCCCCAATTCTGTACCCTCCAGAGGTTTTGGTCCCACAGCGCTCCTCATAGCTGATCAGTAGTCATGCTGGCTGGAGCTGATGGGAACTGTAGTCCAACAACATCTGAAGGCCACCACCAGACTGCTGAAGGTTACATCTGTCCACCTAACTTAGTCTTCTCATGACTGATTGGCTGTAGCTCTCCAAGGCACCAGGCAGAGGTCATTCCCAGCCCTGCTACTTTGGACCAGGTCTAGACATTATGGCGCCGAAGGCAGCCATTTATCCTCCCCTCTTCTCTCTGGGATAATGTGGCACAATTGCACTGCAAGTTTCCCTGGCCTCCACATGTCGGTTAGGGGGAAATTAAGCATTACGCTCATTCCTATACAGTGGTACCTCGAGTTAAGTACTTAATTTGTTCTGGAGGTCTGTTCTTAACCTGAAACTGTTCTTAACCTGAAGCACCACTTTAGCTAATGGGGCCTCCTGCTGCTGCCACGCTGCCGGAGCACGAATTCTGTTCTCATCCTGAAGCAAAGTTCTTAACCCGAGGTAATATTTCTGGGTCTGTAACCTGAAGCGTATGTAACTTGAAGTGTATGTAACCCGAGGTACCACTGTATTCTGTCTTACTGGATGTTGCTGGGAGGGAGAGAGAGAGAGAGAGAGAGAGAGAGAGAGAGAGAGAGAGAGAATATGAGGATCTTATGGAGGATAAGACTACAGTCATACCTCGGGTTGAAGTAGCTTCAGGTTAAGCATTTTTGGGTTGCACTCCGTGGCGACCCGGAAGTAACGGAGCTTCTGGGTTTTGCCGCATGCGCAGACGCTCAAAATGACACCATGCTCATGCACAGAAGTGGCAAAACACGACCCGCGTACGTGCAGACGTGCAGTTGTATGTTACGTTCTACTCAGTCTGCGAACGGGGCTCTGGAATGGATCCCGTTCGCATCCAGATGTAATATTGTATCAGTACTGTCATCACTGTTGGAGGCAGTATGTCTCTGAATAACTGGTTGCTCTGAATAACCAGGTGGGAAGAGACTAGAGTCTTGGCCACTTGCCATAGGTATCTGGTTGGCTGCTCTGAGAAGAGGATGACTTGACCCAGTAGGACTCTTCTTATGTTTGTAGCAAGGTTCAAGTCTCAAATCAGTTATGAAGCTTACTGACCATTGGCTATGGGTGGTTGGGACTGATGGGAGCTGGAGGACCATACTTGGTGTAAAAGATTACCTGAAGGCAGAATCTTTGAATTCCACTGCAACAGAGCGTTGATAGATTTTTAAAAAGTAGCTTTCAAGTCCTTTATTCAAACCTTTGTGGCTTTTTTTTATTTCACCACTCTGCATTTACTGGATCTTTCTAAAGCAGTGAGTGCCACAAATTTACAGCACCATTTACTTTTAGATACATAACTCATATTCTTGCTCTCCTGGGAAAATTGGCAAATGCCTTTTGATGCCACTTGTGTGATGCATTTGGTAATCTTTTTTTTTTTTTAAGCAAACCATTAATCCTCCTCTTTCCCTGATTGCTCTGAATTGCCTCTGGTTTTGCTGATCGCCCTACTCTGTTTTCTGTCAAGGAATAGATAGCAGGAAGCAGGACTCTCCCTTCAAAGTGTTTATCAATAGAGAGCATAATCATGGATACTGCAGCATGTCATGTTAGGTAAAAACTAATTTGTAAGCAGCACGGCATAAAACTGGGAAGACAATTACATTTAAAAAGTCATTAACATTGATCTTTTTTGCATTCTATATCTGTCTATCTATATCTGTCTATCTGTCTATCTATCTACACACACATAAAGAGAGAGAGATCTATCTGTGTGTATTTAAGAAAGCAGTTTTGAAAAATAGTCCCTTAAGATTTTTTATGGGAGGGAAGGGCATAATAATAATAATATATGATTAATAATTTTAGTTTCTTTAATGAAACATTAGTTTAATACAACATTTTAAGGAATGCACCTAGACATGAGCAAAACCCCCAAGCTCTGGATGAGAGAAAGTTAAATAGAATTTAAATTACCTGTCACCAACTTTCCCTGTGGATTTATCTGGGACTTAAAACACTACTTGCACAGATAGAATTCCAGTGGCTGATCAGAAATCCTCTGTGTTTTAATGTTTTCTCACTTGCTTGAATAAGCATGGTCTCCTGTTGTTGGTTCACGTTTATTTGCACTCACATTTTCACCGCATGATGTTTTATCTACCATTTTATTTACATAGGCTATTGTTTTTTACTGAGTTGCATCTCCAGGCACATTTGTGTTGCATACAAAGTCTCGCTGTGTCATGAGGACTCCACTACAGCAGTGATCACTCACAGAGATGCCCATAGGCTTACGAATGAACAAAGGCAACCATCCACCTTGACTTGCTTTTTGCATTATTTGTGCCGGATGTGCCATGGGGAATTTGGAAAAAGGAGATTAAAGTTTTCACCTAACAATGAGTTCAACAGGTCTGCACAACCCACCAAGCCAAGTGCAGCCCGCCTGCCACATTTTGTCACTTTTAGCCCCTCTGTTTTGGGAGTACCAGGGGGCCTGGAGGTTTATCAGGCTCTCTCTGCCGTGCTGCTCTATGTTGCTGTTAGGTCGCAAGGTGTGCAGGCCTGTTTTCTGAGCTAGACTTGCTCACACTGAACCAGTGGCTAATACAGTCATACCTCATGTTGCATCCGCTTCATGTTATGTTATTTCAGCTTACATCCCACGGCGACCCAGAAGTACCGGAAAGGGTTGCGTCCGGGTTTCGCCGCTCGCGCATGCACAGACGTGCAAAATGATGTCACACGCATGTGCAGAAGCGGCGAATCGCAACCCGCGTGTGCGCATACGCACTGCTGTGGGTTGCATTCTTTTCATGTTGCGAACGGGCCTCCGGAATGGATCCCGTTCGCAACCAGAGGTACCACTGTATTGATAAGGCTTCTCAAATAGCAATTTCTTAAAATCTGTTTTTGGAAACAGCCTTAACTTAGCTATGTATTAAACTCATTCTTGCAGCAGCTATGTAAGATTGGTCGTAATTCTCTTATCCTTCTGCTACTTATGGGCAAGTATCTCAGAGGATGACCTTTCAGTGGCCCCTGCAAAAAATCATGCTGGACAAGGTGAGCAAACTAGCTCAGTGTAAGTGTGGTAGAATTCCTACTTGTGAAACTTCACACTTGGGTGTGGTTTGGCTGTAATTGATGGGGCTACTAATGTGTTTTGGGGGTCTTCCAATCTGCCACTTCTCCCCACTCATTTACCTAGCTGGTGGTCCAGATGGCTCCATTAAGACCTTTTGGTGTATATATGCATATTAGAGTTGTTGACTGACCTTCTCTCTCTCTCTTTTTGGCAATCAGCTGCCTTGCTTTTCAGTGACTGATGATTCAGTAGTGTTTAGACTCTTGCCTGAAACCCTGGCGAGACACCGCCAGTCACGTGTTGACCATACTGGTCTAGATGTACCAGTGGCCCAACAGCTTTCTGTGTTCCATCTCATGCACTGTCCCCCTGGGCTTCCTAATAACCCCTCTGACCACGTCCCAAGCCCCGACTTGATCCCTGATTCTTCCTCTTTCTTGTCGCCTCCCTGACCTCAAATGCAAAGACAGCAGCAGGCTTAGTGGGAAACCCAGAATCAGTGTAGGAATATCTGTTTGGCAGAAAGCCATGGCCTCACCAAGGCTCTGCTTTGAAAGCAGGGAGGTGGCAATGGATCCAGCTGCAGATAATGACCCAGGAGATGACAATGGAGTGGAAAAGTTGACCTTGGGATGCAGGTATCAGTCTCCTTTAGAGCTGCCTCCTCCAGCTTCCTGCAGTGCTGGCTGGAGCTGATGAGAGTTGTAGTCTCATACTTTGGAGGGGCCCAGGTTAGGAACATAGCAACACTGAAAGGGTCAGACGATTGATCCATCTAGCTCAGTATTGCCTACACTCACTGCCAGCTGTTCTCCAGGATTTCAGACAGTCCCTCCCAGCCCTACCTGGAAATGCCAGACTTTCTGCACAAAAAGCAAATGCTCTACCACTGAGTGCACACCACTGAGCTTGATTTTTTTCCTTTCTGGATTTACACCTCCCCACTCCATTTTCCTTCCATCCTATATGTTGGTCATTGAAACAACTTAGCCACCCATGTCCTAATTTAAATCTGACTGAAACAACACTTCTCTCTGAATTGTAGCACATTTTTGCAGTTCAATCATATGGATGATTGATTCCCTTTTCCTCTCTTGAGCACTGACACAAAAGGGAATAACTGTAGCTCGGTGGTAGATTTATAGATCTATAGGAAGAGCACATCTGTCTGTAGTTCAGGTGGGCGTGTGTCGAATGGTGTTGGCTGGGCGTGCATCGAAGCGCATTTTAACCTGCATTTATGATGAGCTCCAGATCTGCAATCGTGTGGAAATGCTATTAGATAATCTTGAAGCAGCAGGCCAGAATTACGGCACAAACACAGGTGGTCCTCAGCCTATTGAATATGTCGTATAAAGCAGTCAAAATGCCCCTACAGCGTCCCCTGCAGCCTCTTTGATTACTCATGAGTAAGTCCCACGAAGTTCACTGCAGCTTACTCTCAAATCAATGTGCATAACGTTGAAGTCCTGCAGCCTGAGCCTGAGCGTGCTTACTCATAATAACATTAAGAGCAGCCGGCTGGATCAGGCCCGTGGTTCTTCTAGCCTAGCATCTTGCTCTTAACACGGCTACCCAGAAGCAGGACTTGAGAATGACAGCACTCTGCAACAACTGGTTCTCAGAGATATGTTGTCTCTGACAGCAGAGGCAAACGTTCATCATGACGTTGATAGCCTTTTCCTCCCTGAATTTGTCTAATCCTTTTTTAAAGCCCCCCAAGTTGTTGGCCATCACTACTTCCTCTGGGAGGAGAATTCCATAGTTTAACCACGTGCTGCGAAGAAGTGCTTTCTTTTGTCTATCCTGAATCTCCCAACCTTCATTAGAAATCCAGCATCTCAAAAGTTCTAGGTCAAGCTTCCCCAAACGTGGGTCTCCAGCTGTTGTTGGGACTACAAGTCCAGGTCCTACTTAGCTAGCAGTACCAGTGGGTCAGGGATGAGCTGGAGACCTAAGTTTGGGTCTCAGAAGTAACTACCGCCGTGCTTAGGGATGCAACTTCACAATGCTATGTATGCTTAGTCAGGAAGAAGGAAATCGAAATCCCACCGAGTTTCAGTCTGTAGGAGTCAGCCATTTTCAAGTAAGAGTGCATAGTGCTGCAATCATAGTCATACCTTGGGATAAATATGCTTCAGGTTGAGCGCTTTCGGGTTGCGCTCCGCAGTGACCCGGAAGTAACGGAGCGCATTACTTCCGGGTTTCTGCGCATGCGCAGATGCTTAAAATGATGTCACACGCATGTGCAGAAGCGGTGAAACATGACCCACACATGCGCAGATGCGCTGTCGCGTCTTACGTTCTGTTCGGGATGCGAACGGGGCTCCGGAACGGATCCCGTTCACATCCTGAGGTACCACTGTACTGGTTGTTAATATATATATATAGATTTAAGTCATAGAATTGTAGAATTAGAAGGGACCCCAAAGGTCATTGTCCAGCCGCCTGCAATGCAGGAATCTCGACTAAAGCATCCATGCCAGATGGCCACCCAACCTCTGCTTTAAAACCACTGGATCTCATTTGTCTGTCTCTCCCTTTTGTCTGCAAGGTAGCCTTTGTGGGCAGCTTCTTCTCCGACCTTCCGCCCTCTTGGCTCACAGCACCTTTGGCAGCATTTGGTTGCAGACTCCAGCACCTTCCTTGTGCAACCCCAGAGGGGGTAACCTCCATATAAGGTTTTATATGGAAAGAAGGCTATTAAAGTGAAGATTCACTAGGGCTGTGGGGTAGGGAGATTAAGTGTGTGGATTGGGGCGGGGATTGTCACAGGATAATAAAACCCCTTTAACAGGGCTGGCTTAACGTTTTAAGTGACATTTAATGTTTCTAACAGTAACTTGTGTTTCCGTCACGCCCATCCATTAGCCAGGTGTTTTTGTTGCACCAAGTGGAAAAAATAAAAGTAATCTCACCGCACAGCTGGGGCCTCTGTGGGGTGTGGGGAATAGATGGGGAGTAGGCCCCTTGCTACAGGGAGCTGGTTATTCTTATTTTATTGTTGATAGTTTACAGAAACCAGCCGAGCTGTTTATAAGGGGCTCTTTCGACACCTTGAGAAGGGTTTTGCCCCTGTAAAATGAGGGAGGGAGACAGTCAAGTAAGAGGGAACATGTTTGTAGTGCATAAAATCATGTGTGGGGTAGAGAAAGAGGACAGAGAGAAGATTTTGTTCTCCTCCTTTCACAATACTGGCGCCCAAATAAGTTGAATGTGGGGGCTTGTTGTTTATCCTAAGTTGAGGATCACTTGATTGAAAGGACAGGTAGAAAACTTATAAGTAAATAAATAAATGTGAATTCTGGCAGGAAAACTGATCTGTCAGGGGTGTGGGAAGACAACATGGATGCAGGAAATCCTGCTGAGATAACTGCTGGTGGAGCTGTGAATTGAGATGAAGCTCCCAAAGGTTTTGCTTTGCTTGCGGATTAATACCTGCATTAAACATTATACCTACTGGCCCTCCAATTAATAATGCTCCTTTGGTGTCATCATCATAGGAAGGCAGCAGTAATGTTGGTAGAAGTCGTTCCAGTAGGTCTATATCCCACAGAGGTGCTATATCTTATTTCTTGGCTAAAACACTCCAGATTGTAGCTGAGGATTCATATGTTGCTCTATGAAAATAAATAAAGAAACCTTTTCACATAGATAACTAGCTGTCATGGAGAAGGCTTCTGGTGTAGCCTTCTCTGCGGCATGCTACTTGTCTTTAATTTGTGTGTGGTTTTTGGTGTTGTAGTCTCGATGGCATTGCTTTATAGCCACTTTGAGAGGGCTGTTGGTTTTAACAAGTGGTTGAATGCCTTCCTGGGCGAAGTCAGACTGTTGGAGAGTTACAGCGCCTGCTGCGGCTGTAGAGACCAATATGGATGGGAGAGACATGTTTTGTTGCAGCTGGGGAAGATGAAGGCATCTGGTTGTGCTGCTGCTGGTTCAGTGGATGTACCATACATCTGGAATTGCCTTCCTCTTCAGGTTTCCCTGAATTTGTGCCTCTCCCAGACACAAGATGACTTTTCATGTACGGTTAAGCGTTTAGCATAGGGGTGTATAACATGTGGCCCCTCCAGATGTTGCTGAACCATACCTCCCATCATCCCTGACCACTGGGTAGGGCTGTTGGGAGCTGGAGTCCAAGAACATCTGGAAGTCCACACCTTCTCCAGCCTCGCTTTAGAAGATGGAGATAAACAAGGGTTTATAGAGCAGCATTGCCATGCAATTTAATGAATGTTTGCTTATGACAGTCATCATGAAGGCCAGCTTATCCAAGGGACATTCCTGATTGCATCTCAGGTAGTTTTTAATTTTTAGTTAGAAGCAGCGGTGGATGTCCTGATTTGGGTTTAATTTTCCCTGTGTTTTAGAAAATATCTTTGTAGAATGGGAGGGAGGGGAGGGAGTTTCCTCTGCCCTGAACATAAGCAACTTCCTCTGAAACTTCAAAGTCTCTCTCCTCCCCCCTGCAACAGGGTCTCCAGCCACAGAGAGAAAGAAGCCATAATTAACATGCTTTTCAGTAGAACCCATAAATCATTGCACAAGGTGTGTGTGGAGGGGAGAGGCTGAAATACTGGGGGCAGCAAGAAGCTACAACCCTAGTGAGATACGCAAGTATATGGAATAATCCATACTTGACCCAGGTCCCCAGCACTTCTGGAATTACCAGACGTTTTTGACTAACTTTGTAAACAGCAGCGCTACATTTAGAACAGGCTCTGAAATTAGAACACGTTTATTTTCTGACGGGTATTTGTGTGATTTGTTTACTTTTTCTTCTTTGTTTGATTAGATGCTTTAAGGATATGTATGCCTTTGTTCCTTTGTGATTTCAGTAAAGATTAAAACAGCCACAACAACTCTTGTCATAATGGTTTAGGGGAAATTGCTAATGTTTCTATTGCGATTTCCCCAGCATGTAGTGCAGGAAAATGTGTAGTATTTGTTGTTTAACCCCTCAGAGAGCTACATTTCCAAGCACCCTTAACAAACTACAGCTCCCAGGATTCTTTGGTGAAAACTGCATGCTTAAAATATATGGAGCATACTCACCAGCTTGAGTGAAGCAGCTCACTGCGGTCTGTGAAAGACCCGAAAAGACAGAAAAATGATGCTTGCGAATTCCTTGGTCAGATACAAAGAAGTGCATGATCACCTCCAAACAGAGCTTATCGAAAGGTGATGCAAATTGTATTACATTACTGCATTCTGATGTTTTACCCTTCTCATATTGGCTTGGTTCCCAAGCTTAATCCGTTCCGGAAGTCTGTTTCAAAACCAAAACGTTCCAAAACCAAGGCGTGCTTTCCCATCGAAAGTAATGCAAAATGGATTAATCCGTTCCAGACTTTTAAAAACAACCCCTAAAACAGCGATTTTACATGAATTTTACTATCTAACAAGACCATTGATCCATAACATGAAAGCAATAATCAATGTACTGTACTATAAAATAAATAAGGCGGTATTGTATATGTGCTGCCGAAGCGAGCACATAAGGCGGTATTGTAGATGATAAAAAAATAAAATTATTTCCCCCCCCCTTACATGCGCTGATGATAGTAATTGTTTGGATGGGGGGCTTTTATCCATTTCTGCAGTCACACAATCAATCAGTAGCTGAACTGGGTTCCACACAGTCAGAAAAACAAGTCACAGTCAAAAAACCGAAAAAGCTACACAAACAAAAACGCAAAAAAATAGCAAAAGCTCCAAATATCACCTCTGTGTTGCGTGGGTGCTCGGGACTCCACAGCCGACAGACTCAATAGGAAGCCTCTGATTAGCAGCGGGGGACTCAATATACAAACGGAACACACTCAGCAGGAAGCAGAACGTGTTCAGCTTGCAAGGCAAAGTTCACAAACCGGAACACCTACCTCTGGTTTTGCAGCGTTCTATTTCCAAGTTGTTCATAAACCAAGCTGTTCCAAAACCAAAGTACCACTGTATTAACTTAGGTTCACGCCCCAGCCCTTTAAAACCAGGACTTGCAGTTGTCATAGTCTTATGGTGCTGCTTCTAGTTGGCAACATACAGTGCATCACTGTGACAGCTGCACACACTGAAGAGCATGTGACAGTGACCAAGAGAATGAGGGTGTGCGTGCGTGCGTGCGTGTTTATTGCCACGATAGCACTACACTGTTCTTACCATGTAAGGAAACATAAATACAAGTCTGTGGCAACTGTTGGGCTCAGCTTAGAGGACTTGAGCTGGCAACTAACGGTTGCTGTGGCTGAGCTGGCGGCAGTAGGAGCAGGTGTGTGTCAGGTGGGGCTCAGGTGCAGTTTTCTACTTAGTCGCTTGCTTGCAGGTAGTCTCTACCCACCCGACACACAAGCATGTGAATGGCAAGATGCATGGTTGTACAGTCATACCTCTTGTTATGTTCGGTTCAGGTTACGTCTTTTCAGGTTGCGTCCTGCGGCGACCTGGAAGTACCAGAAAGGGTTACTTCTGGGCTTTGCCGCTCACGCATGCGCATACGCGCAAAATGGCGTCATGCGTAGAAGCGGCGAATTGCGACCCGCACAGACGCAGATTGCGTTCCTTTCGGGTTGTGAACGGGGCTCCGGAACGGATCCCGTTCGCAACCAGAGGTACCACTGTATACCTAATTCCATTTTTCAGGTTCAAGAGATAATTACAAGTAGTGTGCTCACCCATTTGCTGCAAGAAATGATCCTTGAGTATAAGAGGGTAATGAGTAATTCCAAGTATCAGTGGCAGGGCAGTAAAAAGGAGGAGAAGCTTCAGATGTATGTCCTAATTAAAGTTGGAAAAGGTGGGTTATAATGGGATATTTGCTTCCTGGTGAGCATTCACAGCTTGTCATTAAAGCAGCAAGACTTTGGGGTTCTGTGTGTGTTTTGAGAGGGGAGCTAATTTGGGAGGGTGCTTTAGAAACAGTCCTAATTCAAATAGGTGATCTGCTTTGTCTGCCCTCATTACTAACGAGTGAAATTAAAGCACCCCTCCCCCTCCTTCTTTGAATTAAATACACAAGCCATCAGCTGGGCTCTGATCTTTCCATTTAAAACCTTAATTGTCTAAAGAGCTCAACGTGAGCCCTTGAAGTTGGCCGGGTCTGTTGCAGGGCATTAGTGTTAGCTGCAGATTTACAAGCAAGCTGGATTTAATCTTTTGCTTTAATCCCTGCGATAGTCCTGTTTGGAGAAAGCGAGCCTTTTGCATGTTTTAGGAGAGATAGGCAATGAGAGTTTCCGAATGAGGGGTTTCCAGGAGCTTGGTGGCACAAGGTTATGTGGGGAACCTGCCGAACCTTGAAACGAATTAAATTAGGAGGGAGGAAAACTCTGTGGGAAAAGAATAGGTGATGCTTTTAATTCAGCACCTGTGTGTGTATATCTTAGCGGCTCAGAAAGTAGCTGCAGGCTTCAATTGTGTTTCTCATCAAGAGCAGTTATAGCGTAAAGATGTATTAGCTGAAACGCCCAGGTTCCGTAAGTGACTGGAAAATTTAGAAGACAGACAGTACTTTCAAAGAAGCATTGAAAGTGGTTTCCGGCAGGTAGGCTCACATATTTTGCCTCACTGTTGCCTCTGGTCAAAGTGGCTTCACAGGGTTTTCGCTTGTTTGTTTTAGGCAATATGAAAACCTGCAGAACCTGTTTATCAGAGGCAAAAGTGTGATTTGTTGTGAGTAGGGGGTCGCTCATTCCTTCCATGCTCGATTCTTTGAAAGTGTGTATCTTCCACTCTGGTCCGCCGAAAAGAGATGTGGAAATTGTGGATGGAGATCATACCCACTTCTGATTCCTTGCTTTCGGCAAGAAGGAAACAATAACAGAGTACAGGAAAGCCGTCCATCAGGTCATGCTATAATCTCTTTTTAATGCTCCAAGGTCCAATTTCCATGGCTTGAATATCGTTGTGAGCCTTTGCAAACGAGTTGTGATATTAGTTTGGGGGGTGGTGCATGGAAGTCCCAAGGTTGTTTCTGAGCATGAAGAAGAGATGTGTATATTAGATTTTATTTATTTATTTTAAATGGAGAGTTAATTAAAAAGGTAAGTAGATGAGCAGTTACTGAATGCACCATAAGTTCTGCTGTTAGTGTCTGATAATCATTTTCACGCTGGGCATTGCAGAGTAACGCTGCTTATTATGGTGTATTAATCAGCCATGGAGAGTCCGTCAGGGAGCTGAAGAGGGTGGATAGCCTGATGCATATGCAGACCATCATGGGTGAAGATGAGGCTGTGTTCGCAAACTGCTAACAGCTACATTAAAAGAAGCATAGTTAAGAAGAGTTTTGGATTTGATATCCCGCCTTTCACTCCCCTTCAGGAGTCTCAAAGCGGCTAACATTCTCCTTTCCCTCCCTCCCCCACAACAAACACTCTGTGAGGAAGTGTGACTGGCCCAAGGTCACTCAGCAGCTGCATGTGGAGGAGCTGAGACGTGAACCCGGTTCCCTAGATTAGGAGACTACCGCTCTTAACCAGTACACCACACTGGCTCCCAAAGGCTCATCTCGTTCAGTCAACAAATTTCATGTGGAAAGACTGCAGGGTGGACATGAGTGCCAGGAGGCCTGCCCGAAGTTACTCATGCAGAGGCACAATGGCCACCTCCTCTGAACATGGGTGATTCTGCCATATGTGGCAATAATTGCGTTCTCTGGTTACTTTCAGGCGCAGAAAACCAGCAAAACCGCTTGCCCCATATGTAGACTGAGAGATGCATCAGGCAACCTCGTTTGTGAATTGGTGCTTTTCTCAGTGGAATAGGACATTTATGTTTGGGGAGGGGGTCATAGCTTGGTGACGGAATCCATTCTTTGAGTGCAGAAAGATTCCCAGGCTGAACCCCCAGGATCTCCCGTTAAAACGGTGGCAAGTGATGGGAAAGTTCTCTGCTGGAGTCCTTGGACAGCTGCTGCCAGTCAGAGCAGAAGCAGTGATTTTGTCTTGGCTTTATGGAGAGGGACCGCAGTTCAATGAAAGTGCGCCAGTGTCGTGTGCAGAAAATGTCAGGTTCAGTCCTTGCTCTGTCTCCATTTGAAAGGATCAGGTTACAGGTGATGTGCAAGACTGGCGATTCACTGCCATCCAGAGTGGACCTGGCTGCGATAGATGGCCAAATAGCCTGAAACTTGGCTAACTGAACTTGGTTGGATGCAGTGCAACCCTGTGTCCCTTATCACGGGTCTAGATTGCATAGCTACAGGGAACCAGGCAGAGGGCCTTCTCGGTAGTGGCACCCGCCCTGTGGAACGCCCTCCCATCAGATGTCAAAGAGATAAACAACTACCTGACATTTAGAAGACATCTGAAGGCAGCCCTGTTCAGGGAAGTTTTTAATGTGTGACATTTTAATGTATTTTTAATCTTTGTTGGAAGCCGCCCAGAGTTGTTGGGGAAGCCCAGCCAGATGGGCTGGGTACAAATAAATCATCATCATCATCATCATCATCATCATCATCATCATCATCGTAGGCTTGTTTTGACTTTCTCTCCTTTTCCTCGTCTGCGCCTTTGACTTATTTTGCTTCTCCTTTTCTTTCAGGACCCCCGATTATCAGCTTTAATTTTTGACAAGCTTCAAGTGCCTGAATACTTACAGAAACCCAGGAGCGAAGGGGAGAGCAGGTGTGATGTCTGTGCAGCTCACCTGAACCAGCTGAAGCAAGAAGCCCTCCAGGTCATCCACAACCTCGACCAGGCCAGCTGCCAAGACGCAGCAGACCCCGTACAAAGTGCCGCGGCAATGGCTGCTGTGTTGCCAAGGCTGACCTCCCAAAACGTGGTCACTATGTCCGCTCAGAGGGACGTGTCTCTCATGGCAGGGCAGGTGGGCAGGCAGCCTGGCAAAACTGCAAGCCTTTTCTCCGGGACGGAGAGGAAGAAGGGAATTGGATGGCCGCAAGGTGCAGGCGGGTTCCCAAACTCTAGCGTTCAAGTGACAGTGGCTCCCGGTGGCCTTAGCGGAGCGTTGAGCTCAGTGACGATCCAGGCTCAGCAGTACCTTGAAGGGATGTGGAGTATTTCCAGGATGAACAGCTTTCTCCCTCAAGCTTGCCTAGTAAGTAACCGATCACTTGGCCTTTGATGTTCCAGAAAGGATGTGTTTTCTTCCTGCTTGGTGGGTTTCAGAAAACTCCTCTGCAGGTTAATTCCAGAGCTCTGGCTGCCCCGTTTTAGCCCCAGAATGGGTCTTTCCTGAAATGATGCTGCCAGTGCGAAGCTTGTGCTGCCCCAGGGAGGATGATTTCTGTTACCTGTAGTTTTAGAACAGGAGGAAGAAGTGGAGCAGTGGCTTTTTAAATTTAGAAACAAATGGGAAGCACCCAACACCCCTAAAACCAGCAAATCAGGCTGTTAGGTCTAAGACGGTGGTGGACCAATGAGTGTCAAATTGGGGATGTTTCACTGCAGGTCTTTAGACATTATTCAGACAACTGATTCCTTTGCGTGGTGGAGTGCCTCCTTTCCAGCATTCTATGTGACACTTGTTGTTGTTGTTTAGTCGTTTAGTCGTGTCCGACTCTTCGTGACCCTATGGACCAGAGCACGCCAGGCACTTCTGTCTTCCACTGCCTCCCGCAGTTTGGTCAAACTCATGCTGGTAGCTTTGAGAACACTATCCAACCATCTCGTCCTCTGTCGTCCCCTTCTCCTTGTGCCCTCCATCTTTCCCAACATCAGGGTCTTTTCCAGGGAGTCTTCTCTTCTCATGAAGTGGCCAAAGTATTGGAGCCTCAGCTTCACGATCTGTCCTTCCAATGAACACTCAGGCCTGATTTCCTTCAGAATGGATAGGTTTGATCTTCTTGCAGTCCATGGGACTCTCAAGGGTCTCCTCCAGCACCATAATTCAAAAGCATCAATTCTTCGGCGATCAGCCTTCTTTATGGTCCAGCTTTCACTTCCATACATCGCTACTGGGAAAACCAGTATGTGACACAGTATGTGACACAGGTCCTCTTAAATAGGGCCCCATTCACTTGATCCTTCCCTTTCAAAAGGTAAGTGAAAGAACAACAGTTGTGTGAATGTGCTGCCTTCTTAGAACACCCTACAATTGCAGGTTGCTTTAGATAAATGCTGTAAGGCAAGACAATGCACCTGTTTCCCCATCATGCAGAAGAGTCAATTGACCATGTAAACTCTTTATTGGCACCAAGTAAGTATGTTTAGAATTGCACCCTAAGGCTGCAACTGTAGGCATGCTGACACAGGCATGAATCCGTGAGTCTTACTTTTAAGAAGACAAAAGACAGAAGTACTGTTCTTGGAGGACAGGGGGTGGGCTGGTGTGGAGGACTCCCTGGTCCTGAATGGGGTAACTGTGCCCCTGAAGGACCAGGTGTGCAGCCTGGGAGTCATTTTGGACTCACAGCTGTCCATGGAGGCGCAGGTCAATTCTGTATCCAGGGCAGCTATCTACCAGCTCCACCTGGTACGCAGGCTGAGATCCTACCTGCCCGCAGACTGTCTCATCAGAGTGGTGCATGCTCTAGTTTATCTCCCGCTTGGATTACTGCAATGCGTTCTACGTGGGGCTACCTTTGAAGGTGACCCGGAAACTACAACTAATCCAGAATGCAGCAGCTAGATTGGTGACTGGGGGCAGTTGCTGAGACCATATAACACCGGTCCTGAAAGAGCTACATTGGCTCCCGTTTCCGAGCACGATTCAAAGTGTTGGTGCTGACCTTGAAAGTCCTAAATGGCCTCTGACCAGTATACCTGAAGGAGCATCTCCACCTCCGTCGTTCTGCCCGGACACTGAGGCCCAGCGCTGAGGGCCTTTTGGTGGTTCCCTCACTGCGAGAAGCCAAGTTACAGGGAACCAGGCAGAGGGCCTTCTTGGTAGTGCTGCCCACCCCGTGGAACGCCTTCCCATCAGATGTCAAAGAGATAAACAACTACCTGACATTTAGAAGACATCTGAAGGAAAGTTTTTAATGTATGACATTTTAATGTATTTTTAATCTTTGTTGGAAGCCGCCCAGAGTGGCTGGGAAGCCCAGCCAGATGGGCAGGGTACAAATAATAAATATTATTATTATTATTATTATTATTATTATTATTATTAAAAAAATATTGTTAGGATTGGCCTGAAATTCCGTGTTTATATAACTGGCAGTATTATTTCTTTGTCCCTGTGTTAGTTTTGCACCAGTGACCGTGTTTGGTATTAGAGGTGTTCAAGAGAATGCTTTAAAGTAGTCTTCTCCAGCTGATGCCGTCTAGAAGTTTTGGACTACAACTCCCATCAGTCCCAATTCCTGATGGGAACTGTAGTCCAAAACATCTGCAGGGCACGAAGCTGAGGAAGACTGCTTTAAAAGGGGGTGGGTAGGTTAAGCTGCCTTTTGTCCAATTTTACTGCGTTTGAGCTGTCAGAGTATTGAAGTAAAACTATCCCTCTGTAGCAGTTCCACTTTATGTGATCTGGCTCTGAACTTGTCATAAAGGTAGCCTGGTAATCCCCCTTGACGCCTGTGTAAATAATTACCGTCTAGAACCAGTGCATTTTCTTTGTCCACTGAAGAGTGTAATTATGAATGCTACTTTTTCGTAATAGCTTTTTATTCACCCCAAAGTTAACAAACTGGAATACAAACTGTACATGGTTTAGAGATAATCCTCGCATGAAGTATGACAGCTGTTTGAAACTGAATGGCTTCACTAAACTCTAGGAAAATATTGAATTAAAAGTGCAGGATTTTTTTAAAATTAAAAAAAAATGTAATTACCTGAGTTGGGCTTTGGTTGGGATTCTAATAGATATAGATATTAATCTCTGAGCCTACTGGAAACGCGCAAATGGGGGGGGGGAAGAGTTCCTTTGTATATTCCCAGCTAACTGTATTTAAATGCAACGCAAAAGAGAATGGATAAAGTGACTGTCGCGAGGGCAGTAAAATCTTCATAGTAAATGGAGCACGGTTTGCAGATGGCTTTTTCATGCAATATGTGCCAAAACAGAAGTAATTGCGTGCTCTAAGGCAGGGGTATGGGACGCGGGTGGCGCTGTGGGTAAAAGCCTCAGTGCCTAGGACTTGCAGATCGAAAGGTCGGCGGTTCGAATCCCCGCGGCGGGGTACGCTCCTGCCTTTCGGTCCCAGCGCCTGCCAACCTAGCAGTTCGAAAGCACCTCCGGGTGCAAGTAGATAAATAGGGACCGCTTACTGGCGGGAAGGTAAACGGCGTTTCCGTGCGCTGCGCTGGCTCGCCAGATGCAGCTTTGTCACGCTGGCCACGTGACCCGGAAGTGTCTCCGGACAGCGCTGGCCCCTGGCCTCTTAAGTGAGATGGGCGCACAACCCCAGAGTCGGACATGACTGGCCCGTACGGGCAGGGGTACCTTTACCTTTAAGGCAGGGGTGCCCAAACTTGTTTCAAAGAGGGCCAGATTTGATGAAGTGAACATGCGTGAGGGCCGACCAAAGTTGTTGAGCTTTTTTTTTTTTACAGTTTTACCCAAAAGTTATTGGGCTTTAAAAGAGGATTTTACCCCAGGACATATGCTGCCACGGGGGCCGGATTAAATCGACCTAAGGACCTAAGGGATCTTCGTGAAAATGGGCTGCATAGGGAACTTGGGGTGCCTGATCTTATCCCAAAAGGGATTCAGGGAGTCTCCACACTGACATTATTTCACAGGAGGGATTCAAGTGCATGTTGGGACTTTAGGTTTGCACAATTGAAGTGGATGAAAGGGGTTCTGCTGCCCTAGCACAACAAACCTACTCTAAAGAAGAGCTAGACTTCTTGTGGTTTGGAGAGTGGAGGGGAAATGGATTCAGAAGTGTGGGATGCATGAATAACTGACGGGAAGATATTAGGTTTTCCATATGTCCGGGGAAACCTGGGCATGTCCTCTTTTGGGGGACCAACATGCCCCTTTCCTCGGCTTGGGCTGGCAGCGGCTCAGACTGTCCTAATTTTTGCTCTTCAAGAGATGGTAACCCTAAGATACATAAACACCCCCACAAGCAAATCAGGAGGAATGCTCATTGCCATATTGACAGTCCTCTACCAAGGAATGTGTGGGACGCAGGTGGCGCTGTGGGTTAAAGCCTCAGCGCCTAGGACTTGCCGATTGAAAGGTCGGCGGTTCGAATCCCTGCGGCGGGGTGCGCTCCCGCTGCTCGGTCCCAGCGCCTGCCAACCTAGCAGTTCGAAAGCACCTCCGGGTGCAAGTAGATAAATAGGGACCGCTTACCAGCGGGAAGGTAAACGGCGTTTCCGTGTGAGGCTCTGGCTCGCCAGAGCAGCGATGTCACGCTGGCCACGTGACCCGGAAGTGTCTCCGGACAGCGCTGGCCCCTGGCCTCTTGAGTGAGATGGGCGCACAACCCCAGAGTCTGTCAAGACTGGCCCGTACGGGCAGGGGTACCTTTACCTTTTACCAAGGAACGTAATGGCAGGGCAGGTTTGCAAAGGGCAATTAAATGTTTTCTAAATACTTGAAATACAATTTAAAACCAATCATGATAAAGCATGTACAGCCATACCTCGTGTTGCGTTTGCTTCAGGTTGAACATTTCAGGTTGCATCCTGCGGCGACCCGGAAGTACTGGAAAGGGTTACTTCCAGGTTTCGCTGCTTGTGCAAGCACAGACGCTCAAAATGACACCACGTGCATGTGCAGAAGTGGCAGATGCATTATGCTCATGTTTCCGTGTGCTGCTCTGGTTTGCCAGAAGCGGCTTAGTCATGCTGGCCACATGACCCAGAAACTGTACGCTGGCTCCCTTGGCCAATAAAGCAACCCCAGGGTCGGCCACGACTGGACCTTATGGTCAGGGGTCCCTTTACCTTTAAGTTCCTGGGGTAACTCCCCCCCTCCTTTTAAGCATTTATGCAGGGTTTTTTTTAATGGTGCACTGTTATATATAGCCTATTGAAAAAAGCTGTATGATTTGAAAGCATCTAATAAAAATAATAGTATTGGGATTGAAAACAGTTTGGTGCCTCTTGAGTATTTGAATATGATAGTCTGCTGCCTTGATCCAGTGATCTTGATCCTCCATTATGGGGTGTGTTTTTCCGCTCCCAAAAAAGCTTCTCCATGCACTCTGTTGGAGAGAGCAAACTCATATAGCTCTTTGTTCACTTAAACCCAATTCTTATCTTACTGGTGCACTGTGCTTGCTGCTTTCCTGTTGCTGTCTTCTGTGCTGAGGGGCCTCAGGAATGGTTAATCATACCCAACAGATACTTGGGTAATCAGATGGATTGAGTACCCATGCAGGCTCTGGGATCTGTAGCCTGAGGGTAGCTGTTAATGGTGATAGAGTAGAATGTGGTCCCTGTTAGTCATGTTGACGGGTAAGATGAGATGAGACGATAGTCAGTGTTATGGAGAGCCAGAATCCCTTACAACAAATAATACGACAAACTTTGAACCAAAGAGGAAGCTGTGGCAATAAATAAGGGACTAACAACTTTTCAAGACAAAAAAAATTCCTTCCAGTAGCACCTTAAAGACCAACTAAGTCAGTTCTTGGTATGAGCTTTCGTGTGCATGCACACTTCTTCAGATACACGAAAGCTCATACCAAGAACTGACTTAGTTGGTCTTTAAGGTGCTACTGGAAGGAATTTTTTTTGTTTTGACTATGGCAGACCAACACGGCTACCTATCTGTAACTGGAACTTTTCAAGAAACACTGAGGCAAGGCAAGGTTGCTGTAGTGCTCAGCTGATGTTTACGTAGTCAGCAAGTTAGCTAACAGATTTTGCTGGTAGAATTTGGGTTACAGAAAGGCCCTGCGGGGACAAAGAAGT
Source organism: Podarcis gaigeae (assembly GCF_964106915.1). NCBI lineage: Eukaryota > Metazoa > Chordata > Lepidosauria > Squamata > Lacertidae > Podarcis > Podarcis gaigeae. The sequence goes on along the minus strand of NC_139678.1, from coordinate 13,984,182 downwards.
AATGAAAATACAGTATGTACACTGCCGTATGGAAATGAAGTAATGAAAGGAGAAGACATGTCTCTGCCTCCAGTATGATTCATGTTTCACAGAGCAGAGAAAGTAAATGTAATATGTCTTGATATCCCGCAGAACCTCAACTGAAATCTCTCTCTTGTGTGTGAATGCTGCGGTCAGATACATACATAACTGTCCAACACAGAACTGAGATAGATATTGTTCTGTATGATTTAATGGAAAAATTCAAGGATAGAGAATTTGTAAGGTAAAGGGACCCCTGACCGTTAGGTCCAGTTGTGACCGACTCTGGGGTTGCGGCACTCATCTCGCTTTATTGGCCAAGGGAGCCGGCATTCAGCTTCTGGGTCATGTGGCCAGCATAACTAAGCCGCTTCTGGCGAACCAGAGCAGCGCACGGAAACGCCGTTTACCTTACTGCCGGAGCGGTACCTATTTATTTACTTGCACTTTGATGTGCTTTCGAACTGCTAGGTTGGCAGGAGCAGGGACTGAGCAATGGGAGCTCACCCCGTCGTGGGGATTTGAACCGCCGACCTTCTGATCAGCAAGCCCTAGGTGCTGTGGTTTAGACCACAGCGCCACCCACATCCCACCCACTAGAATTTGTACTAGTTAATAATTGGAACTTGCAATAGTTCTCAAGATCAGTGGGTGGAAGGAGTGCAAAGTGAAGTGTCTGAAGCAGGAGTTTGTAAAATTTTGGGGAACCTCTGCTGGCGGAACCCAGAGGTTCTATGGAACCCTGGTTTGAAAAACACAAACATTACCCTTATCCATGGACATTGCACAGGCCTGAGGTGGGCCAGGGACACTTAAAGGTGGATGGGAAGTCATAATCTGGTTCCTTCCTGTTTGGCATAGCCTCTCTTCTCCATGGAATTCTCTGGCTCGGCCCATACTGTTAGAAAAGTGCAGAATTCATTTAAATTAGGTACATTTGACCATTTGTCAGATTGGTCAGGGAGCATGTAGCAAGGACGGCCCTTTTCGAGAAAGACTTGACTTGGTTTCCTCTTTCCCAGTACAATAAGGAGGGTGAATGTCCTGAAAACGTCTTTATCCCAGGCATCCTGCCAAAGAAAAACCCTTCCAAACAAACAACCCCCTCCATTTGATCTTTTCTCACCTGCAGGCCAAGTGGGTATTATTACAGTCTCTCGTAAAGGGACATGCCCAAACTAGCTGCGGCAGCCAGTTGAGCCAACAAGCACCAGTAATCATACCAAAAATGGTTGGCCTAGATTTCACCTGTTCCTGTCATGGGCAGGCTTTCACACCAGGTGTGCATGAGAGAATATTCAGAGAAGAGAGGACATAGAATGAGGCCCTTGCGTCAGGCAGTCATGGTACTGAAAATGTGCATGGCTTGCGTATGGTGGGGCTGCGAGAAAATTAAAAGTTTCTGGGGATGTATCCATGAGGAGCTTAAAAAGATGTTTAAAACCTCTATAGAAAAGAAACCAGAGGCGTACTTATTAGGGATCCTAGGCAAGGATATCCCTTGACGTAAGAAAAGGCTATTTCTGTATGCTACAGCCGCAGCCAGACTACTACAGGCTAAAAATTGGAAGGGGGGATACTATCCCAACAAAGGAAGATTGGATAAGTAAAATGTGTGATTTTATAGAATTGGCGAAGTTAACGGCAGCCATAAGACACCAGACAAACCAGAAATTAAGATTAGAATGGCAGTGTTTTGGAAGAGTATATGAAAAAACACTGTTCCAAAGACAGTATGTTGATATTCATAGACTAAGTTTGTAAAGAAAACAAGGAGTCAAAATAACTAAATCGATTAATTATAGAGTGATATTTAAAAGACGCAAAATTAACATGACATTTAAGCATAAAAATGTTGAGTACTGGTGGAGGGAAGTCACATGGGTGTAATTTTTTTGGGCATTGGATATTGTATGCATGGTATGTATTGTGGCTGTATCTCTCCCCCCCCCCCCTTTCTTCTTCCTTTCTCTTTAGTATTTGTGGTTAATTTGTATGTGAACAATGAATGAATGAATGAATGAATGAATGAATGTGCATGGCTTGTTTCAAGGGTTCAAAGACTTTTAGGCCAGTTGTTATTTCCATTTGATGGCTGTGTATTAGGCTAAGCTAATAAGGCAAATACTGCAGCAGTTTGTGTGTGTTTGTTTTAAAGAACATGGTAGTTCTTTAAAATAGTATATTTAAGAAATTCACGTTAAGGCAAGACTGAGTGTGCTGCTAAATTTCACTGCTCTTTTGTTCAAGTTCCAATAAATATATTTTCTGTGTATTACCAACACACAAAAGTCTTGGATAGGGGATGCTTGGCTAGTTGTGACAACCCAACTTGTGGAAGAGGCTGCACAGATCATACTTGAGGGCTTCATAGACTTTTCCAGCATTTTTTGTAATCATTCTTTTTGAAGGAATTTATTGCAAAACTGACGAACGGTTCGGCTGTGCTAATTGGAAGAGATTTATTGCGCTGCTGCTAAATGATGTAGCATTGTTTGATGGCAAAAAGTGTATAAACTAGTACAGTGGGATGCAGTGGCATTGAGTGTGGCTTTTAGTTACCCCTTTCTCCCATTTATGTGTATTATTGATTTTATTTCACTGTTCAGGCGGTAATGGATTTATAATTAGAATACAGTCACAGTAATCAATGATGAGATTATTGGGCATATAAATAGAACTTTTGAGACTAAGGCGAGGTCATTTCCTGCTGTAACCAAGGATCAATCATTGGGGGGTTGTTGAGAATTTTTAAGTAGCACTTGCAAGATTTAAGATTGAAATGGCTTCAGAGAAATAAATCCAGACCTACTGCTTACTTGTAAAAAAAATCCCAATGGAAAGGATTGCTTTATATTTCTAGAGCAGGAGTGGAGAACATCTTTCAGCCCGACTCTACAAATCTATGATTTTATAATTCTCTGATCATGGCAAATTAACACGACCCTAGATTTCTGCCCCCCCCCCCCGTCATTTAAAAACCACGAATACAAAATCCCGAAATTCCTTTTTGAATTTAGAGCAGTGCAGAAAGCAGTTTGGGATACCCTGCAGTTTGGGAGGTCCTGAGAGTGCAGCTCACAGACACATCTGAACGTGCTTGCAGATGTTGGGCTTGTTCCTTCTTTGGATCTTGGCCAACATATGTATCCGGTTACATCTGGTAAGATAACTTGAGCAAGTATTGAACAGCTTGGATTTTGAACTGTAATGAGGAGGTTGGTGATGCAATGAAAGCGAGCCGAAAGCAAATGGCTCTTCCTTACAACCTTGGAGGTGTTTGCATTGTCCTGCCACCCATCGCACCCCTCCTCCTTTATCAGTAAGTAGAGTTAAACGACAAAAGCGGCGACAAAACTGGCGGCTGTGTATTTTTGCCTGCCTCAGATAAGTGATTAATTTTGATCAAAGTGGGTTTGTGGAAGCATATTGAGCAACTGGCTGAAGGAGCACCGTCTCAGCTCAACAAAAGCCGAATGTGTATTTCTAATGTGTGTCAGTAAATAGAGGTCAGGCGAGGTTTCTTCCCCCCCCAACACCCCCCCTAAAAAAAAAAAAAGCAATTATAGCAGGTTATATTACTGCAGCATAAATGCTTCGGATAGAATTAGACCTGAAATGATGGTTAAATCACTTTGAATGCATTACAGGGAGTGATTAATAAATGGAATAAATACATGTAAATAAATAAGCTTTGTGGTTGTTTATTAAACATGCATGCCACCCTTCATTCTAAGATCTTGGGGCAGTTCATTGCACAAAAATACAACCACAAAATACACAATATCATCATCATCATCATCAACAACAACAACAACAACTCCCCAACAACAACAACTCCTCCCCCATGTTAATGCATGGCTATCTCATAATGGCATCCCTATCCCTGGAAAAGACCCTGATGTTGGGAAAGATGGAGGGCACAAGAAGAAGGGGACGACAGAGGACGAGATGGTTGGACAGTGTTCTCGAGGCTACCAGCATGAGTCTGACCAAACTGTGGGAGGCAGTGGAAGACAGGAGTGCCTGGCGTGCTCTGGTCCACGGGGTCATGAAGAGACGGACCCTGAACAACTAAACAACAAAATCTCTGTCCCTTGCTGCCTGCCCGCTGGGCAGGATGCTGCCTCATCCAAAAGTAATAGATACTCTAAAAAGAGAATTCTGAATTGGATGATAGGCAGATGCACAGGGGAGCCGAAGCTCTTGCCTGCATCCTTCCTTATGCATCCTTGCCCGCCTCCTCATTTAGCAACTTATTGTCTCTGCTCTTCCCTGTCTCCCTAAAGGAGAGACAAGAGAACAAGCAAATACAGTGGTGCCTCGCAAGACGGAAAGAATCCGTTCCGCGATTCTCTTCGTCTAGCAGTTTTTTCGTCTTGCGAAGCAAGCCCATTGACAGCTTAGCGGATTAGCGCTACAGCGGTCTAGCGGCTTCTAGCGATCAGCTGTTAAGCGGCTTAGGAAAAGGGGGGGAAAAGCGAAAAAAACCTGCGGGGACTCGCAAGATTTTTTCGTCTTGCAAAGCAACCCCATAGGGAAATTGGTTTTGCGAAGTGCCTCCAATACGGAAAACCCTTTCGTCTAGCGGGTTTTCCGTCTTGCGAGGCGTTCGTCTTGCGGGGCACCACTGTAGGAGAAAGGGAACCAGAGACTCCTGCTTTCCTGTGTTGCTCGCCCAAGATCTTCTCCAGCTTTCTCTGAGGCATTTTCAGCAGAGTTCTAAAAGAGCCAGAAAGCCTAGCCTGGCTTTCACCTAGCCAGGTTGTGAGCAGCATGTGATGCAGGACATGTTTTGTTTAGAAAAGCCCCCTGATTCACCCCCTCCAGGTAGAGCTGGGAGAGGCTTCTGCCTTGAAACCCTGGAGGAGAGCTGCTGCCAATTAGTGTTCTTTAATCTTGTCTCCCCAGATGCTGTAGGACTGGGACTCTTATCATCCCCAGCCATAGAATAAAAGACTGGTAGAGTTGGAAGGGACCACAAGAATCATCTAGTCCAACCCCCTGCCATGCAACATGGGGCTCAAACGCAGGACCCTGAGATTAACCCTCTCGTGCTCTACTGACTGAGCTAGTCATAGAATTGTAGGGTTAGAAGGTACCCAGAGTGTCATCTAGATTGCCTAAGAGACTGCAATCTACTCACAGAATAAAAAACTGGGAGTGATCTACCCCTTTTTTTGGGGGGGGGGGTTTCAGGTCTAAGTTGCTGAGCTTTTTTTAAGGAGGAAAGTCCCGGTTTTTTTAGGGGTTCAGGGAAAAGTTGCTGAGCTTTTTAAAGGGGGAAGGTCGCTCACTGAAAGATCGCTAAGGAAACAACCAGCCTCACTGCAAAAGCTTCGTCTTCCATTCTGGGGATTGTGCAACCATAGAGTGCGGGGCGAGGGGGCAGGGACCGATTCTGTTTTACCACCACTGAGGAAAGGGAACCAGCGATTGACCGCAACCTACCAAAACCTCCCAGGGATCTACCAGTAGATCACAATCGGCTTGTTGGACATATCTGATCTAGACCATAGGTAGGCAAACTAAGGCCCAGGGGCCGAATGTGGCCCAATCGCCTTCTCAATCCGGCCCACGGATGGTTCGGAAATCAGCGTGTTTTTACATGAGTAGAATGTGTGCTTTTATTTAAAATGCAACTCTGGGTTATTTGTGGGGCCTGCATGGTGTATTTACATGTGTAGATTGTGTGCTTTTGTTTAAAATGCATCTCTGGGTTACTTGTGGGGCATAGGAATTCGTTCATCCCCCCCCCCCAAAAAAAAATAGTCCGGCCCCCCACAAGGTCTGAGGAACAGTGGATAGCCCCCTGCTGAAAAAGTTTGCTGTCCCCTGATTTAGATCAATCCCCTGCAATGCAGGAATCTCAGCTAAAGCATCCATGACAGAGGGCCATGCAACCTCTGCTTGTTGTTGTTGTTGTTTAGTCGTGTCCGACTCTTCGTGACCCCATGGACCAGAGCACGCCAGGCACTCCTGTCTTCCACTGCTTCCCACAGTTTGGTCAAACTCATGCTGGGAGCTTTGAGGACACTGTCCAACCATCTCGTCCTCTGTCGTCCCCTTCTCCTTGTGCCCTCCATCTTTCCCAACATCAGGGTCTTTTCCAGGGAGTCTTCTCTTCTCACGAGGTGGCCAAAGTATTGGAGCCTCAGCTTCAGGATCTGTCCTTCCAGTGAGCACTCAGGGCTGATTTCCTTCAGAATGGAGAGGTTTGATCTTCTTGCAGTCCATGGGACTCTGCTTAGAAGCCTCCAAGGAAGGAAGTGCTTCCTGAAGTTTAATTAGAATCTCCTTTCTTGTAAGCTAATTGGCCGGCTTAGCTAGTGGTCAGGAATGATGGGAGTTGTAGTCCAACAGGGTTTTTCTGGAGCCCCAAGGTTGAAGAAAACTGCTGTGGATAATCCTGAGCTAAATGGGCCGACAGCCTGAATCTTCAAGAGGCACATATAGTAGTAGTGCGAATGATATTTTTTTAAACACTTGCAGTGTAGAAATAATAATAAAAGTGCAGAACTCTGTTTGGAGGGCTGGCTTCTGTGGGATTGCTCTGTGGGTTTTATTCACCCGGGGCGCATCGTATACATAAAAGTCTGAGAGGTGCATGTTTAGGCACAGACAGCAAAGACAGTTTTCTTGTTACTGGGCCACAGCTGCAGGTACTAAAACAACTACAGAAGTGAATTTTAGTCATAAAGTGCCTCTTACGCTATTTTATAATGAGCCCCGATGGAAACATTGTCAAGGAGCAGTAAAAAGTTTATGCTGGGAAATGTTTCCCCACAAAACGGCATAGGCTGTGCGCTTGGCATACTTTTTATGACAATCTTCTCGGTCTGTCAGGGAAGACTATTCCTTGGCCAAATGCGTATGCTTGTCTCACGCTAGCAGGGAAGGAGGTTTTACAGCCTCTGGAATTACCCATAGGGAGTCTGATTTACGTCACATTTGTTCCCATTAATGGTGGTAGGTCATAAGAGCTTTAAGGTGAAATATGTTGAGGTGATGCCATTTATTCCCGTTTCATGCGCAAGCCGTCATTTCTGTGAGGATGCAAACTTGTTCAATTAGCTGCGGCTGTGGGGTGCTATATTAGCTTAAGTAAACAAAAACTCTTCAGATTTGTATGCCAGGGTGCTAGTCGGAACTGGATTAAAAAAATCTATAAAAATGTAAACTGTTGGGTTTCTTTTCACACTGCTTATTCCGGACTTGCAGAGTAGATTCAGTGCTCTGAGGACTCTTTTCAGACTCTTTGAAAGAATCCAGAGATTCCTTGGAAACTGATCAAGGACAACCCAAGACATTTTGCTCACTGGGCAAAAGACAAGATTCTCCCTCTCTTTTTGCCATGTCATGTGCAGAAATCAGCTGGCCTGACAGTTGAATCTTAATTCAACACTGGAACAGGACAGTGTCCACATTTTTCCATTTTACTGGGTTATTTTAAAAATAATAATTGTGCACCATCTAGAAGACATTTGTTTACGGACTGTATAAGATGCAGCCAGCCAATGAAAATAAGGTAGCAGTGGTGTATGGTCAGCACATGGAATGGCTTCCAGTTGTTTAGATCAGCAAGCCCATTCTCATTATTGTCTGGTAGAAGGTAGCAGGCAACCAGCTTGACCCAGCAACCCAATGTACCATAGGCTAGCTTAGGGGGTGTAGGGCAGGTTGTGTGGCACACACAACTGCCCTCCAGTAGAAGGGTGTGGGCCAGGGGCTCATGAGGCACAGCTGGGTGTAAGGGGCCTGTGGCCTATGTGAGATGGTCTCCTCACTCTGCCTAGTGGTAGGGCTCAGCCATGTTTGGATTCCCAACGAGATGATCAGTCATGGCGGACTAGTTTCCTGAATGATAGCTTGCTCACATTATCATTTTTCTCCTGCAGTATTCAGCCTCAGGGGAGTGTTCTTCAACCTTAGGCCACCAGACTACAATTTCCACTGTCCCTGACCATTAGCTTTGCTGGTTGAGGCTGATGGGAGTTGGAGTCCAATGACATCTGAAGGGCATCAGGTTGGGAAAGGCTGCTTTAGAGCACGGTCCTTTATTGGGCTCCTTCTCTGGAAGCGTAGAGCAGCCAAGTTTCAGCAACAAGTAGCCAAATGGGCTTGTGGAAAATGAGATGGGGTTTCCTGGCATTAATTCCTGCTAGATCGCTTTCTGCCAATCACAAAGGCACCTGTCATCAGCTTCTGAACAACTAACACCCAAGTGCATCGTTGTATATTGCTTTAAGCCTTACCATCATGAGTGATGCCTGAATATTACATTGATTGACATGTAGTAAGTGCCAAAGATACAAGGAAACCCCAAAGGCGGTTTCATTCCACATCTTTTCTGCTGCTTCCTGCGGTGAGACGTGGGGTGGGACACATCAGTATTGGTTTCCCTTGTTCTGGGGCCAAGTTTGCTAGTTCCCACTTCCCCACTCCTGATCCCACCAAATGCAAGACCTCCTCAGAATGGCAGTGTGCATGGGACAAGGATTAATCTTGTTTCTCTGCGCAATAATCCCCTGATTCTGTTCACCTACACCCCTGCCTAGAAAACAACATCTTCCCATGTTGGTTAAATGTGATCACACATTTAATGTGAGGTGTAGTTAGATCTCATGGCACTCTAATCGTGAGTTAAGCCATGAATCAACCCTCTAAGGTGGGCCACTCCAATTATCTTCTCATGAGAGATGGGATGGCAGGCCTGGAAGAACTCGGTGTGTCTTGAGAGATCAGGAGAACCTTACTGGTTTACACTCATCTGGTAAAGCAGCCTGTTTTCCACATGGTGATCAACCATATGCCAATGTGAAGTCCGTACCCAGGACACAAGGACAAACGCTCTCCCCATTGTTGTTCCTCAGTGACTGGGATTCAAAAGCATACTGCCTCTTGATGTCATCACTTGGTAGCTGTTGTTAGGCTCATCCACCATGAATTTGTCCTACACCCTTTTAATGTCACCAAAGTTGGTGGCCATCACTACAAATTGCGCAATCCAATTCCATACTATTTTCATTTCATTTCATTTCAAATTTATATCCCGCCCCTCCTTCCCAAGGAGCCCAGGGCGGCAAACGCACAAGCAATATGACATCAACGCAGACTGGGGAAAACCTCTATTTAAAAGAGTTGTGAGAAGAGAATGACTGCTCCATGCACGCAAGGCAGATTTTGGCTTGTGTTTTGCCAACATTAGCCCTCCATGCCACATGGGCTGTGTGAAATTCTTTCTCTTGTCTGTCCTGAGCATTTTCTCCACGCCGCGAATAAATTTAGATCCATCCCCCGCTTTTTGGTTGCTTTAGACCAGGGCTGTCCAACTTCCAACAGACTGCGATCTACTCACACTATAAAAAAACTGGCAGTGATCTACCCATTGAATTGACCAGAGTAGTTGAGCTTTTTTGGGGGAGCCAAAGTTGTTGAGCTTACGGTTGATATGAGGTTTGAACAAGGTTTTCAGGATGCACACAGGCCTGCATTTTATCATTCCTTTACTGCTACCCCGCAGTCATGTCCCAGGGAGACTTGACAGTCACCATGTGCCTGCAACGAGGGATCCGCAGTCTTATCACGCTGTTACAAAACCGTTGGAGAGGATTCTTCAACTCTGGGGCAGGGGGTGCCGTATTTAATTTCGCCCTCACTCTTGTCAGCACATGGCAAAACTTGTTTAACCTCTGACTCTGAGGGTGTTAATTGAGTAATTAAAGATTTAGTGGAGTGATATGGATCATCTGTAGATGTGTTATTTCGCTAATTAATTTATCTTGGCAAGCCCGAAACCATTTCCCCTCCTCTTTCAGCAATCAATGCACACACTCTTGCAAAAACCCCTTCCGTTGATACAAACCAGGCTTGTAGAACTAGGTTTTGTTCTTGGCGGATGCTTGGGCATTGTTGTATGGGCCTACATATTTTGGGGTGATGAAGGTATATCTGTTGACACTGGAGGTCAACAGGCCCCTTTGTACGTTTGAAAAATGAAATAAGTTGCTTCATGTTGTCTGACTTATGAGGTCCGTGACTATTGTCTGCTGTGACTGGGAGTGACTTTCCAAGGTGCTTTAAACAACTTTCCCCCTTGTCTATTTTTATTAATGCCAAGGACTGAAGCTCTGGCCTTCTCCATGCACAGCACATTCTCTGCAACTGAGCAAAATACCGTTCAGATTTGCTTTGCGCACACTAATGCAGTAATGTGTGTAGGACTTCTTATCAATTGGTGGTGCCAAATGACTGGGCTACTTCCTCAGGCCAATATCTTATGAGGCTAGAGAAAGATCATATGAGAAGCATTTCTGCCTTACTATTGCATATGGTAGACAGGTTTCGTAGGGTTTTTTGGCAATGTTTCAAAAACCTGGTGCACCTGTTTAGCCAGAAATGACTGTGGGACAAGAGAATATGGTGTGAATTGGCCTTTAGCTGAGAAGGTTCTGTGTGGATGCAAAGCTCCCTTTATACTCATTACTTGCCTGAAGGGGGCATTATGTAATTACTGGTGAGTAGGGGATCCTCTGGCAGCAGTCACATGGCTTGTCGTTCGTGTATTAGTATGCTTGTATGTGATGGTTGGACAGTGTTCTCGAAGCTACAAACATGAGTCTGACCAAACTACGGGAGATAGTGGAAGACAGAAGTGCCTGGTGTGCTCTGGTCCATGGGGTCACGAAGAGTCGGACACCACTAAACGACTAAACAACAACAACATGCTTGTATGTAGTGGCAAAACCTACATGTGAGCAACCACTTTTGTATAGGCTTACAGATGATGGTGTTAACATGTGAATATCTGGACAGATGGCCCACACTGTGCCTGAATTTAGAGCGTGTTTAATTTTTCAACCTTCAAATTCCAAAAATGAGGGGTGCTAAAAAGTTGTAACATGACTTGGGAATTCAAAGCATATTTTGGTTAAACATGATTTAGTTTTGCTTGGTAAGTAAACTGTGTGTAAAAATGCACAGAAATCATTAAAAACAATTGCCAAAATCTTGCAGTTATATTGTTGTTGTTGTTTTAGAATTACCTGACATTTTCAGAAAGTAAAATTAAAATTATTTGGTTTTCCAAAAACAGTTTATGTGCTTCTTTGTCAAAAGTAGACTTACCAAGCTAAATGTTGTTCAATCACAAAAAATAGCAGATTTGAATTTCTTACACCCAAAAACATATTTTGAAGACCTTTCACTGAAGAAATTTGCAAAAAGTACACTTCACCCCCTAAAAGGACACTCCCTAGTGCCCCATGCCAAGGCTGGAGCCAAGAGTATGGCCCCAATTCCCAGTAATTGTGTGGTGCCTCCTTCACTCAAGAAACACACAAAAAGGGCTTATGTCTCTGTGCAATAGATGCAGAGCAGTGGATTTAACTAACTATAGAAAAGATCTAGCACGTCACCATAGGAGATGGTTGTAAAACATGATCTATAGCATTGTGGATTTTAAAGTTTGGTGGCATCCCGGGGAGTATTTAATTGCATTTGTGCTTCATTACAACGCTGTCTCTTTTTGCCTAAATTTATTTTAACTAATTAGTTTGAAATGTCAGAGTAGTATTTCAGACGGCAGAAACATCATCCATTACCATTCACGGAGTCGTTAACCCTAGCTACAAATATGTATTGTGGCATCTTCTCTAATTAAGCATTTTCCTGGACTCTACTTTTAGCAGTCCTTCCTAAAAATAGTTTAAAAATGAATTGCATTGATCTCTACATTCACATGAATAGTGTCTTGCACTGGGGGAATCAAGACAAAGGATGAAGTTATGAATGACTAGTAGTCCTGATGGCTATAAACTGCCTGCAGAATTAGAGGCAAGGCAACTCTGAATACCAGTCAGTGGATAACAATACAGTGGTACCTCAGGTTACAGATGCTTCAGGTTACAGACTCTGCTAACCTCGGGTTAAGAACTTTGCTTCAGGATGAGAACAGAAATTGTGCTCCAGCGGCACGGCAGCAGCGGGAGGCCCCATTAGCTAAAGTGGTGCTTCAGGTTAAGAACAGTTTCAGGTTAAGAACGGACCTCCAGAACGAATTAAGTTCTTAACCCGAGGTACCACTGTATCAGGAGATCAGGAGAGGGCTGTTCCCTCACATCCCATTGTCCACTTTGTGAGTTTCATAGGCATTTCTGGTTGGCTGTGGTGGGAAACTGGATAATTGACTAAATAGGCTACAGAGTGTTTTAGCATGTCCTGAAGCCATGCAGACCCTGTTGTTGTTGTTGTTGTTAATAATAATAATAATAATAATAATAATAATAATAATAATAATAATAATAATAATTTAATTTATATACCGGCCTTTTTCAGAAGATCCCAGGTCGGTGTACAACATTAAAAACACGTTACAGATGTATTAAAACGTAATAAAAACCTAATAACAAGCATACTGATAGGCAGCCCAATAATAAAATAGTCATCATAATAACAGCCCTCTCCTCCACACTTTCTCAGGCCGTAGATGATTTAATAGCCATAGGCCTGGGTAAAGAGGAATGTTTTTGCCTGGCATAATAATAATAATAATAATAATAATAATAATAATAATAATAATAATAATTTATACCCCGCCCTTCCTGGTTCAAAAAACCGGGCTCAGGGCGGCTAAAAACAAATTTAAAACACTTAATTGATGCAACGAAAAACAGCATAAAATACAGTATAAAATGTGAATAACAATAAATTCAGAATTCAAAAATCAATTTAGGGGGAAAATCCATCCAATAAACATTAGATGATCACCAGGGCTAGCTGGCTAAATTAGTCCTATTTGAGCCAGTGAGGAGACCAGGGGAGAATTAGCTGTGGGATCCCAGAGCGGGTAATCTTCATAAAAAGGGAAGGGGGAGGGAAGGAAGGGGAATAAAAGATCAGACTAAGTTCAAATTGAAAGCCAGGTGGAATAGCTCTGTCTTACAGGCCCTGCGGAAGGAAGTTAAATCCTGCAGGGCCCTGGTCTCATAGGACAGAGCATTTCACCAGGTCGGAGCCATCACTGAGAAGGCCCTGGCCCTGGTGGAGGATAATATGACTTCCTTAGGGCCCGGGACCTCTAAACTATGATTATTCATGGACCTTAAGGTCCTCTGCAGGGGATACCAGGAGATGCGGTCCCGTAAATACGAGGTCCCATAAATACATGTCCTGTGAAGACATGTAACGATGGCGCCAGGTGAGCCTTCCGCAATTGGGGAGCCACTACAGAAAAGGCCTGTTCTCCTGTTGACACCTTCTGAACCTCTCTGGGATGGAGGTACATAGAGAAGGACCTTGGATGACAAGAACAGGGTCCAGGTCTGATCATATGGGGAGAGGCAGGGGGCTGGAGTAGATTTGGTCCCTTCCAGCTCTATAGTTCTAAGTGGATAGACTTCATTGCGGCTGGAGAGACTGTAGCTTTGAGGTTAGAAAGCCGGGTGGGAGCTGCAAGCATAATCTCTGTAGAACACCTCTGGTTTAAATAGGGAAGGGTTGTCTTAATGACCCCCTTGTGTTAATCACCATGCCCTCAATATGAATAACAGTGGTACAGTGGTACCTCGCAAGACGAATGCCTCGTAAGACGAAAAACTCGCAAGACGAAAGAGTTTTTCGTTTTTTGAGTTGCTTCGCAAGACGAATTTCCCTATGGGCTTGCTTCGCAAGACGAAAACGTCTTGCGAGTTTGTTTCCTTTTTCTTAAAACCGTTAATGCCCAGGGAATCCGTGCTTCACAAAACGAAAAAACTTGCAGAACGAAAAAACTCGCAGAACGAATTAATTTCGTCTTGCGAGGTACCACTGTATTTATATAACTGGGTGTGGGTTCTAAATCAGGTTGCCAGAACAGGCAAAGATCTATTTGCACACACGGCTTTACAGGAGGTTAAAAAAATAAAAATAAAAGTAGCTATCTCCTCTGAGAATGAAAACACTTGTGAAAATGTGAGTTATGTGAAATGTGGTGTGTATCTGTGAAGGCTTTTATATGTTTGTTTGTAGGTGTCTCTCTCCCCCCTCCAAAAGAAATCATTGTTTTTACTCGGTTCTTTTGGCTGCTCATGTGGAAAGATGCTACAAATGCTCCTGTTTGGTTTGTTCCTCTTAAAACAGATAGTGCTTGTAGATGATGCGCGACTGAGAAATAATTCCTGACAGTTATAACTGAAGCAGATAAACCGTTCTGCCAGCCACCGAATAATGCCGTAAAACAAAAAGGGTTCTGCTTATCGTTTTCCATGTTTTCATGCTTGTCAGACAGTTTAGCAGTGCATTACCTATAACAAAGGGTCTCCGTTTTATTCCTCTTGTCTGCCTCTGGTCATGGTTTTAACCTTGTCCAGCGATGGACCTTTGCCGACATGGCTTCCTTTTTATTGCTTATTATTGTGGCTGTGTACAGAATATAGGAAAGACAAAACGGCTTGTCAGGCGGACGTGGTGGTTTGGGAAGCATCTTACAGGACTATCAGGCTTAGATCAGGGCTAGGTGTGATGGGAGTTCAACAATATTTGGAGGCCCACAGGTTCCCCGTCACTGGTTTAGATGATCCATTGAAGTCACCTGTTCCAAATCTTTGTGCTGGTAGGACTCCCAAGATCTGCTGATGTGGCCTTCCAGATAGTACCTTAAACTCCCTTCTGTTCAAGTCTTCCATTCCTTTTTACTCCATTCCTTCTCCCTCCCTTATCTCTTAACTGCTGCTGCCTCCTGCATTATTTTTGCTGCATTTGTAGCACCGCAGTGACCTCCCTGGGGCACAAGGCTGGGCCATAGCTGTCAACTTTCAGATTTGAAAATAAGGGATCAGCAGCCTCGAAAATAAGGGATCAGCAGCCTCACCTGTCCCGGGGACAGTCTACGGGGTATCTAACAATCTGGGATAGCACCGGGAAGCAGCGGGGAACGGCGCTGGAATAAGGGAATTTCCCGCAAAAAAAGGGAAGGTTGACAGCTATGGGCTGGGCAGTGTGCATGGAGGTCCTCGGCTGCTCAGGCGACAAGATCCTCCTTTCCATCTCGCTGATGTGGTCCAAAGGAAAGCAGAGCACTACATTTGGCACTGTGGGTTAAACCACAGAGCCTAGGACTTGCCGATGAGAAGGTCAGCGGTTTGAATCCATGCGGCGGAGTGAACTCCCGTTGCTCGGTCCCAGCTCCTGCCAACCTAGCAGTTTGAAAGCACGTCAAAGTGCAAGTAGATAAATAGGTACCACTCTGGCGGGAAGGTAAACGGCGTTTCTGTGTGCTGTTCTGGTTCGCCAGAAGCGGCTTAGTCATGCTGGCCACATGACCCGGAAGCTCCCTCGGCCAATAAAGCGAGATGAGCGCCGCAACCCCAGAGTCGGCCACGACTGGACCTAATGGTCAGGGGTCCCTTTACCTTTACCTTTTACATTTGGCACCAGCTTGGCTGCAGGAGTTGCCGGAAAGAGGCATACAAGATGCCGTCCAACCACCTCATGGACTGCTTTCTGGATTTGTGTAGGGTTTATTCCTTAGCTTTTTCTTCTCCCAAAGATGTCACACAATGCAGTGGAAGTCTAGGACCAGAGTTTTCCTTCTTCTAGATGGGAGACCTTTTCAGGTTGCCAAGCTCCATCTGCTCCTTCTTTTCCTCTACAGCAGAAACTGCCTTCTTGACTGTTGGACCCACTATTGGTCTTGTCTTCTCAGTCCACCGGAGCCTAATTGTGCAGTTACAGTTGGAAATAGCATTTGTTTTAGTTTAGTTTAGTTGGGGAATTTCTATCCATTGTTACAAACATACAAAACCAATATGTAAACTATGCCATAATAATACACTAAAAGAAAAGATAGACACCGGAAATCAAATCTGGGTAAGGTTCATGACAAAGCCAACAAATACTGTGAACCGCCCCATAAAAATTATTTCAGTCACGGAAAGCTTGGTAAAATAAATGGGTTTTTAGTTGGCGTCGAAAAAGCCAACAGTCTGCAGCAGGCGGTCTTTGAGAATCACATCCTTGGAGTCATCTTTGATTCTTCCCTATCAATTTGATCAAGGTGTCTTCCTCTCTTATTTCAAGCCCCTTGTCAAAACCTACATCTTTAGTGTTTTCTGAACAGTCACCATCACTTCTATTGCTGTTTGATGCTGTCATCCTCCCTCATCATCCTTTGTCATCCTCTCTCATCATTTCATTTCCCTGACATCCTATCCTCATCCCAGTTCTGTAGTCTCCTGGGCTGAAATTGCCTAATATCTGTGTCCCACATAGCATAGCTACTAAGTAAATATGGTAGTTTAGGTTGTAGTAAGAGATCTGAAGTCTCCCAGACAGGTAGTCATCTTGTCTTTTGTGGCTCATTCACACGGGTGTTGAACATGGATTTGAATCTCTCTCTCTCTCTCTCTCTCTCTCTCTCTCTCTCTCTCTCCCTCTCTCGTTCTCTTTCTCTCTCTCTCAGCGTCCACATGACATCCTCTTTAACCAAGTGGCAACCCACACTAAATTCGGATTTTCCTGTCTGCAGATAATCCATTAAGGGAAAGACATTCAGCATGAAATGGTGTGTTACCCAATTGTGAACGTACTGAAGCACATTGTGTGCATGGGTGTTTATTATTATTATTATTTTTAAAAAACACCTGTGTGGTGATGTTTCGATGGGTGCCATCTATCATCATGGTTTCCACCAGCCCAAAGGGAAGGATGTGGCCTGCCCTTTTTCTACTGGTTGTTTCTGAAGAAACGTTCATTGTGGTTGTGCTTGTATTTTTAAAACCGCTGATTTGAAGTGCTGTCGCACAGAACAGCTGTGTAAAAAATAATATGTGCACTTGCAGTTATGGGAGGTAGGAAAGGAAAAGGAGGAGGAAGGAAGTGACAGTCTTTCATGGGAGCAACTCCAAATCTATACTAGTCTTGAAGCAAGATGCTTTTTAATGGACTGCTCTTTTGTGCAAGTCAGGTATATTGAAATATGATGATGATGATGGGTATATGAATGAAATTAAATAAAAACCCAATTGTATGCCCACAGCAGATCTCAGGTGGGTGGAAGTACTATTAGTCTTAAGTTAATATATTTATAACTCCCTGGTTTTAATTTTGCTTTTCCCTTAGGAGGCTACAGCAGCAGAGTGTGGAAGGGAAGGCTCCAATATTCAAGTCACCTCAGGGCAAAACAACTGTGACCAAACTGGAACCACTGGGCCATTGGCTTCCCAAAGTCTGGTCGCCCCGGCTGGCGTCTCTGCAGGGACTTCAGCTGCAGCGTCATTCTTCATAAGGTAGTTTTCACCATTACGATTTACATCGTTGCTCTTGTGTATGAAATGACCACAAACCAAGTGCTTACTGGGCGGTTGGTGTTGTTGTTGCAGATGGCGGTTCAGGCAGGAGAAAGCTTGGGTAATGAATGGGATCACTATGCAATGGAAGCATGAACTTGCAACTTCTGCTGGGGAAAAAGATTGTGGGGTTGGGAGCAGGGTGGAGTTGTAGCGGAAAAGCAACGGGTGCCCGAAAGGCTAGGCACCTTCCTTCCACCTCTTGCTTCTCTACTGGCAATCTTGCTTACCTGTGCCAGGAAAAGTGGGAGCTGTGTTTTGGAAGCATGTACAAAGGTGCTTTCTTTTCTCACTCATTCACAGAGGTGTGCGTGGACAAACAGTAATTCTCTTTATACTAGGCAGTCTTGGGAACTGTATCCCCATGAGTAAGGTTAGATATTCACCAAACCATGAGCCCCAGTATGGCATCTGAGAACAATGGCACCTAAAAAGAATAACAGAAAGCCCCTCTTTCTGAAAACCTGGAGAGCATAGACAAGGGAAGGCCCTCCAGATGTCTTGGACTAAAATCTCCCATCAGCTCCAGCTAGCACAAGCAATAGCCAAGGAAGATGGAAGTTGCAGTCCAGGGTTTATATCCCCGGTGTATGTTGTTGGCATTCATCTGTCTCGAGAGACATTGGAGGGCGCCTCTGGGGGTGAAGTCAAACTGCTGTGTTAGCAGCACCAAAGGGACCTCCACTGGGCGCAAGCCTGAGCAGTGTGCATGGAAGACCTGGACTGCCTAGATGACAATATTTCCCTTCATGGCCTTGCTGATGTGCACCAAGGAAAGCAGAGCGATACATTTGGCACTAGCTTGGCTGCAGGAGTTGCTGGAAGGAGATGTACAAGGTGCCATCCAACTGTCTTAGAGACTCCACTCCAAATTTGTGTAAGGCATGGTTTCCCAAACTTGGGTCTCTAGCTGTTTTTGGACTACAATTCCCATCATCTGTGGCCACTGGCCCTGCTGGCTAGGGATGATGGGAGTTGTAGTCCGGCCACAGCAGAAGACTCACATTTGGGAAACCCTGGTGTAAGGTGTACTCTTTAGCCTTTTCTTCTTCCGAAGATATCCTGCAAGGCAGCAGAGGTTTTGGATCGGAGCTTTCCTTCTCTGGTGGTATGGTCAGTGCTGAGCTACAAGGACCGAGAGTGATCTGCTTTGGTGTGAAGCTGCTTTCTGTGTTTCCATCCACTTCTCTCTGTAGCTCCTCGGATACCTGATATTGCTGGATTCCAACATTACTCCTGCTGATTTCTCTTTTTTGTTCTTTCTCACACTGATTCTATCTTTTGTAGATAGCGCCCACAAGCTGTTACATAACTTGGGCAGATTTTGCTTTGTTATGCTCGGTGAAATGTACGCAGGCTGCATTTGCATACTGACTCAAGAGTCCTTGTTTAAAAGTGGTTGCTCAACTTCATCAAGCTTAATTATGCAACACTCTTACATTTAACTTTGATATTTTTACTCATTAGCCTCAAGAGGAAGTGCATAGTCTTCTCCTGCTCGCACACGTGCTATAATACAATCTGGCACCTAAACAAAATTTGAAACAGAGTTAACTCCCAAATTCCACTCTCTCTCGAAAGAAAGGACTGTCTAGTGTTGGACTGCAAGGCAAATGCCATCCCAAACTACCATTCCTTAATCAGGAAGATGCTTCTGGCTGAGAAGGGCTCACAGAGCTTGGCAGAAGCAGTATTTTCCCATCAGAGAACTGGCACAAGAAGAAAGGGTTTCTTTTCTCAAAATCTTAAGATGTTAGATAGAGGCCCAGATGCAATAAGAGAGGGTCCTGATTTTCACAGGTGCATGGGCACAAATTCTGCACCATGAAAGGTGCTTGCTGGGAAATTACAGAGGTTTTAAAGGATCTTGGAGTGGGGTGAACGTTAAAAAATGCACAGCTTAGGAACAAAGAGCAGGTTATGGGAGCAATGAATACTCGCTGAGAGGCAACGTGACCTCACAGCTAGACTATGGGATGAGGACTGAAGAGAGATCTGGGTTCGAATGTGCACTCGCCAAATAAGCTTCAAGTGCAGATACAATCAGGGGTGGTTAGGACAGTATACAGTATACCTGAGCTCCATGGAGGAAATGTTGGATAATAATATAGAGAACAAAGTTGGGTCCAAGTTGGACAGAATGACGAACAAGATCTTATGCTTTTCCCCTCTCACTTTTTAAATGCTGGTGTCTCTGTTGTGGCTCTGTAAGGCTCCTAGGTCTTACTTTTACACTCCCCACTGCTTTAAGCCATTTATCCCAACCTAACTCTGATACCCAATGTGAGAAAATAGCTCAAAGCAGCAGAGCTCAAAGCATAACGACTTGGGAGAGGTGATTGTTTGCTCCCTTTCCTTGCGCGTTTAGTATAAAAGTTACACTCCACCACCACTATCAATGTTTAATGGTTCTTTAATATATACTTATTTTTCTATGTTTTCAGCTGTTCTTATTTTTATCTGTAAACGAGTTCCTGTCAGGGAAGAAAGGTGGGGTATAAATAAATAAATATATACCAATAATAGTAATCATAACAATGCATTTTAACTCTGGATGAGACTTCTATAGGTACCACTGTTGAGCATTAAAAATAAATTGATCTGAGAGCAAGAGAGGTAAGAGCTTTCACTGCTCACCTAAGGTGGCTTCTATCATATTTGGGAACTAGTGGATATATAGATAGAGACAATACATAAAAAAGGGGTTAATAATCTCTAGGGATAGATTTTATGCTTCTAGAAAGTGCACTTAAGCTGTATACAACCATATGAAGTTTATTTTGAAGGTACTAACTTTCATTATTTGTAATTAAATATAATGGTTTGTTACCTTTTTGTATGATATTTACAAAACTCCAGACCTTTATCTACCTAGCCTCCTGCTGTGACTTGGGTCACTAGAATATGGCAGAATGCTGAGAGAGTAAAGTGGGATGTTGAAAACCATCTTAAGAAATATATTATCATCTTGCCTTACTCAAATGCCTATTTCTGTACCAGTATATGTAGGCGGAATATACGCCTTTCCTCCTCTTTCTCCCCACTTAGTTACAAATATTCTTTTACAATTTGAGAGATTAAAAGACAACAACCCCAAATCTCTTTCTGGATAGGACAAATCTCTTTGAAACCACCTGCCACGTTGCAGATTTCATGCGCTTACTGGTTCAAATGCCCAGAATTATATTTGGATGTTTTATCTTCAAAAGGAAGCATTTCGTAGACTTATTTCTAGAACCAGAATGCTTGGTCATATTTGCATGCCTCTGAGTTTTTCGGATTAAAGAATCTAATTATTCACTAATGAGCATTAATGGTTCATATAAACTGAGGGTCACTCTCCTATTACAGGCACCTGATGGTTTGCTGATAAGCATTTGGCCATTAGATTGACCATAAAATACAGTCAATAATTGAGGTGACTGGGAGAGCAGGCACCTTATCAAGTGTAGGCCTAGCAAGACAGCTTGTCATGTCTCAGGGTACTGGCTGAGCAGTGACTGAGCATACGATTAGGCCATTGGAGCATTGTGCCCCTAATGAAATGGGAAGAAAAGCATTGCAATATTAGCACAACTGCTAAATGACTAATGTGTTTTTCTTCCAAGGCTCAGGCGCTTCAATTAGTTGTGATAAATGGTTCGCTTTGCTGTTTATTGTGAACTGGGGATCTGGGGGCAGGTTCGGGGGGGGGGGCCTTGACTACCTTCGAGGCGTAAGAAGCTGCCTTATCACTGGTCCATTTAGCTCAGTATTGTCTTACTGTTTTAACCCACTGTGGCATCTTTGGCTGAAGGTAAGGAAACAAATAAATCACAGAATCATAGAATTGCAGAGTTGGAGGGGACCCTGAGGGTCATCTAGTCCAATCCCCTGCTATCCAGGAATCTCAGCTGAAGCATCCATGATAGATGGCCACCCAGCCTCTGCTTAAAAACCTCCAAGGAAGGAGAACCCGTCACCTTCTGAGGGAACCTGTTTCTATGTCAAACATCTCTTCCTTTCAGAAAAGTTCTTCCTGATGTTTAGTCAGAATCTTCTTTCTTGCAACTTGAATCCATTGGTTGGAGTCCCACCCTCCAGAGCAGGGGAAAACAAGCTTGCTCCATCTTCTGAGTGACAGCTCTTTCGATATTTGAAGATAATAATAATAAATAACAATAAAATTTTATTTATATCCTGCCCTCCCCAGCCAAAGCCGGGCTCAGAGCAGCTAACAACAGTAAAAATAACACCGTTTAAATGAAATCACAATCCATTAATTGAAATACATTCTAAAATCCATTCATTCAAAAATCAATTCAGAGTCAAATTAATGGCAACCATTGGGCTAGAGTTCTATGAGGATTACAGAAGGAGGGGGTCAGACTGTGCCTTGGCCAAAGACCTGGTGGAACAGCTCTGTCTTGCAGGCCCTGCGGAAAGATGTCAAGTCCTGCAGGGCCCTAGTGACAGAGTGTTCCACCAGATTGGGGCCATGGCCGAAAAAGCCCTGGCTCTGGTTGAGGCCAGCCTAACCTCCCTGTGGTCCAGGATCTCCAAGATGATTTTATTTGAAGACCGTAAGGTCCTCCGTGGGACATACCAGGAGAGGTGGTCCTGTAGCTTTGAGGGTCCTAGGCCGTATAGGGCTTTAAAGGTTAAAACCAGCACCTTAAACCTGATCCTGTACTGCACCGGGAGCCAGTGCAGCTGTTATAGCTCCGGGTGAATGTGATCCTGTGGCGAGGACCCCGTAAGGAGTCTTGCTGCGGCATTCTGCACCCGCTGGAGATTCTGGCTATCATATCTCTTCTTGGTCTCCTCTTTTCCTGGGCTAAACATACCCAGCTCTTTCAACCATTCCTCATAAGGCTTGGTTTCCAGACCTTTGACCATCTTGGTCACCCTCCTCTGCACATGTTCCACCTCGTCAATATCCTTAACTCCTCCATCTTCATCACCTGATTGGCAACAACTGCTCTCCAGAGTTTCAGACAAGAGCCATTTCTCCCAGGCCACCTCGGAGAGCTGAGGATTGAACATGGGATTGTGCAAAGGTGCATATATCTCCATCCAAACATGAAAGAGGTGTTATTGCAATCAAAAAACCCGTCCCAGCCAGGCAAAATCACTTTGGCAGGGTCAGTGAGTTGTGTCACCCTGGAGAAAAGTGTATGGTCTAAGAAGCAGGTAGAAGGTCCCAGATGGTTTTATTTGACACCTGGTCTGAGGTTCCCCACCCCTGATATATCTAAACATAACATTAACCACTTATCTTCAACATTTTCAGATCTAGGACTAGCCATTTATTGGTTCATTCATGCATTATGGGATACAGTATTTTTTATTTTATTTTTTACCATACGTTTATATGGTGTTCATGGCTTATGTGACCTGCATTATGTCAACGACCAACAACTTGAACAAGAGACTCAAAACTATTCAGAACAGGCAAACACAGCTTCAGGGGACCCTGGTCATTTGGTCTGGAGGGAAAAGTCCTTCTCTATCTCAGTTATGGCTATACTTGCAAGTGTGAGCACGAAGACTGCAAACTGGGAGCAATCCCCATTTAATATAGTGATGATTTCCAAGGAAGCATGCATGGGACTGGGATACTCATTTTCCGAAAGGAAATTTGGGGCAGCCCCTGATGTACCTCCAGCAAGGAATCTCCTTTATCTTATTCTGCTAAAGTGTCCTTATCAAAATAGTTATTCCAGCAGATCCCTCTCTCTGATTTTTCAGTGATTTGCCCATGCAGATCTGAGGTCAAAATATATATTCTAGAGCATTTGTGCCAAAAGAAAATTCATCAGAACACTCTAAATCATTAACATACTTCCTGTGCTGCCTTGGATAACAGAGACCCCTGGACTTAGGTGTGCATACAATTTTCTTTTTCACCTCCCCCCCCCCCCCACCACAACGTGAGTGCCTTAACATTCATACATTATTTAATACAGCAGTGGATGTGAACTGCCTTTTGTCTTTCTGAACTGCTTGCTGTCCAGGCTTCTGTGATGTGACCTTGGGTAGTAACCATAGAAACATGTTAAAAGCATCAGCCTAAAAAGAAAAAAGAATAGAGGGGGGAAAAATCAGTAGTTTGGAATGACAGGGATTCAAATTCCGCGAAAGGAGGTTATGATGTATTAAGGATACTAGAAGCATATATTACTTCTAACCTGTTAAACCTGATTATTCTGAGATGATCAGCGCTTTTCATAATTTTTATGGAGGGAAGGGGAAAGTGTATGGAGACGTACTACGCATTTTTAAAATAGCCTGCTTTAGAAATATTTGCAGCTAAATCTTTGGAAGCTGTCATCCTGAGACTTGGCTTAGCTGTTAAATGTGGGCATTGTTTCTCCACTGAGTTGATGATGTAGTCCTCCAGTTTTCTATATTTAATAGCTAGAAACATTTACTCAACGTCCCCCCCGTCCCTCTGGGAATAACTTGGCACTGCAGCTTTTGCACACACAGAGCTGGCATGATTTAAAACCCGTCTTGACAGATGGAGAGAGAGATAACTGGGTTAGTAGTTAAGTAGGTCAGTAGAAGCAAATGGATTCTGTGACTCATCAGATACCAAGTTAGCCCTTTTAACAGTGCTGCATGTAGAATTTCTGGAGGCTGTGCAGCGAACCTGCATAGACTTTTGGTGGGTGGGGGGGTTGGGTTTGGAGTTTATAAGGTGGTGCTTACGTGTTGCTAAGAGTGCTAATGGGGAAGTCTCTTTAAATGAGGGGTGCTTGTTAAACAAAAGGCAGATTTTTCACGCCATGTGGTCGAGCCAGCCCAGGGTGACTTCGACACCATATTAAGATGACGAAAATGTCTTCTGAATGCAATGCCCATGTGATTTGCCAGGCATTGGGCGATGCTAAAAGTTCTGTAGGGTACGATGGATCTTGGTTCTTGCTGTGTCGAGGAGGTGCATCCGGATAAATGGTTTGCTGCATGCAAACCACAGGTGGAAAGGGCGTCAAGTACCTCAGTTAGAATCTGCCAGTGCACAAAATTCCTCCTGTGCCTTCAAAAAGGAAACACTGCAGTTTCATTTGCAGACAAAGCAAGATGGAGTGTTTTGTCTTCACGTACCTATTTGATCTGGCAGGAATGGGAAGGACCGGCCCACACATGACTCAAGGTCAACTGGCTCAGGTGGCAGAATCTGCAGGGGCAGCAGGGCCAGCCTCCCAAGTTTGCTTGCCACTGCGGCTACTGCTATAGTGGCATTGATAGCTGTGGCACCCTCCTTGGAGGCCGGATCTGACATCTCATTGGCATCTCATCTCCTATCAATGCTGCTTCTACAAGCTTGTAAAAGTAAAGGGACCCCTGACCATTAAGTCCAGTCACGGACGACTCTGGGGTTGCTGGCGCTCATCTCACTTTATTGGCAGAGGGAGCCGGCGTACAGCTTCTGGGTCATGTGGCCAGCATGACTAAGCCGCTTCTGGCGAACCAGAGCAGCGCACGGAAACACCGTTTACCTTCCTGCCAGAGCGGTACCTATTTATCTGCTTGCACTTTGATGTGCTTTCGAACTGTTAGGTTGGCAGGAGCAGGGACCTAGCAACGGGAGCTCACCCCGTCACGGGGATTCGAACCGCCGACCTTCTGATCGGCAAGCCCAAGAGGCTCAGTGGTTTAGACCACAGCGTCACCCGTGTTGTAGTAGATCTTTATTCCCCACTTGTAGACCTTCACTCACTTCTTCTTCCTTAGTGGGGAGGGGCATTTTGTTTTTTGTTTTTTTAAAATAATTTTTATTAATTTTCACAACCAACAAAAGACAAGAAAGAAAACAACAGCGCACACAAAGAAAAAGAAAAGAAATAGACATATACAAAACACACACACACACAAAAATGTGACTTCCCCATACCTCCCTTACACTGCATCCTTGTTTTGCAATTTTTCAGCAACCCTTTAGTTCTTTTTTCTATTTGTATCTCTCTCAAATTTCTTAACATTATTATTTACAGCTGTAATTCTCTGTTTCTTACCCCCTGACATCTTAACAGTCCACAATCTTACAACAATTTTTAAGGTATAATTTAATTTTTTTCCAATCCTCCTCCACTGTCTCTTTTCTCTGGTCACGGATTCTGCCGGTCATCTCCGCCAGTCCCATAAATTCAGTCACCTTCATCTGCCATTCTTCCAGAGTGGGTAGTTCTTGCGTCTTCCAATACTTTGCCAGAAGAATTCTTGCCGCTGTAGTTGCATACATAAAAAATGTCCTATCCTTTTTTGGTACCAATTGGCCAACCATACCCAGGAGAAAGGCCTCCGGCTTCTTTGAAAAGGTCCACTTAAGGACTTTCTTAAGTTCATTATAGATCATTTCCCAGTAGGCCTTAATCCTTGGGCAGGTCCACCAAAGGTGATAAAAGGTTCCTTCAGACTCATTACATTTCCAGCATTTGTCATTGGGCAAATGATAGATCTTTGCAAGCTTGACTGGTGTCATGTACCACCTATAGATCATTTTCATTATATTCTCTTTTAAGGCACTACATGCCGTAAATTTTATACCAGTGGTCCATAACTGCTCCCAGTCAGCAAACATAATGTCATAACCGATATCCTGTGCCCAGGGAGGGGCATTTTGTGGTTCGGCTCAGGTTCCAAAATGTATGGGGTCAACCCTGGGAATAGGAGGGGATGAGATCAAAACTCTTTCCTATACCTGTGTGCTTTCTTCGTCTAGCAATAGCAAGGTCTTCAGTGAGCACATGTTTAAAATTCTGCAAGGGACCTCACCACCTGTCTGTTATGTCTGTAGTAGTGGGTTAATCAAATCTCAAGACATAGGAAACGCCACACTTAGATATACACTGTTTTGACCTAAGGTGCAGCATTCACTATTGTGCTGGATTAGGAACACCATCAAGTCTCATCATTGCTCCATCTAGCTCAGCATTGTCAACACTTGTCTGGAAGTAACACTCCATAGTTTCAGGCAGAAATTCTTCCCAGCCATACCTCAAGGATGCTGGGAACCCCAGGGACCTTTTTCGGAGAAAGCCTGTGTTCTCCATCTTCAGGTGTGAAGCTACTGGTGTGTCCTTGGGCAATTCACCTTACCTTGAAGCGTTGTTGTGTAGCTAAAACAGCCTTCTGATTCCTTTGCACATAGGGCAAGATTTGAAGGTGACAAATAAAATACTTGGTATTACGCAAGAGCAGCCCTGCTGGATCAAAAATAAACTCTATTTAGGCCAACATCCCATATTCTACAGTGGCCAAGCATACCCACAGTGGATGCATGGATCTTCAGAGGCCTTTACAGACTCGTATTTGTGCTAATTGTGTTTGCAAGGGGACTTGAGGAATTCTGGCCTGGCTCCCTCCCAAACAAGCAAGTAGAGGCTCTTAATTGTGAGTTTTTTGTTTGTTTTTTAAAAGATACCTTATTCAGGCATGTAATGGTACAGACTCAGCAGCAGACATTGGGCTAAGGAGTCACAGTTCAGGAGCAAGGCAAGTAGTTAAGTACTGGATAGAAGCAAGGAAGATGTCCCAACAAGTTGCCGTGCCCGCCAAGCTATTAAAGGCTAGGCTTGGTGCGCTCACTCATGAGACTCACTCACATTGCAGGAATGTGGGGATTGCAAACATGTGCTCTGTCGGGGTGAGTGGGTCTGCTCCCATCTGTGAAGGCAGCACCTGGTTCCAGGTGACAAGATTGCGCCCTCCTGTTTGGGCTCCTGTTCAGTCGCTGCTACCTCCTGTTCTGTCTTCTCTTCTGGCTGCTTCAGGCTCTCCCACGTCTTTACCAAGACTCTCCACTGTACAGGAAGGTTTATGGGGGAGGGGGTTAAGAACTGACATCCCTGTTCCCCCTCCCAAAGTGACTGATGGGGGGGGGGAGGAGGGAGACCACCTCTCCTCCAACCCAGGTTCCTGCCATTCATTCCCCTCCTCTGTCACCTCCTCCTCATGTGTTGGAGCCCTTCCTAAGCAGTTGTACCTTATGATCTGAGACATGCTGCCCAAGACCTCTTGCACTATCGCATTAAATCCCTTGGGGGGTTCAGAGTGTTGCTCCCAATTGTGTGTATAAGATCTTAGCGGTTCTTCTTGGACTTCACATTGATGCATTGAGGCCTTTAAAAGTGTGGTCACTCTTGGGTTGCATGCACAGTCTGGTTCATTGGCACCTTGGAATGACGGAGAGCAGCTAGCCAAGGCAGTATGATTGTTTGGAAATTGCCGTCTCCTTTCACTGTGCATGGCCCTTGTTTTCTTCGTTGCTGTGGCACTCAAGTGGCGTTTCTCTCTAATGAACAGCAAACAGAATGATGTTTGCCTGGCTTGTATTCTGCTTTATGTTAGCACTTGTTGGGGAGAGAAGAACTGTGCTTAATCTGAATAAGCTTTTTGAGCCTAACTTGGAAGTCAGCAACGAGTCTTGGAAAAGCGATTTAACCTCTCTAATGCAGCTTTGCACATTTTCCACAGTGCTTTATGAATGTAGTGGAGACGAACTCCCTGCTAGGAAGAGTTTATATTCTGAGGGTAGGCGAATCAAATAAAAGAGGATATGTATAATAATAACCGGTCAAAGGCACAGTGGTAGTGGAGGAGAAAAGGGAGATTAGGTGGGGAGAGAACCTGCAGGAGGCGTTCAGGAGTGGGAGGGCTCTGGTTGAACATGTTTGCAGATGGCAGTCGGGGAAAGGGAGGGATTGTGAAGGCTGACAGCCACGGAGAAGTCAGGGAGGTTAATAGACTGAATATCAGGAGGGGGACTGAGGGATCAGGCAGGAGGGAGGGACGGGAGAAGCAGGCAATTTCAGACCAGAGCAAATGGCATCGGAACAGAAAAGAACAGCCAGGAGGGGGGCTTGCAGCAATGAATGGGAGAGTCAATCCAAAACTGGAGATGGGGGTTAACAAGGGGGCATGTGGAGCCAATGGGATCAGGGGGGCTATCGGCGTAAGAGAATGAGATCAATCTGGATGCAGGAAGGTGTGCAAATGGGCGGCTGGTGGCTGCAGTTAGGAGACTGGGAAAGAGAGCACTGGGAGGGGTATGTGCACGTGTGGCGACAGGAGAAAAGAAAGGAAGGAAGGTTTGGACAAGGAAGGAAAATGCAAGAAATGAATGTGCACTGGAACTGGGAGGCTGAGTTTCAGCAGCCAACCAGAGTTGTAAATGAGTGAGTTGTGCCACTATCACCCTCTCCGCCTGTAAAATGGAAAGATTTGAAGTCTGCTTCACAAGGGAGTAAAACACCACCACCACTTCCAGCCATTCCTCTTCAGTAATGGCATAAGAAGAAAGCTGCTGGGTCAAGCAGGTGGTCCATACAGCCCAGAATCCTGTTCTCACAGTGCCCAGCCAAGTGTCTGTGGGTAGCCATCAACAGGACTTGAGCGATTCCCTGCAACTGGTGTTCAGAGGCATAATACTTTTGACAGTGTTTCAGGACTTCTGGGCATGCAAGAGTCTGCCTTTTTTCTTTTCTCCAATGCCCAGACCGTCGTTGCCGATAATTGTTATTATGCTTCCCTCTCCATTCTGCGCAACAGGCTCAGTTGCACAAGTATTTCTCCTTTTCTTTCTGTGAATCCGCAATAATGCGGTTGGAAGCCTATTCTATTAGCTGCGCTGTGGGCGCTTGCCTATCTCAGCGAAAAGCTAATCCCAGACTAAGCCAAAGGCGCGCGCACACACACACACACACAGGCACCCTTTGCAGTGCAACGCGAACCCAGTGCTACAGCCCAGGTGCTCTTCTGAGACTGCCACTGTGTCAATCATCCATCAAGGGCAGGGCTGCTGTGTTTTCTTAAAAACAAAAGGTGGCAGTCCTAATTTGTACAGGTCCTTAAGGCAAGTGAAGTAATACTTAGTTTTTATTAAACACCGGCAGGATAGAAACCAAAGGGAACAGGATGGAAACTGAAATGTCTTCAGGGGCAGGATCTGCACATTTAGGAGAATGAAGTGATACAACCCTCCAGGGACTTTTCCACTTTAGATCACATAAGGGAAAATGTTCCCCTTTCTCGGTAACTCCCTGCCTGCGGAAAGCTAGTCCAACTAGAGAGAAGCGTTCTTGTTGCTTCATATGCTGCTTTTCTTTGCGCAGTGTCCTTTTAAAAAAAATGTGGTCACCCGACTTACACTCAGATGTAGGAGTAGTTTTACCCCACTTGCCTAATGTGAAACTGAATGGCAAGGCCCTGAACCCGCCCCCTGTGTTGGAATAAAGATATTTGACACCAATTCCCCCCTGGATTCCTTTAACAGAATACCCTTGAAATACGAGGGATAGGTGATGGCCACTACCTCCCCTCACCTCCAGCCGAATACTCCAATGCCTTATTGCCAAACCTTACAAAGTTGTGATGATTTGCTACGAGGTAGGAGAAAAACCAAATGGCTGGTGCCAATTTGCCAAGTGGAAAAAAAAATTCTACCAGGCACCTTCAACAGGCGACCAACCGAGGTCCATAGCAAGGTCAAAGGATTAAGAGCCTAATCTTAGGGAGGGAGGGTGGGAGAACTGTGTGAGCGGGAATCAGAAAAAAGGGGCAAATTCCCGCCTGCGGGCTGCTTGAATGCTGCGCGCCACCCCCCCTGGCTGACTGGATTGGTTGGCCTAGGGCGCGGAGGGGACTCCCTGTGATGTGGGGGCTAGCCACACCCCTGTGTGAGGGGTGGGATCGTGTCCAGCCCGCAGCTCCATTTCCCTGGAGAAGGGAAATGGCTTTGGTAAAAACACTGTTTGGAAAAAGTCTTTGATCAGCATCTGCCAAGGATAGTAGGCAGCAGACTATGGTAAGTGCAACAAAATGTTGCCGCGCTGAGTGCTTCTGCTCAGATTCTTGTCAGTGCAGCCCCCTGCGCCCTGGTTTTCTGTTTTCTCCTCGCGATAGTTAACCTTCTGTGGCGCCTTGGCATAATACGTCTTCACTGGCCTGTTTGGGTGGCCCCCTTTAGATAGGACTCCCCCTCCAACTTTCCCCCTTCTTCTGCTCAAAAATTATTTACAGTACTACTTAATTCAAATTATTGGGCTAGAGATTTGCTTGTATGCATTTTTATTTATTCATTTATTAAGAATGTTAGAAGCCACCAGTGGCACCATGGGCTAGTGCATCTGACTGTTAACCAGAAGGTTGGCGGTTCAAGCCCAACCAGGGATGGCTGTGGGCAGGGTTCTTGCATTGCAAGGGGTTGGACTAGATGATCCCTGGGAATCCTTCCAGCTCTACAGTTCCATGATTCTAAGAGCCTGCTGGATCTTGCCAGTGGCCCAACTAGTCCAGAGTCCTGTTCTCACCCAGATGGCCTCAAGCAGGTCCCAATTATAGGAGCTAAAAAGGTAAAGGTATCCCTGCCCGTACGGGCCAGTCTTGCCAGACTCTAGGGTTGTGCGCTCATCTCACTCTAGAGGCCGGGAGCCAGCGCTGTCTGCAGACACTTCCGGGTCACGTGGCCAGCGTGACAAGCTGCATCTGGTGAGCCAGCGCAGCACACAGAACGCCGTTTACCTTCCCGCTGGTAAGCGGTCCCTATTTATCTACTTGCACTTAAGGCTGCTTTCGAACTGCTAGGTTGGCAGGCGCTGGGACCGAACGACGGGAGCGCACCCTGCCGCGGGGATTCGAACCGCCGACCATGCGATCGGCAAGTCCTAGGCGCTGAGGTTTTACCCACAGCGCCACCCGCGTCCTAATTATAGGAGTTATGTGCCACTTAATAGACATACAAACTTGTAAGTGGTTTACGTAAAATGATATAGAATATTTGTTGGGGAAATATTGGTAGACGTTAAAAACCAATCATCAAACTGTAAATCTCGTGCCTTTGCCGGATGATAAAACAGGCATGAGAAATGCTCTCCTGGTTTAGTCAGTCCCATTCCAGGTGTGCTGTACAATCTCTTGGGTCGCAACTCCTCCTTTCCTTCTGCAGCTGCAGCGTGGCTGGTCCTTCCTGGACTCTGCTGTGGGAGACTGGACACACCTGAATGGGAGACAAGATTCAAGAAAACTGAAATTTTAGAGAGGAGGCTAGTGATGAAGCCATACCATCACTTGCCCCCCATGGCTACCACCCTGAAAATCTGAAGCGCCAGCTCTCTCCCCGAGCCCCTACCTCAGCTCCCGTAACTCATCTCCAGAGGTTCTCTTGCGCCTTCCATTTTTTTATTTTTCGCTCTTTGTTATTCTGCGCTCCACCGACGTTTGGGTGTGACCTCAAAAAAACAAACAAAAACCCTACAGCCAGCTTTCCCCCACTTTCTCCTTTGACATTCCCCCGTCTTTAACCTCGTTCCTTCATTACATGCACCGATCTCGATATCTCCCCGCCTGCCCGCCCCCTCCCCTCCAGGTCTGGGAGCACCAGCTGTTGTGTTCGGGTTGGGGGGGGGGGAGTTGTCTTTGCTTCACTGGGGACTGTAGCATTCCATAGTTAAAGCGATAATCGTGACTTTCCAAGCGGGCGGTAATTTGACAGCGTGCACCTGTTTCGTCTCTCTCTCTCTCTCTCTCTTTCTCTCTCTCTCTCTTTATTGGTGACATTCCTGCTCTTCGGTACCATTAGATATTTAACTATTGTAATGCCTCTCTGGGGCTGACAGCCTTGACAGACTGAGCGATAAAACCCCGACTGCTGCTCATTGTGAATAGATAGGTATATATTTGTTTCTTACTGCTGAATGATAGAAAGCGTTTCGGCATTCATCATATATACACACACTTGTAGAGCCTGCAGGCTGGTCTGGTTCTTCAGTGGCTCCGACTTTGTTTCCTTGCCCCTGGGTGCTGTTTGCAGGAGAGATGTTAATCTTTGCATTACAGATGATGCTGTAATAACATACTTTATGTCCGTCTCCCACGTTATAATTCATAACAGCAACAGGATTAAAAAGGAGCGTGGTTTCAGTGCCGCCGTCGACTGCCTTTGTCCCATGCGCTCTCCATGTGGGACTCCGGCAGCCTTGCCTCTCTCCTGTTGTTATTGCTGTTATTAATCACCCTTGGCACTTACAAATAAATGCACCCAATACTTTAGACTTCATGGCCGGGCTCCAGATAGCTACTTAGGTGCTCATAAGCACTTCATCGAACGTATTGGTTCATTATCAGTAGGGTTGGCATCAGGGATATTTGCTATTTTATTGGGTTAAGTACATTTCTTACCATTTCTCCTTGCAAGGAGCTCAAGGCAGCGTACTGGTTCCCTTCACCACCTCCATTTTATCCTCACAACAACCCTGTAAGGTAGGTTAGGCTGAGTATGTTTGTGTGGGTGGGTGTGGTGGACCCAGGTCACCCAGTGAGCTTCATGGCTGAGCGGATATTTGAACCTGGGTCTCCCCGGTCCAAATCTAGCACTGTTCCCACTGTACAACACTGGCTCCCTATGTTAGAATTGCTGGGTATCTTCTCCATCTCCGGAATGGCCCTGCCATCAGCCTCAGGGAGCCAGCATGGTGTAGTGGTTAAGAGCGGTGGACTCATAATCTGGTGAACCGGGTCACCCTGCTCTGAAGTCTTTCAGCCTCACCTCGCAGAGTGTTTGTTGTGGGGGAGGAAGGGAAAGGAGATTGTTAGTTGCTTTGAGACCCCTTAAGGGAAGTGAAAGGCGGGATATCAAGTCCAAATTTTTCTTCTTCTTCTCTAGAGCCTCTTTGCCTCACTGTTGCTGCTCCTCCTCTTCCTTGCTGTGGCTTCTCTTTGCAGTCACGCCTGCACCAGACATTCAAAGCTATATTCTGCAATTTTAACAGAGAATCCTAAAAATTATACTTTGTTATGGCTGCTGACCTCACACACCTACAGTTCCCAGCACCATTCACAAACTACACTTCCCAGGATTCTTCATAACTTAAATTTGGTATAAAAGTGCTTTAAATGCGTGGTGTGGATTTAACAAGGGGGAATAGAGTGAGCAGCAGCACCCATTTGCCTTCTCTCTATTTGGACAGGCGTATAGGTTGGACATAGAGGGAGAGGGCAAACGAGTGGTTAGCTGAAGGTGGAAGCAAGGTCCATTCAGGCCCCACTAAGGGCATCTTCAGGTTCCAAAACCTAGAACCAGCACTAACTTTGAGGAAGTCTGTATTTCTCAGCACACTTCCTTCTACTCTGGCTTCAGCTCTTCACGCTGGTATAGAGGGTGAACTGTAAATCCCATTGATTTCACTGACATTTAGATGCTGCCTTGGCAAATGGGTGTTCTGAATAATAATAATATAATAATAATTTATTATTTGTACCCCACCCATCTGGCTGGGTTTCCTCAACCGCTCTGGGCGGCTTCCACAGAGACCAAAAATACACTAAAATGACACCCATTAAAAACTTCCCTGAACAGGGCTGCCTTAAGATGTCTTCTGAATGTCAGGTAGTTGTTTATCGCTTTGACATCTGATGGGACATCTAATGAACCTCATATTTGATCTTCTACTGGGTGCTCAATGCAGGCCCCCATCTTTGGACTAATTAAGGTTTGGGCACATAGCCTCAAGGGGCAGTGAAGTAAAAAATGGTCAGAGGTGTATTTGAAGGAGATAATTGGTAGCTGGAGAAAGAGTTGAACATCCGCCATCCAGGGTTGATAACTCTGTGTTTACCTTATAATGTCGACTTTGGTTTTTAGGCACCCCTAATTTCCCATGGGTTCTTCCAGAACTATCAACATATTGCCATGTTGTTCTCAGAAGAGTTGGTGCCATTAAAGAGTATTCATGTAGGTCGTCATGGGGGAAAAATGACAATGTGAATAATTTTGGGTGGAGAATTCGGTTTTTAAACACTCTGAGCTTTACTTTTAATATTGCTTTTGTCTCCAGTTGCTTAGGAGGTCAGGAGCAATCCTGTGTAAATTGGTCATGTCTAAGTCCCATTGAAACTATTGGAGCTGAAGTTGTGTAAATGGAAGGCTCTTGATGGGATAGAGGCTCTAGAAGCTTTTGTTGTTCCCTTTGTGCTTAGAAACTACTACATCACAACATATAATTTAGAGAAAACTCTGTTGTCACCTGGCACGCCAGCACAGCCATGATTTGAAATGCATTGTTTATTTCTGTCAGTGCCCATTAAAACCTATAAATCTGAGAATAATTTAAGTATCCCCTTGAGTAAGCCATTTGGCTGTTGGTCCAGAAAATGCCAGTGTTATGATTGAAGACTCCCAGGCATAGCCCAATAAAGCTTGAGGGTTTGTCCACTGATGTGCTCTCTCTGTGTGTGTTTGTGTGACTTGCTCATGTGTGTCTGGCAGAGCAATCGTATGCTCAGAAGTAAGTCCCACCGAGATCAATGGGACTAACTTCCAAGAAAGTGGATCTGATTAATCATAGAGAAAGGATGTCAACCATATAGTAGTGGTAACCCAGATTGCTTTCAAAGTTAGCTCTGGTAATTACAATACCCACCCAGAAAGTCCATGTATATGGTGGGGTACTGGTCCCATGCAGACTTGTTCCCCTGCATATAATGTAATGTGTGATGCATTTTGGGACTCAAAAAATCTGCAAAGATGGGATAGCCAGATCAGATATAATTCAACATCCCCTGGCCCCAGTAAATTCCAGCTTTCAGAAAAGGCCCACAATCACCTGAAATGTTATCTCCTGTATTCAAAGCATGAGTTTATTCAAATAAAACTTTAAAGCCCATATTTCTCGGCATTTTCTTGCCACACGGTGCACCAAACTGTGCCAGTACATTTTCTGAATTTAGTATCCGAAAGTGCGTTTTGCAGGGGCATAGTGGACTCATCTTTCCAAAAGATAGTGTTTCCATTGTGGTTATTGCACTTCTTAAGCACTTGCTGTGCAATAGATTTTATCTTTTAAAATGTAATCGTCCCTCCCCTGAAAGCACTGCTATATCATTGCTCTTATACTTACCATATTGAATATAGTTGTAGACTTGAGTGCCTTTTGCGCCTGTTGGGGTATGTGATCTGGTCCAATTTTGCAATGCAGCTCCTTCCCAGTCACATTCTGCACCATTTGGCTTTATGTTTTTAGTCCATTTGGATGTTAAAGAGATTGCACATCCATCTCCATTTCCTGTCTTGCTTCTGAGCACTCACTAGCATCTGGACAACAGATGCTGGACATCGGATGGACCTTGGTCTAATCCAGCAAAGCAGTTATTATGCTCCTCTTGGTTTGTTTGTTTTAAAGTCCCAAACAAGAACTCTTCTTGCACCCATCGATCACACTGACAATCTGCAAATTTGCACGGTTATTGCAGAAACATCACTCTTGAAATGAACTGAATGTAGATGGAGCACACAGGAATATAATAGACCAGCATTTTTATTTATTTACTTTTTTGCTTTTTGGAATAAAAGCGAAGGCAAATGGGATAGAATTTAATAGTTTCATTGTGATTTATTAAGTCTGGTTATTCTCCAAATCTTGGTCTCAGAAGACCTTGATTTTCCTCATTGCATCTGGGAGGAATGAGGTCTATGTCTCGTGTTACCATTTAAATACACAGGATAAAGCTTATGTCTTTCAAAAAGCATGCAAATGTCTTTCTGGAATGGGGGAGAATATGCACATCTGGCTCCCAGCCAGAACCATCAACTGCCAAAACTTCTCTGCAGTTTTGAAGTTCACGGGTCTGGCTGGGGGCCAGATAAATGTATTACTCAAACAAAATACTTTGCATGTTTTTCTTTTTCTTCTTTCTCTCCAAAGAAAGGGAGGAGAGTTCTTTGCTTTTGAAATGCAGGGTGAGAAGTGGCCTTCAGTCAACATCAGATGTCAATCAAAATGCCATTTTGGTCTCTTGTCCTGCTGCGTATGCCTTTCTGTGAGCCGTAATGTAAAGCAGTGACTTTGTAGGACAAGTAATTGGAACTGCCAGTAAAGTTTCTGTTAGAAGTGGTTTTCCTCTTCAGTGTGGTATTGTGGGCCAAAATGTCAAGTGCTCTGCTTATAGAGTTGACTTTGTTAGAAAATTGTTGGTAATGCAACTGTTGCTGTTGTTCCGTCGCTTTGCGGTCACTTAAAACAACAAAAATACATACAGAGAGAGCTGAAGTAAGGATGCTCTTTACTTTAGGGAAGGACTGTAGTCCACTCAATACCCCTTTCCTAGTCAGTCAGTCTGTCTGTCTGTCTGTCTGTCTGTCTGTCTGTCTGTCTCTCAAGCATTAGCTCTACTTTACCGGACAGTTCCCCAAATCTACACTCTAGGAATTGTGGCTGAATGGTGTTGCTCTCAAGTTGACATTCGAGATGCTCTGGCCAAAGTATTACTTCTCCAGTAGGCCCTGTATAAGAAAAAAATACAAACAACTTAATTCTTCCCTTGCATTCCCGTGGAAAAATGAAGGCTGCTGGGGCTTCCATTAGCATAGGAGCTGAATTCCCCCACCCTCACCTTATCATCCTTTGAGCTGAAGGGCAAGGGTGTGATAATATTAAGGACCTCCACTGGAACCTGCAATGTGGCTGTCATTCATTGGTCCCAAGCTCCACCCACAAATGGGTAGGGCTTGGAGCATGTGACCAACAGCTGGAAAACTTGTAAGTGGGAACCCCATGATTGCTCACTCATACCTCTAGCAGGCATGGCCAAACTTGGTCCTCCAGCTGTTTTGGGACTACAGTTCACATCATCCCTGACCACTGGCCCTGTTAGCTAGGGATGATGGGAGTTGTAGTCCCAAAACTGCTGCAGGACCAAGTTTGGCCATGCCTGCATGTCATCCACTTACTGTTTGTTCCTTTGGGACTCCAGTTCGAAAAACAGATTTCTTGGTGGAAGTAAGAACTAGGTTCAAGTTGTTCTGCCGGTTGTTAGGGAAACAAGTGGCACATTAAAAAAAAGATGCAACTTCCCTGCTTTTTTGGGTCCAGAAGTAGCATGCTTCAATTGAGGCGCTTTTGCCTGCTCTGGCATGGCTTGTTCATTCAGTAGGGTGTGTAAACATTGTTGACTTTGCAGTAACTGCATTTTCAATACCTCATTAAGTGTTCCCTACACAGATCAGGAACTGACAGAGACTGTAAGGCTAGATGTTGACAGTTCTGCTTATCTAAAGATTAAACTACATGGGCTTTTTCTTTGGGGGTTTGTCTTGTGGTGAGGGAACAGTCTTCTGTATAAGAGTACACAGGTCCCCTCCCCCCAATCTTTCAGGTACAGATTTGTTGTGCAAACTTAAAGAGAAGGTAGAAAGCTTTTGCTGTGTTTCTCGTGGTTCCCCATTTAGTTGTAGGTCACCGTGTTTGCAGCATGGCTGGGTGTGGGTGTATTTTAGGGGAATAACTTTACCCTGCTTAGCTATGGAAATGTGCTAGCAGTTTTATTGCTGCACCACTAGGAGTGTGCTGCACCACTTTCCTCCTAGTGGTGCAGCTATAAAACTTGCTAGCACATTTGCAAAGCTAAGCAGGGGATGGTGTGGTTTCAAATTGGATGGGGAACTGCATGTTGAGATTCCTGCATTGCAGACGGTTGGATTAAATGACCCTTGGGGTCCCTTCTAACTCTACAATTGTATTTGTAGGAAGTGTGTACTATTTAAATTCACATTTTTAATGTGTGTTTTTAAATTCACCAAAAAAATTGAACCAAATGGACCTATGATTTAGGTGCATATGAAACTGACATGGAATGGAAATAGGCAGATGCATACATCTGTAATGAAAACAGACAAAATATTTGAAGAAAAGTCACAGCAGCTCCTTCTCGTGAGTCAGCCTTCCTAGAGGCGTCATAATTTCCATGTCAGCCAGATCAGCCTTCAGTCTCATTCCTCAGTGTTTCAGTTAGGTTGCCTGCTTTTAAAAGGAAGTTTAGAGCATCCTGTGCGTGTTTACTTTCCCTTAAATTCTATCACCTTATGTTAAAAAAAAGTGGAATTTTTTAAATTAAAAAAATGGTTGCCAAACTGCTCTAGAGATTGCTATGTGTTTGTATGATCCTCTTAGTTAATGTCACAGATGCTAGCTTATCACTACTAGCCATACCTGACGTTTTCCTGAGACTTGCAGAAGTAATTCTGTCCACCCCGCAACCCACCCCACAAACCTAGAATCAGGAAAAAAAACGCTACCTGTATTCAATGAACCTAGGATGCTTCTCGACTTTCCCCACTGCTCTGTGAAGGTTGTATCTGTCTTATCTGCAGGCAGATTTCAAGGAACGCTTGGTGGCTGGCATTCTTTTACTCTATTCCTCAATGGTGGCATCTGTGACTTTATTTGGGGTGGGATGGACAGAAGGCTGATCTCTGGGTGACGTGCAGCAGATCAGCAAAGGTTATCGACGCCTAATCCTTCAACAATGGCAACCGCAAAATTGTTCCACACCCACGCCTAAATGAAGCTGGTGAAATAAAGAGAGCTTAGGGGAAAACCAGTAGTGAGAGATGACTGTGATCTCAGTCCAGGTACTGTAAACAAATTTCTAGGCTGTGTCCTTAAATGTGCACTATTCGTAGGAAGCTGCCTTATATCTGGTGAGATTATTTTCCTGTCTAGCTCAGTACAGTGGTACCTCGGGTTAAGTACTTAATTTGTTCTGGAGGTCCGTTCTTAACCTGAAACTGTTCTTAGCCTAAAGCACCACTTTAGCTAATGGGGCCTCCTGCTGCTGCTGCCGCGCCGCCGGAGCACAATTTCTGTTCTCATCCTGAAGCAAAGTTCTTAACCCGAGGTAATATTTCTGGGTTAGCAGAGTCTGTAACCTGAAGTGTATGTAACCCGAGGTACCACTGTATTGTCCATACTGAAAGGCCTCAGCTCTCCAGGGTCTGAGACTGGGAAAGTTATTTTCCATCATCTGCTTTCAGATCCTTTAAAGAGGCAATACTAGGAATTGAACTCGGTTCCTTGTTCATTCAGTGTATGTCTTCTGGCACTGAGCTAATATCACTCTGCGTCCTCAGTTCTAAGTGTGCAAATGCCCCTCTGAGT
Organism: Podarcis gaigeae; assembly: GCF_964106915.1. Taxonomy (NCBI): domain Eukaryota; kingdom Metazoa; phylum Chordata; class Lepidosauria; order Squamata; family Lacertidae; genus Podarcis; species Podarcis gaigeae. The sequence goes on along the minus strand of NC_139678.1, from coordinate 13,944,923 downwards.
GCCTGGCTCATTAGCATCCAGTAAACAAACAAACAAACAAACAAACAAACAAACAAACAAACAGCCTTACCTTTACTTTACCTTAACTTTACTTACCCCTGTTCTGGAGCTTGTAGATCAGGCTCAGAGACACATTTCAGCAATCATTTTTGGCATGTGTCATAGTCTCGTGCTGAGTAATGACGAGCGAACTCAGTGGAATGGGAACCCAGCCAAGCAACAGAGTCTCTGGGGTGTACCTGCCTATTGGCAGAGTCTGTATCCAAAGTCAGGTCCAGTCCTAGGGTCAGGCAACATGGTTAGACAGTCCAGGGGTCAGGGAATCTGATGATCAAAGGACAAGAGGAGCAAGAAGCAGCAAGGTCAGACCAGGCCTGATAAGCATTGTTTCCAGCTTCTGAGTGAGGCTGGAAGCCCTGCCTTAAGAAGGCTGAAGCCCGCAGGTTCGTATCAGCACCTTCTCTGAGTCCTTGAAGACTGATCAGCTGCAGGTGGAGTCACTCCGTCTTCTCCCTCTTCAGGCTGCTGTTCAGCAGGTGAAGCTGACTCCCCTTCCATGACAGCATGTAACACAAAGGTAAAGGTAAAGGGACCCCTGAACATTAGGTCCAGTCATGGCTGACTCTGGGGTTGCAGCGCTCATCTCGCTTTAGTGGCCGAGGGAGCCGGCGTACAGCTTCCGGGTCATGTGGCCAGCATGACTAAGCCACTTCTGGCGAACCAGAGCAGCGCACGGAAATGCCGTTTACCTTCCTGCCGGAGCGGTACCTATTTATCTACTTGCACTTTGATGTGCTTTCGAACTGCTAGGTTGGCAGGAGCAGGGACCGAGCAACGGGAGTTCACCCCATCGCGGGGATTTGAACCGCCGACCTACTAATCGGCAAGTCCTGTGGTTTAACCCACAGCGCCACCCGCGTCCCTATGTAACACAAAGCCATTGTCTAAAACAAAGCATGGCTTATCATGACTGAGCAGCATGCTGTTGCCCATTGCCCATTCATTCCAGTGTCCCCTCCAGGTGCTGGATGAGAGAGGAAGCAAACCCAAATGTATAGGCTAAGCACATACCCTAGTTTGTTTCTTATACTGCATGAAAGGAGGAGTAAGGAGTAAGTGAGCAGCATGGACCAGCATGCTAATCATTTGCAATAAAGTTACTGGGTAAACCATGATGTGTTTTAGACCATGGTTTTCTATTACGTGCAAACCAGGCCAGAGTGAACTTCTTTCTGTGTCTGGGTTTGTCACCTCCTCTTTCATTTTGTTCTCCAGATGCAGGCCATTAGTTAATTGGTCTTCTCCGGCTCCCTGTGTGCTTTGCTTCGCCTTCCATGTGCAGCAGCCAACTGAGCAATCTGTAAATTGTGCAGAGGAAAGAGCGGGTTAGAGGCCTGTCCCTTGTCACTTGATATTTGAGTGCTCCTCCTTGTGCCATATATTCATTTTTTATTTTCTGCTGTGACACCTAGCTATGAGCAAAGAACTCTCTGGAGCATCTTAAAAGACAACTTCTATTAAAGATGAAAAGTTAAGCAAAATGCAGACAGTAGATCTCACAGTCGGAGGGGAAAATAATATACAGCGGCATTTCAGAAGCCTTAATTGGGAAAGCTGTTGAAAGTCTGTGCCTTGGCTTCTTTTTCTGGAGTCCTTTTAGAAGGCTAGATAAGCACAAGGAAAGGAATAGTGCGTGCGTCTTAACCGTAGTCAGAATTTGAGGAGCTTCCTCACCTGGAATCAAACATGTCCTTCCATCACATCGTTGTCCTCCTCGACTTCTGCATCCCTTCATTTCTCGGCCTTGCAGATTGTGTCTGGGAATTATGCTAGGGATTGAACAGGAGGAGAGAACTAATTTATGTCACGTGCATGAGCTAGAAACCTACCGCAGCATCTTTCTTTTGAAATATGTCAGTGATGAGCTTGAAGAAGGTAAATGGAAACCATGTTATCGCTCATTTGTCCTCGTAATTGTGTTAGATTTTAGGCTGTGTACACATCATATATTCAAAGCACACACACTCCAAAGACTCTTGGGAGCTGTAGTTTACCCCCAAGAGGGTTGCTGTTAACAAACCACATTTCCCAGGATTCCTTTTTTGGGGAGGAGGGGGAAAGGTGCTTTAAAGAAAGGCATGCAGCCTTACTCTTTCTGTTTTATGTAGAAGGCTGCCTTATTTGAAACCAGACCATTAGTCCATATAGCTCAGCTTTGTCTTATACTGAGTGGCAGGTAGAACTTCAGGGTTTCCACACCTTAACTGTGGATGGCAAGGATTGTACTGGGAACTTTTACATGGAAAACACGTGTTTTACCACTGAACCTCTTTACTACGTAAATGGTATTCATTGAAACTTTCCAGTGCAGGCTTTCCTTGTCAGATCGCCATGCCCACCATATGCACAAATTGCTGCACCTAGACAAAGCAACGTTCTTTTTGTGGCAGATACTTGGCGTGGCACAGCTGGCTGCAGTCACAGAAAAGTCCAGCGCCTAAACAGAACAATGATTTGGAAGAAGCTTTCCGAACATCTTCTCGTTTTCTCCTAGAATTGCCATTGGGTTTCACCCAAAGTGCAATTCTGCTACAAGTTGGTATGACCTACCTCTGTCGACATCCAAGGCATTTGATGGGAAAACAAAACAGATTTCACTTACTTTTGTCATGGGGCTAAGCGCTACCCCCTTCCACCATATGGGCGAACTGCTAAGCATGTTCTGGAATCGGTGAGCACTCTGGGAATTAAAATTGCTTGCTCTCTCGGTTGCTGTTTCAGGCGCGGTTCCATGCCAGTTTTGGTTACAGCGTAGCTTTATTAATTCCTCCAAGGAAGGCCACCAAGGTAGCAGCTGCTCATTTTTTTGCTGCAAGAGGCATCATGTGTGGTGCAAACTGCGGCTCTGCCTCTTGACATTGGCCCAGTGGCTCAGAAACTCAAAAGATGCTGCGGGAGCAGCTGTCTTGCATTTAATGTATAAATAGTCTAGGCTCTCTTGTGGTCATTCCAAGATCTGATGGGTAAGTGGGTAATCCTTGCCTTTTTGATCATTGCATTCCATGCATCTAAGTCCTCCATCTTGTTTTCAGCCAGGACTCCCTTTCTTTTCATGCACTGAATCTGCTGCTGGAAATTGTCGGTGCCAACAATACTGCTAATACTCTTCAGAAGTGACTAAGAAGGCAGATGATGCTCTTCCAAATGCTTTCATGTACAAATGGGTGCTCTGAGGGCACTGTAATGTCTGGTATATATTTTAAAGATCCACGTGAAGTAAAATTAGCATTGCATTTGGCCTTTCTTATTGTTAATGACCCTCTCTAGCAGCTGCTTCAGCTTTTCCCTAAAATCGTTCGAAGGCTTTTTAGTTCAGGGAAAGGCGAGCTGGAATGGGCAATAGGATAAGGGGCGCATAAAATTATGCATGATGCAGAGAAAGTGGATAGGAAGAAGTTTTCCCCTCCTTCTCTCAACATGCCAGAATGTCACAGCAGTGTGCCGATCAGTAATTGCACAGTTCAAAGATGGAGTTAACTCTTTATTAGCAAAAACACGATCTCCACAGACTTGGTTGAGCGTCAGGCCTAATGAGCAGAGCAACTCATTCCTGGTGGTCTTCCTCCATGAAAATCAGTTGCTGAAACTGACGTCTTTCCCTAGACATCCTAGACATGGTTTAACCCTAGACATCCTGCCTTCTCATGCAGCCAGTCCAGGAGGCAGACCTGGCTGTCAGTTTCCTCCTCTTTAGCCTCTGTTTCGTCTTTGTAGAACTTGGCAGAGAGGAGGATGGAGGAATACCTAGAATTATTGGGCTCTGCCTGTCGTTGGCTAGAATTCTTGGCTTTTACCCTACCAGTTCCAGTGGGCAGCTTTGGCCCTTTTTATTTTAAAAAGTTACGCCGTAATCCCACACAGTCAGATGTGTTTAAGTCCGTTGATTTCAGTGCATCTGAGCACGGCTAACTTGGTTTGTGGCCTTGGCTTTTATGGCAGAACTTACACCTTTACAGCATACTTGACCTACATTTTTCATTCGCCGATCCCCTTGTGTATGCTAAACGTATCTGGCTATTAACACTCAGCCTGGGTGTCTGAATAAACATTGGATGTGTAAATTCAATCTTGGCATCCTCTTTTATATATTTCTCCCAAGGGGACTCCATTTGCAGACTGTATTGAAACAATCATTAATCTATCATGATTCCATGTACATCCCTTCATAGAGCTTTGAAAGTATTCACCAGAGCTATTTCCCCCCTGTTTGTTATTTCCATGTTATAGCACATAATGGAAGCTAGAATATGCATAATATTCCCTATTAATCAAAAATATGGGAAGTGTCGTTTATAAACCCGGGAACGTTTTGAGACGTGGATGTTTGGCCGTAGAGAATAAACTTAAGTATGAGGACCAAAAATGCAGCAGTAATGTCCTTGAATTGCAAGACATCCTCATGTCAGTTGTCAATCACATTTATGTAAACATTATGTAAATTAAATTGTGCTTTTAAGATGGAACAGTTTTCTGTGGCCCCTTGGTTCACGCTGCCTTTCAGCCTTACGTTTGTTACTAGATGTTGCTTCAGATTCTGCCATTTTTCTAGTGGGCAAATATTTCTCTTAATTTTGGACGAATGAGAGTCAACCTTGGTGATGTTCATGCATGTCTTCCTTACTTATACAACTCTGTACACACTTTCTTGTAAGTCCATTGTTCTTTTCTTAATAGGCATGTGTAGGATCGCACTGTTTTTTGCTTTATCCAGTTACACGATACCTTTCTTCCAAGGCATTTATTCCCAAGTATTTGTATACCTTACATACAATATAAAAGGGAGCAGGAAAGGTAGCAAATACAAATGCAGATCCTTTCATGATTATTGTTGGGATCAGGTAAAATGGCCTCTGAGGGAAAAAGGTGTGAGAGGGGAGAAGCCGAATATCATCTTGCCTCGGCCAAAGCTAATGGAGTTGTTCTTGCTGTATTGCCTCCCTCATAATTGCTGGTAGTGGGAGACAGTTCTAGGAGGGGAGGAATCACATAACAATTGGTCCCAGCTTGAGATTCTGTATCTGGAGATTATGTTCTGCTCCATCAAAGCAAAATAGGCATTCTACACATTGTAGGCCAAATTCTCAATGCGGATGTAAAGCTATAGTCTGTGCTCAACCAGATCAGACTATAGGTTGGAACTCTCATGACCAAATGCTACTCCATGCAGAAATGTTACCTGCACATGAAAAATTAGGGACATTGAATTTGATCCATTTTCTGTTCTCAAAGAACCAAACTGAATTCTCATTTTTTGTGTGCTTGAAAATGCAACTGTCTCTCCCCATCCCCTCTATTGGGGCTCACAACCCAACTGGCTTATGCTATAGCCAGAAGCCACTTTGTCTCTTACCTTGTTAAGTACAAAATATAACTCCTGTGTAAACCATAGCCAGAAGTCATTTCCCTTTTGTCTCTTCAATTGTTAGGTACAAAATATAACTTCTTAGTGAACATAGCAGTGGCAAAGTCCATCTGGGCCTGCGAGTGACAAGGGGATGATTTCAGCATTTAATGACGTGAGGCTTTGGCAACCTTTGATTCTTCTTCTTAGCTCTTGCCAAAAGTCTTTTTTTTTAAAGGATATAATTGAAACTCTACTGGAGAGAGAAATTGCACAAATGTCATGCCAGCCATATTTTGGCCCCTGTTTCCTTCTATTAATCTCCTGGCGAAAGGTTCTCATGAAATCTGATTGCAAAAAGAAATGGCTTGATTTGTTCAACAGGCAGCGATGGCACTGAACATCTGGTTTACTGGCCTAAATTGCTCCTCCTAGATAATAACACTGTCCTTTTTTTTCTTTCTTTCTTCAATATTACTTTGTTCAGAGCCGCCCAGAAACTTAACCTGTCCTCGAAGAGAAAGAAGCATCATGCCCCATTGCTGCACTCCCATGAATTCTCCATCTACGCCACTAATTTTAGTGGCATTCTGCAGATGTGTCCTCCTCCTGCACCGCCATGCCTTTTAAGAGCTGTGTCGAAAGTCAAAGAAAACCCAGGGATTGGGAAGGTATTTGAATCTCTCCATCGCTTTGTTACTCCTTCATTAGCATTTAAAACCCAACAGGAATCGTAAAAAACTCAAAATGTATCTGGAATCAAAACTGGATAGCAATGATTTTTCTGTCCCTTAGGAGGCTGATCTGATACATCAAGTCCTTGCAACCATTGGACAAGGATGAACAAGCTGTGGGATGCTTGAATTCAGATCACAGTGGACAGGTTTCGATTTGCAGTTGTCAAATCTTTGTACAGTCGTACCTCGGAAGTCGAATGGAATCTGTTCTGGAAGTCCATTCGACTTCCAAAATGTTTGGAAACCAAGGCGCAGCTTCCGATCGACTGCAGGAAGCTCCTGCAGCCGATCGAAACCCGCGTAACCCGCGTCAGATGTTCGAGTTCCAAAGAACATTCACAAACCGGAACACTCACTTCTGGGTTTGCGGCGTTCAGGAGCCAAAACGTTTGAGGCACAAGGCGTTCGACTTCCGAGGTACGACTGTACCAAACCGAACTGCATGCTGCAGAGATTTTCTCTTTTTTTGGGTGGGTGGGCAGGATTTTCAGATAGCTTTTCTGGTGTGAGTGTCCAGCAGTGGAACAGACTGCTTCAGAGGTCAGTCCCCCAAAGAATCTTGGGAACTGTAGTTTTTATGGGTGCTGGGAATTATAACCCTGCTTGAGAGAAACTGTAATTCCCAGGATTCTTTGAGGGGTGGGGGTGGTCATGTGCTTTAAATGTGCTTTAAATGTATAAAAGGTAAAGGTAAAGGACCCCTGACCGTTAAGTCAAGTCGCAGACGACTGGGGTTGTGGCGCTCATCTCGCTTTATAGGCCGAGGGGGCCGGCGTTTGTCCGCAGACAGTTTTTCTGGGTCATGTGGCCAGCATGACTAAGCTGCTTCTGGCGCAACAGAATACTGAAACCAGAGCAGCGCACGGAAATGCCATTTACCTTTCTGCCGGAGCGGTACCTATTTGTCTACTTGCACTGGCGTGCTTTCCAACTGCTAGGTTGGCAGGAGTTCAGACCAAGCAATGGGAGCTCACCCTGTCGTGGGGATTTGAACCGCTGACCTTCCGATTGGCAAGCCGAAGAGGCTCAGTGGTTTAGACATATAGACAGCTCCAAATCACATACAATGACGTCAGTCATACGCTGACTAAATCAGGTTGTGCTATTGCAGTTGATTGGAAGGTCTTTCACAACGAAGCTGCAACAGGCTTCTTTCAGTAAGGGAAATGACAAGAAAATACACTGGAAAATGTGAGAGAGCATTTATTTTAACGCAACATCATCTGACGTCCCTACGAACAAATCAGAATGAATGCTCAATAATTAACAGGTTGTGTGGAAGTTCCCTTTATGCCACTATAGGATACTAGAACTGATCCAAAGCTTTAGGTCCAGCTTCTTTCACCGATCTGATGGGGAGAGGTGGAGGGGAGGCAGCTGAAGCCTGGCTTTTTAAGGAGCCTGTAGCAGTGGGTTTCCTTAAGTTTTTCTTTCTTTTGAACAACAGCAGAAAGGTTTGCTGGTGGTACTAGAAGTTTCTCCAGCAGCCCATTGGTTCCTTCTGCCCAACAGAAGGACACTCTGCCATTTTGGGTAGAAGAAAAATGACGCCCTACTAAGCGCTCATTGAAGCATTTTGGCTTGTCTACTGCGAGAGGCAAAATGGCAGGTTAAATGGATCATTGGACTGTATCAGTAAGGAGAACCCTGCACAATCTTAATTTAAGGAAGGAAGAAACATTTCCAGGGAAATTAATCTAACAGGGGTGACTAATACCAGGTATGGCAAGGTTCCCAGAGATGTTTAGCTGCTCTTATGGCAGCAACGTTTATTATTTACTTATTTCATAAATTTGATATACTGCATAATAATAATAATAGTAATAATAATAGTAATAATAATGCAATACACCACCTTCAAAGTGGTGCTCAGGAATGAAGAGTTTGCTAGCCACACCACATCTGAGGCCCATGACTGTGGGGATTTGATCCGGTGATCCACTGGATTTATCCCAGCTCTGTGATACTATGGTCCCATGCTTTGTGTTTTTGATATGGAAGAGACTTGCAGGAGCGCTCCTAGGTCCTCAAAATTCAACACGGAATTTGGGCCCAAGAATGGAATCGCAAAATGAAGTTTCTTAATGAGTGCCGTGTTTTTGCAGCTGAAATCTTGGAGTGTTTAATTCACTCTCCCAAGGTTTAGAAAGAACACGAAGTAGCTTTGGAATGCATAATTATACAGGTTACTGCCGATTTCCATTTCAGGGAGGTACTAAAGTACCAAGTAGAGCTTCAAGGAAATCCCCACTGAGTGATCATACAAATTGGAACTGAGGTCAAGAAGCTTTAATTCCTTTGATATTCTGCATCACACTGTATATGATAAAGTCATTCTAGTGAAAAAGAAAGATAATATGGCCAGGGCCAAACTAACGGTGCAAAATGTGGATGGCTCTTTAGGGTTCTGGAGAACAGCAGAGAATATTAACATTGGCTTATTTCCCTATACTTGAAACATATTTAGAATTTTACAGTATTTTTTTGTCTTAACTGCAGTGAGGAGGTGGTAGGGCACATTTCTGTGGCCGCTGGTGTTTGTGAGTAGCTCTACACATCCCTCTCCTTCCTTGCAGCATTTATAGGGAAGAAATGAAGGATGTTCAGGAATCATGCTTTGAGGGATGGGCTCCTCTCCCTGGTGAGCCTCTCTCTTTTGCTTACTTGGAGTGCCTTGGCCTTGCAGCTTCATTAGAAGAAGAGGAGTTGGTTCATGCTGATATCTAAAGTATTGAGGCAAGGCTGAGATCTCAAGTGCTATTCCCTTTATATATTTTTGGTTCTCCTGGCTGATGAGTCTTTGTTGTCTGTGCAAAGTACACCCACCCCTATAGGTTAAGCACCCCACACCAAAGTTTCCACCAGCAAGCTCCTATTTCTTTGCTCCTAAATGGTGTGATCCCATCCTGCACATGGATATTTCTGGGGCTGTGCTGCAGTAAGCTAGTTACAATCCTATCCTCTGCTTTGTCTATGGGTTTGAGGGGGAGACAGTAATATTGGACTCTCTGTTTTGGACCACTTATTTTGAACACGTAATGTTACGGCATCATCAACAGTAGGACTGACTGCTGCACAGACACAGGACCTGCACTTAGATTCTGCTTTTCCCATTTCATGCCTAGAACTATATCTGGAGGCATCACTAGGCTCCCTTTGTAGCCTTATTAGACTTCACCGACTGGTGGGGTCTGCGTTGCTCCCGGGAGGGAGGAAGGAAGTCAAATGACACCGAGGTTGATTCAGAGAAAGAGTTTATTCTGCTTTCCGGATAGCAGAAGGCACTTGTGTGGTCAGTCCACAGCATGTCCAAAGAAATGAGAATTTTCATGCAGTATATCATCCAGGCACCCTCTCCCCCCTTCCCCAGGAATTCAAGCACGTCAGCTTATACATGTAAGTTGACATCCATGACCTTAAACAGTTATTCCTGTTCCGGCACTCCTGACCATAAAATGTTGTTCCTGTTCCTATACTCTTATCTTGGGGCAGGAGGTCACCAACCCCTGGCGCCTTTCCCGGGTCTCTTGTCAGACAAGGTCTGTGCGTCTTTTGTGGTCAGAATGTAAGATAAGACCCAGACGCGTCATCCCTGCTCTACTGGAACTGGCAAGGCCACTCATTGCTGTCACAGACTGATAAAGGAGAAAGCTTTGAGCACTTGTTTATGCAGCTGGGTTTTGGCTCAAGAGCTCAAGTTAGAGCATTTTAGAAATGCTCCCTTGGAGGAGGAAAAATAGGGATTTTGGGTCAGTTTCAAACTGACTGCACAGAAACCCATTCCTTCACCTTGGCAAGGAGACATATTGGCATTCCCTGTTCCCTTCTGGACAAGAAGTTGTATCTGTGCCCCCCCCCCCCCCAATCCCTTGTTCCATTGGCAAGGAGCTGTTACCCCTCCACCATCCCTTGTGCCATTGGCAAGGAGATGTTGGCCACCCAGAGCAGTGTAACAGCTGCCTGGGGAGTGTGTGGATGGGCAGGTTGTCTCCTATCCATTTTGAGCCAGAGTGGAGAAGCACGATTTGTGTGCCCCCTGGGCATACGTCCTTGGTTGAGGCCAATCCGGCCGACCCCTTGGTACATCCAGAATTTCCTTCACATCAGCAGTTTTCCACTAGTGTAAGATTTTCACCAGTGTTGTTAACAGCCAGGTAGATTTCCTACACGGGCAACTTCAGGTTTCACCGACAGACGTGGCATTGGGAACAATCCTATCCGTGCCCAGAGGGCATAAATCAGGAATAGCACTGCACAGCTTGTTGGCTACCACTACAGATTCAGTTCCTTGCTAGAGATTTTGCAGACAGATTATTTTTGACTACATAAACATACATGCAGAAAAGCCAGTCTTGAGGGATTCTTTTGTTAAGAGTGTAGAATCTAAACATGTGTTGTTCTTTAGCAAATTAAGCCCCCATTGATTCGATTACTGTCATTCATTGGATTCCCCCCCCCTTGTGAAATAGTGCCTTAAAAAAACCCAAAACCTAATAAAGGAGCGCAAGAACTAAAGAAACATATTACAACTTGCAAGAATTTCTCCCCAGTGTATATATCTCTAAATTACCTTGTCAGATGAAAGCTGGCTCTTATGATTGAGCTAGAGAAAAGGTTACCGCTTTAAACTTCAGAACTCTGCTCGTTTCTGGAGAGCTGAAAAAGGAGCACCGACTTGTGTTAACATTTTAAGCACGGTTATGACAGAATTAATTCATGGAATCATGGAGCTGGAAAGAGCTAATTTAGTGTCGTCGTCAGCAACTAGATTTGCTGGAAGACCACTTTGAGAGGTCTAGGTTCTCAATCTGCCCCAACCTTTAAGGTGACGTGGCAGTGAGCCCCATTGCCACAGCTGTCAGTCATGCCACACCTTCTAGGCTGGTTACTTTGGGACCCCATAATCCTCTTAAAGGGGCTGTGTTTGGCACCAAAGACCCCCAGTTGCTGATTCCCCAATCTTCCCTCAAGTCTCTCCCATGTAAAAAAATGTTCCCTACCACAAGGTTTCCAGACAAATGCTCCACTCTCCTCCTCCTCCTCCTCCTCCTCCTCTTCTTCTTCTTCTTCTTCTTCTTCTTCTTCTTCTTCTTCTCTGGCATAAATTCTGCTACCTTTACCCTCTTGCCTCTAACCATAGTTTACTGTAACATTTGCACTAAACCAGGCATTCTGTGCAACCAGAGTAGAAGTGGGCTTTCGTTGCCTGGTTAGGGTTAACCATGTAGCTGCAAAGATGATGCCCCGTTACAGTTAAACTGACATCTGCACCGAACCTATAATTTAAGCCGATAGTGGGAATATTCAGAGGACACCTTCATTGCTAGTACAAACATCCCAAGTCACCAAACTCAGAGGAGTGTCTCGCACCATGCTGAGCACCTGTGAAGCCATCTACAGGCAAAGTCAACAAGTGATGCCATCGTAGCTCATGTTTTCCTAAATTTATGTCACAATGCAAATGTCCACCAAATGGTGTTCAGGTGAGGGATGCATTTGTACTGGAAATATGGGAGAGAAAATGAATGCATAAGCCTGTGTTCCAAGTCTATTAGCCATGCTTGAGAGATGCAACTCTGTGCTAGGCCACACACATACAACATGGAATGCTTATGGCCCTGTTAATTTGATTAATGTTACACAGCAAATTACTTATCTTGTTCCCTAGAAGTGCCAATAACCTCAGAATTCACATCATTTCAACAGGATCTTGGTTAAGAGGCAATAGTGCTGTAGTTTGGGCCCCCCTTTTTTAAAAAAGAAAAACCGAAACATTTTTTTCCCACGTCTCTTTGAGTGCTATTAAATTTAATGTCAGACCAGTAGGAAAGATGTTTGAAAGCCATTTAATACTGCTACCAAAAGAAGTTAGATTATGCTCAATTTCTGACATTAATGTGCTACTTAAGATAATTTATCAGATTGTGGTATTAAAAAAAAAAAGACATCCTTTTTGCAACGGCTGCTGCATTGCATTCTAATTTGACTGCCCCCCCCAACCTATGTAGATTAGTAAGGAACTTCCCTTCTCCCCTGTGAAAAAATGTTGTTTTTCCTGGGGTTCTATTCTGTACACGCTTTGTAGCGCAGCATCGCTTACCAGAGTAACTGTAAGTGCCTGTCTTTTTCCTAAGCTCCTGTCAGGTTTTTTTTTTTTAAGAAAACAACAATTGTTGGAATGACAGAATCCTTTGATGTCAGACAATTGAAGGGTGTGCATGCCCGCGCATGCCCATGATTGCATGAGAGAGAGAACTTGAATCATCCAACAACGTACTTGGAAAAATCATGCGTTTTGCCTTCTATCATTTCTTAAAATGACATTTGGTCTTTTTTGTTTTCTTATTCATTTCCCCAAGCCATAGCCTAGTCCCACTAACATGATTTACTGATCCTGTAGGCTTTTTCCTAAGCTGCTTGTATGCCCTAATCACTTCTCCTTATGATAGCTGTTTGATGGATAACAAATAGCTACTTAATTTTGTCATCTTTATTGCCGCTTGTTTCCTAATGACTGGAATGCAGCTTCCAATATAAATCATCTTTCTCCTTTGGAAAAAAATTCAGTCCATGCCTACGGTTGGGTCAAAGGCATCTACCTCTCCCTCTCCTCCTTTGAATGCTGAAGACCCTCCATAGCCCTCTCTGGAAAAGGAAACTCGTGGTGATCTCCCTCATAGGATTGTTGTAAAGCAAAACAAGAGAAAACAATCCTAAAAAACAGCCCCCAGACAGCCTGTGTGCATTGTGCAGCTATATGAATGATTAATGCGCACAGTAGGATGAAGTCGCTCCAGCTAATACGTTCAATGAATGAAACCAAAGGTGGAAAATTGTATAGAAAATACATATTTTCTTCTATTCTGTGCCTACTTTGAAAATAAAATAAAATAAAATGGTTTTGTGCACACCTTTGGGGAAGCAGGGAATCAATTTTTGCTTAATAGAGGCCACTTTCTAATGGCGACAATATAAAAGTGCTTCTTTGACGTTCTCCCACGAGAGTTTGATAGTCTCTCCTAGCGTAGCCATTTTTGCATATAAATTTGCCATATGCTATCAGAAGCAGTACATGGAGGGGCGTCTGAGAACTGCGTACAGTAAACCAATTTTGCAAGGGTTATATATCTGTCAGTTGCAATTAAATCCACAAAACACCTTTAACTCTCAACTAAGGCTGTAACTACTACATGTTATGGCGGCGTGGCCCATTGGTTAGATAGAATGTGGGCAATTTCAAGTGGGGACATAGAGCAGGAAGGAAAGGAAATGGGCCTTAAATCCTGGACCTCTTTGCTGCTGCCCCCATCCACCGCTGCTTTCTGGGTGGTTGTTGAAGGCCCCTTGGGTTGAATCCAACTAAGTAATACTCATCGTAGACCCATTAGACTCAGTGGACATGAATCTCCCAGTTATTGTTGCTTTGTCTTGAGAGAGAATGGAGTGCACCTCCAGAACTGAAGTCGAATGCCTGGGCAGTGTGTATGGAGGTCCTGGGCTGCTGATGTGGTCCAAAGGATGAAGAACACCAGTTTGGCTGCAGGAGTTGCCTGAAGGAGGCGTACAAGGCCTTAGGGACTCCACTCCGGATTTGTGTAGGGTTTACACCTTAGCCTTTTCTTCTTCCAAAGATAACCCTGAAAGCCGTGGGGTTTTTGCATCAGAGTTTTCTTTCTCTTAGATGGGCTACCTTCCCAGGTGGATGAGCCCCATCTGAATAGCCCAGTGGCCCGTTGACTTCATTGATAACAACCCAGTGCTTGTTTTCTGCCTATATTGGACTATTCCCTTAGGAAAGAAAGAAAAAATGCTAAAAAGAGAATTGTCTTTTTCGTGCTGTTTACAAGTCTTCTTTAAATGTTTTGCTGTGTACGCATAAATGAATGTTTGAAAGGAGGGGGAAATCTTTGTTCTCTCTTTTTTTGCCGACTTCAGCATATATCCACTTAATTTGCCCTTAAAAGTGGCAGGAACAGGAGGATTACAACTTGTGTGCATGTGTATGTTTTGCTTTGGTAACCTTTCTTTTTCCCTGACTCCTGCTATATGTTGACAACCAGATCAATGAGAGAAAAGGACATTCCCAGGATATCTTCCTTCCATCCACTGCATTGACATTTAAAGGAACACCCATTGTTAACAGTTAGTTACCAGGTACACCCTGACCCTCCTGCCCATCCAGTTCCAGGAACTTTCCAAATTATTTATTCACATGATAACCCCTGTCCCTTGAAGCCTTTTCAGCATATGCAATTATCTTCTTCTTTTTCTTCTTCTTCTCCTCTCTCTCTTTAACCAAACAGGCTTGGAATTTAATAGGATTTCCCTTAGTAATTCTACTGACCCCCCTCCCCCTCCCCCCAGACTGGCTCAAATATATAAATCTGGGAAGTTCAGCAGTTTAATGTTAACCTACAGTGTACAAAACCCACATGAATTACAGAAGCAGTTAATTAGCAAGATAGTTGTGTGATTTGCATAATACAGACGGCTTCATGAATAAAGACAAGCATCCGCTCTTATGGGGATGCTTAGTGGGGCTGCCTTGCGTGCGTTTGTTTTAGGGCAATTTGCAGAAATTACAACTTGGTTCTTAGCAGAAAGCCTTCCAAAGAAACAGGCTAGTTGAAATTGCATGGCCAATGTGGATTTAGGTCTTTGAAAGTCATGTCTGCCATATTGCCCCTTGCCCTATTGTAGCATAAGAGAAGGAAGTAGTCCTATTAATGGTCGGGGACCACTTTTTCCAAACAGGACCCGATTCAAGAGTGATCATCCCCACATGAACCTCATTGATAGGTGAGCAGTCTATATTCACCTGATGGCAGGAATGGATCCAGCTCCTGCTGCATTGCAAAGGAGCACTTGGAAGCACGTGGCTTAGAGTGTGTTCCCAGTTATTCCTTTGCAGGGTGGTTTGTGTTTGGCGCTGTTTCAGTTTGGCGCCGAATACAAGTTGTGCTGCTTTCGGCCGGATATCAGTCCCACTTGGGTGCTCTGATATCTGCCGAAAGCAGTGCGCTTTGCTATCGACAGCAGAGCGAAACAGCACTCAATGCCAGCCAGCCACAGCTGAAAACAACCAGGACCACACTCCTAAGGCTTTAGGGTACAGATGTAGCTTTACCTGCCCCACACCTGATGGCACATGTCAGGTGGGTGTGGCCTGGCCAGAATGGTCTTGCGGGCCAAATTGGGAGGCCTGAATGGGCCCATGGAACAGAGGTCCCCCACCACCAGAGTAGTGTCAACAATATATAGTGTTAAAAGTCCTTCTTTCTGATTACCCTGACATCTCAGTTTAGTCATTTGGTGACTTACTACTTTGTGTGACACAGAGACGCTACCTCTGGCTTAAAGGTAAAGGTAAAGGGACCCCTGACCATTAGGTCTAGTTGTGACCGACTCTGGGATTATGGCGCTCATCTTGCTTTATTGGCCGAGGAAGCTGGCGTACAGCTTCCGGGTCATGTGGCCAGCATGACTAAGCCGCTTCTGGCGAACCAGAGCAGTGCACGGAAACACCGTTTACCTTACTGCCAGAGCGGTACCTATTTATCTGCTTGCACTTTGACGTGCTTTTGAACTGCTAGGTTGGCAGGTGCAGGGACCAAGCAACGGGAGCTCACCCCGTCCCGGGGATTCGAACCACCGTCCTTCTGATTGGCAAGTCCTAGGCTCTGTGGTTTAACCCACAGTGCTTACCTGCCCTAAATGCCTACAAGACATTTGGTATCAGGAAAGATGGTATCTCAGGCTTGAGTTTGCAGGGCGAGGGACCAATAAATAGCTTGCAAACAGGCTCTCCCAGTTTCCTCACTTGCTGCTAACGCCAGTTAGCTCAGTTGGTTTTTATGTATATTGCCCTGAAAGTTTTATATTGAAGAGCAACACAGAAGTCTAAACAGAAAACTAGCAAACCAGACTGGTTCTCTACTAGCTTGCGTTCAGCTCCTGTCAAGCAGTACAACAGAGCTTTATCTGCAGTTATGTACAGTCATGTAGACTTCATTTTTGCTAGGGATGAGGACTGATGGGTTAAGCCAAAAGGCACATCTGATTTAAGTCCTTTTTAAAAAAGGCAGAAAGAAGGGAACTGAAAGCCAAGGAATATTCAAGTGTGACAGAAAAGGTCACCATATGTTTCTCTTCGGATTTTAATGTTTGTCAAATGCACAGATGGAGATATAGATATATATGGTATACAAATGCATGCTCTGAACAAATTTCGGCAGACATCTTCAATATCTTTCTGTGACCGCGATGGTGCGAATGAAATCATTTTGCAGTTCTCCAGCCCTTGGGTCTCCAATATGGTGTTCTTCAGATGTCGTTGGACCGCAGCCAGAAAGGCTTGTGGTCAGGGATGATGGGAGTTGTAGTCCAACATCTTCTGGAGGTCATAACATTGGTTACCCTTGCCCTAGCTCTTCAAAAAGAGTGTGTGGCTAAGTAGCCTTATCCTCTATGAATTTGTTCTATTCACATGGGGCTCATCCACCTGGGAAGGTAGCTCCATCTAGGAGAAAGAAAAGCCTTTCAAACCCGCCAAAGTTGGTGGCCATCTCTGCCTCTTGTTTCATCATTTCGGAAAGTAACTTTTGAATTCTTTGCACATGTGTACACCAGAAGCCAATTCAAACTCATTTTCAGTGTTTTTGTGTGAAGTCCTCAATTCTCTCGTTCTCAGATGAGGTCACTTGTTCTTGTTGCACAGGAGAGAAAAAATAAGTTTTTAAAAAACGCTTAATTAAGGGAATAAAAGCATTTGAATACATGGCAGGTGTTTTCATCCCCTTAAATTTGTTCAGTCATCAGTGTGCATAACTTAGATTGCATACTTGTGAGAGGAGAGGGGAAGGGCAAAGCACAATGAATTATGAAAATTAGGGGCTCGGTGTCAGGATGATGATGACGCATCCTGTTTTTACTCCTCGAAATTGTTAGCTTTCTGCCGCTGACTTTGCAAGTGTTTAGCTTTTTCTCAGCTCCCCTGGATGCGGGTGGTGATGTCCTCAGGCGTTCAAGTCTGGGCTTCTCCTCTTGTTCTTGTTGACTGGGCAGGTTGTGGCCTCTAGGGGAATCACCTTTATCCCTAGGGCGATGAATTGTGATTGAAACACTTTAATCGCCCCCATGGTTATGGGCCTGTAAGTCTCTTAAAAAAAAGAAGTTTTCCCCTTGAGATGTCCTTTTGATCTCCTCCTCACCTGCTTTCCTCCACCCCTTCTCACAGCCTCACATCTCCCTGCAGAGAGCTAGAGGCAACCCCAGGAAAATAGAGACAATGCCTTACACCCACAAAACCATGGATTCTGCTGCCGTTCGTAGTTGTCTGGCTACTTCCATGTTGCTTTGTCTGAGAGACACAATAGAGAGCGGATAAGAATTGGGGGAAGAACAGCAATTCATTACCTCTGGGCTATCGGGGCTGGCCCCCAAACATTTTGCTGTTTGGGGCTAGGGCTGGGCAAATTCATCGGTTTTGGTTCTCTCAGTTTCTCCTTTTCCCTAAAATTCAGTTGTCCACAATTCTGCTGCAATCTGTTGAGGGTTCTTCTTTTATTAAAAAAAAATCCTCATGAAAATTCTTCAACATAACTAATAAACAGGTTTTTGGTTTCAGTATTAAGTGCAGCTTTGAGAAATATGCACCAAGCTGTTTCCCCCAGTGGCAGATTTTTTTTATGTCATTTCCCCTAAAATTATGCACATATGTGCACTCTAATATGTGCATTTTTGTACACATTACTTGACTGGAGAAGTTGGAATTGGACTCGTTTTTATTTATGTTGTACGTCCCTGTCCACCCCATAATGCTTACAGAGAGAAGAGTTAATTTTCTTGCTGCATTTACACAAAAGACAGCTGAGTAGGAACTATGGGCTGGCTTAGTTCTTCAAAAAGGATACTTAGGAAGTGAAAACAATCCTTCCAAGAGTCAACCCTTAATTCTAGATAGGAGACACCTTCCCAGTGCTGGGTTCTGGCAGGTATTAGCTCAAATAACTCCTCAGGACAAAGGTCCGTATAGTTAAAGCTGTGGTTTTCCCAGTAGTAATGTACGGAAATGAGAACTGGACCATAAAGAAGGCTGATTGCCAAAGAATTGATGCTTTTGAATTATGGTGCTGGAGGAGACTCTTGAGAGTCCCATGGACTGCAAGAAGATCAAACCTATCCATTCTGAAGGAAATCAGCCCTGAGTGCTCACTGGAAGGACAGATCCTGAAGCTGAGGCTCCAATACTTTGGCCACCTCATGAGAAGAGAAGACTCCCTGGAAAAAAACCTTGATGTTGGGAAAGCTTGAGAGCACAAGGAGAAGGGGATGACAGAGGATGATATGGTTGGACAGTGTTCTTGAAGCTACCAGCATGAGTTTGACCAAACTGTGGGAGACAGTAGAAGACAGGAGTGCCTGGTGTGATGTGGTCCATGGGGTCATGAAGAGTCGGACACGACTAAACGACTAAACAACAACAAACTCCTAAGGAATATGTTGGCCTGGTTTCTTTCCTCTTATTCGCTTAGAATTTATTAAGATTATGATTATAATTTCTGTTTCTGTTTACAGGCCTAACATAAGAGTATAGGAGCCATTATGGGAAGACATTTTAGGCTCTGGGTGTGAAAAGAGTCAGCCTTGGCTTACATCCTTTCGTATAGCCAAGTGATTGTTTTTAAGACACCACAGCAAATTGCTGATGTTGAAGGTAACATTCTTCTTAAGGTCAGGATGGAAATGTGATTACCTTAGCCATCATCCCACATTAACTGTAAAACTCAGTGCAGATAAACACAGTTTACCGGTGTATTTGGCCGGAGAGCCAGTGTGGTGTAGTGGTTAAGAGCAGTAGATTCGTAATCTGGTGAACCGGGTTCGCTTCCCCGCTCCTCCACATGCGGCTGCTGGGTGACCTTGGGCCAGTCACACTTCTCTGAAGTCTCAGCCTCACTCACCTCATAGAGTGTTTGTTATGGGGGAGGAAGGGAAAGGAGATTGTTAGCTGCTTGGAGACTCCTTAGGGTAGTGATAAAGTGGGATATCTAATCCAAATTCTTCTTCTTCTTCTTCTTCTTCTTCTTCTTCTTCTTCTTCTTCTTCTTCTTCTTCGACGTGTGCTTCCTTCTAATTCCTTCTAATTCTAGTTTCCTTCTAATTCGGTGCGCTTTTGAAGTGGTGTCTTCTTCTTTGTATATTTTTGTACAGAGAGGAGCGTTTTCCCGCCCTCTTGGCGATATGTCAAGGTCGGAGGAAGCTCTCTAACATGCATGCACTGCTAGGAGCTTCACGCAGCCTTGAATGTGTCACCTACAATACACTTTCCCCCTCTTTGAAGCAACTGCTTCTTTTATTTTAAGGTTCGCTTATTTTCTAGGACTGTCTTTTCATATTCATATCAGCCTGGGCGCTGGGGGAGGCAGAGAAGGGAAAGAAAGCCAAACAGCAGAAGAATAAGAGGACCACTTTGCAGAGCTAACGTGTTTGAGTGATGTTGCGTTCCTGAGAGCAACGTTTTTTTCCCCCTTGCCAAGGAGGCCTCAGTAGATATTTAACCTCTTTGTTATTTGGAAAAAAGATGTACAGTGCTGCGTCCCAAGGAATATTTCTTGAGATGGATAAAATAAGCAGTTATATCTGGGCACAGCATAGCGCTCTGAACTGGTGCTCCTCTTAGAACAGAGGAGAAGGGGGCAGCTAGAATGTGTGTGTGCTTTGGAGTTCCTGCTTAGCCAAGGAAGCTGTTGTATCAGGGCAACTGCAGAGGAGATGAGCAGGGCTGGGCGATATATCAATATGTTGTCCAAAACGGGTTTGAAGTCCATATTGTGATATCAGTTTCATAATTTTTGACCTGGCAATGTATCAAGAACTCGTGTGTGTGTGTGTGTGTGTGTGTGTGTGTGTGATGCAAAAATCGCAATGTGGGGAAAACCATAAAGTCAGTCAATGTCTCCGCATAGCTCCATTATTATTTCAGACATCGTATATCACAATGTTTAGCTGGTGATATATCGCAGTGTTGAAAACCTGATACTGCCCAGCCCTGGAGATGAGTTGGAGGAGTAACGACTATCGCAGATACTACCAAGACTGTAGGCTAGTTCACACTTGCATTTGCACAGCTTAATTTCTCCCTGCTTGACAACCATGTGCTTTTAAATGATTGGCAGCTGAGTGTGTGAAGGCTCCATGGAAAAGCACGGCATTTGAAGTGATGTCAGTGCTCTACATACAAGGTTATTTCCATGTTGCCCCGTTCATTCTTGCAAGCCAACACTTGTCACAGTCTTCAGATGATAAATACGCGAACCTCCCTCCATTCTGTTACTTAGGGGAAGGGCCATAGCCCATTGAATAGAACAGAACAGTGTTTCTTGTGCTAGTCCACAGGCCATAGCAGAAGATAGCTCTGTGGTAGAGCATATGCTTTGCATTCAGAAGGTCCCGGGTTCAATATCTGGCATCTCTAGCCAGAGCTGGAAAAGAACCCTGTCAAAAAGCCAATTCCAAGTGGCATAGACAGTGCTATGCTGGGTGGACCAAGCAGCGTTAGAAACTTAAGATATACTGTATAATCTAGGTGCCAAATGGCTCCTTAAACCAGGGTTGCAGTCACCAAAACTGAATGCCTAGTTGTCATTGTGGGGCAGATGGCTTGAAAGCCATATTTTTCAATACAACTTTTGGGTTCCTGAAATTCATTCCGGTTGTGTAGATAAAATACAACAGACAGAATTCTACTGGATGTGTTGTTAGTGTCTGAAAACAGTCCAGATCCATGTATCGCCAGGCATGCACCTCCAGATGGTGGAGAGATCAGACGCCATTCTGGTGCCCTGGCAACTACACTTGGTCGCAAGTGGTCAATAGCTAGGTGCACCCAGTGAATTTTGAATGCTGGCCAACAGTCTGACTTCACTATACGACCATTTCCTGTGTGGGTGGTGAAATTGTTGTTGTTGTTTAGTCGTGTCTGACTCTTCGTGACCCCATGGACCAGAGCACGCCAGGCACTTCTGTCTTCCACTGCCTCCTGCAGTTTGGTCAAACTCATGCTGGTAGCTTCGAAAACACTGACCAACCATCTCGCTATCTGTCGTCCCCTTCTCCTTGTGCCCTCCATCTTTCCCAACATCAGGGTCTTTTCCAGGGAGTCTTCTCTTGGAGCCTCAGCTTGAGGATCTGTCCTTCCAGTGAGCACTCAGGGCTGATTTCCTTCAGAATGGATAGATTTGATCTTCAGCCTTCTTTATGGTCCAGCTCTCACTTCCATACATCACTACTGGGAAAATCATAGCTTTAACTATACAGACCTTTGTTGGCAAGGTGATGTCTCTGCTTTTTAAGATGCTGTCTAGGTTTGTCATTGCTTTTCTCCCAAGAAGCAGGCTTCTTTAAATTTCATGACTGCTCTCACCATCTGCAGTGATCATGGAGCCCAAGAAAGTAAAATCTCTCACTGCCTCCATTTCTTCCCCTTCTATTTGCCAGGAGGTAATGGGCCCAGTGGTCATGATCTTAAGTCTGAGCTCAGTTTTCGTTTGGAGCTAAACCCATGCATTTTTGACGACTTGCAGGTAAAAGTGATGGTGAGAATTTGCCCGTCGCAAGGAACACATGACACATCGGAATCCATGTCGTTTTTGAAGGTGGACCCGCGGAAAAAGCAGATCACACTTTATGACCCATCTACCAGCAGCCTTTCCAATGCTGGCCACCGAAGAGGAGCAGTAGCCGTCCCAAAGATGTTTGCCTTTGATGCTGTATTCCCCCAGGATGCTTCCCAGGTACCAGAACTGAGGATATAATGCTAATAATTTGGGTCGCTGCCGTGGCATTTTAATTTCAGCATGAGAATTCTTCGCAGCTTTCAGGATGAACCCCCCCCCCCTTTGAATTAGTTGGTTTAATTACTGGGAAGGCATGCTAATTAATAGTCAGTTCGCAAGGTCTCACGCTGTTTTAATTTAGCCCAGATGTGAAATTAAGAAGCAATATCTGTGGAGATAATTCTGCTCTATGAATACTTCCCTGCTGTACTTCCTTGTGTTATTTAAAGCAACACACACACACACAACCTGTGAATTGCAGTGGCACAGTTCACAATCACACGCCTCTCTAAGCCTCAGGTTCGGGAGACCATTTATAGATATTTTAGGAGGTATTCCACATCTATCACATCTTCAGGTGTTTAGCTGAGAAGGACACAACAGAGCAGTGGTTTTTATGGTGTGTTTTAAGGGCGTGGATCATGTGAATTCCTAACCATGAAGATAACGGTTTCCAGACTTCAAACTCTTTAGCAACACATGGCTCTAAAGCAATATGCTGGTATTCTAACCCTTTCACTCCACCACTGTTCCTATTGTCCTCCATAAGTTGCAGGAGTAACTGAAAGCCTGTTGTACTCACATTGGCTCCCCACAACAATTTGAAACCTTCATCTCTCAGAGTTATTGTCACGGTATTATTTGTGCAAACCACAGTTTCCCCAACTTAGATGCACGGCAAACTGTGATTTGCTCAAACCAGGAAGTTAGGCTGGGCATCAGGGTGTACATGCAAGGGGAGGGAGGAGGTGGTGCATGAACCCTTGGCCCCAAGTAACTTGGCATTGTCATCCACTTGATTAAGCAGAAGAAGAAGAAAGAGGAATTGGACTAAAGCAGGCATCCCCAAACTTGGCCCTCCAGATGTTTTGGGACTACAACGTCTATCATCCCTAGCTAACAGGACCAGTAGTCAGGGTTGATGGGAATTGTAGTCCCAAAGCATCTGGAGGGTCGAGTTTGGGGATTCCTGGACTAAGGAAATGTGTGGGTATCTGACAGAAGTAGGTTGAGACTAGGGGTAATGGGCCTTCCTCCTCCCCAAATCTCCCTTTGCAGGTTCCATGTATGCCGATGTCTCTCATAGCCATGAAGACCAGAAAAGAAGCTTGAATTAATTTTTTGAATTTGGGATTTGAACGGTGCAAAAAGATTATACTGTAGACTTCTGATTTCTGTCAGTTTCGAAGCTCTGTCAAAACCTCACTTTTTCAAAATGTTAAGCATTTGGCAAGCTTTAGTGTTTGACAGACATCAAAGGAGAGCATCTAGTTCTGCCATGTTATTTGATATCCCGAGACGCAAATGGATTGGAAATGCAAGGCAACCCAAACTTCTCTGGAAGGCTGGAAGTAATGCAAAATGTGCTATAAAGTAGAAGCCAGAATGCAGTAAGAGAGCAAGTGTGAGTTGCACTTCTTTCCCCTGTGCCCTTGTCTGGTTTGAACTGGTGAGGTGTGCGTTTCTGCCATGGGAGAATAGCACACTCCCTTCCCATATTGCTCACAAGTTTCCTAAGTTGCTTGGGAACTTTTCTGTCTAGCAACCAACTAAGTTCAAATTAATAGCAGGTGGCACATACACAACATACTGGGGTTTTCATTCCCTGTTCTCTGTCTGCACACCCCTAACCCTCCAAAACTTGCTTGAAGGTGCATGGTTGTGGGGCTGGAGGGGACAGAAGAGGAGGCTGTGTTGCGTTGGATATGGAGCAATAGTAAGAATATTTTTTCGGGGTGCGGGGACATGACACAAACATCTTCCCCTGTAGACAAAACCCAAAAGTGTAGGGAAAGTTTGCACAAGTAACTCATTCTTCCTCTTTCTCATTATTTCCGTGCATTTGCCAAAATGCTTCCCCCCACCGTGGGTTCCAATGGTTATAGTTCCCATAGCTAAGATAAAACGAGAGAACTTTCAAAATTTTAATTTGAAGCTCCGGAATCCGTCCGCTCATCCCCCCGCCTTCCCTAAGCCAATGTCTGGTGGAGCTCCTTAGCAGTGAAGCTGCTGCTTATTACTAAGAATGCATGGATGAGATATTATATTAGCCCTACGCTTCGATGGAGAGCATCTCCTTTGTTACCGAGGTCATAAAATTGATACTCCATGGGAGCTGGGATAATGGGATACGAAACTATTGTGGGCTTAGATAGTAGCTTTTATTAGAGGGGGCGAAAATGAGATGTAGACACTAAAATAATACGACTAATGCCATGAAATGCGCAACAACATTGTGTTTGGGTTTTTTCTCTCGTGTCAAAGGCATGGGAAAGCACATGCCGATTACATGCTCCGTGACGGGTTTCCAACTTCCCTTCTAGGCTGAGGTTTGTTCCGGAACAGTCGCAGAAGTAATCCAGTCTGTCGTGAATGGTGCAGATGGCTGCATCTTTTGCTTTGGCCATGTCAAGCTTGGTGAGCTCCCAAATTCATTACAGTTAATTACTATGTCAGTCTGGTAATTACATGCTGTCAGCCCTTGGAACAATAAACCTGGAGTATATGAATAGATTAGAATTTCTTTTTAATTAGCTTTGCAAACTTCTTCTGCTTTATTTTTGCATTGGGACCTTAAGGTTCCCCCCACTTTTTCTTTCAATCCATTGGTGGTGGGGGGGGGGGCAGAGGGAAAATTCAGCCACACACACGAAAACATACACACTCGTTGCTTCAGGAACAGCTTTTTTTTCTTTTTTTGGTAGGGAAAGGTGTGATAAAAATCAAAAGATCCATAAGGCTTCAACAAATTAATTGGCTGGGGGGGGGGGGGAGTTAGCCAAGACTGGGAGAAATTAATTGAGTTTAATACCTAAGGATTAATAATGACATACGCGAAAGGTACTTTTTACATCTGTTCTCTCCCATTGTCTCTGTGTTT
Source organism: Podarcis gaigeae (assembly GCF_964106915.1). NCBI lineage: Eukaryota > Metazoa > Chordata > Lepidosauria > Squamata > Lacertidae > Podarcis > Podarcis gaigeae. The sequence continues at coordinate 13,920,068 of NC_139678.1, read as the reverse complement.
GGAGTTATCTATAATCCAAGGTAGAGTGGCCCAACCTTTTATACCAAGTGGGCCACTAGAGTACTTTTAGCATGGAACCAGTGGACCGCACACTGTCTTGTCATGCACACGTGAGGTTGGAGGGAAGTGAGGCCAAAATTTTACACCCCTGCCCAGCCCTCAGGTTGCCTGCCCAAAGCTGGCTAAGCTAGGCGCCCAGCTTTAGGAAGGAGGTGCAGGGCTCTGGCAGAGTCCTAAAGCCTTCACATGTCCTTCTCAAAATGGGCAAAGCACCAACTAGCCTTTGGGAAGGAAAAGGGAGCACTCTTGGACCCTGTCAGGGTGCGCAGGGGCCTCAGATGTTGCCAAAGACAACTGAAAAAGGCTTTGAGGGCCGCACATTGGACCACCCTGATATAAGGGCATGTTCGAATAGGGGTATTTTTTTCTGATTCCTGAAAGACAGATGGTTTCTTCTTACAGCCGACTGCCAATCCATCAGCTGCAGAGAGCTGCATGGGCGATATAGTTATGGGTTGTGGAGTTCACGGTCAACCCCCGATCACCACAAAGCGGAGAAATACTTCAGACTCTTAGCCTCCACTTCCAGGTTCAGTGAGGGGAAAATCATTTCACCTCACAGTGTTCCTTGAGGCATCTTGAGTGATGTTGCCTCGTTCTCTCCCCCATCAGCACAGTAATTGACAGGGCGGGCAGCTGTGTTGAAGGCAGGCAGCCACCTTTCCCTTGAGGGTGGACTTCCAGAGGCTGCATGCCAGGGGTCAGTAGGGCCTGAGGTAAAAGTGGGCAAAACAAATGAGGGGAGTCCTAACTTTTGTATAGTTGGCAACATTTCAGTCAGTCGTAAGTTTCTTCACACAGACACATGAATGCATGTCGAGCTCTGATGGTCTTCTGGCGGTTCCCTCAGTGCGAGAAGTGAGGTTACAGGGAACCAGACAGAGGGCCTTCTCGGTAGTGGTGTCCGCCCTGTGGAACGCCCTTCCATCAGATGTCAAGGAAATAAACAACTACCTGAATTTAGAAGACATTTGAAGGCAGCCTCGTTTAGGCACATATTTAATGCTTGATGTTTTATCGTATTTTTAATATTCTGTTGGGAGGCACCCAGAGTGGCTGGGGAAACCGAGCCAGATGGGCAGGGTATAAATATATTATTATTATTATTATTATTATTATTATTATTATTATTATTATCTCTGTCCGTCCTCTCTGGGTGCAGAGGAAGGCCAGTGAGGTGTGTGGCCTGGGTAGAGTCTTAATAGGTGAACAGAGAGGCCTGGCATTTGGCCCCTGGGACTAAGGTTCTCTATGCTGTGAGCTGCACAGGAAGCTCAACACAGGAACCTACAGGGACAAAGAGAGGCAAAATGGAGAACATCCCTCCCCTACTTCTTTCTCTTCAGTAAGAAGAACAGTGCTGATGCGCACACCCGTTGCCTTCCGGAGCAAGACAGCACGGGGGCTACTGCTATGTGCTTGATGATGATAAAATTTCCGCTTTCCCTTCCAGGCAAATCCTACACAATGATTGGAAAGGATAACTCCACCCAAAGTCTCGGCATTGTTCCCTGTGCCATCTCGTGGCTCTTCAAACTAATCAATGAGCGGAAGGAGAAGACCGGCACTCGTTTCTCCATTCGAGTGTCTGCTGTGGAGATCAGTGGGAAAGATGAAAACCTTCAGGATTTGTTAGCTGAAGTAGCCACCGGCAGCCTGCAGGACGGGCAGTCTCCAGGGGTCTATCTGCGCGAGGATCCGATATGCGGAACTCAGGTAAGTGAACTCAGGGCAGTTTTGAAATTCTGGTTTACCCTTGTTCCCTGGTTTATTTATATAAATGTTTTTAAGAATTCCTTTCATCTGACAACAATTCTCACCAATTTTAAAGACGATACTTTTTAATTGCTTTTTCCCCATTTTTAATCCCTAATCCCAGAGTGTACATATTTGCTTCCGTTAGCACCCTTGAGGCTTGGTCTGTTCAGAGAGGGGGGGGGGATCAGTTACCCCGTCTTAATTAGTCGTTTTCTTGTTTATATTCCAGCTTCAAAATCAAAGCGAATTAAGGGCCCCAACAGCAGAGAAGGCTGCTTTCTTCCTCGACGCAGCCCTGGCAGCCAGGAGTACAAGCAAACCCGAGTGCAACGAAGAAGATCGGAGGAATTCGCACATGCTCTTCACCCTCCACATCTATCAGTATCGCATGGAGAAAGGAGGAAAAGGCGGAAGTACGTTGATCTGTCTCACATTTAATTCGTACTGCCTTCGCTTATTTTAGAAGAGTGAATCCATGTGGAACCGGGTTAATATTAGCCAAGAATTCATTTTGCTGGGTTGGGGCAATTGTACGCCTTTGCAGACAGTCCCATCTGCTTGGCCAATGGGATTTTGAATGAAGTTCTCTCCCTTTCTTCTAACAAGCTCTTCCCTTTGACATACCCTTGCACCTTTTCAAGTTGGTTCATGCTGTATGAAAGTAAGCTGAGTTCTTTGGGAGCCGTGACTTAAATACCGACTGCCCATAGAATTTGGTGCATTGGTCAGCTAATTCTGCCTGTTCACTGAAGCTTTACATCCATCCACCCATCACCATTTAATTCCATGATGGATGGCCATCTGTCATGGATGCTTCATCTGAGATTCCTGCATTGCAAGGGGTTGGACTAGATGATTATCTGCCATTCCAGCCAGGGTTGGATCAGCGAGCATTGTGTAAGTGGTGTTGCTGTTGCTTTTCAGTGTCAGGCGGACGCAGCCGTTTACATCTCATTGACCTGGGAAGCTGTGAGAAGGTTCTAAGCAGGAGTCGAGATGGAGGGGGCTCCTTCTGCCTGTCTCTGTCCGCCTTGGGCAGTGTCATTCTGGCCTTAATCAACGATGCCAAACATGTGCCCTACAAGTAAGTGCACTGTTCTACCCATGTGAAACTCGTGGCCTCTGACCTGATTTTAAGATTGCTTTTCAAAGCCTTATCGCCTACCTATAGTCCAGGTCAGATGGTGCCGTAAAGGTGTTACACTGTTGGACGTTACAGCCCCAGATTTAATTACTTCCTTCTCCAAGCAATCAGAAAGGATTCCGCTGTGTCCGGATAATGTCCACATGTAGCTGCTTCCTGTTAGTTCTTTCCCCCGACCCCCCAAGAAAGCCTTTCCCCCAAGTCTCTTGTAAGGCCAGTGTTGTTTTGTTCCTTTTAGTATGAAAGCAGTGTGAAAATAGCACCGGTCTTAACAAAGAATGGGAAGAATTCATAATTTATCTTAGAGACCGCTAGAAGCAAATGAAAACATTAGCAGGCTTACAATAACACTTGTAATGTAGCAGGTACTATGGAGACAATGGAGTTATACATAATACAGATTATTGGGAAAGATGCAGTAGAAAAGGTTTAATAATAGGACCCACGGAGGGGAGGTGGGAAGTCAAGAGATTCGGAGGAATCTGTAAATGTGGATGTGTATGATTGTATTGTTACAGTTTTATACTTGTAAAACCAAATAAAAATTATTTCAAAGAAGGGAAAAAAAGAGAATAGCACAATAAGGCGCATGCTATTTTTATTTTATTGCAAAATTGGGCTGGATTCCTTTCTTCTCCTTGAAGGTTATACGTGAGCATGAGATGGCTCATGCATGGAAAATCTCACACTCGCATATAACCTTAGAAAACAAACACAAGTGAATAAACTATAAGTGGTGCTTAGAAAGCCTAAGGAAAGAATTGTAAGTTATTATAGACACTGAGCCATTGCACTCAGGTCCTGCTTAAAGGCTTCCTATAGCAGCTGGTTGGCCATTGTAAGGATAGGGTGCTGGACTAGACAGGCCTTTGGTCTGCTCCAGCAAAGCTCTTCTCGTGTTCTCATTTGTGTTTCTCTCGTGTTCCCCAGGGACAACAAACTGACCATGCTGCTGAGAGAATCGCTCGGGAACATCAACTGCAGGACGACCATGCTAGCTCACATATCGGATTCCCCGGCTAATTATGCAGAAAGTCTCACAACAATCCAGCTTGCCTCCCGTATCCATAGGATGAGGAAGAAGAAATCCAAGGTTGGTGCGCAAAACCAGCGAAGCAAGAGTTCTCTCCTCTACCTCAGAATTCCTCAACCTAGGTCCCCGTGTGTTAGACTGCAGGTCCCATTTCCCCTGACTATTGGCTTAGCTTGCTAAGGATGATGGGAGTTGTAGTCGAACAACTTCTGGAGACCAAGGGTTGAAGAACAGTGTGGTAGACTATATAAGTCTAGGTTGCCATACTTGACCCAGGGATAATGTCTGCTGTTTTTACACCTCTAAAGAGTGGAAATGGTTTGTGGCAGCCTCATGCCCTGAGTCTGTCTCAAGCATTAACTCATGTATCTTACTTGCCTGATACAAGCTGCAAAGCAACAAGTGCTTTTTTTATTTTTTAAAAATGCAGTAACTCAGTGTCTGTCCCAGCAATAAAATCACTACTCAGAAGGTAGCAGCACAGAAGCAAATCAGATATTGGGATTGCATATGCAGGTGCTATGAAATGTTCCCCACTGAACTTTGCCGTCCCTTTTGTAGGCAGTAGGTGGGTGCACTTGAGGGCTTTTCAAAGGGATGGGAAACTTTACCACCACTTCTGCTCCCAGGAGGCTGCCTCTAACACCCCCTGAAGTTCCCTCGGTATTCTATCCATAAGCTGCCTTGAGTCCTGGTCTGGGAAAAGGCAGACTATAAATAATAACAATAGGATACAACAAGATGATATAGCATCATAATCAGAGAACCTCTTAGTTAATACAACAACCACAAACCAGAAGTTACCAGGATCGGTGCTCCTGCTATGGCAAAACAATGCTGAAGGTCTTTTCAGTTGTGGGCGGCTACGGTTTCTTCGTTGCTTGAATGGACCAAGTGCTCTAAATCTGTTGCAGGGAGCCAAACAAATTTTCTGCAGCATGATTATTTATAAATGTTGCTCATAATTATAGCAGAGAATAAGATTTGGGGCGTGGAACTGCAAATGCCATTGGGTGGGAGGGATATACCTGCCCTGCTTAATGCATTTAATGCGAAAAAATGCATTTTATTGTTTTGTGCAATTGACAGTATGCATCCAGCTCTTCTGGAGGAGAAAGCTCATGTGAAGAGGGCCACATACGAAGACCTCCTCACCTGAGGCCATTTCATCCAAGGACTGTAGCTCTTGACCCTGACATTCCTGTGCTGAACCTTTCCAACGAGACCGATTATTCCTCAAGCAGCGAACAGTCCTGCGACACAGTCATCTACGTGGGTCCCAACGGTGCAGCTTTGTCGGACCGGGAGCTGACAGATAACGAAGGCCCCCCAGAGTTTGTTCCCATCATCCCTTCCCTGAATAAGAAAAGAAACAAGGACACCCCTGGCCTTGCAAAGAGCTCTGACAAAGACCTTTTTAAGTGCAACACTTTCGCAGAGCTGCAGGAGCGGCTGGAATGCATTGACGGAAGCGAAGAGCCTGCCAAGTTCCTTGGTGGAGAAGCCCCTGGCACGTCTTGCGGTGGCACCGTCCCGGCGAGTACAGAAAGCGAACAGTCCAAACCAAAACCACCGTCTCCTCCTGGGGGGTTTAAAAAACCAGCCTTGCAGGAAACGGGGCCTCCCAAAAAAGGACACAGCCTTTACTTCCAGCGCAATGGCAGCTGCCCTGAGAAGAAGGCCCCTCCTGCGAAGATGGAACACGCCAAACAGCAAGCCAAGCCTGAAGGCAAGAGAGCAGACTCGGACGGAGAGAAGGAGGACTCCTATATGTTGCCGGCATGTAATACCGCTAAGGATCAAGAGCCAAGCCAAGCCGTCGCTGAGCCGGTTGTGAAAGAGAAATCTTTGTATGCCAAGAGGCCGTTGCCCAGCCCTGCACCCCCACCCCCTCAGCAGCAGCAGGAGTCTCCAATGAGGACCAAGCAAACGTACCTGAAGTTTGACCACTGTAACGCAATCAGGACGCCGCCCGTGGGGATGAGCAAGCAAGCGGGTAGCGAATCTGAATCTAACCCTGAAGAAGGAACATTTTCGGCAACCAGCAACACAGAGCACCAAGGAGATGGCCTAGAGGTCCATAGGTTCCGGTCATCTTTCCGAAGCAAGTGCTTCGACCGGGATATCCTGACGACGACGGTGACGTTGCAGCAGCCTGTGGAGCTCAACGGGGAAGATGAGCTTGTCTTCACGGTTGTTGAGGAGTTGTCCATCAGTGGGATCTTGGATAACGGGAGGCCTGCCAGCATCATCAGCTTCAACAGCGACTGCTCCCTGCAGGCCCTTGCCTCTGGATCCAGGCCAGTTAGTATCATCAGCAGTATAAATGATGAGTTTGATGCTTATACCTCCCAGGCAAGTGCCACCGGTGTCAACATTGATATCGTCGTGCCTTTTGCTGAAGACCCGTTCTCGAGCAGTAGCAGACGTTCCTCCATCAGCTCGTGGCTAAGCGAAGTCAGCATCTGTACAATTGAGAGCGATGGCTGCCGGTCCGGCGATGGTTTTCTTGCCCAGTCCTCTTACAGCTGCAGCAAGTCTGAGGAGCCCTTTATCATGGGTTCTCCCAACGCTCCTGTTCCCTTGCAAGCCGCTCTAAACGACAGCGGCTTCTGCTTTTCGGAGCCGGAGAGCAAGAGCATGATTTCCATCAGAGCATCACCAGGGGTCAACAGGAGTCCTCAGAACTGCGACGTAACCAAAGCATCTCAGACAGAAAGTGCTCTTTGCATCACCGACCAGCCAGCGTACGCTAAGCCTTCCAGCTCTCAAAACACAATGGTGATAGAAACGATACACTCCAGTCTTCCCCGGAGAACAAAAGCTACCTCATCCCCAACCCACAACAACAGCACCCTCAGCTGTAAGGAACTGCAGAAACCACGTGTGATGTTTGAAGACCCCTGGCTGGTTCGTACAGGTGATCATTTGGAAGCAGACTCGCTGGTATCTCCAAACTCTCCCATGCTCAGCGCTGAGAAGCAGTCGGCGAAGACTGCCCAACATTTAGATGGCACAGCTAGGCCAACAAAATCCCAGACAATGCTTGCTTGTTCACAGAGGGTTGTCGATGGTTGTGAAATGGCCTGCAAAATGTCCAGCGGAGCGGCTAAAAAACCCGATGCCGTCACAAAAATGCCACAGCTCAGGAGAGGTGCTACAACACTGGGTGTGGTTCCTGTGTCGCACAGCAGCGGTGCGGCTGCAGAAGCTATGAGCAGGGGAAGTTGTGAAGCTGTTTTTGCCACCGGAAGCCTGAAAAAGAAAACCCTACAGCAAAAATCCAGCATGTTGCCCAGGCCAAGTGGGACAATACCTCCAGCACCCCCCGTGCGTAAATCAAGCCTCGAGCAGAAAAATGGCGGGATACAGAACGGTGGGGGGAAGGCCACTACATCGAAGAACGAGGACGAGTTTGATTTGCGATTGAGAGCTGGGTTGTGCGCTACCGAAAACAGTGGCGGCAGAGGCAACCTTAAGGCAGACCACTCCTTGCCCAAAGCGACATCTAGTTTGAAGGCAAAGGCATCCAAAAATGAAGCTGTCCATCGATATGGGAGCCACATGTCCCTCGAGAGGTGCGACAGCCTGACGTCAGTCGGATCGAAAGCCAACCTGAGTAGGGAAAATGGTAGCATTGGGAATGGCAGGAATGGCCGGATGGTTCCAAGGCTTGGAGTTCCCCCTGTCCCTTCTGGCTTGACATCGCCTCCATCGCTCACCACACCTTTGCCCGGCAAAAACAGCCAGGCCAAAGGTGCCGCAAGCCAGAAGACACCGGCCAACGGGAATAAGAGCCGCAGCCTTTCGGCCAGCGGGTCCAAGTCTTTGAGCTCCTCTGTGAAATCGTTGGCTCCGTCTGTTGGGAAGACCTCCAGCATCCCCTTGAGTGGGAAAGCCGTGCCGCGGTCTCTGCAAGGCGTAAGCAGCAAGCCGGGTCGAGGAACCATCATGGGGACCAAACAGGCCATCAGGGCAGCCAACAGCCGTGTGAACGAGCTGGCATCGGGCAGTTCGGTCAAGATGAGCCACTTCCGGGTGTCGACGGACTCCGACAGCGGCAACGACAGCGGGATTAATCTGAGCGACGAGAAGTCGCAGGTCCCGGTGCTGCCGTCTCCGTACAGCAAGATAACTGCCCCAAGGCGGCCTCAGCGCTACAGCAGCGGGCACGGGAGCGACAACAGCAGCGTCCTGAGTGGGGAGCTGCCCCCAGCAATGGGCCGGACGGCTCTTTTCTACCACAGTGGTGGCAGCAGCGGCTACGAAAGCATGATCCGTGACAGCGAAGCTACCGGCAGTGCATCCTCGGCGCACGATTCCATGAGCGAAAGTGGCATGTCTTCGCCTGGTCGCATGAGAAGTTTGAAATCCCCAAAGAAAAGATCAACAGGTAAGGAAAGGAGCTGGGGGGACGGGCACACAACTATTCTAATGTGAACATTCCCATTTCCTTGGATTTAAATGGTTCCCTTGCACATTACTCCAGATGCGTTGCTTGAAGCAGGAAACTGGAACCAAGCACCGGGTGGGGGCAGTGGTCTGGATTGGGACCTCCACGTGTCAGGGGGAGAGGTTTAACATTTCTCTTTCTTGGAACTAGCCTGTAAAAAAAAAAAAAGTTATATTGATGCCTGAGGCAGGTTGTCCCCCCATCACTGTTTATTTTGCAAGGAGCTCATTTTTCCATGATCGCAGCGGGGGAAGGGGTGGGGGTTTAACCTCCTCATGCACAATGGTCCCAATCAGATCAGGGCTCTCATTGTTTTAATTAAGGGGGGGGGGGCACAACTTCCCTGAGATTGTTTCAGCTTTGCTTTGCAACCCAAATAGCCTGTTTTCTGCCCTTCATCCCCATCTAAGGCTGTGGTTTTTGAGGCGTGGCCGGGAAGGAATCCTTCAAATTCACCATACTTTTAAAAACTATTCCTTTTAAGATGCCGTGCTTCGTTTCAGAATTTAATTCGTCTCTTTGCACAACTCTGATTGGCAGGTCCCCCAGTGAAAGAAAATAAGATATAAAAGAATTTTTTTTCAAGAAAAAAAAGAATGCACTAAACTTTGTGATTAATGCTGCTAATTAGCTACAAACCTAAGGCTTTCATTAGTTTTACAATGCATTTAGACAATCAACTGAAATTAGAAATAGATTGGAGATTCACTTGTTTAATCAGTTCCAAGTGGCTTCGTCTCATATAAGTGTTTACTTTGACTAGCATCCCCTCCAACTTCTGGAAGAAATGAGTAAGAGATTATCTAGTTTGATAGTGGACAAGCCAAGTTAGAGAGCAGTTCATTCAGGGCTCATTTTGCTAAAGTAGCTTTTTCCCCCTGAAGCGTGTCTTGCTAAAGTAGCTTTTGATTTTTCAGGTGGTGGCAACAGACATTTTCACTATGAGTACTAACAAACAAACAAAAAACGAACGCTATGACAACAGTAATAACAATATCAACTTTCCTTCTCCACCCAACCCCTCAAATGGTTTACAAGTATAAGATCATTTACAGTAGTCCATTATGCATTGCCAAATTAAACACCTCCACTCTTCACACTGTATTGGGCTTGCCCAAAGGGGCCCTCCAACTACCTGGAGATGATTTTGGAAGGGCGCAGAATCCTTCAATGGAGTAAACAGGCTTTCCCTAAGCAGAGAGATACAATTGGGTACAGTCTTAGATATTGAATTAATCACATGTTTATTGTCATTGGAAACACCAGACGGTGAAAATGTTAGCATTTTCAGAAATTTCAAACTAAGAAAACTGAGAGATTGAGTTCCTGTTCATGTCAAATCAGGCCCTTTGAATTGCATTATCAAAATAACAAAGGCCACCCACTTTTGTGGTGCTCTCCATCTTTCTTCTACCTGCCCCTGGCAGGTTAGTAAACATTGGACCTTTTTGCCCCTCATGATGATGAATGGGAGTGGGCAGGAACTGATGCAGTGGTACCCAATTTCACAACTCATGAAAGGTTGTGAATGGCACCATTAGTGCCCTAATATGTATGTTTATACACACAAACACATATATTACAGTGTGTGTGTGTGTGTGTGTGTCTGTGTCTGTGTCTGTGTCTGTGTGTATGTGTATCTATCATGGTATGTTTCCTGGCCTCAGTGACCAATTTGCTTCATTGTAGAGCAATCAGTTTAAAGACCTGGCTGCAGCTGTTCTCTTTTCATAGCACATCAACCTCTTAAGTCTCTCCCACAAATCAATATTAACAGCTGTGTAAGGTTGCACACATATTGAGAAGGTATTACTGGCTGATGGATTTGAATTTGCTTTTGCCCCAGGAAACGCTTTCTAAAGTCTTGCCTTTTTTTTAAAAAATGACAAACAGTTCCTTTTCTCAATTGGAATTGTCGTCTTGTCAATAAATTACTGCTTAACTTTTGGAGTGCTTAGAGCTTTGGCACTCCTATACATTCTGATGTTGCTCTGCGTTTTAGGGTTTTTTTTGGGGGGGTGGGGGGTGGGCAAGGTGACTAATCCCAACAGCATAATGCTTTGTATGGTTGCTCAGAAGTGAGCCCATTTTGTTCAAGTGGACTTAATTCTCTGGGATCGTGGCTATGTTCATCTAGATAGCAATGCATTTATTATAGAGCAGGAGATTCTTAATCTCAGGGTCATGCGTTGGAGCCCCACGTTGGGCAAAAGATTCCTGCATTGCAGGGGGTTGAACTTGATGACCCTCACAGTCCCTTCCAAAGCTAAAATATGATTTTTATAACTATTAACTGTCTGCAGGTGGATGTAAGCTGCCTGCTTGTCTGGCTTGGAATGCTTATGGATTTGCTAGATGAAAAATGCAAAAAAAAAAAAAAAAAAAAAAGCTCCATGTTTTGCTTTGCCCCCCTTTTTCTGAAATCATCTCAGGTTTCCAGCGCCGTCGACTGATTCCAGCTCCTCTTCCAGATTCTGCGTCCCTGGGGAGAAAGCAGAGTGTCACCGGCCAGTGGGTTGATCTACCACCCTTGCCGGGCACTTTGAAAGAGCCATTTGAAATTAAAGTTTATGAGATTGATGATGTGGAACGATTACAGCGGCACAGACAAGAGGAAACTGAGGTCAGCACATATTTTACGGTAACTCCGGACAATTTAAACGGTACAGCATTCAAGGCAGGGTTGTTGCTCTAAATCTCACGCATGGCATTAGGGGAGAATGGAATGCAATTAAAGCGCTTTCGTTATCCTTTTATAATTTTTTTTTAAAAAATTCATATGTTGGGGTACCATGCCCATAGAAAATAATTGCTGTCTGCCATTAATTGTGTTTAACGTAGCTGATGGAGTGAGTGGAGAATATCAATTAATATGTTACGAGAAGGCTTTATAATCATTGCCTGCTTGATGAAATTTTATGGGCTTTCTTCACCAAAGGGTCATTAACTCTTTATGTTAATGGCATAAAGCATCCCGGTTAGGATTCTGTTAAATTCAAGATGTTGTGAGTTTAATTTACTTGTAATTGGGAAAACAATTCAGTTAATTCTGAGTTGGTGACAGGGATTGCAGTCATTTGTCTGGTGCCATTTTCACCCCCTAATACAAAAAAAAGGGTAACTTCTCCTTTTTTCTTCTACCAACAGCCTTTCCAGGATGTTGAAAAGGTAAGTCATATCTTTGGATCTTCCTTATACCGACCAAAACAACCAAAACAGAATTTCCAATTGCTGTGTTTGCTAAGGAATGCCAAGTGAAGAGGACGAGTTGTAGCCAACCCACTTCTATTCAGAGTCAGACCCATTGGGAATTAATGGACCTAAAGCAGGCACGTCCATAAATTTCAATGGGTCTACCTTGAGTATGGGTAGTATTGGATACAACCTGATGTAATTTAGCTTGTCCCCACAGTTATTGTTCTTACAGATCATTTAGAGAGAGGGGGTGTCTCTAATCTCAGGCTTGCAGTCTCTTACAACAACAGCAACAAGAGAGAACCCTTAGGGTGAGTAGAAAGTGGGGAGCATTTGCATCAAAGACGAGGTAGGCAGGAAGAGTGTGTGCACATAGCAACATGGAGCATTTCTCCTGGAGATGCCAAATCAGGGATGTGCTCATGTGAGTCTCAGCCCTTCCCCCTGCTTTTCTTCTGCAACACATCCCTCCTCCCAATCCCATAACCCCACATTCAGATATGAATCTGCATTTCCCAATCAAATGGAGAAAAGCACCTGGGGTAAGATGCTGCAGAGGAAACAAGGAGTGTGTGGGAAGGGTTAAGCAAGCACATGCACGTCCTCCCCCCCCCCCCCTGCAGATATTCTAGTCCAGTCCTTCTTTGCATGTCAATATATTACTGGGCTGGGTTCAAGGCACTTGTGTTGAAATACAAAGCCCTGAACAACTTGAGTCCAGGGTTCCTTAAGGTCCACTCTGAGCCCTGACATCCCAGCTTGATCACAGGGGAGTGCTTGTTGTTGTTTAGTCGTTTAGTCGTGTCGACTCTCCATGACCCCATGGACCAGAGCATGCCAGGCACTCCTGTCTTCCACTGCCTCCTGCTGTTTAGTCAAACTCACGTTGGTAGCTTCGAGAACACTGTCCAACCATCTCGTCCTCTGCTGTCCCCTTCTCCTTGTGCCCTCAATCTTTCCCAACATCAGGCTCTTTTCCAGGGAGTCTTCTCTTCTCATGAGGTGGCCAAAGTATTGGAGCCTCAGCTTCAGGATCTGTCCTTTCAGTGAGCACTCAGGGCTGATTTCCTTAAGAGTGGATACGTTTGATCTTCTTGCAGTCCATGGGACTCTCAAGAGTCTCCTCCAGCACCAATGGGTTCTTAGCTGTCCCCAGTGTTACAAAGGCCCGACTGGCATCAAATAGAAGCTGAGCACTTAGCATCACCAATGTCATGCTGTGGGATATCATTCCAGCAGTGATTCCGTAGGCATCATGGCTTTTGTACTTGAAGGCATCTCTTGAAGACCTTCTTATTCCAACAGGCCTATGAAGCTGTTTAAACTTCATTGATTCTCCTTGATATTTTATATGACTTGGCACTATATATATAGAGAGAGAGAGAGAGAGGCACAAGGATGGATTGGGAATCTTGCCCATTCAGATTTTGCAGCCTTCCTTTCCTTTACTAAAACATATTTACTCTTTTGCAGTGGTGAGGAAACCATTTCTGTTCGTAACGGCTGAAATTTAAGAGTTTCGTAGGGAAGTACATTAGCTGGGAGAGTGGCAGTAAATGCCTTAAGTGCTCATAGCATGTTGCTTTTATTAGATTAGCATCCATGGAAGTCCACTTCCAGAAAGGGTAGCAGGGAGGGAGAAAACCCCTCTGCTGTTTAATGTTCTGTGCTTGTGCTGCACAACAGTGGTTGAAGCGGAATGATAAGGGCAATAGGTTTTTGTGGGGCTTTTTTGGAGAGTAGCAGGCAGATGGCCAGCGAAATTAACAAATCGGTAATTTTCATCTCCCTGAAGGGCCTGATATATTTTAATACCAAGCTGAAAATCCTGGAGAGGCGCCACCAGCGGATTAGAGAAGTGAAAGCAAAGCATGAGTTCTTGAAAGATGAGTTGGAGGAAACAAAGTGTAGGTTGATGTTGGATCCAAGCAAGTGGAAAGGAGAATGTAAGTATTTCCCAGCAAGTCGCGATAAAGATTCTGTGTGTAGATGATGCAGAAATACAGACTAGGGGTGAGCAAATCTGCCAGTTTCTTCTGGTTCCTCATTTTCCCAGTCGTAAGTTCAGTTCACCCCATTTCTGCATCAGTTTGTGGCTTTGCGACATGATTTTCGCTTTGTAACCAATCAGTATTTTCTGATGGTTTTAATGGTGCTTCCCCCCCAGTTATGAATGTTTTGACTGAATTGTACTTTGTATGTGTTGCATGCCGCCTTGATTTGATTTCATGAAAAGTGTGGATCATGGAACACTTCAGGAAATAAATAAAATAAACGATAATAGGCAGAGCTAAATAGACCAGTAGCCTGAGTCTGTGTAGCTTCCTGTGTCCCTAACATGTATCAGTGCCAGTGTGGACTTTAGGGTGGAACTGGGTTCTCACTGTGACAAATGGATGTTGCCTCCCACAAATGGCATGTTTTGCGTAAGTTGATAGAAGCTCTTAAGAATAGTAGAAGAGCCTGCCAAATTGTGCCAGTGGCTGGACACTCTATCCTGTTCTTGCAGTGGCGAACCCAAATAGATGCCTGTGGGAATTCTGAAAGCAGGAACTGAGTGCGCCAGGCCACTCCCCTCTAGCGAGTCCTAGCAACTGGGATTTCTAGATTGGTTAGAAGTTGGATGCATTTCCTTAACCAGTTGCTTGCTACCAGAATAGCGGTTGTCAAACAAAACAACCATATCCCCTACACAGACAATCATGTCTCACTGGAGTGGCTATTCCTCTGAACAAGAAGATCAGGACATAGTTGTTACTATGCCCTCCTTCCCCACCATAAAAATAGTGGAAGAGGGTGGCCAGCTCATCACAGGAGATGCAAGAGAGGCTATCGCCAGACTCTGCAAACTCCTGATGCAATTGTGTGGTACGTCACAGTGAGGGGAGCATTGCTTGAAGCCAGCATGATGCAACTGCTGCTCACCTGTGACATTTGCCAGGTGAACAGCTTCAACAGGGTTGATTCCGAGAGAGACTGCTGTTTGGATAACAAAGCCGCTTTTTTATGCTAACTCTCTTTATGCTAACTCTCTTTATGCTAACAGTCGAGGTTGACCCTGATCTCGACAAGGAGTCGCAAGATTACCTGGAGGCATTGGAACAAGTGACTGAGGAACTGGAGCAGTGTGTGAATCTGTGCAAGTCGCACGTCATGATAGTCACCTGCTTTGACATTGGGGTGATCTGTGACACCCAGGATGGAGTGCGGGAAGTGGAAGTTTGAAGGCGGGTCTGCAAAGGGACGTAAGCAGGAGGAGCCAAACTTTCAAAAGATGGGCAGCGGTGGTGGTTGAAGTATTGGAAAGCGGAGGTGGAAACATGAAGACTTAACGCGACAAAGAATGTTCTCGGAGCCTGGAGGAATTAGAATGTTCTAAACCTTTATGGTGCCTCAGCAACCTATGAAATGTACAAAGATCAACTTGATTTTCTAATAGAGGAAAGCAGAAAAAAAAGTCTATTAGGAACCAACTCTATTTGCAAAGCGAAGTGCCTTTACTGTTCATTGTTGACTTGTTTTTTCGATTTTGTATTTGTTGCTAGAATTGAAACCAGCAAACCTAAACAGACCATAAAATGTATTCCTATGAAATATTTTATACTGTATAGTGTAATTTATGACTATATGTAAAAAACAAAAATTGTAGCGAAAGCAATAAGTAAATTATGTTTTCATACCTGAATTTGCCTCCTTGTTTCATGGAAAAGCTGGTTTATGTAGCAGAACAACAACAACAAAAAATAATTGTATTATAATTGCTTTTTCATGGTTTAGGATTCGAGATATTTTTATGAACATTTATCTATTGGAAAGGTGTATTATGAAATTCCAAATAGCCTGGTTTGTATTCATTTTTTGTACTCTTCCTTTTGCAGATCACGAGGAACATGTTTTTTAATTCCACGTTTTGTATACAAATAGTAGGGCTGAACTGTTTGGTTGCTTAGTCGGTTGGAACAATCGATTAAAAACCTTGCAATTGATTAAAAGGTGCCTCCTGATTCATCGAAGGGAAGATTTGTAAAATGCTGTTTAAACTTGTTTTGAATACAGATACTTGGCAAAAGATGTGGATGGCAGGCACCCTCACAAGGGAGAGAGTTCTCCCCGTTCTCTCATTCAAGAAGGCAGGAATTCCTCTTCCAAGCTGCAACACACATGTGTGTAATTTTTCGAGGGACGTACACTTCCCCCTGCTTTGAAACCACTGTTTTTATTTGTCATTCAAGTGTACGTGGTTTTAGCCCATTAATTAATTATCTGATCAAAGGGCTGAAAACTCAGTTAATCAACTTAGCCTAAAGCCACTTACTCTAGAATGGCCCATTTGGGGCCTATTTGGGAAGAGTTAAAGCAAGAGTAAGTTGGAAGAGCCTTGGTAAGCAAGGGCCAACCTATGCCTTATAACACGCATTAAACACCTGCATTAAAACTGCAACAGCTTTTTCCTAATCAAGGCTTAGGATTGGGTAGTTTTCAACAGAGAAGCAGCCGCAGGGGAAGGTGCTTAACCCCTTCCCTACCTGCTGCTTTTTTAGGAAAGCAGCGGGTGGATGTGGGTTAAGCACTCTATCCAGCCATTTCTGTGCTGGGAATTGCCTAAGGTGGCTTTGAGTAGGGGGGAAAAGCAGCTACTGAGTCATTAATGCAGACATTTTGTTGCGTAATGTGTAGTTTGGCCCTCACTTTGATAATGGACCTCATTCATCACAGATCCCCTTTTCTAGGATTTCTTGACCCAGGGGGCTGGCATCACAAGGCCCCACATGTTGTATCCATCACAGTAAGCCTTTTCATTGGAAAAGGTGCCTGTACCCCCCAAATGATGATCCTACCACATGACATTGGGGTGCCAGGTGGTTAATCTGGCCTGTTGGATTTGACGTTGCCAGTGCCTGCCTTAATGTAATCTAACCTGAGAAAGTCTGTAAACAACACTGTGGCTTTTTCCCCTCTCTCTTTCTCTTTCTGAGAGCAGGAATTAAGAATTATGTTTATTACCAAAATCACAAGGAAATGAGGTTTTAATAAAAAAAAGGTCTTCTTTTTCTTTTTTAAAGTAAATATTAAGTTAGGTCCATATTTTTGTATAGTTTTGACAATAAATATAGCATTTGCATTTTATGAACTTTTAAAGGCAGATATATCTTTTTACAGTTTTTTCTAAGGAAGGCAAACTCTCAGGATTCTTTCTATACATGCTGCATGAATCTTGTGCTTTTTTTTGTTTTTGGAAGGGAACCATTTTTAAGGTTGATAGAACTGTTGATAAAACTGTTGCCAAACAAAAATAAAACTTTCAAAATGGTTTGATAGTGTATGTAATAATGGCATTTCATAAGGAACCATATTTTCTGATCATCTTGCTTTGTATGGGGTTGGTTTTTTTCCGCCCAAAATCCTTTGTATAAATGTATACTATAATGGCTTGCTTCAGCTTTTCCATGTGAATAAAAATATGCATCTATTGTTTACGTGTGTCCCGAGTTCAGTGACTGGGTACTATTCTGTCCAGGGCTGCCTCCATGATGGGGAAACCCAGCCAGATGGGTGGGGTATAAATAATAATAATAATAATAATAATAATAATAATAATAATAATAATAATAAATATTGAGTGGGCTCCTTCCTCTGTTAGTTGCTACTGACAGGCTTACCTTGAAAGGGAAGGTAGACGCCATTTTAAAAACCCCACAATGCCCCAGAGCACAGCTGTGTCAGGGGCATTGTGGGAAATTTAAATGACTACACCCAATACAGTTCAGAGCTGTGAGAGCTTTATTTTGTTTTGGCTCCCAGTACATTCCAAGCACAATTCAAAGTGTTGGTGCTGACCTTTAAAGCCCTAAACAGCCTCGGCCCAGTATACCTAAAGGAGCATCTCCACCCCCATCGTTCAGCCCGGACACTGAGATCCAGCACTGAGGGTCTTCTGATGGTTCCCTCACTGCGAGAAGTGAGGTTACAGGGAACTAGGCAGAGGGCCTTTTCGGTGGTGGCGCCCGCCCTATGGAACGCCCTCCCATCAGACGTCAAGGAAATAAACAACTCTCTGACTTTTAGAAGACATCTGAAGGCAGCCCTGTTTAGGGAAGTTTTTAACGTCTGATGTTTAAATGTATTTGTAATCTTTTGTTGAAAACTGCCCAGAGTGGCTGGAGAAAGTGTCAGCGATTGTCCTTGCTGCAACACCAGGAGTTGCCCAGCGATGTCAAGCGTTGTAGTTAAGATACTTCTGTGCCACCTAGAAGCCTTGATTTTGTACATGGACCCATGTATCAACAGAGCCTAAATTCCGGGATCAGCAAACACCCTCCTCCCTTCACCTCAAACAATCCTCTTGGGGGTTAGTGAGGATTTTTTGAAACAAGTTTTATAACAAGATTTAGAACACAATTACAATATTTTACTTGCAGTTTAAAGAACAGAGTAGAGCATCCTCATAACTGCATTGGAGGGGTTTGATCTCTTAGGACGTGGACAGGAAACAGCCCCAAGGGCCAAACGCATCTTGCTAAGCTGCTCTGTTTGGCCCTCAGGATTCTTGCCAGGCCATATTCCTTCCCCAGCGAAAACTGTAACAACAAGAAAAACCCTTCTCCCTTACCAACCCTGTTTCATATCTTTCTTGAGGGTTTCGGCCTGGCTTGAATGTGTCCTTGAATTCTGATAATGCTGTGTGTGTGTGTGTGTGTGTGTGTGTGTGTGTGTGTGTGTGTGTAAAAACTAGCCTACTGTACTAAGGTAAAAAAGTCCCCCCCCCAAACTTGCTCCCCCCCTTTTGCCTCTTGTCCAACCCACCACTGGCAGGTAGGCCCCAGAAGGGAATGTATGATACCGTATTTTTCGCTCCATAAGACGCACCTGACCATAAGATGCACCTAGTTTTTAGAGGGGGAAAGCAAGAAAAATAATCTGAGAGCATGTAAGTGGCTCTCACTTTTCTTGCTTTAAACCTTTTCGTCCCTCCTCCCGCTTTGCTGAGAAGCCAGCAGAGCAAGAGCGATAGCTGCGCAGAGCCTCTTCTCCTGCTGGCCCAGCAAAGCTGGATGAGGGACGAAAGGGAGCCCTTGCTGCCTTTTCTGGAAGGTGTGGGAAAGGACAGAGGTCAGCCCGTCAGTCCCTTCTCCCTCCTCGGGGGGAAAAGCCAGCAAGAGTCGCACACATGCTCTGCACAGCTCTTTAAAGGGAGCGCTGAGCAGAGCCTCCCGCCTGCATTTGAAATAGGGTAATCTATTGAAGGTATGCCCTGGCAGCATTGATGCAAATAAAATTGGTGAGTTGGCCCACCTCCATCCATTGCTCCTACTGCATTTGGAACTTTTACACCTGAACCAAAAGCCCAAAATGATGTCCATGGTTATTTCCCCCTGCTCTGTTAGGACTGCAGCTTTCATAGAACCGTAGATCTGAAAAGTTGGGACCCCAAAGGGCCATCTAGTTGAAGCCCCTGGAATGTAGGAATCGCAGCCAAAGGATCCCTGACAGATGGCCACCTGACCTCTGTTTAGAAACCTCCAATGATGGAGAATGTTATGTAGTGAAGTTTCACCCTGGGCCAGCAGGGGGATACTGTATATAGTTTTCACTCAGGTCTGTAGATAGTTTTCCCTCAGGTCCGCGTCAGTTATTTTAGGCGGGAACTCTGGGCTGTTGTTGTTACAATGTTGACAGCCGGCTGCCTATAAAAGCAGGCCGGCTGAGCTGTTTGCAGTCAGTTCTATTCCAGCTTACGAAATAAAGAGCTATTTGGAGAAATCGCTGGTCGTCGGCTATGTCAACCCACAACTTAACAGAGAAGCCGTCACATTCAGAGAGAGTCCGCTTCTTTTGATCGATATCCTACAGGATTCCTCTTCAACTATTCAGGCCACTCCTGAATGTGCATACAGTGACGGCAGTACGATCTGCATCCGTCGCAGGTTCATTAGCAAATGTTTATTTGTACATGCACTAGCAATGATCCAAACAGCTAAACATTTCATCTCCTATCTCAGGTGTAGAACTCGTGTTTCTCACAGGTAAAACCAGGGGACCTTAGGCCACTTTCACGAGAAAATATCAGTAATTCCCAGCTGGTTATGCCAAGCGTAGCCTCCATCGGCCACCATTTTGTGACTAGCTCTGCCCTCACACCGCCATTTTGTGACAGGTGGGCCTTAGGAATTTTCATCCGGCTCAAGTGGGCCCTGGAGGTAGAAGTATGAGAATCCCTGGAGTGGGTAGGAAATGTCATCGGTGTGTCCACCCCCCAAATTTAATGGCTAGTCAAACTGCAGAGGGCCTGGAGCAACTTCAGGAGGACCCCCTTGTTCAGCGGAGCCTTGTTTCCTCATCGCTTTTCCTCCGATCCAGAGGCCTGCACCTCAGCCTGGGACGTGAGATTGCAATCGGCTTAGACAAGCTGTCAGAAGGAAAGTGGATGGAACAGCCTCAAGAGGACATTGGAAAATTAAAACTATGTAATTTTAACTTTTAATGGATTTAATCTTCTCCTCATTCTATATTTTATTTGAATTATTCACTATACGGGGTTTAATTATGCATGCCTACCCAGAGGCATTTTGTGCATTTAAAATAAAAAATAAACAACCACAGGACAGTATAGACCAGAAGAAGAATTCCCGTTAGATATTGGAAATTGCTCTCATTCCCAGACATCTGCAAAAAGCTTAGCTGACTTGGGGTCCTCAGTACCACTCCCTCTTCAGTTTATAGCAGGGCCGCTTCACAAATTACATTTGTTTTATCTATACACGCATGGTGTTCAAGCTGCACACATCAAAATGTAAAAATGTGCAGGTATCAAATATATCCTATGCAAAAACAGAAGTGTGTCTGGCACCTTCAATGTATAGATTTCATTGTATGTTGAAGATGCATCTCTAAAACCTGAAATAATATATTTTCAAGACCCACCCTGTTCTTGTGATTGTTGTCTGTTTTAAACTATTTTTAATACTGAAATTTAAATTGTTCTATGATGAAGGCGGAGATAATAATAATAATAATAATAATAGTTATTATTATTTACAAAGATGGAAATTATGCAGGGAGATGGGATTGGCTGCAGATTCTTGTTGAACATAGACCTTGTGACATACTAGAAACGAAGGGCTGACCTTCCCTGACCACCCATATTCATGGCTCTGAAATGGGGAGGCCAATTTGTTTTCCTCCTAGGTTGAAGGGGAAGATGAAATGATTTGGGGTGATTTGGGGTGGAGATGGAGTGCTTTACATATTACAGCAGCTGTGGCACTGTTGTGTACTGATCAATGGCCTCAGCAGTATGGGGTGTTTGAGGTGACATCCTGGATGGCTCTGTGCAGGGCTCAGGCCAGAGACTACATAAGAGCAGAGCTCAAATGTTGTTTCAGCAGCATGGCGGTGAGGTGAGGCTTCAGTGGCACCTTGGACAGTTCCAAGCAGGGCTGAGGTTGGAGTATGTGCAGAGCTCAACTGTTGTTTCAGCGGCAGCCTTCTTCAGATGAACGATGCCTTTTGATATGTGCAACCTTACTCTAGTCTCCTTGAGAAATTATGCGGCGGCGGCAGCGGGAGGCCCCATTAGCTAAAGTGGTACCTCAGGTTAAGAACAGTTTCAGGTTAAGAATGGATCTCCAGAATGAATTAAGTTCTTAACCCAAGGTACCACTGTACAGGACTATGGATGGTGCTTTGGAGTCAGGTAACTGAATCCTCTGTGGCCTACCTCCAAAGGAACAGCGTGTGAACTGGCAGAGCATGATGGAGTGCTTAGATTTATCTCTTGTTGATCAGGCATTAGGAAGCCAGCATGGCCAATGGTCAGAGGTACTGGGAACTGAATCCAACATCATTTAGATTGGGCATAGGCAAACTCAGCCCTCCAGCTGTTTGGGGACTACAATTCCCATCATCCCTGACCACTGGTCCTGTTAGCTAGGGATGATGGGAGTTGTAGTCCCAAAACATCTGGAGGGCCGAGTTTGCCTATACCTGATTTAGACGGTCATGGTCTCCGATTTACTTCATACAGCAGAATGCATCCATGTCCTTTGCTTCATAAAAGTTTATATTGCCAGTGATGAATGAATTGGCTAGAGCGTGCTACAAGAAGATAGACTATAGGTTTTTTTAATGCTTTAGAGCAGTGGTGGCCAAACATGGCCCTCCAGCTGTTTTGGGACTACAACTCCCATCATCCCTAGCTAACAGGACCAGTGGTCAGGGGTGATGGGAATTCTAGTCTCAAAACAGCTGGAGGGCCATGTTTGGCTACCTCTGCTTTAGAGGAACAATCTGAACTTCCAGCTGTTTTCTGTGGAATTCTTACGGACTCTCCATCTATAAACATAAATTCCAATTATTTGTCTTTTTGTAACCATACCATTATTTGCAGAGATAGCAATTACTCAGAAGGTAAACAGCCCAAATTACAAAATCGTTATACACAAGGCTATCAGTTAAAAGAGATCAATCCAGGTGGTTGTTGTTGTTTTTTAAGCTTACCAGACCCTACCACAAAGAAAGATGGATCAATTGGCAGATATCTGTGAATGAGGCAGTGCATCTTGGGAAATCCAAAAGGGTTGAAGCAGAGCTGGCTCTCCTACTGGACAGCAGGAAGGACAATATGTTGAGGGCCATGTTAGAAAATCAGGAGTTGTAAATGTAGACTCAAGGACAAGATGTAGAGTCAAGCAGATAGATGGCCTCATGGGCAGATTTGCCTTGGCAGACGATCCCCAATTCATGTTTGACTCATTAGCACAAGAGTTGGGTAGCCCTGTAGCCCTCCAAATGTCTCTGGACTACAACTCCCATCATTTCTGACCATTGACCATTGATGGGAATTGGAGTGCGACAACAGAAGAAGGTGCACAGGCTCCCCACCCTGCCATAAGGCTTACAGAAGCACCCCTCCTCTCTCTCTTCCATTTTAACAACTTGGGAGCTGTTGATCCCCAAGTGGACATGGAGTTCTCTGATGGAGAATTTTCAGAACCTTCACCAAATCATGGTTCCTAGGAGTTTGGGGTAGTAGTTCAATGTAAATAAAATGATACCAAACCCCTTATGTTTGTAGTGTAGACACCACTGACCTGCAAAATGGTTTACTAATGGGAACTACTGGGCACCATTGTGCCCTGTTGAGCAGGTGGAAGAAGTCTTTTAACAGACTGGTGGCTGGTGTCCTTTGGGACTGCTAGGGTGGAAGGCAGGGAGCGCCAAACAGTAGGTGGTGCCGGAGCCAATGCTAATAATAATCATATTAATTTATTATTTATACTCCGCCCATCTGGCTGCCATGCTGGGCAGCTTCCTACATAATATTAATAAAAGAGCAACAACATCAAACATTAAAAACTTCCCTAAACAGGGCTGCCTTCAGATGTCTTCTAAAAGCCAGGTAGTTGCTTATTTCCTTGACATCTGATGGGAGGGCATTCCACAGGGAGGGTGCCACAACTGAGAAGGCCCTCTGCTTGGTTCCCTGTAGCTTTGCTTCTCGCAGTGACAGGCAGAACCATAGAGTCATAGATTCATAGACTTGTAACAACAACAACAATTTTTATTTATACCCCACCCTCCCCGGCCAAGACCGGGCTCAGGGCGGCTAACACCAGGTATAAAAACAATTGATTAAAATACAACTTAAAAACAAGATTAAAATACAACATTAAAATGCAGCCTCATTTCAGTAGAAACTCAAATCAAAAACTTTTTGGGGATGAAAACGTCAAATCCTCACCAAGGCTAACTATCCAGACTGGTCCTACATTGGCCAGAAAAAAGCCAGGGAAGTCCCCAAATAGGAGTTCCATCACAGAAGGAGAAAGGAAAGAGGAAGGAGGGGAAGGGGATCAAGTTGATTCCAAGCCAAAGGCCAGGCGGAACAACTCTGTCTTAGAGGCCCTGCGTTGAGAAATCAGATCCTGCAGGGCCCTGGTCTCATGAGGCAGAGCGTTCCACCAGGCCGGAGCCAGTGTTGAAAAGGCCCTGGCTCTGGTTGAGGCTAATCTGACCTCCTTAGGGCCTGGGACCTCTAGGGTGTTGCTATTTATGGACCTTAAGGTCCTCCGTGGGGCATACTCTGAGAGGCGGTCCCATAGGTACGAGGGTCTTAGGCCATGAGAGTTGGAAGGGACCCAAGGGTCATGTAGTCCAACCCCCTGCAAACCAACTCATTCTAGTTTTGTCCCAATCCTCCTCCCTCCTAAGTTCTAGAAGTGCACACTGAAACGAAGGAGGAGGAAGTGGACAGGCAGCCCTATACCCTGGACTGGTTGTAAGTAGGAAGGCAGAAAGAGGAGTGGTTGGCTGAGGGCAGACCGAGGTTGGCTGGGCAATGCCACATTTGCCCTAATGGGCCAGTCTCCACTGAGTCCATCCACAGAGCCATTCAGCTGCTGCTCTTGCAACACACAAATGCAACACAAACATGTCATGGGACGTGAAACACACAACTAATGGATGCAGCTCTCTCTCTGCAAAGCCACCCATTCATCATACTGGACCTGCAGATGGGAAATCGTCACTTGGTTTCATTCTTCCAGGTCTCCTCTAATTTATGATATGACTTCCTTTCTTGTTACATTTGCAACACTTCCCCACCATGAATTTGCACACATTTATTCTTCAGATATGAATCCAGCTTCTGTTGTGGAAGATGTAATTAGACGGGGTCATGAGCAGTAGCAGAGAAACCAGAGCTTGGTGTTTTGTTTTGTTTTGTTTGGTTAATTTCCTTACTGAGCTTTAATGACACAAAGGACCTTCAGCTGCAAACTTCAGGAAATCTCTTGTGGATATAAATACATAGGTCCTTCCATCCTAAAGGCATGGGGTAGATAGCAAGAGAAAGCAAAAACTAAAGCTAAAGAATAATGGTGCATTACATTCATTGAAGGGACACGGGTGACGCTGTGGGTTAAACCACAGAGCCTCGGACTTGTCGATCAGAAGGTCAGCGGTTCGAATCCCCGCGACGGGTTGAGCTCCCGTTGCTCGGTCCCTGCTCCTGCCAACCTAGCAGTTCGAAAGCACGTCAAAGTGCAAGTAGATAAATAGGTACCACTCTGGCGGGAAGGTAAACGGCGCTTCTGTGCGCTGCTCTGGTTCGCCAGAAGAGGCTTAGTCATGCTGGCCACACAACCTGGAAGCTGTACGTCGACTCCCTTGGCCAGTAAAGCGAGATGAGTGCCGCAATCCCAGAGTTGTCTGCAACTGGACCTAACGGTCATGGGTCCCTTTAACTTTACCTTTCAGATGTGACATGATAGAAGTATATAAATTTATTCATAGCATGGAGGAAGTGAATGGAGAATAGCTTTTTAGCCCCTCCAAATGGGGGGGGGGGGAGATTGCCCAGAGTTGTTGAGCTTTTCTTGAAGTTTTTGAGCTTTTGGGGGGGTTGCCAATTACCCAATTACCCGACAATTGCCACAGCACCAGCCTATCGTCAGCAGCCCTTCCCGCAGCCACCAATCACCCACCCTATCGCCGCTGACAATCTCCTGCTCACGGCAGCAACCAATTGCCAATCCACCCTCTGCACTCTCCGTGTATTAGACGACTCCAAAATTTTTACTTATATTTTAAAAACAAACAAACAAAAACCCCTTGCCTTATACATGGGAAAATACGATATATGTCACCGGGGGGGGGGGGCGCGATGCTTAGGTGGGGCATGGCCATAAATAGGTTGGGAACCACTGCTCTAAAGCATGTGCTGAAACCGTCTTCTTGACCTTTGGACCCACTATTGGTCTCTTCCACTCAATCCACCATAGCCTGTCTTTGCATGCAGGGGAGGTCCCTAACTCACCAAGACCCCTGATTACCAGTTGCTGGGAATCGCAGGTGGGCAGAGTGCTGTCGCGCTCATGCCCAGTTTACAGGTTTCTGATCGGCCGCTTCAAAAACAGGATGCTGCACTAAATTGTCCTTTGGCAGGGCTCTCCTTAGGTTTTTATGTCCCTAAGGCAGGGTAGAAAAGTAGTATGTGAATGATTGCATAGTCTGCATGCCTAGAACAGGCCTTTCTGCCCCTCACATGACAGGAAGCTGTAAGTTCCAATGCAGCTAGCTTAAAGATAACGTAAAGGGACCCCGACTATTAGGTCCAGTTGTGTCCGACTCTGGGGTTGCGGCGCCCATCTCGCTTTATTGGCCGAGGGAGCCAGCATACAGCTTCCGGGTCATGTGGCCAGCATGACTAAGCCGCTTCTGGCGAACCAGAGCAGCGCACGGAAATGCCGTTTACCTTCCTGCCGGAGCAGTATCTATTTATCTACTTGCACTTTGACGTGATTTCGAACTGCTAGGTTGGTAGGAGCAGGGACCGAGCATCGGGAGCTCACCCTGTCGCAGGGATTCGAACCACTGACCTTCTGATCTGCAAGTCCTAGGCTCTGTGGTTTAACCCACTGTGCCACCCGTGTTGGTGGGGGCATTAAATGGCCAGGGGCATTTAAAAAGAATTCTACCTCAGGATGGGAGACCTGTGGCTCTCCAAGTGTTGCCTGGTGCTGATGGGAGTTCAAATTTAGCTGTATTGGGGGGGGGGTACAGGTTCTCAATCCCTACACTGTATTTTTCATACCCTCCAACATTTTCTCAATGAAAATAACGACGTCCTAAGGAAAAGCAGATCAACTCAGGAACCTGGGTGGCTTCTGTAAATCCAGGACTGTCCCTGGAAAACAGGGACACTTGGAGGGTCTGGTTTTTAAAAAAATAAAGCACACAGGCTCTTCCCCAGTTTACAGCTTGCTTGCTGATTTTCCAAAGCTGGGCCTTGAAAGAGATTGGAATCTGCCCCGGCGACGACAGAGAATGGAATCTGCATCAGGTGAGACTGGCAAACGTCAGCTTTGGTGCCTCTGCCAAGCCCATGGCGTGATCCTCCCCTTCGGCATCAAATGACAGAAGCAAAGCAAACACTGTCAGGAGCATCTTCGCACTATGCCAAGCTTGCCCGAGGGCATGTCGCTCTTCTGAGTGCTTTGGTCTCGCTGTTGCTGCCAGTCACTGACAGCCATGAAAGAGCTGAGCAGCAGCTGCAGAGCGCCTGGAGTTGTTGAGGGACGCTCTCCCACATTGCATCAGCCACATGGAGGCTGGCTGACATAGCCTTCCCCTGGCACTTTCCCCGTGCCCCTCTGTGGCCCTGACCGGCAAGGGGCCATAGCTCCACTGCTAGAGCTTTGCGCTGGCATGCAGGAGAGCCCAGGTGCAAGGCTTGCTTCTCTCTCCAATTTGGCACAGAAAGCTGAGGAGTAGAGTTGTGCATCAGATTCGGCCAGAGCCCAAAGCCTGGATCGAATTGGGCAGATTTGGACAGAACTGGGCTTCGGTTGAGTTGGGTGGAGGCAACCAGGGTAGTCAGGTGTCAGGGAGTAAGAAGGAGAGCCAATACAAAAGGGTTTGCAGGCAGCCCTGTCTTTGGGCTGTGAGAGCCAGAGGCATACATGCGCACAGCCAGACTTGGCAGGACTGAATTCTCCGTAATCTCAAGAAATATCTTCAGGTGAAATCATATTAACAAATATAAGGACGATTCGTGGTCCTCATTCCTAACAGAAAGAGTGGAAGTGGACAAAACTGTCCATGTCAATTTCTCACCGTGTTTCAGTTTTCCAATCTTAACTTCAGTGTGCTTAAAAACAAAATAAAAAAGTATTCACACAAATCCATCAGTATTTTAGTGTTCGCTTTCCCTAATACAAACCTTGGTTCCCAAATGGCTCCATTTTGGAAAGTTTCGACTCCCGAACGCCAAAAACTCATAAGTAAATGCTCTGGTTTCGAATGTTTTTTGGAAGCCGAACAGCTTCCAGGGTTTTTTTCCTTTCTTCTCCGTTGACTTTGCGACCACCCTTTGATCCTCGGTTGTTGAACGTTTTGGAAGTCAAATGGTCTTCCAGAACAGATTACGGTCAACAACTGAGGTTTGACTGTATGCACAATTTTGTGTGTGAAATTGTGCCTGACACATGACTGCACTTGGTCTTGCAGGAAAAAGCAAGGGATGAGATGGCCAAGTAGTCGTTAACAGTCAACAGTCGTCAACAGGTTTACCACACCTATCAGCCAATCACCCATTCCCACCACCCTTCTGAGTAATACCCCTCCCCACCCTCTCACTATATAGAAAGGTCTGGTGACTTCTATTTCAGTGTATCTGAAGAAGTGTGCATGAAAGCTCATACCAAGAACAAACTTAGTTGGTTTCTAAGGTGCCACTGGACAACTTTTTTTAATATATATACTGCATCAGACCAACATGGCCAAACCATCTAGTCCAGTATTACAGTGGCTCTCCTGGGTTCTCATAGAATCATAGAGTTGGAAGAGACCACAAGGGCCATCGAGTCCAACCCCCTGCCAAGCAGGAAACACCATCAGAGCACTCCTGACATATGGTTGTCAAGCCTCTGTTTAAAGACCTCCAAAGAAGGAGACTCCACCACACTCCTTGGCAGCAAATTCCACTGTCGAACAGCTCTTACTGTCAGGAAGTTCTTCCTAATGTTTAGGTGGAATCTTCTTTCTTGTAGTTTGGATCCATTGCTCCGTGTCCGCTTCTCTGGAGCAGCAGAAAACAACCTTTCTCCCTCCTCTATATGGAGATGCCAACCAACCCTACCTGGAGATGCCAGGGTGCCTTCTGCACACAAAACAGCTGCCATGAGCTGCGGTCGTCCCCCAACTTGTGTGCAGATGCACATTAAGATGAACATACAGAGTCTTTAATAATGGCACTCTTATCAAGTTAGGGACCACTCCGTTTAGAATTTAGGGTGCTAAATCCAAACCGGGGTTCCTTCTGTGGACTTAGGAAAGACACATGAGTGCCAGATTTTCAATGGGCATCCCCATGTAAAGCGATTAAAAGATTTGCCTCTGTGCTTTTCCGCAGGCGAAACAAACAAACAAACAAACAACCCAAAATACGTAAATAAACAATTTATGCCTTTTTCCGCAGCAAAATTAGGTTGATCAATTAAGCCTACTGCAGAAAAAAGGCAAATTAGTCTGATTAGTCTCAGCTACTTAAATTCAGAAACAGATGCCTTGTTTTGTGAGCCTTGCAGAGATTAAAGGCCGCGTTCACACACAAAAATTGGATTATGCACTTAAGACAATACCTAGCATTTTCATCCCAGCAGATGGGCTTCAACCATTAGTGGGGGGGGGGGGTTCCCCTCCTCTTCTTTAATTGCTACTGAAATTCATATGAAGCTGCTAAGAATATCTGCTTGGCCAGATTAGCAATGGGCTCCCAGGTTGATATAGCACCTATGTACCTCTAGCAACAAGCATGGCATACAGAGAGTACTAGACCTCTTAGTTTTTTCCAATCTGAAGCTCAGTTCTCCAAATGTCCACCTCAGTGTGTGGTCTTTTTTTTTTTTTTTTAAAGAGCTCTCGTGCAAATTCATCACCATTTTAATGTGAATTTTTGCTAACATACACATTTTGGCAGAGCAATTTTCCTTAATGTTTTTATTTATTTATTATTTATTATTTTTAAAAACCACTATTAAAAAAAAGATAAAGGGGGGGAGGGAATACAACAAAGGGACCAGTGCAATATACAAGACACATTATGACCTCCTAAAGGGATAAACTAGTTCCAGAGTTCATGTTACATATGCTCACAGGTCCCACTTACAATGCGTTCCCTGGAAAACATTTATTAGGTGAACATTTGTATAACGAGTCCATGGTTTCAACTGATTCCCATGGGAACATTTCTAATCTGGGATTTCTCTGGGCCCACCCCCTTCATGGTTTCTTCCTGAAATGGCTGCAGCCAACCAGCAAAGCACAAACTAGAAAGGAAGTGGGCAAATTCTATCTGTTTGGATATCTGAATCCATTGTGTGTGTAGCGAGCTTTGGCCATAATTATTTACATTTGGATAAGAGAATTTTCACACAGTGCACACGCGAATAGCAGGACCTATATGTATTAACGTTACCACATGTCCATAACCGCCACTGTAGTGGATTTTTGGAATTAAAATACCTTTTACCCTGAAGGCAGCCCAGTGGTCAGTATCATCGGCACCTCAGTTTTGAAGGCCTGTCGAAATAAGGAAATGGGAGAAACCCCAGAGAAGGCTCTCACTTATGCTTCTGATGTTGATGGGATCAGGAGAAGGTGCTCATCTTTGCACCTGGGCAAGTTCATATAGAAGGGTTGCCACATTTCAAAAAGTAAAAACCAGGACATGCCACATTTTGGAAATTCCCCCCAGACATCAATTCCGCCTTTGAAATCCTGGTAATGGCAGATACAATCTTCCAGGTAAAAGGTAAAGGAACCCCTGGATGGTTAAGTCCAGTCAAAGGTGACTATGGGGTTATGGCACTCATCCCGCTTTTCAGGCCAAGGGAGCCAGCGTTTGTCCACAGACAGCTTTCCAGGCCATGTGGCCAGCATGACTAAACTGCTTCTGGTGCAATGGGACACTGTGATAGAAGCCAGAGCGCACGGAAACGCCGTTTACCTTCCCGCTGCAGCGGTACTTACAGTGCTACCCCGGGTTACATACGCTTCAGGTTACATACACTCTGCTAACCCAGAAATAGTACCTCGGGTTAAGAACTTTGCTTCAGGATGAGAACATAAATTGTGCTCCAGCGGCGCAGTGGCAGCAGGAGGCCCCATTAGCTAAAGTGGTGCTTCAGGTTAAGAACAGTTTCAGGTTAAAAACACACCTCCAGAATGAATTAAGTACTTAACCCAAGGTACCACTGTATTTATCTACTTGCACTGGCGTGCTTTCGAACTGCTAGGTTAGCAGGAGCTGGGACAGAACAATGGGAGCTCACTCTGACGCGGGGATTTGAACTGTCGACCTTCCAATCCAGGTAGCCAGGGCCGAAACCAGTGCTTTTTTCAGCCAAAGCTCACAGGAGCTCAGCTCTAGCACCTCTCAGGTAGGCACAATTGCCATTCTAAGAGAACAAGGGAAAAGTTCATGATGAGCTCTAGCACCTCTTCCAACTGTCAAATGCAAGACTGTGAGCTTTGGAGTGAGCTCCATGTCCTGGATTGCAGGCATGCATGCAAGCAAACAAGCTGATGCATAGATAAAGTGAACACTGAAAGTTGTACCGGGCTGCACCTCCTCACCTGCATGTGTCTGTTTTGGGAAAACCATTTTTAAGAGCTATTATGCTCAAGGTTTGGCTTCTGAAAACCAAACTGCTTTTCTTGGCTTCGTCATTCAAGGATGGGCTTGGCTCCTTGTCTAACGTTCCCTTTGCAAGGAAACCACAAAGAGAAACATTGCAAATCAGCAAGCTCTCATTTTATGTTCTTGGAACACTCAAGGCGCTAATAGCCAACAGTCCTGGAAAGATCGTAGCACTTATTTAATTTCATTTCGCCTCCGCCTCCTCCACCCAAGCGCTGTCGTTGCTGCTGCTGTGTGATCTAACCAGGAGGGGGGCAGGGGGGAATGGTGCAGCTTTATAATGAAAATAAACTTGAATTCCCAGAGGCTTTATGGAATAGTATCCCTTGGGGTATGAAATGTTAGCTATAAGTGTGTCTGTATAAAGACACATGCACCCTCTTGTTGCTTTTCTTTTTCGGTTCCATGTCTTTAAAAAAAACAGGCAGGAACTGCTCTCCTTTGCCCTTTCTCTAGCATTTTTTAAGGAGAGGTTGGGGGGCCATCTGTCATGGATGCTTTAGCTGAGATTCCTGCATTGCAGGGGGTCAGACTAGATGGCCCTTGGTGTCCCTTACAACTCTACAATTCTATGATTCTAAGTGCTGACTATCCCATGGGGTTGAGACGTGGGCGCTGGAAATGTCAGCGCAAGAAAGCAAAGCAGCTTTAAAATATTAGGAACAAACACAAAATCGCCCCGGTAACATGGGACAGGCCAAAGATTCTGCCTATGCAGCAGGGAGGAAAATAAGCCCCAATGACTCAAAAACCACATGCGCTTGGATAAATACATGCACAGATCAGCTGTTGGCATTGCCTCTTTACAGATTTGTTTTTATAGCTTATTTCAATTTTTATTTTCTGTTTTTGCCTCTCTCTCCCCCACCCACCCCCTAGCTTTTAAGGAGGGGAACCTCTGCCTCCTTTCCTTTC
This sequence comes from Podarcis gaigeae, assembly GCF_964106915.1. Classification (NCBI taxonomy): domain Eukaryota; kingdom Metazoa; phylum Chordata; class Lepidosauria; order Squamata; family Lacertidae; genus Podarcis; species Podarcis gaigeae. The sequence goes on along the minus strand of NC_139678.1, from coordinate 13,888,309 downwards.
TGCTTGTCTTCTGCAGTTGTATTAGCTTTCTAATACTGAAGTATGTCAGTCAATGCTGTGCTTGGGGTTCTGCCTCCCTCCTCCCCAGTTTGGTCTTTCCTGCTGAGATATTTTGCACTCTTGTTAGTGAGACTCATTGGGAAGGCATTTAAGGGGACATAACCCACAGCACAGTGCCTCTGGAGCAGACTTCATAAGATGGGTGGAATATTTTTCAGACGTCAGTAAGTCAGGACCGCAGTACTTGTTCCACAAAAGTTTTGGCTGCCAAAGAGAAGTTCTTCTTATTTGATAATAACGGAAAAGGCCATAGTTTACTGGTAGAGCATCTGAATTTCATGCAGAAGGTCCCAGGTTCCATCTCCAGGTAGGACCAAACACACCTGTCTGAAATCCTGGAGAAGCGGCAGCTGGTAGTGTGAAAAATACTGAGCTGGATGCACTGATGGTCTGGTTTGGTATAAAGCATCTCCCTGCATGTCTGATGCCTTGACTTGGCCATTTGAAAGAAAGTAGCCCAAACTGTGCATGGACCTACCCTCTAGTAAGCAGGCAGAATATTGCAGCCAAATAATCGAAGGCTGGAAAAGACTTCAAGCCCCTGACCTATGCAGGAAACCCTGATAGATGAAGCATCCCTGGTAGGTGTACATCCAGCCTCAAAAGGGAGTCCGCAACCATCACAGGCAGCCTGTTCAACTGCAGTAGTGGATGGGTGGAGTGGCAGAACATCACCGCAGCCTACTGAGGTAGAGAGAGGGATGGGGGTTTGTACTTCCAGGAAGTTCTTAGAATCATGGAATTGTAGAGTCGGAAGGGTCTCTTACGGTCATCTACTCCTACCCCCTGCAAGGCAGGAATCTCAACTACAGCATCCGTGACAGCTGGCCATCCAATCTTTGCTAAAAACCTTCAAGGAAGGAGAGTCCACAGCAACCAAGGCAGTCCCTCCCATGGTGGAACAGCTCTTACCATCAGAAAGTTTTTTCCTGATGTTTAGTTGGAATCTCCGTTCTTGTGACTTGAATCCATTGGTTTGAGTTCTATCCTCCAGAGCAGGAGAAAACAAGCTTTCTCCCTCTTCCATGTGACAGCCCTTGAGATATTGGAAGATGGCTATCATAGCTCCTTTCAATCTCCTCTTATCCAGGCTAAACATACACAGCTCCCTCAACTATGGCTTGGTTTCCAGACCCTTGACCATCTTGGTTGCCCTCTTCTGTGCATGTCTTCCTGTTGTTTAGTTGAAAAACCTTTTCTGGTGCTACCTTCTGGAGCAAGAGATGTTCTGGAGCCCTCCAGGTTTTGTTGGACTGTGGCTCCCATCACCTCTAACGACTGAACATGCTGGCAGGAACTGATGGGAGCTAAGAGCCCTATACGTTCTCCACCTCTTCCCTGATACACACTCTGTCATTGAGGGCAGCTGCTGAGAATGGGGCTATTACCTTTTGAGTCAGGGAATGGTGGGTGGAGAGAGATTTTCCTACCCCATTGGCCTCTCTCTGGGCCTCTGTTCCATTCAACTCATCGGCACATCCAGTCGGCAGCCATAGATCCACATGTTCCAGAGACCCCGTCCACTTCCCCACCCCCACCCCAGACACAGGGATCCACAGAAAGAACAAGGGAGAACATGCACTCTAAAGGGAGCTGTCGTAAAGATCTACAGTACAAGCGCACACCTCTCGGAGTCAGTTTCCCCTAAGGTGTAGGCATAAATCTTGTGGAACACACACGCTGTCAGGGTTATGTCTCACTCTACATATTTTACAAACAGATTCCTGCAGGTCGCACTCTGCAAGAGGCAAGCTATTCCCACAAAGAATATATGAGGACAAACCTGCCTTATGCTGAGCAGGCTCCATCTAGCTCAACGCTCGCTTCTCGGGCTGGCAGCACCTCTCCCAAGCCCCGGGGCAAGTCCAATGTGTCTTTAATATCCCTTGTGCATTGGCACAGCCTAGCCTCTCCCAGCCCTGTCTCTGCTGGAGGTTCTCCAGAAGGGTTGCAAAATGTTTAGAAAAGGGCAAACAATAAAAGGTAAAAAGGTAAAGGACCCCTGGACAGTTAAGTCCAGTCAAATGTGACTCTGGGGTGCAGCACTCATCTCGCTTTCAGGCTGAGGAAGCCGGCATTTGTCCACAGACAGCTTTCCAGGTCATGTGGTCAGCATGACTAAACCGCTTCTGGTGCAATGGAATACACTGACGAAAGCCAGAGTGCATGGAAACCTCCCTTTATCTTTACCCTTAAGATGCAAAAGTGCATTATATTACGGGGAATTATTTTGCCAAATAACGTTTATATTCAGCAAAAAATCATGCAAAGGTGTTCATTAGGAGAAATTCATGCTACGATGCTGTTAAACTGCAGACTGATACAGAAATGTAGAGCAACTGAACATAAGGGGTGGGGGGGGGAGTGGAAATTGACAGATTTGTTCATCTCTACCAGAGAGGGATGTCAAAAAAAAAGGTCCGTCCCTTGTAAACAGGGGGAGCTGGAATGTGTGCAGTGCAGACATAATAGATTATGAGGAGCAAAGTGAGAACATTTCCCCATTTCTCTCTTGCTCTCTCTCAGTGAGATCTCCTTAGTGAAATTCAGGCATGGCTTCTCACCCCCTGCCTCCTATCCTCCCCTAGCTCTGGAGACTGTGCCACTACTAACACATTCATCTTAAATCTGCCACCCCAGCAGACAGATCCTTTTAATGTCCCCGGTATTCCCGAGCCTCCTGGGAACGCAGGGGAACTTGGTTTTGCTCAACTCAGCAGCCTGCAAAGCTTGCGCCTGTGAGGCAAGGAGCATTTCCCCTCGCTCTGAATAAATTACGACATGTGCTTGGAAATCAGGGTCCTAATTAAAATTGGCATTTTGGTGCTGCCTGCCGGTTAGCAGCCCCTTTCCGGGTGGGGGGGGAGAGTAACATAATTTGTGACACGGGAAGTCTGCGGCAGGCAGACTGCTGAGCCCACAGCCTGGGAAAGAGGCATGCCCCTTCCTCCTTTCATGCTTGGCTTGACCATCTCCCAGGCCTGGGTTCAAGACTTTTGACCCTTGGCAGTGTTGCATCTGAGAGATGAACGTTGGCACCTAACATTGTGGCTCGAAATCAGCCTCCTTGCCCCACTTTGCGGAAAACCCAGGCATTATTTTATTTACAACATAACGTAACCCCCCAATACACAAATCCACCCTCATTAAACGTGAACATAACATACAGTGAGCATAACATACAAACAATACAAAAAAAAAACCCCAAATAAAAGACTTCCTTTATCTTGTTTACTCCTTATTTACTTCTTATAAACTGTTTCCTTTATGGATAATTATTAAGACTTTTCTAATTACAACTTAAATATCCACAAAGTCTCCTGCAAAGTCGAAACAAGTCCAGGTATGTATTTTAGGGCACTGTTTTGTGAAGCATTTTCTGCATTTGCCCCCATGCCTTTTGAAACTCTTGTGTAGTGTGATCTCTGATTGCCTCTGTTAATCTAGCCAGTTCAATATACTCTAACTGTTCGTCTTTTTTGTTGGCACAGTTTCTTTTTTTCCAGTTTTTAGCAATTAGGATCCTTGCCGCTCCTGTGGCTCAACAACTTTTGGGCCTGGATTTTCACTTTTTGAAATATGGCAACCCTATTTGAAGGCAACATCTCTTGCGCTGGGCTCTCCCTTGCATTGGATTGTAGAAGCACCATCCTGTTGGCTCTCCATGACCTCTCCAGGGTTGCAACTGCTTGCAACCATGAGCCAGTGTGGTGTAGTGGTTAAGAGCGGTAGTCTCGTAATCTGGGGAACCAGGTTCGCGTCTCCGCTCCTCCACGTGCAGCTGCTGGGTGACCTTGGGCCAGTCACACTTCCTTGAAGTCTCTCAGCCCCACTCACCTCACAGAGTGTTTGTTGTGGGGGAGGAAAGGAAAGGAGAATGTTAGCCGCTTTGAGACTCCTTAAAGGGAGTGAAAGGCGGGATATCAAATCCAAACTCTTCTTCTTACTCTTCTTCCTCCCTTGGGAACCTCGTAGCTGGTGCTTGAGAGCAGGCGAGGAAGAAGAGAGGTGGCCGTCACTAAGGCCCAGCCTCACATGAATCACCCAGTCAGAGGTGCGGGCAGATGGCAGGAAGACAGGGGGAGAGGAGAGGAGTGCAATGGGTTCTTAAATGAAATGCTTCATGCATCTGGGTCTAATCTCACCCCTTTCTAAAATTTATTTATTAGTGTATGTTTTTATTTTTGTACATCTACCAAATAATAAAATAAATAAGGGGTTTTCTTTTTTCTTTTTATACATTTTATTGGTTTTTTTAACATATCATTTCCAACAATCATTTAACATAACTTCTTATTTAACATAACTTCTTATCTTATACAATATTTTAGACTTCCATCAACAACCTCTGAAGCTTTTCCATTCTTTATCACTTGCTCTGCATCTCTTAATTTCTCTGTTACTTTTAATTATTGTTAACTAATAATTCTCTTCATAGTCTTTCTTGCAATATTTCAAGTAGTCCTCCTTACAGAACTTCTTGCAGTCCTACTAGCATATTCTGTTCATTATAATTGCTTTTCAAATACTTCAAATATTTACTCCAGTCTTCGAAGAATCTCTGGTCCTGCAGGTTTCGAATCCTTCCTGTTAATTTATCTAATTCTGCATAGTCCATTAATTTCATCTGCCATTCTTCTTTCGTCGGCAATTCTTCTTGCTTCCATTTTTGTGCCAATAATATTCTTGGGATTAAGAGGTTTTCTTAGGATGGTGGAGGGTGTGTTTGTCGCGGCCCAGTGGTGAAAATGCTGGAAGGGCAGACAAAACTGGAGGGATGAGGAGGGTCAGTTGGGACAGAGTGAGAAATGTCCCTATTTTCATCTGAGGAATGTTGGAGGGCATGGGCTTATCAAGGTAAAGGACCCCTGGACAGTTAAGTCCAGTCACAGGTGACGATGGGGTTGCAGCACTCATCTCGCTTTCAGGCCGAGGGAGCTGGCGTTTGTCCGCAGACAGCTTTCTGGGTCATGTGGCCAGTATGCCTAAGCTGCTTTTGGCGCAACGGGACACCGTGATGGAAACACCATTTACCTTCCCACCACAGAGGTACCTATTTATCTACTTGCACTGGCATGCTTTCGAATTACTAGGTTGGCAGGAGCTGGGACAGAGCAACAGGAGATCACCCCGTCGCCAGGATTTGAACCGCTGGCATTCTGATCGGCAAGCCCAAGAGGCTCAGTCCCTTGTAATCATCCATGCATTTGTCCATTCACTGCCCCAGTCTGTGGGTCTTAAGAATATAAGAAAGAAGAGTGTGTTGGATCAGGCCAGTGGCCGATCTAGTCCAGCATCCTGTGGCCAAAGAAAAAGACGTGAGTGCCACAACATGTGCAAAACACACAAAGATAGAAAATTGTCTTGAAAGTTGCCCTTCAAGAATGAAAGTTGCTGCTGTTGTTGTTCGATGCAAAAACCTATGGAATACAGTGGTACCTCGAGTTACATACACTTCAGGTTACATACGCTTCAGGTTACAGACCCCGCTAACCTAGAAATAGTACCTCAGGTTAAGAACTTCAGGATGAGAACAGAAATCGTGCTCCAGTGGCACGGCGGCAGCAGGAGGCCCCATTAGCTAAAGTGGTACCTCAGGTTAAGAACAGTTTCAGGTTAAGAACAGACCTCCAGAACGAACTAAGTTCTTAACCCGAGGTACCACTGTATACAGAAACTGTGAAACTTATTGGAAAAATAAAGAATCAAGATAACAAACTGTTCATAAAAGAATGGAAATGGTTTACTGAATATTTACAAGTAAACTGTAAACAGATGAGAACATTGGCAGGATTATTGTAACAACCTGCAGTTTTATAAGAGTAGATATCTAAAGTAGATGAATAAATGAGCAAATTCAGTTAGTTTGGAATATGCAGGAAATATAAAAAAATAAATTTAAGGAACCACAGAAAGAGGGGGAAGGAAGTCGAGTTTTGAAATGTTAAAATGATTGTAAAATTATTGAAATGTATAAAACTGAAAATAATTAAAAAAGAAAGTTGTTGTTGTTGTTACACTTATTTGTCGCTTTTTAAAAACAAATGTAAGCTACAATAGAACAGAAAGATGAAGATCATTATAAAACAAACAAAAGAAATGCTAATAAAAACAAAAGCACATTCATATACATATCCCATCTACTAAAGGAGGCTGCAGTATCTAAAACTCTCCAAGCTGAAGGCCCAAGTTTGGCTGAAAAAGAACCTTTCCTCCTTGCACCTAAAAGCAGCTGGTGATGGAGACAGGTGTGCCTCCCTGGGAGGGAGCATTCCGTAAGCAGAGAGCCACCACAGAAAAGGCCTGTTCTTGTGTTGCCAGCCTCCTGAGAGGACATGTGGTAAAGAACCTTAGATAGCTGGTCCAACTTTTCTTCAATGCTGGTGAACTGACCGTGTCCTTCACCATTCCTGAGGACAGCAAACTAACTTGAGGAGTGTGGGCCAGGCTGTGCAGGACATACCTCCATGCTTGTTCTCTGCCCTTCAGCCTCTGGTGTCTGAGGTGACTTCCACCCTCTGCCTAAAGATAGGGCCGGCCCCAATGTGAGTATCAGCCTGGTGTGTATTATGGAGATCTGGACAGAGAAGAGCAGGAGCCAACCTTCCTCAGCTGTCTCCACCAGAGTTTTTGCTGCACTCGTTCAGCACATTTTGCTTTAAATATGATGGTAAGCCACAGTCAGAGGTTGCCTCTTTATAGAAAGCGTTATATCAAGGTTGGAAAGAAAGGAAGTGGCTTCTCTGCTCTGATGGGTGATCAGTGGCAGTAAAAGCATCCCAGGGAGCTGTGCATCATGTGCTTCTCTGCCATCTGCACATATGGCTGTCCAGGAGAGCGGCCAAGCTAACTAAAGAAAATTATTACACATCTGGCTGATCCGTGTGATGCAACTGAATGACTTTCGCTCTGACCAAGGAACACTGCTCTGCACTGTTTTAACAGGCATTAATTGTCTTCTAGTGCCACGTGGCATCTGCCTGCCCAGCACATGTGGCCTTCTATGACAGCAGCGCATGCGATCTCTCAAAACCTAGGTAGGGTTGTATAGGTGAAATGCATTCGTGCTTTAAATTGTGTTTTTTAAAAAAGTTCCTTCTGCTGCCTGGAGATGTAAAGATAGGTAAATGGCTCTGCGTTAAATCTAAATTCCATTTGGCCGTTTTTGCATTCAGTGTAAATTATGTGCGATGGTTGGGAGATGAAGAATTCGCTTGGCTTAAAGGCTTCTTTTGATGTTTGAGGATCTAAAGGAGACTCTAATGCGATGGGTGTGATGGCACCATGTTTGCTAAAGTCTGAGATGCAGCCAGGTGTTTCATTAGAAGCTACTGCTTTGAAAGTTGGGCCAGATTCTATGTAGGAGTGATTTTACTCTGCCGTAAGTGAAGACTGAACCCAGGAGTTATACATGCGACTCTCATTTCAGTAGGTGAGAAATTGAGAATGCATACCCTCCAACATTTCTCCGATGAAAATAGGGGCGTCCCATTCATTATCAACAACAACAGTTTTCCAATTTATGCCCCACCCATCTGACTGGGTTGTCCCAGCTCCTATGGGAGGCTTCCAACATATATAAAAGCATAATAAAACATCAAACATTAAACAAAAACTTACAGGGCTGCCTTCAGATGGCTCGGGGGGGGCAGATAACTCCATACCCTCCAACATTTCTCTGATGAAAATAGGGACGTCCTAAGGAAAAGCGGGACATTCCGGGGTCAAATCAGAAACCAGGACGGCTTCTGTAAATCCAGGACTGTTCCTGGAAAACAGGGACACTTAGAGGGTCTGAGAATGTCTCTGTGGCAGTGAACGAACAAAGTCCTTGAATTTCAAAAGTATTGGAGTAGAATGTGAAGCATCTATGAAGGATTGATGGAACAATAGGTCCAACTAAAAGCCTAAGGAGTCTTGGGCTGATAAGATGCTAGATCAGGGTTCTACCACGTAGCCCTGAAAGAGAACTTCGGGCAGGGCTGTGACCATTTCTGTCACATTTACACCCATGCATCTGTGTAGATAGCTCAGTGCGGGCAGGTCCTGTGGGCAGATTTTGCCCTGAAAATACTGATCTCTGCTGTAAATGAAGTACAGGTGCAAGCAATCACTACCAGCTCCAGGATCTTCAGATGGTTCCTTCCTTGCCATAGGGAGGTCCACTGTCATAAGAACCGAGAAGACTTTTGGGAGAGGCCAAACTTTAGTGTTGGCAAATTCAACTTCTGGTCTTTATAATAAGAAGGTTTTTAACTAGGAGCACCCTCTGTCCCCAACCCCCACTACCTGAGGACTTATTCATTATTACTATTACATTTATATTCCATACACTGGGAGCCAGTGTGGTGTAGTGGTTAAGAGCGGTAGATTTGTAATCTGGTGAACCGGGTTTGCGTCTCCGCTCCTCCGCATGCAGCTGCTGGGTGACCTTGGGCTAGTCACACTTCTCTGAAGTCTCTCAGCCCCACTCACCTCACAGAGTGTTTGTTGTGGGGGAGGAAGGGAAAGGAGAATGTTAGCTGCTCTGAGACTCCTTAGGGTAGTGATAAAGTGGGATATCAAATCCAAACTTCTTCTCCTCCAAGGAGATCGAGTTGGGGTACGTGGTTCCCCACTTCCTGTTACCTCCTCAGAACAACTCTGTAATTTAGGCTGAGACACAGTGCTTGGCCCAAGGTCACCCAGTGGGTATTTAAATCCTGGTCTCCCTAGTCCAAATTCTACCCACAAATTCCAGCCAATGGGAACTTGGAGTAAACCATAAGCTGAGCAAAGCATTGCTCTGTCTTGAACTTGTTATCTTAGACTTCAAAATTCTACAGACCTGACTAAGATGAGGTAATCAGAGATACCTTTAAATACCAGCGATTAACAAGATTCTCTGTGCCACGAGGTCATCTTGGTGATTGATTGATTTCTTTGATTGCTGTTCAAAGTGCAGTCATTATCTACATTTAGAATCATCAGCAATGAGCCCTGGGCGTGTGTCCTCCTTCTATATTTAGATCCAGAATAGCATGAGACGGGGAGAGAATGTTGACTTAAACCACAAGAGAGAAGGCTGAGGTGATCTAAGGGAGACACACATTTCTGCACGAAATTAAGGTCCTTTAGGCTTATGGGAGTTAGGTCATTAGGAAGCAGGCAAAGGAACACATGACCCTTTTTGTAGTAAGTCCTAGAGGTGAAAAAAGGCCACAGATCTTCCCCCAAGCACCAATAGTAGAGTGTAAATAGTGGTGATTTGTTTATTTATTACATTTTAAACTTCTCCTTTCTTCTGTAGAACTCAAGACAGCATGCACGGGGTCCTTGCAAGGCCACCCATAGGGAGAGGCATGTTTGTCACAAAACGTCCAAGTGTCCCTATTTTCCAGGGATAGTCCTGGATTTACAGAAGCCATCTCAGTTTCTGATTTGATCCCAGAATGTCCTGCTTCTCCTTAGGATGTCCATATTTTCATCAGACAAATGTTGGGTGGTATGGAGTTATGTGACCCCTGAGCCAAGGAGATAAGTACTGGTAACTCTACAAACTTTAGAAGACATCTGCAGGAAGCCCTGCATAGGGATGTGTTTTCAATGTTTTAATGGGTGGCGTATAAATAATAAAATTATTATTGTAATTATTATGGAATTGGACACCCTTATTTTCATTGGAGGGCATGCCGTCAATTTCAATTTCTCTGGGTTTTCTCATTTTTCCAGTCTTAAGTTCAGTTCCCACATTCGTTTGTGATTTTTCTTTCTAAAGTCCCCATGAAAATTCACCAGCATTCAGGTACAAATTTTCCTAATGCACACATTTCTGCAAAGCTATTTCCCCTAACGTCATCCTTGACAAAATTCGCATTGTTCATCCCAGCTGATTGGATTACAGAGCAGTGATTGTATAGGGGAAATGTACAATGAAGCCAAGGACAGTGAAGGCAAAGGAGAGGCGGCAGTATATACATTGAGCAAACACTATCAATGCAACCTTAATGCTTTTGCTGTGAATGTTGAAAATTGGAGCTGCTTTTCAACTAGCACAAAAATGAACATGAAACCAGGCTAAGCTCTAGTTTATACTTCACCCGTGGAAGCTCAGCACTCAGCTGTAGCGAGAAAATCCAGAAGTCGTTTGCTACCTTTTATAAGTCTTTAAAAAATGGGATTGTGTATATAAACCTTCGGTTTCAGCTTGCAATTCCAGCTTGCGGCTCTTTGGGCTGCATTGTCTGTGATAAATGCCGTCCCTTCTGCACAAAAATTTGCGCTGGGGATGACAAAAGTGTTAGACTCTCAGAAGAGCTTTTTAAGAGACATTAGAAGAAGAGGATCAGTGTATTTTTACAGATGAGCTGTCAATGGAGAGGTTATTGTAGCTCTGCAGAGTGCATTATTTATAGTGCTTGGGCCTTGTGAATAAAGGAGAGTATAAATCTCTAAGCATCGCTTCTAACCCTGTTCCATTTATACAGTTCTTTTTCATTGGAATAATTCTTCATTGCCCTCACATATTGCAGTCTTAAAAGCTCAGATCCAGAGAGGGCAGCCACCCCCCTCCCATACCGCCACATGGTCTCCCTTCCAGAGGGATCACAAACACAATAGCTTAAGCCTTTTGCAATACCAGGGTCTCTCTTTTGCAGGCCTGCACAACTTGCGATTCACCCAACCAAATGCCGTCCAAGAGCCACAGATAGTGCCTTGCCAGGTGCTTAGAAATCCATCTGGGTTTAGCCTCCCCACCAAACCCACCAGGCTGCTGAGCTTCATTCAGCTTGATGACTCACACAAGTTGTATAGCCCTCTCGGTCTTCTGCTGTGTCTCTAAGTAGGGGTTGGGGAACTCCCATTGGGCTGGCCGCCTGTCAATCACCTAAAATTGCCATGATGTCAGTGGACTGGTTTTTGCACAGAAGCCCCAATGATCAGTAGGCAATGCCTGAACATTTGTTCTCTGTGCAGCCACATCTTTACCTACTACACACTTGGTGCTGCATAGGACAACATGTGTTGGGCTGGTTGACGTGGCTTGACCACAGCAGCCAAATGAGAAGGCCTTGTGGGCCTCAGGTGGTGAAATGTTTTGAACCACCCACCCCTTCCCATTTAGATGGGATGCAACTGTCTCCGATTGCAAGCTGTTATTGGATGGGATGTTAGACTCGTGAAAAAATAAGCAAATGCATACCTACAAACTCACCATAATCTTCCAGTGACAATGAGCATAGGAACACATGTCAGTTCAAGGTGCTGATACAAAGGTGTACAAAGTCCTATACAGCATTGGAGGATAGTCACATTCCTCATATACCAAACAATCACTGCAGGAGAGGACCTTCTGTAGATCCCATCTCATCAGGAAGTCTGTTCCATATGATGTAGGAATCATTAGGCCTTTAGTAAAAAGGTAAAGGGACCCCTGACCGTTAGGTCCAGTCATGGACAACTCTGGGGTTGCAGCGCTCATCTCGCTTTATTGGCCGAGGGAGCCGGCGTACAGCTTCCGGGTCATGTGGCCAGCATGACTAAGCCGCTTCTGGCGAACCAGAGCAGTGCATGGAAACACCATTTACCTTCCCACCAGAGCGGTACCTATTTATCTACTTGCACTTTGTGCTTTCGAACTGCTAGGTTGGCAGTAGCAGGGACCGAGCAACAGGAGCTCACCCCGTTGTGGGGATTCGAACCGCCGACCTTCTGGTTGGCAATTCCTGGGCTCTCTGGTTTATCCCACAGCGCCACATAAACCCCTTCCCCTCTTGTTGCATTTCAATGGTGTATTTTCGGTGCTTGCTAAACCCCCTTTAAGTGGAGATCTTCATCCCAGCCTGCCTTTGTATTGAATTTATTTATAACTGTCTTTATTCTGAACCACAAATGCCTCAGCAGCCCTGCTTTTCACAATTCTCAAGTGTTCCTTTCAAGATGATTTTTTTAAAAAAATCCCAGTTTGTATCTGCACTTGAAACAGTGCATGTCTTTTATTGGTGATTTTTTTAAAAAAAGATTATTGTTTGATGATGAATTGCTTCTTCATAGTGTATTGGGCAGGCATTTTCCTTCGTGAGCATTTTCATCAGTATAAAATGCACACAGTCTTGACCGGTTCTGTTGCAATGGCTGACTCACAAGTCCGACATTTTAAAACAAAACCCACATCTTACAGCCCTCATTAATCTTATCAACCACAACCTAGGACACTGAGGAGAATCTCCTGAGTGAATGCTTGCCTATGTAATGTAACCTCCAACGTTGATCAAACGGTCAAGCGTGGGTGGAAAATTCCTATAAGCCTTCCAGCCAGCAAGATCCACAAACATCTGGTTCAGGAGAGTCAGATTGTGGGGGCCCATGAACCTAATCCAAATATCCAGAAACCACCTATAATCCAGGTCCATATCCCGTTTTGATGTCTCTCTCCAGAAGCTGGAGGAGTTCAGATGTACCACTTCATATAGGATCATAGAATCATGGAAATGAAATCATGCCCTACAAAAGAGGCTCCTCACGAGGCCGGAGGAACATCATCGGGTTATTGTTTTATTGATTTAATATGCTGTAAACCGCTTTGAGATTTTTATTAAAAATATAAAGTGGTATAAAGGTAAAGGGACCCCTGACCATTAGGTCCAGTCGTGACCGACTCTGGGGTTGCGGCGCTCATCTCGCTTTATTGGCCGAGGGAGCTGGCATACAGCTTCCGGGTCATGTGGCCAGCAGGACTAAGCCGCTTCTGGCGAAACCAGAGCGGCGCACGGAAACGCTGTTTACCTTCCTGCCAGAGTGATACCTATTTATCTACTTGCACTTTGATGTGCTTTTGAGCTGCTAGGTTGGCAGGAGCTGGGACCGAGCAACAGGAGCTCACCCCGTCGCGGGGATTCAAACCGGTGACCTTCTGATAGGCTAGCCCTATGCTCTGTGGTTTAACCCACAGCACACCCACGTCCCTATCAAGTGGTATAGAAATAAATAAATAAATAAATAAAAAATGTGGAGCTGGAAGGAACCTTGAGAGACATCTAGTCCAACCCCCCTGCAATGCAGGAATGATGTCACATATGACCAGTGCTTTTTTTCCTGGGGGATGTGGGATACGTATACCCCTAAACTAGGCATAGGCAAACTCCGGCCCTCCAGATGTTTGGGACTACAATTCCCATCATCCCTAGCTAACTGGACCAGTGGTCAGGGATGATGGGAACTGTAGTCCCAAACATCTGGAGGGCCGGAGTTTGCCTATGCTTACCCTAAACATTTTGTGAATCTACGTTTGGCCTCATTGAGGGGCAATATTTCAATATGAGTAGGAAAATGACAGTACCCCATATCATTTATTTAGGGGGGGGGGGAGAAACAACCACTGGGTGAAGGAAAGGTGGGTGTTGGTCACCCAAAACGGCATGGCAGGCCAACTTCTGAGGCCTTGTGGATGTAATAGGTTTCATGGACCGAGGATTCCCTTCCACTTCCCAGGAGCAACAACCTGGTAATGTCATTGTGATAAATTTAATAGGGTGATTTGCTGACCTTGCAGCTGGTTTGTCCTGCCAGGTGCTGAGACAAGGCCCAGGGCAGCGCCAGGTACGAAAAGCAGGCCTGCCCTTGCCCTCCTTGAGGCGATGGAGTCAACAACTGCTGGGAAGGTAAGGAATGAGAAACGGGCAGCCAAGCTGGAGAGAAGACCAGGTTCCTCCACTCCTTCCTACATTCTCTTCCTTGCAAACTCAAGGACCTTTATCTAGTTTATTAAGAAATAACGGCCACGCGGGATAGAACTAGGTTGTAGAACCAGTTGCGCAATGAATCAGATCCAAATCAGCAACTCTTCCCATGGAACAGGAGAACATCTGCTGCAGGCCTGTGTTTTGGAGACAGGCCAGGGAGCCATATATAGGCCTCTTTAATAAGCTCATTACATTACCAGTAACTGTGTAGTGTCTGAATCCAGCAGCCAGGATTCAAGAGGCTTCAAACTTTTCCAGCGGTAACATCCAAGGCTTTGGAATGTTATGTCTGGGAAGATTAGGAGATGCCCTTCTTTATCTGATTTTCTGTAAGGCCTTTCATGTTGGCTTGGGGATCTAATGAGCTAATGGCTGGAGTTATTTAATTGCTCTGTTGTTCCCTCCCCCTCCTTTTCTTGGTTTTTTTCATTTGGCCTCCACCGTTTTTCTAAACTGCTTTGAGCATTTTGGAATGGTGCAATAATAAGATTTCCCACCAATTCATCTGTGTTGCTGGCGTGAGCATCTGTAGGAACGTTTCTTGGGGCACGGGGCAACGGAAATATGATAAACAAACAAACAAACAAACAAACAAACAAAAACATGTAACGTCAAGGTTACAAGTTTCTAACGAGAGCAATGGGGAGGATAGTGGCTGCCTAGTTTGCCTCGAATCTCTACGAATGTTAGAAACTTAGATCACATTCACACCACACATTGAAAGCACATTTAAGCATACATCTTCCCCTAAAGTATCCTGGGAACTGTAGTTTGTGAAGAATGCTGGGAATTGTAGCGCTGTGAGGGGCAAATAACAGACCTCAGGATTCTTCAGGGGAAGAATTATTTCATCTATATCTATATCTATATATCTATATATCTATATCTATCAATATCTATCTATCTATCTATCTATCTATCTATCTATCTATCTATCTATCTATCATCTATCATCTATCTATCTATCTATCTATCTATCTATCTATCTATCTATCTATCTATCATCTATCTATCTATCTATCTATCTATCTATCTATCTATCATCTATCTATCATCTATCCATCTATCTATCTATCATCTATCTATCATCTATCTATCTATCTATCTATCTATCTATCTATCTATCTATCTATCATCTATCTATCTATCTATCATCTATCTATCATCTATCATCTATCTATCATCTATCTATCTATCTATCTATCTATCATCTATCTATCTATCTATCTATCTCTATCTATCTATCATCTATCTATCATCTATCATCTATCTATCTATCTATCTATCTATCTATCTATCTATCTATCATCTATCTGTCTGTCTGTCTGTCTGTCTGTCTATCTATCTATCTATCTATCTATCTATCTATCTATCATCTATCTATCTATCTATCATCTATATATCTATCATCTATCTATCTATCTATCTATCTATCTATCTATCTATCTATCTATCTATCATCTATCTATCATCTATCTATATCTATCTATCTATCATCTATCTATCAACCAAATCAATTACAAATCCATATAAAGAGATTGCACTGAATCTCAAGACTTTCCCCCATCCCCTCAATGGGCCCTAATATCAACATTTACAACTGCATATCAATCCGTTATCATAGCTGTCAACATTTTCCTTTTTTTAAGGGAAATTCCCTTATTCCGAATAGGATTCCTCGCAAGAAAAGGAAAAAGTTGGCAGCTATGTCTGTTATCCACCTTTTTTTAATCCATCTGAATTATCCATAATTTTTGTTACCTTACAAGTGAGATTAAAATCCTGCTAATGTTTTCATCTGCTTATAATGGTCTCCTAAATAAATTATAATCCCCCCCATTCTTTTTTTAAAGTTCTTGTCTTCTTGGTTCCTGAGATTTCCAGTCAATTTTGCCATTTTGGCATAGTCCATCAACTTGGTTTGCCATTCTTCCCTGGGAAGTTGCATGCTTTAAATCTATAGCGTGAGTTTGCCCTTACCGTTTTATTTTTATTTTTAAAGCGAAAGCTAAGAATATGGGGGTGGAGCGGGGAGGAGCGAGGGCTGCCTCCGTGTTTCAGGGGAGGCTCTCACCCAAAGAGGACAGGGGTTTTCTGCCCCAGTGCCCTTGGCAGGCTAAAATCCAGGGCTCCTATGCCCCTCCAGCAAGTGGCGGGTGTAATATCAGCATAATCCATTGGTATACAGCAACTGTCATGATCCTGCTGGATGTAGTTGAGTGGTAGGAGGGAAGAAGGCTCTGAGTCAAGGTATTGATGGTGGGATGACAGTGAGTGGTCAGAGGGAGAAGGAGCAGACTGGGAGGAGGAGGTGTCAGAAGCTGAAGAGGTAACAAGGTTTAGTGAGCAGGAAGAGTCTGTGGCAGACAGCAGTTCAGACTCTGAGGCTGAAGCGGAGGCTGAAGGTGGGGAGGGCCAAGAGGTAGAGTGGAGACAGGCTGCTGAAGAAGCCAGGGAGTCTCCCCCTCCTGCTGCAACCAGCTCCCTCTCCCCTGGTCTCCCTGAACTCAAAGAGAAATGAAATGGGCAGAGCACAGACACATCCTGAGGCTGTGTGGGAAAGACCCTGGGAAGAAGGAGTCCAAGTGGGCACTTGGAAGGTGGGTATCTTCAGCCCTTGCAACTGCTCTAGCAGGGCAAGACCTCCTGGAAAAAGTTGCTGAGACAGCCAGGCTTGAGCTATGGTTGTTTCCTTGAATAAAGAGTTAACTTGACTGGCCTTGGGGGATTTACTGCTTTGTAGATGACCTACGGTTGACTCGAGCCCTGACAGCAACAGGCATGAAGGAGGTGACTCCACAAGTGATTTTATATATAGTTGCTTCTGATGCAACACAGGCACCTGCAGCTACAAAATCTCACAGTGGCTGCCGTTTACGGGAGCCAAACATGATGGGGAGCGGCTTGGGTCACTTCTCTCCCCCTTTCCCTTCCCTCCTTTTGTAGCTCCAGGGTTGTAGACAGAAGCAAGGTAACAAGGAACACACCCTGGGAGTGGGCAAAAGAGCCCTGTGGCCAGAGGCAGCTGCAGCAGGGCCATCCAGAGACAGACAATGGTTGGATGGGATTAGTTGTCCCTCCTTGCCACGACTGTGAGCTGAAACTAAGCCAAGGGGCAGGGAAAAGGGGGTTGGATGCTAATTCTCTAAGAGTTCCCCCTCTCCCAAATCTGGAGTGCATTTTTTCTTTGCTCCACCCCAAATTCTCTGGCTGCCGATGGTCGGGGAAGCCTTCCAACGTTCTGAACACCAGCTCTTCTTGGGATCAGCAAGAGGCCTCGTTTAATTCCTCCTCCAGCCACATCAGAAGAAAGAGCAAATCTCTGCAAAACTCCCCTTTCAAACGCTCAGCTCTCAGATCAGAGGCTGCAATAAAAGAGGTGAGCAGGCCGCCTCTGAGAGCCGATGAGAGGGGAGGGGTTTTTTATATATAAAAATATATTAAACGAGCATACTTTCATTAACTAACTGCTATGATCTTGCCTACTGAGTCCTGAAATTAAAGTGTAAGGGGAGTGGGGGGCGGGGAGGGAATGCCCATAAGCAACCGGCAATCGAATTGATGGTGATAAGTTGGATTACTACCGAAGCCCAACAAGTTGCTATCTGTTTGGTGCGCCTTAGCACATTTTGTGAGTGTGCACAACGAAAACGGCACGCAGCGGGAACAAAGCAGAGGGGAAAACAAAAACCACTTGAAATGCTGCTTGGAGAACGTAAGCCGGGTGGAATTCGCAGGCGAGCCCAATTGTACACCCACGTGATGGCTGGCCGACGGTGCAGTCATGCTCGCTGCTGGGGTGAGTGCAAGGCAGTGACTATAGAGTCCCTGGGCAGGAAACCAAATCCCCGGGAGCTCTCTGCGTGGCTTGGATGACCCAGCGCGTGAGAATGAGTTGCTGGCACATTCTACTTTGAAATGTATTTTATTTATTGAATTTATATCCCACCCTTCCTCTCCAGGGAGCCCTGGGTGGGAAAGAGTTACGTAATTTAAAAGCAAAAACATTCTAAAATGGTCAAAACGTTCTAAAAACATTGGATTAAAAACATCTTAAAGCAGTTAGACTTAAAAAAAATAAAAATCTGAAAGCAACTACAGTTAAAAATGTTCTCTCAACCAGTGATTTCAAGTTGAGCAGGAGCAGTATTCTCCAGCCACCAAATGCTTGGGTAAACAGGAATTTTTCCAAGTTCTTTCTGAAAGTTAATAATGATGGCGATAGGGAGGTGCGATCCTTCCTTCCCTGACAAAAGGGTTGTTTGCAAGCTATACTGGGCTCCAGGGAATTCGAATCCCTGTTCAGGGAGGAGCAGAATAGTATAATTGTCAAGTTGGAAGGACCACGAGGGTCATCTAGTCCAGCCCCTGGCAATGCAGGGATGTTTTGCCCAACATGGGGTTTGAACCTGCAAATCTAGGGTTAAGAGTGTCATGCTCTCCCAACTGAGCTATCTGTTGTAGGGGAGACACCATTGCTTCTATCTTGTGCATGTTTTTAATTGGGTGGATTCTGTGACATCATCATGGCTCGCCACACACCACTGCATGTTGATTGGTGCCTTCACTGGATGGGGCATCAGGGGCAAATTTCACTGGCTCATTGTAACAGGCAGAATTGTAGGGTCTTTGCGTGGCTGGTGATCAACACCACTGAGCTGACTCTTGTTTATGCTGCCTTTGCCGTGTTTTCAGCTTTCAGCCGTGCTAACCAAGTCTGGGCTTTAAACTATTGCCTCCAACTTCAGACTATGGAAGATGACAGATTTTCCAAATTAGGCTTGCTCGAACAGTCAGCTAGAAGGGGGAGAGAAAAAAAGGCTTCATTTAAAGACTCCTGGCTTGCATCAGTGATTAAGTGCATTCATCACCATTGCGTGTCAGAGATATATCTGCTGCAGACGTCCACAAAGGGACAGATAAGGAATGGGCTGCAGAACACAGACATTAAGCTGGAGATGGGCCTAATTCATAGTTCCATTTGCTCTCCCTTGGTTCAGAATGCTGAAACATTCTCACTGACGGCTGCTTAATAGAATTGTCTTGGCAAATCAAGCAGAGATGCCCACCGACCTTTCCAGATGAAGCTACGCTTTCGAAAGCAGTGCATCTTTGTATGGCTACTAACCCTGACGGCTGTGTTCTACCTCCACTGTCAGAAGCAGTGAATTCCTGAATTCCAGATGCTAGGAACCACAGGAGGGGAGAGCTATGCTGCATTCAAGTCCTGCTTCTCGGCTTCCCAAGGGCATCTGTTTGGCCATTGTGAGAGCAAAATGCTGGGCTTTGTTGTTTAGTCATTTAGTCGTGTCTGACTCTTTGTGACCCCATGGACCAGAGCACGCCAGGCACTCCTGTCTTCCACTGCCTCCCACAGTTTGGTCAAACTCATGCTGGTAGCTTTGAGAACACTGTCCAACCATCTCATCCTCTGTTGTCCCCTTCTCCTTGTGCCCTCCATCTTTCCTAACATCAGGGGCTTTTCCAGGGAGTCTTCTCTTCTCATGAGGTGGCCAAAGTATTGGAGCCTCAGCTTCAGGATCTGTCCTTACAGTGAGCACTCAGGGCTGATTTCCTTAAGAATGGATAGGTTTGATCTTCTTGCAGTCCATGGGACTCTCAAGAGTCTCCTCCAGCACCATAATTCAAAAGCATCAATTCTTCAGCGATCAGCCTTCTTTATGGTATGCTGGGCTAGGTAAACGTAAAAAGGTATGGTAAAGGACCCCTGGATGGTTAAGTCCAGTCAAAGGTGACTATGGGGTTGTTGTGCACCAATGGGCAGGAGTTCTCCAGGGTTTTGGATAGGTGTCTTTTTTGGCTCTACCTGGAGATGCTGGACCATGAATCTGGAACCTTTTTCAAACAGGGCAAGGAAAGGCCATCTGAAGGATAAATTCCTGCATCTTCACATCCCTCCAGATGAAGTGTGCAGAGCTAACATCTGAGTTAATTCTCAATCCTATTTGGTTTGAACATGGGTCAATATATTTTAACGATGCTGTATGCCACCAAATGTTCAAAACATAAAAGATAAACAGCTCTCTGTTATAGGACCAATTTGCTTTGTTTGCAAAAATAAATGATGGGGTGGGGTGGGGGGAAACTAGGCACTTAGTGTCCAGGAGGTTTGCTCTCCCAGGAGCTTCGGGACTATCCATTTAAATAAGATTTCCATTTGTGCTGCATTAAAGTCGACAGAGGAGAAACAAATGAACAGCCATCTGCTAATCAGTTTATTTGTTCGTAATACAAGCAAAACAGCCGTTTCAAAGGACACAGAAAGTTGACCTGAAGAAAGTGAGACTGAGAAAGGGGGCAAGGTTTCGTAGGCCAAAAGGTGCAGAATAACAACATTGTTAGGGTTGTGCACGGTGTGACAGGGTTTCGATTGCCATTCCCAAAGTTGAGTTAGCAAGTGATGGTCACAACAGTCTGTCTGGAGCTCTCTCGGATCCTCATTTTTCCAGCCTTAAGTTCAGCTGCATCGTTAAGAAGGTTCTCAAGAAAGTTGATCAACATTTTTCTGCACAGTTCTTCTTGTACACGTTTTTAGATGCAGTTTTTTCTAATGTCTGCAAGCACTTTGCAATGTACTTTGCTTTGCTATTCTCGCTCATATGTCCATTTTAATCCACACCTCCACAGGCAGAAGAAAGCACTTCTTTTGACAGTGTGTAGTTAAACATAAAGGTAAAGGACCCCTGGATGGTTAAGTCCAGTCAAAGGCGACTATGGGGTTGTGGTGCTCATCTCGCTTTCAGGCCGAGGGAGCTGACGTATGTCCACAGACAGCTTTACGGGTCATGTGGCCAGCAGGACTAAACCACTTCTGGCGCAACGGAACACTGGCTTGCTTTCGAACTGCTAGGTTGGCAACGAGAGCTTACCCCGTCACCGAGATTCAATCCGCCAACCTTCTGATTGGCAAACCCAAGAAGCTATGGGGTTTAAACCACAGCGCCACCCGCGTCCTGCTGGGCTCCAACATAGATGGCTTTAAAGGGGATTAGATAAATTCATAAGGTTACTCTTGGCTGCTAGCTGTAATGGCTATATTCTGCCTCTGAATGTCAGTTGCTGGGAGAGAGCACTGCTGCACTCAGGTGCTGTATGAGGGCTTCCTATAGGCAGTGGCATAGCGTGGGGGCCTCACAGGGGCAGTTGCCCTTGGTGCAAAATAGTTAGGGGTGCAAAATTTGAACACTCAGTGCTGCCTCAATACAGCTGTGTGCCTCCATCGTTGGGCTCCATCAAAAACAGCTTCCCCATGCGAACCAGGAAGTGACCTCTCCAGACAATGAAATGACTCTTCTTTTCTTATCTCTGCATCCACGTTCTCCTGGGGTATGCAGATGCTGTTAGGTAGTTGAATGTACATGTCCATTTCCCTCCCACATGGCCCCGGGTGCTGGCAACCCATGCTATGCCATTGCCTATAGATAGCTGACTGGCCACTGTGCGAACAGGGTGTTGGACTAGATGGGTCCAATAATTGGAGATAAAAGGTAAAGGTAAAGGTACCCCTGCCCGTACGGGCCAGTCTTGCCAGACTCTGGGGTTGTGCGCCCATCTCACTCAAGAGGCCAGGTCAGCGCTTCCGGGTCACGTGGTCAGTGTGACATCGCTGCTCTGGCGAGCCAGAGCTGCACACGGAAACACCGTTTACCTTCCCGCTAGAAAGCGGTCCCTATTTATCTACTTGCACCCGAGGGTGCTTTCGAACTGATAGGTTGGCAGGTGCTGGGACCGAGCAACGGGAGCGCACCCCGCCACGGGGATTCGAACCGCGACCTTTCGATCGGCAAGCCCTAGGCGCTGAGGCTTTTACCCACAGCGCCACCCGCGTCCCTTAATAATTGGAGAACAGTATCACAAAATCCCAATAACAAACCTAGACAACATCTTTAAAAAAAAGAGACATCACCTTGCCGACAAAGGTCCGTATAGTTCAAGCTATGGTTTGCCCAGGAGTGATGTATGGAAGTGAGAGCTGGACCATAAAGAAGGCTGATCGCCGAAGAATTGATGCTTTTGAATTCTGGTGCTGGAGGAGACTCTTGAGAGTCCCATGGACTGCAAGAAGATCAAACCTATCCATTCTGAAGGAAATCATCCCTGCATGCTCACTGTAAGGACAGATCCTGAAGCTGAGGCTCCAATACTTTGGCCACCTCATGAGAAGAAAAGACTCCCTGGAAAAGCCCCAGATGTTGGGAAAGATGGAGGGCACAAGGAGAAGGGGAAGACAGAGGATGAGATGGTTGGATAGTGTTCTCGAAGCTACTAGCATGAGTTTGACCAAACTGCGGAAGGCAGTGGAAGACAGGAGTGCCTGGCGTGCTCTGGTCCATGGGGTCACGAAGAGTTGGACACGACTAAACAACAACACCACAAAATCCAGACAAGTGTGAATTTTTAAGGGTAGCTGTAGGTTCACATTTTATCCCACACTGGAGACGATGAAGACTGTGTTGCTCAGTGGGGGAATCACCTGGAAGAAGGAAGTCCTTTATACCTTTCCTACCCAGAAGGATCCAATGGTAGCTGGGGTGCGTGTGTACAAATTTCACTACCAAATATTTCCTCCTCAATTTTTATAAGACAGCAGAGTGGGCTGCAATTCAGGGTGTAGCTACACAGAAGACTGCCTCCTAAAACGGCTAATGATTTCAGAGCGCGTGAGCTCGCAGAAATGGAAAGTGCTGAGATTTGTGAGCTGAAACCTCGTACATCACACGACGCACATGAAGGGATGACTCTGAGATGTGGGGGGAGAACCTGCCCCAGTAAAAGGTGCAGGTTGATTCAGTTCTGGAGCGAAAAGTGTCAAATATCATTACTCCGCCACCAAATCTTCAAAGCTTGGAAACACCGTTCTTGTTTTATCAACATGCTGGTTCCTGGGCAGCATTTGACTGGAATAATCCAGGGTGTGGAGAGTTCCTTGCCAACAGACTGGGAATACCACCGCCACCCCCTTCCAGACCACTGGTGCAAAGAGACACCTTCTGTTTTGACTTCTCTCTTACAAGCTCTGCTGGGCAACATATCTCAGCCACATCCCAAATGTTTCCAGACAAGACCCAGGTTTCCGTTTCTATAAGGAGCATTTGTCTGGGGCAAATGCTGTTGTGTATGATGAACACACAGAAGCTTCACTGAAGCAACACAAGGCTCTGGGTCAGAGTCCATTGCTGGTTCGTGGCTGGTTTCCAAACACCTTGAGATCTGGAGCAGATGGTAGGGAGGGTGGACTGTGGACCCCACACCTACTTTGGACCAGGGAGGCCAATGGCAGCTGGAGAGGGAGGCAACACCACTCAGCTCAGGGTGCAAAGCGCATTCGACATGTGTGGAAAATGTGCCATTTCATAAAGTTCCAAATACAGCAGGGGAATGGGTTGGCGATAGGAATAAATCAGGACATGCAGATTTTTATGTTTTCATGTGGCAGTTTGGATGATGGATGTGCACTATACCCAAGCACATAAACATTTTATTTTGGGAGGGCGGTGTGAAGTTTTTCATGACTGGAATATCATCTAGTACGTTATCATTCTGTCACACCATGATTAACACCACCCCTGTCCTCCTCTTCCTCCACCCCTGAAAACAAGGCCATATATATGTGTTGCCTACTGAACCTTGACTATTGAATTCAGGCTCTAGGCAGGTGTTGGAACCTAGACTGATACATTTACAAAGTTATATAGGCAGTTCCCTGGCAAGGCTCTTAACACATGCTTCCAATGGCATCCTGATTTGTTTGCAGGCAGATTAGACAAACCTGGCTATTTAATGAGCATTCATTCTGCAGGGAGGTTAGGTGATGTTGTGTCAAAGCAAGTGTTACCCGACACTCTCTGGGGCATTTTCTCGTCACTTTCCTTAACGCAAACAGGCTTATATCTTGGGGAAGCAGGGTTTTTTGTGTGTGCCAGAGCTCCCAAACAGCTGCAATTCCACAACCTGGATTTGGGAGTCCCACCTGAAAGCAGCAACAGCATGGAAGTGCCCTACAACCGAAGGAAGAGAGGGAGGGGGTTAAATGTGGAGGATGGGGAAGTCCTCAAAGGAACCGTGCACAATTACTTCACTGCCCTTCACTGAATACAAGACAACCTTTTGCTGCATTTTTCAAACGTAAATGGCAAAGGTAAAATGAAACCATTTCAGATACTTCAAATGAACTTCCATAGGGGGTGGGGGTGGTGAATATAGACTAGAGCAACTTGCCACATATGGGTGGACATTGCCCCCTTTCATCAAACACACCAACATAATGCAATTCAGGCTACTGCTCTCCAACTGCTGGCTTTCTACCCTTCAGGCTTAAAAGAGAAAATAATCAAATGTCTCTGTGCTCCACAATCTCAGTTCTGCAAGGAGAAAAAGCAGGATTCTGCAAGCTGCATACATTAGACTTTAGCAGATTTGCATGGCTCTTCTTATATTGCAAAATGTATCCCGCAAAATTTACTATTCTGCATATCCCCCGTCCAATTCTCATAGTCATGGAGAAAGGCAAAGAGTTCTGGAATGTACCAGCTCCACCAATGAGAGAGATGGATGAATCTTTGTTTCTCTCTGTTTGCCATTCTTTTCAGCCTTCAGTTCAGGTCTTCCTATTTCCACATCAGCTTCCTTTAATTTCTTTCTGCATGAAAGCAAAAGGTAACACAGGACAGATCTGAGTTATTTTAAGCTACACATACTTAGGCGTTAGTTCAGCTGAGGGTGAGGACTGAGCTCATGTGGACTAGAACCATGTGCTCACAGAGTATCCCTACCGAAGGTGGCTGTTAGTTAGACCCTAGAGAGGTTGACCTGTGTTTGTCAATCAATCCCCGTCCACATCAGCTTCTGCAGAAGAACTGGAGTATGCATCTTGAGGCTGGGGGAAAAAAATCAATCAATGGCATTTTTTTCTTGGGCTGTTGTGCCATTTGCCACTTAAGGCCACAGGGAGTTTTCAAAAAGTGAAATGCAGTCACTGCACAAATCGTCAAGCCTGGAGTACCCCTGCAGTTCTTTTACACACAGAGAAAAAAATATCTCTGCAATGAAGAGATACTTAAGAAGGGAAGTTTCTCGCTGAAACTGAGGAAGCTCAGAGATGCACTTGTTAAAAGGAATTTTTTTTTGTAGCTAAGCAGAAAAATGAAGGCTTTGGAGAATGATTTTTACAAGTGGCAAGCTTTGGGTACTGAGCACCAAGGAAATTGCAGGCTTCATGGCAGGGCCAGATGGGATTTATTAGAAGTTTTGAAAGAGGTTCCCTGTACTGTTTGCCCATTTTTGATTCAGAAACTCCCTGGTGGTTCAAGGGTTAATTTACATGTCTTGACATGTAAAGATGTGCTCTTAGAATTGCCATCCCTCCAGTGATCTCTTCAAAGGTTCTTATTTAATTTATGATCCTAGCACCCAATTCTGTGCAGGATTACTCAGAAGAAAGTCATGCAATGTACAGTGGTGCCCGCTCTTCAGTTACTGTGCCCAGAATTGCAGGGATTGCGGGGAATTCAAACTCGGGCCAACCGACCCACAAATCCAAAATGAAGTCGTGCAAAATATGGTGCTTCAGATCCTGTGATGCTCACTCCAAAAATGCAATGCTGGTTCCATCTCATATGCACCTCCTCATGAGGAACATGTGTGTGAGTTTGTGCAGGCCTTTATAACCATCTGCACAAACTGTCTGCAGTTCCAAAGAGAAATAGAGAGCGCTAGGGTGGCAGCCACATGTAGCAAAGTAGTTCTGGAATTACTTCTACGCTTTGGGAAGTTTCCTAAAAGCACTTCCCCCCCGTTTTTTTGAGAGGTGCAGGACACTGGTGCACTTAACCTACAGCAGCACCCCAAGTTAGGAGAAGGGTTGCTGCTGAGTGTTGGAATATTATTATTATTTGTCTGGGAACTGTCATTGGCTCAGAGGCGAGAAACAGAAGGGCAGCTGTGTTACTGGGATCCCTGACCACTGGTCCTGCTAGCTAGGGAACATGGGAGTTGTAGGCCAAAAAACATCTGGAGGGCTGAGTTTGAGGAAGCCTGATTTTATTTCTCCTTTGGCAATCACGCCTTTGTTATTTTGGCTACTTCAGGGGTGTATAACGTATGCGAAATCTTTAAACACTCCAAAACTCTCTATTAAAAAAAGCAATGATTTGCTATTATTATTGCTTGGTAAGAATAAAGGAAGGGGGAGCACGAAAACAAAAGCTGCATTGATGGGAAGTTTAGGATCTTCTTGAACATCAAGAATCAGTCAAAGCAAGGAGGCAACAATCCCAAATACGCTACAAATCCCTGGTATGAAACACACCTTGTTTTTCACCTTGGCAGAGCAGACAAGATCAAAAGGGTATAGCCAAGAGGTATAATTTTCTCTTCTTCTGTCAGATCCCCAAATGTTAAGTGCGCGTCCTTTCCCAGCAACTCCCTCACAAAAGGATGAAACGATCAGCAATGAACTTCAGTCTATTAAATGTCACCCCCCAAAATAGGTAATTACTATATGCATATTAAACTGAAGCAGTCCTTTCCTGATGAGGTCCCATTTTTACTAGCCAAAGTATTACTGAATCTTAATTGGCAAGGCAGCAAAACCTCCCGGAGCTATAAATCAAATGAGGACTCCCAAATTTTTACCAAGTGCATCATGCTGAATCTAAACACAACTGCGTTGGTTTTAATCAAACAAAATCAGACAAAAACAAAAGAAACGTTCTTTCCTGAAGAATTTGCCAAAGGGTGTCAAATTGGTTCTCGGAGAGGTGTGAAAATATTCAGACACATTAATCGGTGCTTGCAATGCAAAGAACGTTTGGAAAGACTGTCTGGGGCAGCCTTCCAATAATCAGGACCAACAAAAGGAGGAGGGAATGTCTTCCAGTAGAACAGTCCAGGTTGCTAATGGACAGCATCTTCCAACAATGGGATGATAGAGAAAGAAGTACTGAGCTCTTACAGATTGCTTGGAATTATGGACATTTTATAGCCCAAAGTCAGTGTCTGAGTGGGGCTTGTAGACCTCAGTAATATATTCTCAGTCGACCTCAGTAATATATTCTCAGTCGATGATCTGTTATGGTAGATGTTTGACCACGTGGCTATTGGAAGTGAGCACCTAGCGAGCTAAGCCCCAGTATGGTGTAGTGCAGGGATGAGGAACCTGTGGCCTTCAGATACTGGGACATAATAATAATAATAATAATAATAATAATAATAATAATAATAAAAAATTTTATTTATACCCCGCCCTCTCCAGCCAAGATCGGGCTCAGGGAGGCTAACACCCGATATAAAACAAATTGATTGAGATACAACTTAAAAACACGATTAAAATACAACATTAAAACATTAAAATACAGCCTCATTTCAATGGAAACTCAAATCAAAAACTTTTTTGGGGATGAAAACGTCACATGTTCACCAATGCTAACTATCCAGACTGGTCCTACATGGACCAGAAAAAAGCCAGGGAAGTCCCCAAATAGGAGTTCCATCACAGGAGGAGAAAGGAAAAAAGAAGAGGGGGAAGGAATCAAATTGATTCCAAGCCAAAGGCCAGGTGGAACAGCTCTGTCTTACAGGCCCTGTGGAAAGAAATCAGATCCTGCAGGGCCCTGGTCTCATGTGACAGAGCATTCCACCAGGTCAGAGCCAGTGTTGAAAAGGCCCTGGCTCTGGTTGAGGCTAATCTGACTTCCTTAGGGCCCGGGACCACTAGGGTGTTGCTATTTATGGACCTTAAGGTCCTCCGTGGGGCACTGTCCCTGACCATCAGTTCTCATTAGTTCTCACTGTCCATGAATATCAGCCTTGGCTGCTGGGACTGACTGGAATCAGAATCCAACAACATATGAAGGTCCATACATTTGCCATCCCTGGTGTAGCGGACAGCATGCTGGAACTGGGACTTGGAAAGGCCAGTGTTGAATTGATTGTGTAAATTTGAAACTTGCAGGGTATCTTTGGATGAGTCACTATTTCAGGAAATGCCTTCCATATCACGTTGGATAACATTGAGTACCAGTCTCTGGAAATTGTGGGATGGGAGAGTGCTGTATGGTTCAGGTCTTCCTTGAGGGTTTCCCACGGGCTTCTGGCTGGCCACTGTGGACTGGCGGACTCTACAGTGGTCCCTCGGGTTACAGACGCTTCAGGTTACAGACTGCGCTAACCCAGAAATAGTACCTCGGGTTAAGAACTTTGCTTCAGGATGAGAACAGAAACTGCACAGTGGCAGCGGGAGGCCCCATTAGCTAAAGTGGTGCTTCAGGTGAAGAACAGTTCCAGGTTAAGAACGGACCTCCAGAACGAATTATGTTCTTAACCCGAGGTACCACTGTATTTGGTTTGATCCAGCAGGGCTGTTCTTGTGTTATGATTAAAGTCAAAACCTTCATGGAAAGGGTGGGTTTTGAAGGGAGAAGGAAGGGTGGCACCATATAGGTGCCCTGTGAGGACCTCTGGAGCAGGAAGGGAGAAAGGGAAAACATGTTTAAGAGAGTAGAAGATTTTAGAGCAGCTGAGTTGCAGAAGCAAAGGTCACAGGCAAGGTTTCTTCTCTGCTTTCCATTTGTTGTCCCTCCGGGTCTGCTTTTCTTTTGGACTGCTGAGAGTGAAGAGGCCAGTCTCTTCCATAAAACACTGTGCTTGTTGAAGCGCAGCAGTTACATAACAATGGCCTATGCTCATTAAAGGATCCCAGTTCTCCCCAAGTGCTTTCCCACTAAGCCCAGGGATCATCGACAGAAAGAAATGTCCTTCCCCAATACCGCTGGATTTTTATTTTCTTCTGTTGCTTTTAGGTGAATCATTTTGCGATGTCAGCAACACCTGGCCTGAAACTACCGTCCTGTAGAGGAAAGATCAAACACTTTCCCCCTCTACCGGCAAGGAACGTGGTTATTAAAAGGTTTCTTGAGTATAGCTTGTCCCTGTCAGAAATCGAAGGTCATAAAAGAGAGAAGCCAGGGTTTATTTACTTCCACCCTGCTGCTCTAATTAAAGGGTCAGTAGCAACCCAAGCGCTGCGGCCCCATTTGCTTCTCTCTATAAACCTTCACAATTTATTCTGAAAAGTGAGCGGAATGGACACAACATCCTTTAGCTGGTGATCAAAGACTTTGAAAGATCAGCAAATTTGCCCACTGTTATTTGCCCTCCTTCTCTTTGCTTCTCTTGGGAAAGAATATTTTACAATTAGATTAAGTAGCTGCATTTAAATAATAACCAAACACCTGACCTGAACAGAGGGGGAGGGCAGGAAGTGATTCTCCCCCCCCCCCGCAGCAATGTGCACTACAGCGAGAGTTCATTAATCATCTTTCTTTTTAAAAGCTTGATGTAGTTTTTAGTGTAAGTCTTTTTGAAAAGCAGCAGCAGCAGTAGCAGCAACAACAACAACACTGTAGTTGTTCAAAACAGGAAGACTTGATTACCAACAGAGCTGAAGGAAATCTATGTACCATTTCATCACAAATGTTTTTGGAACTCCTTGCAAAGACACCATTCATTTAAAATGCCTTTATTTGTCCTCACTGTCAGTTGCCTTCAATGACATCATAACATAACCA
Organism: Podarcis gaigeae; assembly: GCF_964106915.1. Classification (NCBI taxonomy): domain Eukaryota; kingdom Metazoa; phylum Chordata; class Lepidosauria; order Squamata; family Lacertidae; genus Podarcis; species Podarcis gaigeae. The sequence goes on along the minus strand of NC_139678.1, from coordinate 13,858,941 downwards.
AATCTGATTGGTTGCATCAATCCACAAGGTATTTTTTTTAATATTTGATTGATATTTAATGACATCATCATCACATTGTGACATCCTACTCATTCTGGGCAGCTGATTGCTATGAGAAACATCTGACATTAAACCAGTTTTCGGTAGCAAACACAGAACAGGTAGATATGATAAGTAAAGGTTTATGAACACCTGATTAGGAACCCTGGCATAATCAGGTTACCAGATCTATAATTAATAATAATAATAATAATAATAATAATAATAATAATAATAATAATAATAATTTATTATCTATACCCCGCCCATCTGGCTGGGTTTCCCCAGCCACTCTGGGTGGCTCCCAACAGAATATTAAAAACAGGATTAAACATTAGACATTAAAAACTTCCCCAAACAGGGCTGTCTTCAGATGTCTTCTAAAAGTCAGATAGTTGTTTATTTCCTTGACATCTGATGGGAGGGCATTCCACAGGGCAGGCGCCACCACCGAGAAGGCCCTATGAATAAAATGTGTATACTTATTCATGTGACATACATTATGTATTTGTTAGGGAAAACACCAGCGTTCTATGCAGCAAGCATAAAGCCTGGAGCTGTTCATAATGCTTCTTGATTGGCAAGATTTCCTAAAAATGAACGAAAAAAGCAGATGGTAGGAAAAGCAAATGGTGCCAAATAGCATTGCAAACAGTCAAACAATGTATCCCCCAACCCAACGAAACATTTATAAACCCCAACCCTGCAAACCACTGGTTAACATCTGATGTGGCCGTAGTTATCAAGCAAAAGCATATTATATGTTATTTGGACTGGAGTATTTATAGGTACCCAAATCACCTTTATATCAACAAAAGAGTTCAACTGTTGACACTCTTACGTTTAACAATATGTGTTGCGGTGGCCAGCCAGGGGGTGAACTCCAAAACTTTTTGGACTATCATGCAAAAAAAGTGCAACACCTTTTTTTGGGTCTGGATTTTTACCTCTGGAAATATTGCAACCCTAGCATAAATGATATTTATTAGTGTTCAGTTTACCAATAAAATATTCCCTCTTTAATTTTTCTGGGCACACATCTCTTAAGGCCCCTTGCTCAGGCACTGCTAAAACCGACAATCGCCTTTCAGTTCACAGCCAGGTGACTTTCCCTCAAAGAATCCTGTCAACAATTCCCAGAGTCCCCTGGGAAAAGCTACTCTGAGAACTATTGGTCTGTGCTGCGAATTGAGGTTGCCTAACAACTCTCAGCACCCTTAAACTACAGTGCTCGGAAAAGCCATGACTGTTTCAAGTAGTATTATAAGGTAAAGGTAAAGATACCCCTGCCCGTACGGGCCAGTCTTGACAGACTCTGGGGTTGTGCGCCCATCTCACTTAAGAGGCCAGGGGCCAGCGCTGTCCGGAGACACTTCCGGGTCACGTGGCCAGCGTGACAAGCTGCATCTGGCGAGCCAGCGCAGCACACGGAACGCCGTTTACCTTCCCGCTGGTAAGCGGTCCCTATTTATCTACTTGCACCCGGAGGTGCTTTCGAACTGCTAGGTTGGCAGGCGCTGGGACCGAGCAGCGGGAGCGCACCCCGCAGCAGGGATTCAAACCGCCGACCTTTCGATCGGCAAGTCCTAGGCGCTGAGGCTTTAACCCAGAGCGCCACCTGCATCCCTAAGTATCTTGGGTTAAGAACATAATTCGTTCTGGAGGTCCGTTCTTAACGTGAAACTGTTCTTAACCTGAAGCACCACTTTAGCTAATGGGGCCTCCCGCTGCCGCTGTGCCGCCACCATGCGATTTCTGTTCTCATCCTGAAGCAAAGTTCTTAACCCGAGGTACTATTTCTGGGTTAGCGGAGTCTGTAACCTGAAGCGTCTGCAACTCGAGGTACCACTGTACTTTAAATGCACAGTCCGGATGAGACTCAGAACTTTAGAATAAAGCCCATTTCATACACAGCATGTGCTCAGATGCACGTCTGATGATCAAACGCTCTGCGGAGTCAACCTCGCCGGAGCAACCCTTCCAGCAAAACGAAAAACCTGTGCCTTGTTAAACTGCTGGCGCTCTGTCCTTTTAATTAAAAACAAGTTGGCATTTACAACCACACACAATCAAGAAATGGAAGATTTTACAACCTCTTTTTTTTTTTTAATCTCCCAACAAGTGGAGGAGGAAAAGATTGCCTGTTCACCCAGGAAGATCACCTGAAGAGAGGGCAAACACAGCCCTGTGTGGGTTTTGATAGGCAGCTGAGCTTTCCCTTGTGTCCCTGGTTTCCTGTGAATTGCTGGACCTCCTGACCATAGGCATGTCTGAAGTATGGCTAATCACCGATTTGCCAGCCGACGAGCACCAAGCTTATGCAGGCTTCTGTATAGTAAACCGGCACTCTAATACATGTTCCATATCATTTTCTTCCATTTCTGCTCATTTTTGAGCTCCCCTCCCCTCTACCTCTATCTAACATGCATCAGCTTCTACAGGAATCACACTTTGCCCCCATGATACCATCTGAATGGCAGATGGTAGGACTGAGCAGAAGTGAAAGGCCTGCATTCATTGGTTTTCTTTCGATGCGCTCTGGCTCTTCATGTTCCTGCTCAGAGGGTTGTGGATTCAAACCAGTTTCCACACACTGCCAAAGTCTATCATGTTTTAGAACCAGTTCAGTCTTGAGAGCCCAAGTCAGGTAGTTCTTACCATTCAGACGTTCCATCTGGGCAGTGTTGCCAAGATTAATAAACTGCGCAGGTTGCTGAGCTGACATGGCTTCTGCTCCTTGCTGCACCGGGTCTGCTTCTTCGGTACACGGCCTCACCACTGGACCTTCAGTCCCTTCGAGGTCCTCACCAACAGCACCCTGATTCTCCAGCTTTAGCAATTTGACATCCATAAAATACTGGGCCCATAACCTGACGTGAAGCGTAAATTAATAATGCAGAGTTTTACAGAATAAAAGCTTTACTGAGTTAAAATAAGCTTCTTCATAAACAACATGGTTCCAAACAGTTTGACTGAGATTACATACTGACCCTGTTCATAGCTGAAACAGACAGACTCTGCTGAAATCTTACAGAGAGCACAAAGTGAAACTGGCTACTACGTCACATGTCAGAGTGACTCAACAGTTAGCAGTTAGGCCTGAATAACTTTAGTAGGCCCAAATGATTGTGCAGTCCCAGCACTTCCCAGCCTGCTTCCGCTCTCATGTGTCTTTGTCACATGACATCTTTTGCCTTATAGGTTATTTACTGGCAATAGCATAGGAACCAACTCCTAGGGCCAAGGTCCATTCACCCCCACAGTAAAATATTTGAGGAGCCCCACTGGCCAGACACCCCCCAAAGTCAATGGGCCTTGTCATTCACCACATCTTGTGTTTGATTATGTGGGGTGGGGCTTACCTGGCCCCCCACAATATTTTGTTCAAGTTGGCACCCCTGTTCCAAGGTAAGTTTTTTGTTTTTGTTTTTTTAAAAAAGTTTTCTTTCTCCATTTCTGCAACTGTAATCTGGTCAGATTTATTAACACCTGAGTTGCATCTTCTAAAAAGGGTTTTCTCTGTGAACCACCCTGAGATCTTTTGATGAAGGGGCGGTATATTAACCAAACCAAACCAAACCAAACCAAGAGCCTGCTGGAACAGGGCAGTCGCCCATCAGCTCCAACATCCTGTTCTCACAAGTAGTCAACCATAATACTGTGGAAAGCCTGTAAGCAAGACATGAGTGTAACAGGACTCATTCATTCATTCCCTAAACAGAGCTTCCTTCAGATGTCCTCTAAAAGTCAGATAGTTGCTTATTTCCTTGACATCTGATGGGAGGGTGTTCCACAGGGTGGGTGCCACTACCAAGAAGGCCCTCTGCCTGGTTCCCTGTAACCTCACTTCTCACAGTGAGGGAACCATCAGAAGGCCCTCGGAGCTGGACTTCAGTGTCTGGGCTCCTTGGTATAGTCAGGTATAGCTCCTTCAAGTAAGCAAGACATGAGTGCAACAGGACTATCCCCACCACCTGCGATTTCCAGAACTGGTGTTCAGAGGCCTGCTGACACCAGTAGTGGTGTTATGGGTAGGACTAATCAGAGAAAGGCTGTGGCTTCATCGTACGGAACCTGCTTATTAGGCAGAAGGTATCAAGTTCAACCCCCAACATCTCCAGGTAGGACTTGGAGTGAATGCTGCCTGAAATCCTGCCAGTATAGAGCCTAGAGCTTTTCTTCAGCCAGAGCTCAGTTCTGGCACCTCTCAGGTGGGCACAATTGCCATTCTGAGATAACAAGTTCATGGTGAGCTCTGGTACCTCTTTTTCTAGAAAAATAGCACTGGTAGCACCTAACAAGCTCGATGCATCAATGTTCTGACTCAGTGTAGGACAGACGTCCTATGTTCCTATCTTGTTCCTAACCTGGGTAATGTTAGCTGGGAGGTGGCAACTGGCAAGCATATATTTTCTTTGGCTGGGCTCTAAATCTTCCCCTCTTTAACCCCTGGCACACAAATGGAGATGATCTTGTTAATGGGAAATTTGAGCCAGCTCCTCAGCTGCTAGCGATCACTGCTTCATTGACAAGAGCAGCCTGGCCTCCCTTCTTCCAAGGCAATGAATGAAAAGCCAACAGCAAGAATCCTCTTGCACCCCAACCTAATTTTCCAAGAGACGGGTGTCAGCTGCTGCTCTGCCATGCATTCACAGCTGAAGGTTGGCTCTTCATACCTCAGTAAGTGATATTGGCTGAGAAGGCGGCTATTTGGCGGCTATCCTGGTTTGCAGGCATAATGTTAGCGATCACATGGCTGGTAGGAGTGGAACTATAAAATGAGCAAAGAATTTTTTTAAAGGTAACCGTCTAAGGGTTGCAAAATAGTGCAAATAGTGGCATATTGTCTTAGTGTCGCCCAAGTTCACTCTTCGGGTTGTTGGCTCATGGGGCCACCGTTGTGATTGGACCAAATTGTATTGGACCAAATTGTTGTAGGACTCCAATTTTTGCTCATCTACATTGGCTTCTGGGCTCAATTCGAGTTGCTAAACAGCTTGGGTGGTCTTGCACCAGGGAGAGAGTCATTTCCCTGAACTATATCATATCATTGGGAAAAAGTAACCCTCCAGATTGTTTTTTCTCCCCCCTCCCCCCGGAAGAACTGGGAACTTTCCCAAATTTTGTAGAAAGGTAATATATGTGATGCAGAGACTATAGTGAAGCTAAGCAGGCCTTCTCCTGGCCAATGACTGGATGAGAGGTCTCATTGGAAACCTCTAGCACTTTGCTCCATGGAAAATAAACATCATTGTCATCCTATGTTTGATAGCTTGCAGACAACTGGGATGACCCATTCACATGTGCAAGTCAACACTGGAAGTTGCCATTTGTCAAGTGAAGAACACACATGTGTGACTTAGCCACCCCCCCAGGCCATCATTAAATCAGAAAATAGCTGCTGCTGCTTTCCCAAGCTCAGTTCCAAATTTAGGCACCCATTATGCTGTAAAAAGGATGTACTGCTAAGTAGCATCCCATGTCAAAGTAATCCTGGGACATAGACTTCCAAGGGTACTGGACTTCATTAGCTGGAATCTGTTGTTCAGGGGAATAAAATTTCCCTAGCTTGGGGGAAATGCCCCCCCTTTTCTCTCTGACCCCCAACTCTCCTGAGACCACATCTCATCTCTTGCCACCCCCTCCCCACTCTTCCCAGGACACACCCTTTGTTCAGCCCTGCTTTGCACCCTCTGAATGTTTTTGCCTGGTTGGAATCAGTGGCAGATTTGGGGCTTTCAAATTCCACCAGTGCTCTGTGTGACGTCAAAATTTGGTGCCTTCCATTCTACATCATTGAATGCATCACCTCTTGCAGCATCCTCTTGGCTCAGCACACAGTGCGGGGGAATAGGCTATGTTTAGTGTGCATGTAGACACTAACCTACTGTACAAAGGTAAATGTTATGCATGGTTCACGCTTCACTTTGTCTTTATCCCCCACCTCACAGAAGCTCACCTAGAGGGGAATGTTTTCCTCAAACTAAATGGTAGTCACCCCGACCTAGCTCCTAGGCACTTGAGGGGCTGCTGTGAAAGCGTTTCAGGTATCTGAGAGCGGGGTGGTGTTGGGGGGCACCCAACAGCTTAGATAGGAGAAGAACTTTTGAGAGGGATTGCACTGATTTTGTAATACAGCCAAGCATTCCTAGAGAAGAAGAGTTTGGATTTGATATCCCGCTTTATCACTACCCTGTTGTTGTTGTTTAGTCGTTTAGTCGTGTCCGACTCTTCGTGACCCCATGGACCAGAGCATGCCAGGCACTCCTGTCTTCATCACTACCCTAAGGAGTCTCAAAGCGGCTAACAATCTCCTTTTCCCTTCCTCCCCCACAACAAACACTCTGTGAGGTGAGTGGGGCTGAGAGACTTCAGAGAAGTGTGACTGGCCCAAGGTCACCCAGCAGCTGCAAGTGGAGGAGCGGGGGATCAAACCCAGTTCACCAGATTATGAGTCCACCGCTCTTAACCACTACACCACACTGGCTATCAACCTATTTATATTCCAAAGCAGGTAAGGATGAATTTTGATGACATCACTAGTGTGAGCCAGCCCCAGCTCAGAAAGCATTTGGAGACCCCGTTGGCAAAACAAACCAACCTTCGGAAGGTCTTCCCGCCTAGCTAATAATTAATGTCTCGTTTGAGAGGGAGGCAGGAATGACTTCTTTTCTTATGCACAGACTTCCGATCTGAGGCCTGCCGAAAAACCTCATTAGCTTGTCATTGCCATTGCTTTTAGAGGCCTCGCGCTATGTGTCCCCACCTCCAGCCACCTCCACCGGGCTTGCAATTCCACCAGGTCTGTGGCTTAACAGATGGTCCCAACTAATGAAAAGAGCCCTTTTAATTAGCTTGTTTGAAGATGCTCGCTCACATTGGTGGGAGATTCCAATAAAGTTTCGGTGGCCGGGCTCTGTGTCGCTGGCATCCAGCAGTTGCCATCTGCTTAGTGGCAGAAAGTGGCGAAGGGGAAACCAGCCGCATTTCCCCCTTCACTGAGCTGGAAATAGGTTTTAAAGGGTGTTGCTGCAGAACTGGGAGGGAGAGCTGGGTGGGCTGGGTGAGAGGAGGCCTCCAAGGGGCTGCCGGCAGCAGTCTGAAAGCTGTTAAAACCCCCCCTTCCAGAATCAGGATTACTACAGTCTATCCTGCCATCTCAAACAATAGTTTCTCAAAGCTGATTTAATAATAATAATAATAATAATAAAGTACATCTTTTGACATATTTGCTATTGCTCTTACTGTTGCCTCTGCTACTGGCTTCTTAACCTGAACATTTTTTTTCTTTTAAAGCGAGGGATTCCAGCTTTACTTACCGTAGTCTAAAGCAGAGATAGGGACCCTGTACTACTTGCATCTTTGCTGATCACTTGCCATGCTATCTGGGCTGATTCAATTAGCATAAGAACCTTGTTGGATTTCACTGTTTCTCAAGCTTGGGTCTCCAGTTGTTGTTGGACTATACAACTCGCATCATCCCTGACCGCTGGTCCTGCTAGCTATGGGATTATGGGAGTTGTAGTCCAACAAGTGGCACTCAGAAGTACTCAGAAACATAGCCATCATGGCAATTAGCCATTGATAGTCTTTTCCCACATGAATTTGTCTAATGAGGGGCACAACGTAAGTTTGCCCTCAGCCAGCCTCCACTGAACTGCCTTCTTACTTGTATATTCATTTCAGTTCCTGCCCTCAGTCTCAACACTGCCTTTGCAGAACTCAGCAGGGAGGAGGGTGGGTCCAAAACTAGAATTCTGCCAGCTCTACCTCTCATTGGCTGTGGTCTCACCTGTCAGTGCATCTGGCTCCTCCTACCATTGGCCTACTGCTTTAAGCCCCACCAGCTCCAATGGGCACCAGCCACCATAGGAGCCAACTTCTAGGGGATGAGGTCTTTCAGTCCCGCCCCCCCATAAAATATTTGAAGGGGCCGTGGGCCCTCAAAGTAGTAGTAGTAGTAGTAGTAGTAGTAGAAGAAGAAGAAGAAGAAGAAGAGTTTGGATTTGATATCCCGCTTTATCACTATCCTAGGGAGTCTCAAAGCAGCTAACATTCTCCTTTCCCTTCCTCCCCCACAACAAACACTCTGTGAGGTGAGTGGGGCTGAGAGACTTCAGAGAAGTGTGACTGGCCCAAGGTCACCCAGCAGCTGCATGTGGAGGAGCGGAGACCCGAACCCGGTTCCCCAGATTACAAATCTACCACTCTTAACCACTACACCACATTGTCATTCAAATGGTGTGTGTGCCACATCTTGTGATCGATTATGCAGGGCGGAGCTTACCCCCCCCCCAATATTTTATTCAACTTGGCACCCCTGAAACCAGTCCTGCGCTGGCACAGCTTTTGCTGCCTGAAAATTCCATGAGCCAGTAATGTACGAATTAGGACTTTAAATTTGAAAGGGCTCTTGGAGGAAATGTAATTTATTGTAGAATGGCATGACAAATCAGGTCTCTGGGACCCGGTATGTTTATCAATATGCTTGCAACCACCTTCCTTGTCTGTGATCGGTGTGCTCCTGCTTTCCTTTGCAACATTTTTTTAAAAAAATAATGTCCGTGTCCCTTCCCTATGATTAAGGTTTAGTATCTTTAAATGGGAATTCCTAGGCTCTGGACTCTGCTGGGTTTTATGTGCTCATAAACTGAGCACGCACAGCTTTGAAGGCAGAGTGAATTAAGGAAAAAACAGCAACAGCCGATGATCTGTATAGTTCACCTTTGTCTGGTGCTGTTGACTCTATCTCTGTACCTCAGACCACAAACATGGTAATAAAAACAGACGCCCCCTTTGCTTATAATGGCGTCCATGTCAAAATAAGTGGTTTGCAACCCTTTGTCATGGCAGCCTTGACTTCTGGGAAGCAGGCCGGTATAAAACACCTTGGCTGGCTGCCCAGAGCCTTGGTGGAGTCTCTCCAGCCAGAGCTGTTCTGAACAGATCATTCTTAATATAGTGAAGTGCCGTTGTCTCAGGGTAGAAATATAAGGTGTGATTTATGCACCTACTTAGCTTGGCTTAGGCCCAAAGTTGATGCGACACTTTTCATGTAGTTCAGAATTGTGTCACTGGGTTTCGTTCTAGCAAGGAGCAAATGTGAGGTGCGGCAAGGGCGAGATCATGACCATGGGGAGAGGTGGCTTTAAGCCTTTGCCTGCCCTCATTAAGTTTCTGGTCAGAATTGGGGCGGGCATTTATACTATTCACAATGGAAGAAAAACTCCTGTTAACGCTGATGGAAGCTTTCATCCAATCGCCAGCAGCAGGTGTGTGGCTCCCCAGCCACCCCACTGTTCTGAGCAGTAGCATGATGGAGGCAGAGGGTTAAAGCCAGTGTTCAAAACTGAAATATGAAATCTAGGAGCTAAATGGCACCTTCAACCTAGGTTATGGGACCAACAGTGGAATGTCTAGGTCAGGGGTAGGCAACCTAAGGCCCAGGGGCTGGATCTGGCCAATCGCCTTCTCAATCTGGCCCACGGACAGTCCAGGAATCAGTGTGTTTTTACATCAGTAGAATGTGTCCTTTTATTTAAAATGCATCTCTAGGTTATTTGTGGGGCCTGCCTGGTGTTTTTGCATGAGTAGAATGTGTGCTTTTCTTTAAAATGCATCTCTGGGTTATTTGTGGGGTATAGGAATTTGTTCATCCCCCCCCCCAAAAAAAATAGTCTGGCCCACGGCTAAAAAAGGTTGCTGACCCCTGATCTAGGTACACTTTTGAATTATAAAGCTGAAAATGAATGAACTGCAGCTAAAATAAGTTCATTTTTCACATGCTATAGTCCAGGCACCCCAAACTCAGCCCTCCAGATGTTTTGGGACTACAATTCCCATCATCCCTGACCACTGGTCTTGTTAGCTAGGGATGATGATAGTTGTAGTCCCAAAACATCTGGAGGGCCGGGTTTGGGAATGCCTGGTCTAGTTCTTCTTCTGTCCAGCTCCCTACTATTCCTAAAAGGGTCTCTTTTCAGAGAGTAGCTGGAAGTAGGGAAGCAGAAAAAGGTCCTCCTTTCCTTCCACTCTGCAGTTTGAATTTGAAATCTTAGGTGCAGTACTGCACCCAGAGCTCAGAAACTGCTTGCGCTGATGAAATTCCCCGTCGCAAAATGCGCCTAGAGCAATGGGAGTTTTGAACACTGGTTGAAGCCCCCACTCTCACAAGTCTTGTTCTTGATCCATCTCTGGCTCTTTGTTAAACAAAAACAAAGCTGGGCAACCCAAACTACAATGTTAAAAGTCATAGGATGGATGAACGAGGAAATCCCAACGAAAGAACAAGGGCAAGAAAACTGATGACTTATTCAGAATTGGCTAAACTGACATACAAACTGAGGGACAAGGACAACTGTGACTTTAAGAAAGAATGGGAGCTTTTCAGAAATTATTTAAAAAGACAACAAAAACCCTTGGCAGGGTTTCAATAAACATACACAAATTTATTGGTTGATAACATGATAGATAGATAACGGAAGGATATGTACAAGTTTATAACATGCAGAGAATAATATGTGCTGAGAAATCAGAGAGAGGAGCTGAGGGAAGTCTCTGGGGGAGGGTTTGAGGGGGGAAAGGGGGAAATAATGAATACGATATGTTTTGAAATTTTGTTATGCTGAAATTATTTATATATATATAATTGAAAAGTCATACCAAGTACTTTCTGCTTAGATGGCATGTGTGCTGAAGAGGGCAACCAAGATGATCAAGGGTCTGGAAACCAAGCCTTACGAGGAACAATTGAAGGAGCTGGGTATGTTTAGTCTGGAAAAGAGGAGACTGAGAGGAGATATGATAGCCATCTTCAAATATCCCAAGGGCTGTTTACTCCTGCTCTGGAGGGGCTAGGACCCGAACCAATGGATTCATGTTACAAGAAAGGAGATTCTAACTAAAGGCCAGGAAGAACTTCCCAGTGATAAGAGCTGTTTGACACTGGAACAAACACCCTCAGGAAGGTGTAGACTCTCCTTTCTTGGAGGTTTTTAGCAGAGGTTGGGTGATCATCTGTCCTGTATGCTTTAGTTGAGATTCCTGCATTGCAGGAGGTTGGACTAGATAACCCGCGGGGTCCCTTCCAACTGTACAATTCTATGATTCTACGATCCTTTGCTCTCTAAGCAACCCAGAAATACCCAACTCGCTGCTGCTTTCACCGTCGAAGATCTAGCCTCATTTGTCCACTCTTCTGCAAACAGAGCCCAACAAGGGTTTTTAGGAAATGTGGCTGCCTTAGTCCTTCATCTGATACCATGTTGTTTTCCCATTTCAGCTCTGCAACTTGGGGAATAGCTCACAACTCCAGTGAGCCTCATTTGGTTAAAAGGATTGGTTCCTTGATGTGAAAACAAGAAAATGAAAAGACACACACAGAGAGAGGTTAAGTCCAAAGTCCACATTTATTTACTTCTTTTGTGTGCTTATTAACATGCAACATTTCTCTCTCTGTCTATGAAATCGCCTTGAGGCAGCTTGCAGTAATAAAACACATTAAGTACAATTCTAAGTAATGAGATAAAACAGCAGATAACATATAAAATCAGGAGATAAAACCGGTAGATAAAAAGCCATTAAAACTGCTCATATTAAAAAACTAGTATGGGCATTATCTACTGCCTAGACTTCCACAACGCTCTGGAGGTTGTCCCATCCAGCATAGTCAATGGTCTTGGGAGTTCTAGTCCAAAATGCCTGGAGGTCACCAAGTTGTTGGGGACTGGCCTGTAGGATGACAAAGGGGGTTCCTGGTCAGGGGTGAGAAGCCTTTTTCAACCAGAAGGCCACACCGTCTTCTGGGCAACCTTCCATGCAGAGATGGGCGGGGCCAGAGGCAAAAGTGGGAGGAGCGACACATGCAAATTTTATACGGTAGGCTAGTTTTCATACACACTTATGTGCTTCTCTTTCTCCTCCAAAGGAGGCGTTCTCAGTTTACAATGACATATTGTTAGCATGCAACAACACATGTGGAGGGTACATTTCTAATGGCTGTCATATTCATATTGTTTATTGTTATATTCAATTGTTAATTCAAACTTAATTCTGTTGTGTTTTATGTTCGCTTAGTACGGTATGTGAAGCTGGTCTGGGACCATAATAAATTTCATTTCATTTCATGTGGAGGGTGCAAAGCAGGGCTAGTGAGAGGTGCTGCTTGGGTGAGATAGGTGTGGTGTGAGGAGAATCTCAAGGTCCAGGTAGAGAGGTTTTGAGGTCCACATTTGGCCTCTGAGCCAGAGGTTCCCTTGCCCAGGACTGGGTGAACATGTCTGCAGGAGGGAGGGGGGAGTGATTCATAACTTGGCACCATCACAGAGAAGGCCCCGTCTCTGGTAGTCATTTGCCTTCCCGTTCCTCTGCTGTGCAGCGATCGAAATAGTCCAGCCTATGACTGTGATGGATTTTTCTGAATCGTCTCAGAATCTTATATTCTCCATAGACCCGTGTTAAAATCCAAATGCAAATCTGCTTCAGCCAGCCTTGCTGTCCTTTTTGTAAATGTTGGAAGGATTAAATCCTGCTTGACCCTTGGAAGCCTGAAAACAGTTTTACATGCTTTGGTAACATCCCGATTGGATTAGTCTAATTCCTCGTTTGTAGCTCTGCCAGGCTTCATTATTACACAGAACCTCCGGCTTCAGAATGCAGTGCTAAGAAGCATCTCTGGCTCCACCAAAAATGAGCAAATTTAACAATCCAGATGTCTCTTCAGTGGCTCCCTGTTTTAACCAAATTGACTGCAACATCTGTTTTTTGTCTGATGGAAGTCTGCAAGGATTTGGTCTTTTAAGCATCTGATTGAACGCTTCAGTGTCTGCTTGAAACATAAATGGTACAATGGAGATTGGAACTTGCTCCTTAGGGAGGTTTGTCGGTCCCCACCCCTTGCTGAAGTTTTTTGTTTATGTTTCTGGGTACTGATAAAAACATATTTCTCTCATATGGTCCTTTTGCTTCTAGGATTTCTCCTTGTCCTATTAGTAATCTTTTACGACTGATAATGGATTGAATTATATTTTTATTGACTTTTTTTATTATGCTGCCATTATGTTTTAATTCTTTGTGCTAAGCTGCTTTGCAGGTCTTAAGGGGGGAACATACATGTAAATGTAAATAACGAAGAAATAACTTAACGCGGGAACCTAGGAAGAACTGTGTTGTCTGGGCTTCTGCCCCAAAACACACAAGCAAAGGCTCTTGTAAGTAAGTAAGTAATCTTTATTCATGCAAATAACAGTACATGCTCAACAGCAGCAGATGCCAGGCTCAAGAGTCATCGTTCAGGAGGTCAAGAGCAGGCAAGAAGTTAAGACCTGGACAGAAGCTGCAAAGATGCCTCAACAAGTTTTCGTATCCAGCATGCCAAGCTTTGAAAGACGAGGCATGGCATGCTCACTTGCGAGAGTAACTTGTCTTTTGGAAAGGTGAAACATGCAAACATGTAGGTGGATCCGTTCCCATCTGTTAAGGTGCCACCTGGTTCTAGGCAGCAGGGTCACACCCTCTGTTCAGGCTCCTGCTCAGTCCTTGCCACTGTAGGAGAATCCCTAGAATTCTAGTTCATTTCTGAATTCAATTTGTCCAGTTAGCGCTTTGCACACCACTTCTGTCATGGATGCTTTAGCTGAGATTCCTGCATTGTAGGGGGTTGGACTAGATTACCCTTGGGGTCCCTTCCAACTATATGATTCAATGAGAGCCAGGGTGGTGTAGAGTGGTGGACTCGTAATCTGGTGAACCAGGTTCGCTTCCCCACTCCTCCACATGCAGCTGCTGGATGACCTTGGGCTAGTCACACTTCTCTGAAGTCTCTCAGCCTCACTTACCTCACAGAAGGGAAAGGAGGTTGTTCGCTGCTTTGAGACTCCTTAGGGTAGTGATAAAGCAGATATCAAATCCAAACAACAACAACAACAACTTCTTCTTCTTCTTCTTCTTCTTCTTCTTCTTCTTCTTCTTCTTCTTCTTCTTCTTCTTCTTCTTCTTAAATTTGTATACTGCCCTTCATCTGTAGATCTCAGGATGATTCACAACACAGAAATACAAGATAAAAACATAAAATACCTAATAAAAACAGGGGGCGGGGATGGACACATTCCAATAAAGCCTCACCCACAAGCACATTTAAAAGGGTGTAGGATGTTAATCAGGCAACATCATTTGAAGAGGGATGTTTTCTCCTGGCCCCTAATGCTGTATAATGAAGGCAGCATGCAAACCTCCTGGGGAGAGCATTCCACAAATGGGGAGATGCCCCAGAGAAGGCCCATTCTCGTGTTGTCACCTTCTGGATCACTCATGGATGAGGCACACATGGTGATGATTATGCAGGGTCCTGAGTTTTTTATGGCTTCATAGGTCGAAATCAGCACTTCGAATTCAACAAACAGACTGTTTTTAAGTCTGTTTTTAAGCTTGTGTTCTCTTACAGTTCCGAGCACAACTGAAAGGAATGAAATGTAAACATACAAGATATGACCCGGAGAATGAAACACTGGGAGATCGGCCAAGCATAGTAATTACATCAGATCTTAGGTCAAGAAGAGAACAAAAATATCAACATAGATAACTGAAAGCACACATCGGCAGACCACTAAAGTGCAGAGCAATTTGTCAGAAGACAACAAAAGACCCTGGAAGATGGTTATGTGTATGCACATGAGAAAGATGGGATGGGCTAATCAGAAGAGCCAAAATATCTGAGTTGTTTCAGAATGGTGACACTGTGTTGTAACTGTGATGGGAAGGATGGCTATAATGGCTGCAATTGTCTGATTGGTTAAGTGGCAATCACCCATGTAGTTGGATGTGCATAAAATATGATTCCTGTGAGCATCAAAGTGCAGCCTCTCTCTGATTTTTTTAGGAGATGGACCCTATGTACATTTGTATTAATAAAGGCCTGTGTCTATTGGTGTTCCCTTATGGAACCCTGGGTAGGATGAAGGCTGGGCAGCAGGAGACTTTTTCAGGTGGTTCACAATTTAGCGCAACCACCTGCAGATAAAATCGCTCAGATTCGGGAAGAAGTAGACTCCACCGTGGGAGCAGGGCCAGGGCGGGAGAGTGCTAGAGTCCTGTCTAGTCAAGTTGTATGGGATCAATTCCAATCTGTTACCTCCGAGGATGTGGACAGGCTGCTTGCATGAGTGAAGCCAACCACCTGTCTCCTGGATCCTTGCCCATCCTGGCTTATAAAAGCTAGCCGGGAAGGACTGGGTGATGGGCTTCGTGGGGTGGTCAATGCTTCCCTCCGTGAGGGAGCCTTCCCAGACCCACTGAAAGAGGCGGTTATTAAACCGCTTCTTAATAAACCATCTTTAGATGCGGCCACGATGGCCAATTATCGCCCAGTCTCAAATCTTCCATTCTTGGTCAAGGTGATTGAGCGAACGGTTGCCGAACAACTCCAGGCACGCCTGGAAGAAGCGGACCATTTGGATCCCTTCCAGTCGGGATTCAGGCCTCATCATGGGTCTGAAACTGCCTTGGTCGCACTGGTTGATGATCTCTGGCGGGCTAGGGACAAAGGTGAGAGCTGTTTCCTAGTTCTGCTGGATCTCTCAGCGGTGTTTGATACCATCGACCATAACATCCTTCTGGACCGTCTTGAGGGGCTGGGAGCTGGGGGCACTGTCATACGGTGGTTCCGCTCCTTCCTCCTGGGCCGTGTTCAGAAAGTGGTGGTGGGGGATGAGTGTTCAGACCCCTGGGCTCTCACTTGTGGGGTGCCTCAGGGTTCTGTCCTCTCCCCCATGCTTTTCAACGTTTACATGCAGCCACTGGGAGAGATCATCAGGAGGTTTGGGCTGGGTGTTCATCAGTATGCGGATGATACCCAGCTCTACCTCTCTTTTAAATCAGAACCAGTGAAGGCGGTGAAGGTCCTGTGTGAGTGTCTGGAGGCGGTTGGAGGATGGATGGCGGCTAACAGATTGAGGTTGAATCCTGACAAGACAGAAGTACTGTTTTTGGGGGGCAGGAGGCGGGCAGGTGTGGAGGATTCCCTGGTCCTGAATGGGGTAACTGTGCCCCTGAAGGACCAAGTGTGCAGCCTGGGAGTCATTTTGGACTCACAGCTGTCCATGGAGGCACAGGTCAAATCTGTGTCCAGGGCAGCTGTTTACCAGGTCCATCTGGTACGTAGGCTGAGACCCTATCTGCCTGCGGACTGTCTCACCAGAGTGGTGCATGCTCTGGTTATCTCCCGCTTGGACTACTGCAATGCACTCTACCTGGGGCTACCTTTGAAGGTGACTCGGAAATACAACTAATCCAGAACGCGGCAGATAGACTGGTGACTGGGGGCGGCCGCCGAGACCATATAACACAGGTCTTGAAAGACCTACATTGGCTCTCAGTACGTTTCTGAGCACAATTCAAAGTGTTGGTGCTGACCTCTAAAGCCCTAAACGGCCTTGGTCCTGTATACCTGAAGGAGCGTCTCCACCCCCATCGTTGAGTGCCGAGGGCCTTCTGGTGGTTTCCTCATTGCGAGAAGCAAAGCTACAGGGAACCAGGCAGAGGGCCTTCTCGGTAGTGGTGCCCTCCCTGTGGAACGCCCTTCCAGCAGATGTCAAAGCGATAAACAACTACCTGACATTCAGAAGACATCTTAAGGCAGCCGTGTTCAGGGAAGTTTTTAACGTGTGATATTTTACTGTATTTTTGGTTTCTATGGAAGCCGCCCAGAGTGGCTGGGGAGGCCCAGCCAGATGGGCAGGGTATAAATAAATTATTATTATTATTATTATTATTATTATTATTATTATTATTACCACTCCAACACCACCCCCAGTTCTTCTTCCTCCTTCAGCTGCCCCAAGCCCTGGAGAGTTTCTGCTAAGGCTCTCAGCTCTGGAGGAAAGTCAGGTCGGAGAGCCAGCATCCTGGCTCCTCCCCAAGGGAGGTCAGGGTAGAAAGGGAAGAGCTCTCCCCTCCAACTCTGGTTGCCACCATTCAGGTGCCCCTCCTGCTGCTGCGAGGCTCATGACACGTGTTCAGCATCAGAAAGTCCTGTTTATCAACAGGTAAGCTTGGAGGCCATCTAGGGAAATGGCAGCCATGTGGCTGCCTCCACATGTTGTTGGGACTCCCATCAGCCCTTGCCAGGACACCCAATAGTCAGGGATGATGGGAGTTGTAGTCCAATGATATTTGGATAGCACCATTATTGGCTACTGTCAGGGAACTGCCATCAGGGCCGGAGGGAGAGAGCGGGCTCCGGAGGGGTGCCAGAGAGCGTCCCGGGATGGGGAGAGGCAGCCCATCTTCTGGGGAAGAGAATCAGCATAGCACCAGTGGAGAAGGGGGGGCAGATGGGGGAAGCAGTGAGGCTGTCCCATGACTCCTTGCCAGGGACCAGCGGGGAGAGTAAGGGTCCTCCGATGCCTACACCCTCCTTGCGCAGAAGGCTTCCGCGCAGGGAGAGTAGGAGGAGACTAGGCGTCAAAGAGCTTCTTTGCTGGAAGAAGTTCAAGAAATGCCCACTGACGGATTCTGCCAGTGATTGAGACAGCCACGGGTGAGTGGCTGTCTGGACAGAAAAGGTTCACTCAGGCAACCCAGCCAGGTGTTGCACCGGTTTACGCACGAGCAACCCCTAGAACCTTTACAGCTACCTTTGGCCTAGGATGCTGGGAATCAGGAGGGACGTCTCATAGGTTATTTTAATGACCTGTATATTTAACAGCAGAAGCCAATGCTACAAATGGCAGGTCCATCTAGTTCAGCATCTTGTTTGTTCCCTACAGTGATGAACCAAGTACCTGTGGGAAGCCCACAAGAGGGAGAGTTGGATAGATCAGTCTCTCCCCTCTCTGTGTCACTTTCTCGTGCGCTCCCAAAATCCACCCCATTTCCTCATTAATCTGAACAAATATTCACATTTAAATATCGTTTCTTTCCCAATTTATATCCCATCCTCCTCCCAAGGGAGCCCATTGTGGCAAATACATCTGTAATAAAAATACAATCAGTATGTAAGCACTGCAAACATGAAAGTTAAAAAAGGTAAAGGTAAAGGACCCCTGGACGGTGAAGTCCAGTCAAAGGCGACTATGGGTTGTGGCGCTCATCTTGCTTTCAGGCCAAGGGAGATGGCGTTAGTCCACAGACAGCTTTCTGGGTCACGTGGCCAGCAGGACTAAGATACTTCTGGCACAAAGGAACACCGTGACAGAAACCGGAGCTCATGGAACATGTAACACCATCCTAACAATTATAGCCATCTTGTATGTATGCTGCCTTTCCACAGTTAGAACCATGCTCAAGGTTGCTTACAACAGGAAAAGAGTTACATGATTACAAAAGTAGTCAAATACAATAAATAATAAATAAAACACATTGAAAAGTACACAAGAAAATTGAACAATTTCCACGTAAATCACAACAAGCTCTGAAAACAAAATTACAAAAAATATCAATAATATAAATTAGTACCTCCCCAACAAAAACCCCTAACCAATAACGTAGCTCAAGAGTCTGTTCAGCAGCCTATGCTCTGTAACAGGGCCCTTGCCTTGCCAGGCCAGGTGTCTGATCATATGTCTGAATAGGCCTCCTTTAGAACAATCTAAAAGAGCATAAAGATTTTTTCCTCTTGTGTGTGGAGTCTGTTGTTAGGGCTACACAAGGATCCATGGTTGAGAAAGGAGAACTCAATGTAGGCTGGCCGGCCCTACCATTAGGCAGGTGGCATATGCTGTGATGTTGGCAGCAGTAGCTCTACAGTCATTCCTTCTGAGCCCCCTGGCCCCGGGTGGCATCTAGGCCAGCCTGATGCACTCCAATGCGGTGGAGGATGCTACTCTGTCATCAGTGTTGAAGCAAGATCCAACAGCTGACCTAGTTGGCTAGTTGGAATGGGATAGGTGTGCGTGATCTTGTCCCTTGCCTCAGGCAGCAGAATGTATTGGGCTGGCCCAGCACATACAGTCATCAAGATAACAATGGGGGAAAATAAAGTGCAATGCAGCAAAGAGGAACGTGTCACCACAATCTCTCTCTATCGTTCTCTGAAAAAGCTGAAATAATTCAGTGGGAAAATATAGAATAGTGATGAGGGCTCCCTTTGGAGAAGCACAGAAAGGTCTCTATTGTTTCCAACTATAGTTTCATCTGCTAGTTTCTCAACAGCTCAAATTGCTCCGTCTTCTTTCAAGAAAGAAAATTGTTTCTGCTTTTTTTATGAAGGGAGGATTTTTTTAAAAAACAACAACAACCACCCACCACAATTTTAGGCATGATTTCCGCCCCCCCATATGGAAGACAATGCTAATGTAGACGTTAACAATGAAGAGATGCTCAGGATATGATGACTTCTGAGTGATCCAGTCGTTCTGGCATTCACAATTGCGGGGTTGGCTCGCCTGAAATTCGTCCTCCTTTCACGTGCCCCGGCTTCTCCTCTCAATTTGTCATGCTGTTGGGACTGTCGAAAAGAAATTTCATTGGGTTTTAACTGGCTTAACCCCTTTCACACTCTTTGAATGGTTCATTTGCAGAGACTGCCATGAACCCCAGTTTAGGAGGAAAGCAGGGAGGGGGAATAAAAACAAACCAACAAACCCTGTTCGAGCTCTAAATGGATGGCGAGGAAAATACTACAATTTGAAATGGATAGAGAACGGTGCATCTTTTGTGTCAAGCAACAAAGGAGCTTGTGATTCTAAAGCATTTCTGCCATGCTTTTGAGTTGGAAGGTGGCCGGTATACTAATCTCATGTCTGGCCAAGAGACAGTTGTGACAGAGGAGTGGCCTTTTTATCAGGGGTTTTTATTTTGATGTCAGAACTTCTGAAAGCCAGATGATTAAAAGGAAAAAAAAATACTGATTGCCAGGAGGATTGAACTGCAGCAAGGGCTCCTGTTCCCTTCCAGAGAAGTGTGATTTCTCACTGCTTTGTGGAACATAAGGAATTGGGGGGGGGGGGGAGAATATGTTTAATTTGTATCTTAATGGGATCAGATTCTGCACTTCCCAAACCAGTACAAGAACCAGCACACAACTCTCATTTGAAATTTGCACTTCTTTGTATTTTGCAATGCAATTCTCCCACAAAAGGGTGAAATAAAAAAATGTGCCTATCAGTGAAAACAACATTCAAAAACCCCACCCTATTCATGGTGAAATAGCTTCAAATAGTGTATATACTAGGCAAAGCGCATACAAAAAATGGTATTTTAGGAGAAATGTGAGTGAAAATTAGCAAAAAAATTCATGCTTTTTTAAAAACAACAACCAACACCCTGTAAACATTTGAACTGAGCTTAAGACTTGAAAAATGAGAAATGGAATGAACAGATTCCTCGTGGAGAACAAAACTTTTTTTAAAAACTTGAAGCCTGCCACTGAAACAAATCACAGCTCTTCACTTGTATTGTGTATGTAAATATGGAGCCTGCACATTCTTTTTTTCTGTTTCCTTGTTTGACAATGACTATGTGTTACTTAGGGTTGATTGTCACCTTGTTCATTTATTCTGAGGTTGAGAAAGATTCAGTCAGATCTGTGCATTCTGTACACAGGTTGACAGCAAGTATGATCTGTGCACCCTTCGTTCCTTCCTGGGATAGGTGGAGATGTGATTGACTCCATCTGCATAACCCAGAAATAAGTAACATGACAAACAGCCCTCTGAGGCACAATTCTCATCCTCATCCATTTCTCACGGTGGAAGGCATCCAATTTTAGTTTCCATTTTAAAAATGGGTCCCAGGTCTAGACTTTCCATGAGGGATAGTGAGGAGACAGCCTCAGAAGGCAGATTTTAGGCTCCATTAAAAAGTGTGGAATTGTCAATGACTCCACTTTATTATTATGTTTTGCTGGCTGTCATTCCATTTCCTGAGCCTACAAAGGGTCTGTCTACCAGATGTATATCATCAGGGTCAAGATTCAGGTCCCTTTGTTCAGAATCACAATGTTACAGAGCCCAGGTAGAGTTCGGTCAACTCTCTTAATACTGAGAATGCCAGAAAATAATTCTGAACCTTGCCAAGGGATCTGCCAATAGAAATACATCACACAGGCAAGTATTATTAACCATTGACTGAAGTCCCATGTTGCCTGGGCACAGTCAAGTAACATATTTTACTGAGCTTCCCTAACCCAGTGGTCCATGATAGACCAGACCCGGACCTATCTGTGAGTAAATACTGAAGAAACAGCCACATGCATTGCTAGC
Source organism: Podarcis gaigeae (assembly GCF_964106915.1). Taxonomy (NCBI): domain Eukaryota; kingdom Metazoa; phylum Chordata; class Lepidosauria; order Squamata; family Lacertidae; genus Podarcis; species Podarcis gaigeae. The sequence goes on along the minus strand of NC_139678.1, from coordinate 13,837,705 downwards.
AGGCATGTTGCAAGTCTTCAGATGAAGACTCTCGTAAAGATTTCCCCAAGAGAGCATGAGCAGGATGAGGGCAAACACAATCCTTCTTCTTTGCCTGGCCTCCAATTATCATTCATTATCATTCATTCATTGACAGTGATGGCTGCACGCTTGGCGAATCCAAACCGTGATCAGCTGCCGCCCGCAAACCAATGTCCTCACTGTGGAAGGGCGTGTGGATCCAGAATTGGGCTCCACAGTCACTTAAAGACTCATTGTTAAAACCGTGTTTATGGAAGACAATCTTACTGGGCTACGAGTGATTGCCAAAGAAGAAGAAGAAGACGACGACGACCATAAATATATGGACCTTCAATAGCATTGCTGCCACAGGTTCATAGGAGCCAACTTCTAGGGGCCGACGTCCCTTCGTCCTCCTAACAGGGGCACCACCTTCTCCAGAGAATTGAGGGGGCCTGACACGATGTCCTGATGTCACACATTCAACATTGCACACAGGGCCCTCTGAACTTTGAGGGGACCTAGCCCTCTCAAAAAAAAAGATGGTGGGGCTACAGGAGCCCCCCCCCAGGAGCTCCCGCCCTTGCCTCTCAATAAATATTTGAGGGGCTGGACCCACTACGAAGTTGATGGGCATTGCCATTCAAATGGTGTGTGCGTGTGTGCACCACACCATCTGATTAATAATAATAATAATAATAATAATAATAATAATAATAATATTTTTATTTATACTCCGCCCTCCCCAGCCAAGACTGGGCTCAGGGCGGCTAACACCAGATATAAAAACAATTGATTAAAATACAACTTAAAAACAAGATTAAAATACAACATTAAAATGCAGCCTCATTTCAGTAGAAACTCAAATAAAAAACCTTTTGGGGATGAAAACGTCAAATCTTCACCAAGGCCCACTATGCTCCCCCCCAATATTTTATTCAAGTTGGAACCCCTCCACAGATTGATGGTCTTCTTTTTCATCTCAACTATGATGGCCTGATTCACCCAGGTACCTCCTGATTTCTCCAAGTTGCACAATGAATGATGAGTCCGCCTATCGGGACGAGGTGGAGCGGCTTTGTGCTTGGTGTGGAGAGAACAATCTGGCTCTTAATACGACTAAGACCAAGGAATTGGTGGTGGATTACAGGAAAAAAAAGGCGGACATTCAGCCCTTGTATATCAACGGGGAACGGGTGGAGAGGGTGGCGGAATTCAGGTTTTTGGGAGTGACTATCGATCAGGGCATGACTTGGAGCGCAAATACCACTGCTCTGGTGAAGAAGGCCCAGCAGAGAATTTATTTCCTCAGACTTTTAAAGAAGAACAATCTGAGTGAGAGACTGCTGGTGTCCTTCTACCGAGGCTCCATAGAGAGCATTCTCACATACTGTATTTGTGCCTGGTTCTCCAGCTGTACAGCTAGGAAGAGGAAGGTGCTCCAGAAGGTCATAACCACAGCCCAAAGGATTATTGGTCATCCCCTCCCATCTTTGGAAGAACTGTACGGTTCCCGTTGTCTTAGGAAAGCAAACAATATCCTGCAGGATGCATCTCACCCGGGACACAGTCTGTTTGTACTACTGCCTTCTGGCAGGAGATACAGAAACATCAAGTCAAGGACAAATAGACTGAAAAATAGTTTCTATCCAAGAGCTGTGGCCTTCTTAAATGCAGTAACTCGATAGTGTGACCTGGGAGTTTGATGGGTGTGGGTGTGGGTGTGGCTGGAATGTGGTTTGTTTGGTTGTTGTTGTTGTGTTGCTTTTGTTGTTTTTAAGGGATGGCATCCAATTTCGTTGCACTTGTGCAATGTTGCACTTGTGTAATGACAATAAAGAATCTATCTATCTATCTATCTATCTATCTATCTATCTATCTATCTACAAGCATGAGAATCCAACTGCACCACTGAGGGCTAGGGAGGTAGGAAGGCAAGGAATATGGGATGTTTCTAATTTGTTAACAACCCTTACTTATGGCTTTCATTTTTAGCTTCGTGAACTTATAAAGCCCAATGAAAAAATTTGTTTAATGCCCCCCCCCTCAAATAATTGACTAAGAGAGGGCTGCATCTTCTCAACCAGTACGTTTCCGAGCACAATTCATAGTGTTGGTGCTGACCTTTAAAGCCCTAAATGGCCTCCTTCCAGTATATCTGAAGGAGCGTTTCCACCCCCATTGTTCTGCCCAGACACTGAGGTCCAGTGCCGAGGGCCTTCTGGTGGTTCCCTCACTACAAGAATTGAGGTTACAGGGAACCAGGCAGAGGGCCTTCTCAGTAGTGGCACCCACCCAGTGGAACGGCCTCCCACCAGATGTCAAAGAAAAGAACAACTATCAGACTTTTAGAAGACCTCTGAAGGCAGCCCTGTTTAGGGAAGCTTTTAATGTTTGATGCATTACTGTATTATAATATTTTGTTGGAAGCTGCCTAGAGTGGCTGGAGTGGCCCGGCCAGATGGGCGGGGTATAAATAATAAATTATTATGATTATGATTATTAACCAGAAGCTCCCTTAGTTCTTATGTTTTGCTTCAGGGCTGGAGCCTATAAGGCCCCGCTCTGGTTTCAACATCTTGTTTAATCTGGTTTGCAAAGAGAATTTCACAAGAAATTGGTGAACACAGACACTTTCCCACCATGGAATACGACTGATTTGAGAATGTGTAAAAGGCTGCTAGGCAGCAGTGGAAGACTTTATGTAGCTAACCAACCAAGAAAATGACTATGCATTTGGCTATGATGGCAGGAAGATAAGCCCTGAAAGATAAAAATAGCAGCTCTCTTGAGTTCTCCTGTGGCTTATATAGGAAGGATATTTTGTGTACAGGACAAGAAAAAGGGTGGAAGCTATTATTATACATCTCCAATGTTGTCTGAGAAAATACACTTTAGGGAAATATTAAACAGTCATTGATCACTGTGGATTTAAATTATACCCTTATTGACTGGGAAAATAGCTGCATATGAAAGGCAAATGAGACACTGAGAGACTGGATTGAAGGTTTTCTTTTGGCTTTCTTTTACAAATGCAATTTGCAAAGTGGTCAGTGTCACCTGAGGCCCTTTTACGTTGGCCCTCATCCCGAGAAGCGAATCAATGGCGAGCACAATGAAGGAGGTTGGGAATGGGACTCTTGAATAGCCTGGACTCATCCTCCTGGCGCTACTGTCTAATTAGAAAGTGAGATGAAGCAGTACCAAAATTGCCAAGATAAGAACTGTGTAATTCCTTAGAAAGAGTGTCTTGATTAAAATTTAGCAGTCATGTTCATCAGAGATGGTGCATTAAAGCCTGCAGAGAAATTGGGTTTGTCAGTCTTGCTGTGAGACCTTCAAGAGCTGCTCTCTGCATTGGTCTGGTCCATTTTCACCTGGCCAGGAAGGCACTTGGAGGCTGGGAGAGAGACTGACCATCATTGCCATACACCAACATTTGCCCTTTGTTGCTGCCAGCCTCCTCTGAAGTAGATATATGGGAGCCAGCTAAATGTCTTCTAGCCTGGTGAGAGGACTCCTCCCATTTGAACTGTATGGTTCCTTGGAAGACTAGCATCAGAAGCTTTATTGCCGGTGGATAATAATAATAATAATAATAATAATAATAATAATAATAATAATAATAATATTTTATTTGCCACCCATCTGACTGAAAGCTGCCACTCTGGGCAGCTTCCCACAAATTAAAAATGTTAAGCGCAGTAAAACATCAAACATTAAAAACTTCCCTGTACAGAGCTGCCTTCAGATGTCTTCTAAAAATCATATAGTTGTTAGTTTCCTTGACAAGAATATGGCCAGTTGGGTCACAGCTAGGGGTGGGGGAGAAATTGTGATTAAGTTTGTGTTTAAATGTAATCTTACCCAATTTGCCATTTCTGAAACAAGATGTGAACCAAAATACAGCCACCTTTCGAAATTTGTGCTTTTCCGAATTTTGGAATGCATTTCTCCAGCCAAGTAATGTCTTCAAAAGTGCATGTGGTGGGGCTAAAATGTGCATATAAACACTATATATTATTAGTGAAAATAGCATACAAAGATGCTTTGTATTAGGCAAGACTGCTTTGCGAAAATGTGCATGCTGGGCAAAATTGCACACCAAACTAGGAGAGATTTCTGCTAAAATGCTGATGAATCTGAATTTTCTTTTTTTAACCACAAACTGCTGATTTGGAGAAGTGGAGACCTGAAGACTGGAAAAATGAGAAAGTGAAATTGAAATATTTGCCCACCTCTACGTCACAGCCAATGCATGACTTTGAAGCAGACGAACAGTTGCCCGTCTAAATATGCCAGAGTAGCAGAAGATAAAACACAGGACTGATAGGAACGGATGGCACATTTCAATCTGGGGCTAAGAGGTTTCCTGAGAGATTGATAGCAGAAATGCAGGGAAATAATTTCAACAGAGAACGGTTTTGTGCTGTTGTTCTCTGAAGTGGGTGAGATTGAAGCTCTCCAGTAAGAAAATGTGAATGTGAATCTGTGGTGTGAGGAGAGAGGCAAGTCTGGACAAGGGCAGAGAATAGATCCATGGAAGGAAATGGGCAAAGAATTACCTGTTACTTTTCAGGCTGTGAGAAATTGAAATGGAGATATTAAAGGCGATTTAATTCCCACTGTTTTATTAGCATATATACCACGGACTGCAAAGAGGACCATTCACAATAGTATTTTGTTCTAAATGTATAGTATGTGTGCAGCCTTTATAAACAGAATACTCTGATGCAAATCTAACTAGATTTTCAAAAAATAGACTTCCGGAGGCGGCGCGAAACAGCAATGGCGGTCCTCTTTGCGTTGTGAAGAGGGGCTCCGCGAAAAAGGGTCGTCCGCTACGGCAAAGCGGAGACCCATCAAGAAAAACCGCAGGCAGAGTGAGCCTGCGGCCGTGGGACTCGGCGGGTGCCTGGAGCCCCCCCAGAAGCGGGGAAGGAGCCTCGTAAGAGGCTCCGGAACGTGAAAGGGGGAGCGGCGCTGTGAGTTCATCGCTCTTTTCGTGGAAGCAAAGCCGCGCTGCTGCTGCTGATGAGCGCTGACCTTTCTTCTTGAAATTATCGGAATTGGAGCAACATACCCGTGAGTAAGGGTCCTAAATTTTCTAACTAAACTGAAGAAATTCGGCCGAAAGCGGGAGGCGAGTAACAGGAAGTCCGCCTCCCGACTCTGCTAATTAGATCAAAGCAAGGGCTCGGAAATGAGCTGAAGTACTTAAAAAGGGATTGTAAAAGTGGAAGAAAGGGTGCATTGAGAGACTCTGTATTTTGAAGATAAAAAGGAAAGAACTGTGGATTGTATAGGCTTTTATTCTTTAGAACTACCCTCCAATTTTTGGGTTAAAGAGATAACCCCGTCACCGGGCTGCCAGTGCATAGAAAAAGAACTGTCAAACTGCTGTCAAACTGACGACATTGTTGCAGAGATCGAAATTGTTGCATAGACTGAGATACTAACATTAAACATTGTTGCATGGACTTGTATCGATACTTTATGGCTGGATTTTAAGAGATTAGAAGTTCTGGAAACCTTCCTTTTGTGTTTGGGAATTACAAAACTCAATATGGGGAATTGAGGAACTTCAATGGCGGAAAATAGTTCCTTTCTTTTTTGAAGCTTTGAAATACTCCCCCTATAGGACTGTGGAAATATAGTTGCATGGGAACTGAGCTTTATTGAAACTTTTTGTGGTTCTTTTTATTTATATTTGGGACTTGTTTTTCCCATGGGACAAAAGACCATTTGACCTTGAACAGAGGCAGGTGTGGAATGAGCGGCACAGGGAGAACAAGAGCAGCTAAAGCTAAAGATAAAGAAAAAGAGAAAAAATCTGGGCAACTTTTGCAAACAACTCTAACTCATCACCGCAGATCATCTGTCCCAACTGTGCTGACAGCACAGGAGGTGGAACTAGTGCAGCCTGCTGCAGAAGACATGGCAACTGGAGGATCTGAAACAGTTTTAAAACAAATTTTGGAACAATTGGCAGTTTTAAACCAAAAAGTGGACAATCAAACATCAAAGATTGACCAAGCTACATCCTCTATTGGCAAATTAACTGAACAGGTTTCGCAGCACACTCAGGCAATTGAGAAATTGCAAGGAGCTACGGCAGAAAACTTTAAATTAGCTGTGGAAGCCAATCAAAAAGCAGAACAGGCGAACTTAAAGGTGGAGGAAATTAAAGGAGAGGTAAGACCTTTGAGAAGGCAGGTAGGGGAACAACAAGCCTACCTGGCATTGGTTGAATTGAAAAGTAAAGATAGTAATCTCAGGATAAGGGCTATCCCGGAATTGGAACAAAATAATCTAGAGGGATTTTTGACACTTTTGTTCTCCAAATTCTGGGGAATTGAGGAAGAAAAGGACTTTAAAATTGTGACAGCCTTTAGACTGGGAAAATCAGTAAAGAAAGACAAGCCCAGAGACTGTTTGGTTGCTCTGAGATCAAGAGAAGAAAGGGATAAGATACTAGGCCTACATTTTAAGAAATCTTTGGAGGTAGAAGGTAAAAAGGCCGAAATTTACAGAGATATACCCAAATATCTCTTGGAACTTAGGACTACCTATATAGATTTGACCAAATTGTTGAGACACAACGGAATTCCTTACAGGTGGGAGTTTCCACAAGGACTTTCATTTACTTACAAAGGAAGGAAAATAAAGATTAAATCACCTGAAGACCAGCAGAAGTTCCTGCACGACCACGAGGAGGACCTGCAAAAAGGAGCTGCAGCTTCTTGGCCTCCACCACCACCGGGACCATCTCCAAGAGTTATACCACCAGGACCAGGACCAGCATTACCTCCCCCGGGATCGGGAGGAAGCTTAGATACCCCATTGTAGAACCCGTCAATTGATTCAGGATGTCTCTACAGCTTCTTAGTTGGAACATAAATGGCGGAAACTCCCCGGAAAAAAGAAGGAAAGTCTTTCACATTTTGAAAAAGGAACAATTGGACGTTATCTGCCTACAGGAAACACATGTGACAAGGCTCCATAGAAAAGTGTTAATTAACAAAAGACTAGGCCAAGAATTTATTTCTTCAGACAAAGTTAAGAAGAGAGGAGTGGTGATTTACGCAAAGGAGAGCCTGTCACCGAAATTTTTATTTAAAGATGAATATGGCCGAATTTTGGCGATTGAAATACAGACGCAAGGAGAAAAAATTTTGATATTAGGAATATATGCTCCAAATGAGGGAAAGTCGGAATTCTTCAGGAAGCTGCATGAGACTATGCTGGATTATTTGGACTATAGTAACATCATTATGCTGGGTGATATGAATGGGGTTGTGTCTGTAAATATGGATAAGTCACAAAGTGCCAACATATCGAAAGACGGCAGACTCCCCAAAACTTTTTTTGAAATGACAGACAATATGGACTTAGTAGACATTTGGAGGGTTAAGAACCCCCTAGGGAAAGAAGGGACTTTCTTTTCTGAAGCTCATCTGACATGGACACGAATCGACCAAATCTGGACAACTAGAGGACTGGCACCTAAGACTAGAAAAGTGGAAATCTGCCCAAAAACCTGCTCCGACCATAATGCCTTGAAAGTGGAATTGAGACTAAATACAACCGGATCCTTTAGATGGAAAATGAATGACACTATTCTAAGAGATCAGGAGATTGTTAAGAAGGCCCAAAAAACTCTAAAGGACTATTTTGAGATAAATTTGAATACTACTGTGGAAAAAAGAACAATCTGGGACGCAAGTAAGGCAGTCATGAGAGGGTTTCTAATACAACAAAACACGATTAAGAAAAGGCTCTGGAATGAAAAGAAGGAGAAGATATTGGAGAGAATAAGAGAAGGTGAGAAAAAATTAAGATCTAGGCCTAAGTCGAAGGACGTGTTAAGAGAAGTGAAATTCTTCCAGGCGCAATATTCAAAACTGATAAACCAAGAGGTGGAATGGAAAATTAAACAAATGAAACAAAGATCCTTCGAATCGGCGAATAAGTGTGGGAAACTGCTAGCTTGGCAGTTGAAAAAGAGACAAAAGCTTAATACGGTTACAAATCTAGAGATTGAAGGGAGAATGGTTCAGAAACCCGAGGAAATCAGAAAGTGCTTCCAGAGGTATTTCAAAGAACTTTATACACAAGGGCCGCAAAAAGCCTCAGAGGTGGATCAATTTTTAAAAACTAATGGATTACAAAAAATACCCCTGGAAATGAGAACAAACCTGAACTGTAATATTACACAGCAAGAAATTGAAAGTGCCATTCAAAATCTTCAACTTGGCAAGTCCCCAGGCCCGGACGGCTTAACCTCCAAATATTATAAAGTTTTAAAGGACTATTTGATACAACCTTTGATGGAGGTTTGCAACCAGATAATGGAGGGAGGGAGGGCACCGGAAACGTGGAAAGAAGCTTTCATCACATTGGTACCTAAATCAGAGACTGAAAAGACCCAACTTAAGAACTACCGCCCCATCTCACTCCTAAATGTGGATTACAAACTTTTTGCAGATATTTTGGCAAATAGACTTAAAAAAGTACTAAATGAAGTGATTCACAAAGACCAGGCTGGCTTTCTCCCTGGTAGGCATTTGTTTGACAACACAAGAAACATTATTGACATTTTGGAACTTCTACAAACAAATCTGAATACCAGAGCGGTTTTGATTTTTGTTGATGCAGAGAAGGCCTTTGATAATATTTCTTGGATGTTTATGAAGAAAAATTTGGAAGGGATGGGAGTGGGGCGGGGGTTTGAAAATGGTATAGAAGCAATCTACACAGAACAAAAAGCTAAATTGATAGTAAACAATGTGGTGACAGAGGAGTTTAAAATTGAAAAAGGGACACGCCAGGGGTGCCCCCTATCCCCCCTATTGTTTATTTCGGTCCTGGAGGTGTTGCTAAATATGATTAGAAAGGACCGGTTGGTCCAGGGAATTGAGGTCGGAGTGAAACAATATAAATTGAAAGCATTTGCAGATGACTTGGTATTAACACTTCAGGAACCAGTCTCCAGCACTAAAAGAGTGTTAGAATTAATTTCTGATTTTGGTCGGGTGGCGGGGTTTAAGTTAAATAAGCAAAAAACCAAGGTTTTAGCAAAAAATTTGACAGTTACAGAAACAGATGAGTTCTCTAAAGAAACGGAGTTGAATGTGGTTAAAAAAGTAAAATACCTAGGGGTGTACTTGACCTCCAAAAATTTGAATTTGTTTAAAGATAATTATGAGAAATGCTGGTCAGAAATCAAAAGAGACTTGGATATATGGTCAAGACTGAAACTTTCCTTGTTAGGCCGAATAGCTGCTGTAAAGATGAATGTATTGCCGAAAATGTTATTTTTGTTTCAGGCCCTACAGATCGTGGACAAGGTGGAATGTTTTGGAAAGTGGCAGAAGGATATTTCTAAGTTTGTTTGGCAGGGCAAAAAGCCCCGAATAAAGTTTAAAATATTAACTGATGCGAAAGGAAGAGGGGGATTTGCCCTGCCAGACTTGAGGCTATATTATGAATCTGCAGCCTTCTGCTGGTTGAAAGATTGGATTTTATTGGAGAACACTGATGTCCTGGATCTGGAAGGGTTTGACAATGCGTTTGGTTGGCATGCATATTTGTGGTATGACAAGGTTAAAGTGCACAAACTGTTTAAAAACCATATTGTCAGAAGAGCAATTTGGAGGGTCTGGATAAAATACAAAGACTTATTGGAGAGTAAAACTCCGAGGTGGCTCTCACCGGTGGAGGCCAAGGCTCGTAAGAGACCCAACATGGAGGCCCATTGGCCTAAATACTGGGAAATAATTGAAAAAACTGGAGACAATTGGAGGTTGCTAAGTTTGGAGAAATTGAAAACTAAGGTACGAGATTGGTTGCACTATGCGCAAATTCAAGAGGTATTTAAAATAGATAAAAAAGTTGGATTCCAGGTGGAAAAATCGAAACTAGAGACTGAATTGTTAGAGCCAAAAAGTAAACTACTTTCGAGAATGTATAACTTGCTGCTTAAGTGGAATACACAGGATGAGACAGTCAAATCCGCTATGATAAAATGGGCTCAGGATGTGGGGCATAACATTATGTTTGCAGACTGGGAAAGGTTATGGAACACCGGTTTGAAATTCACGGCATGTACTGCCTTGAAGGAAAATATTATGAAAATGGTATACCGGTGGTACATGACCCCAGTCAAGTTAGCCAAGATATATCATCTGTCTGACAACAAATGTTGGAAATGTGGAGAGGCGGAAGGGACATTCTTCCATCTCTGGTGGACCTGCCCGAAAGTGAAGGCCTTCTGGGAAATGATCCATAATGAACTAAAAAAGGTATTGAGATTTACCTTACCTAAAAAACCAGAGGCCTTCCTTCTGGGCATGGTGGACCAGAGAGTGCTTAAGAAGGACAGAACCTTTTTTATGTATGCTACCACAGCAGCAAGGATCCTGATTGCAAAATACTGGAAGATACAAGATTTACCCACGCTGGAGGAATGGCAATCGCAGTTGATGGACTATATGGAACTGGCTGAAATGACTGGCAGAATCCGAGACGCGGGAGAAGAAACAACTGAGGAGGATTGGGAAAAGTTTAAGGACTATTTGAAAAAACACTATAAGTTGTATGAATGTTAAAAAAAAAAATGCACCTTTCAGGAAATTCTAGCTTCAGCAAATGTAAGTTATTGGAATGAAAATTAAGACACAAGAATTCAGAGGTAAAATAATGAAATAACTTTATTGTGTTTAATATAAAACATATAAGAATTGAGTGACAGTAAAATTGAAAATAGGGAACATGATAAAATGGAAGTTACAATAAGTTTTGAAATAAGTTAACAAATTGCTGATGCCTTATAAGACAGAGAACGCAGGGTTCGGAGGATGTGAGGAAGTCCTATAGGTTAGATGGAAAAAGAATATGGAAATTTGTTATTTATATCTCTCTTTCATATAACCACTCTTTATTCTTTTTTCTGTATTTCTGTATCTTTAAAAAAGCAATAAAAAATGTATATATAAAAAAAATAGATTTTCAAAAAATAAAAACTACTCATCCATAATTCATGCTTAACCTCAAGAAGGTCCTTTAGCTGGTTCCCTGTAGCCTCACTTCTTGCAACAAGGGAACCACCAGAAGGCTCTCAGAGCTTGATCTCAGTGTCCAAGCTGAATGATGGGGCTGGAGGGCCAAAGCCATTTTAAAGGTCACCACCAACACTTTTAATTGTGCTCGGAAACATACTGGGAGCCAATGTAGATCTTTTAACACTGGTGTTATATAGTCCCAGAGGCCGCTGTCAATCACCAGTCCAGCAGCTACATTCTGGACTACTTATAGTTTTCAAGTTACTTTCAAAGGTAGCCCCACGTAGACCGCATTGCAGTAGTCCATGCGGGAGATAACAAAAAAAGATTGGTTTTTGCTTTAAATGAGGTGAAACCGAATACATTTCCTCAACTTAGGAACTCATGTATAGTGAACTGTACTTTGTGCTCGGGTAACTTCCACGTTAGTTTATTGCAAGGACGACCTGGAAACTTCAACTAGTCCGGAATGCAGTGGTTTTCAGGTGTAAGTTCCCTTACCCCTGGCCAGCTTGGCTAAACATTAGAGATGAAGGGAATTGCAGTGCAAACCATTGGGGGGGGGGGTGGCACTAGGTTGTGAAAGGCTGCCCCAGGACAATACATTTAGTTGAGGGGGGCGGGCGCTGAATGCCAGCTAGTGGGGTGGTTCCAAGTCCTTGAAGCCACAGGAAGTGGTCTGTCAGTCCTTTCAGCTTTCTCTCCTGATTGGAAATAAAAGAAATGAAACCCTTTGCCTCAGGGCCATCTTTAACATATGATCTGCTGGGGTGCCCAGCGCCCCCAAATTTAATTTAGCCGCCCCCAATGTAACTTTTATTGAGCTTTTTGGGGGAGGAGGGAAGCCAAAGTTGTTGCTGACCTTTTTTTAGGGGTGGGGGCGAACTCAATGTTTTCCAGCTTTTTTGGGGCTGGAATCTCTCACCTGTAACAACTACACAGCGGAAAAAACTGCTTTTGTTTCCTGACTCGTTGGGAATATTTGACGCAACGGAGTAACAGAGTGACAGGCTAGGGGGGCAGGGACTTTTGCTCCATTGCTTTTCACTGCTTCCGATCAAGAGGTATACATTTGGTGCCCCCCAGAATTCAGCGCCCAGTGCCCCATACCCCTTGCACCCCTGTGTAAAGACGGCCCTGCTTTGCCTGTTCTTTAGAGAGTGGTTTCTAAGGAGTTACAAGGGCTGCTGCTTCAACTCCTGATCAGGAGATAAAAGATCCATCTGGCTGCCCTTTAGAGACGACTTCTGCTCCCAGCCACTGCACTGTTTTTATATATATAATTATTAACCATCCACCCGGTTCGCTGGGAAGTTTTTAATTCTTGCCTACCCCAAGCCCTTTAAATTTAATGTATATATTAGGTAGTTGCTATATCTTTTATTTGTGGAACATAAAAGTCTGGTTATGTTGAAGTATATTTTGCTAGTAATTTCATGCCTCCTGCCCAGTTTTTATTGTCTCTTTTTTTTTTAAGGTCTAGAGGAAAGAATGTGGTTTATTGAAGTAATGGACCGAATTAGGGAGTGTGTATTAGAAGAAACTGTCATGCTAAGCCAGCTGGGGAAAATGTTGGCGGACTGAGGGAGGAGGAAATGGAGGGATGTTGTAGAAAACTCCCTGAAACCATCAGCCTCATTTATGGTGGTAGTTAAATAAAGAAACGGGTAACATATACCTATATCCACCTATACCTGTAATCTGAAGCAGCAGAAAACCTGAAAGTGTGTGTGTGTGTGTGAGAGAGAGAGAGAGAGAGAGAGAGAGTGAGTGAGAGAGAGAGATGCTAAGGGCTTGTCCAAAACATTTTGTTACCTGAGACCAGGGATGGAGGAGAAATTCAATCCAATTCTCGCTTAAAGGTGAGCCTACCAAATTCACAGCAGAGGTCCAGGATCAGTTTTCCTTCTCCGAGATGGGCTACCTTTCCAGGTTGATGAACCCCACCTGTCATTTCCCTCTCCGGCTTGTGCAGAAAACAGGCATGGCAGAATCTGTCACATAGCAGGACAGTCTCAAAGATGTGCTCTCCTAAGCCCACATTCTCAGCATATTCACACTCTCGTCTCAGCAACGTCAACACTGGCTTGGTCATGTCCACAGAATGGAAAATGGCAGGATCCTCAGACACATGCTCCATGGGGAGCTGGCTTCAAGCACCCGGCCCTTTGGCAGACCCTATCTGCACTACAAAGATATCTGCAAATGTGACATGAAGGCAACATCAAGCCCACTTGCAGATGACCGCAGTGCCTGGATACAGACAGTCAGGTCATGTAACCATAGCAGTGACCAGAGGAGGGATGATCAGTGGGAAGAACCCAGAGAGAAGAACCCAGAGAGAGATGCCTTCATCTGCCCCAGCTGGAACAAAACATGTCTCTCCTCTACAGCCACAGCAGGCGCTGTAACTCTCCAACAGTTTGCCTTCACCCCCAGATGCCAACAACCAAATTCACACAGTGGAGATTGCTTTGTTAGGGCAAATAGGGCACTGCCCCACCAATTCAGGTGTGGTGATTATTGCCTTACTTTTCTTGCTTCTGTCACTGTTTCTAACATTTCATTTATACTGCATTATGTTGCATTATGGAACTGTAGCTTTTTGATTGCTATACCACCATGTTGTGCTAAATTTCATTCATGCCATGCGCTGACGGAACGTTCAATATTGCCTGGTGTTGAATTCCTCTCTCTATTTATTATTATTATTTTCTCTTATGCGTCAGTTGAGCACCTGCCTGCCTGACATCTATGGATGGGCAAATCCAGCCATCTTCAAGTGCAAGGGAAGTATGCTAGGTGAATGCAAAGAAGGTCATCTCTAACCTGATGACATCATCAGAGTGACAGGCAGGAAATTCTGTGCAGAAGATGACCGTTTCTCTGCAGAAATATCTGCAGTTGATTGTCTGAAAAAAACCTGCTAGCTCTAGACACACGGTCTGTTGACTCCTTCACAGGGAAATTCATGTAATCTTTATGGGACTTACTTTGGGTTAGTAATTGGTAAGGAAGCAAGTTTAATCAACAAATCTGTCATTTAAAGCTGTGGTTAATTAATCTGTGAGAGGATATCATAAGCGGTGAAAGGTTTGTTAGTTCTGGCAGAGTTGGACCAAAACATCTTCCTACCCAAAGCAAGTGACAAAATGGTGTCCCCTATTCCATATGTAGGTAAAAAAAAAAGAGGCAAAGGTAAAGGACCCCTGGACGGTTAAGTCCTATCAAAGGCGACTCTGGCGTTGCAGCGCTCATCTTGCTTTCAGGTCGAGGGAGCTGGCATTTGTCCACAGACGGCTTTCTGGGTCATGTGGCCAGCATGACTAAACAGCTTCTGGCACAACAAGACAAGGTGATGAAAACCAGAGCGCACGGAAACACTGTTTACTTTCCCGCTGCAACAGTACCTATTTATCTACTTGCACTGGTGTGCTTTTGAACTGTTAGGTTGGCAGCAGCTGGGACAGAGCAACGGGAGCTCAGCCTGTCGTGGGGATTCAAACCACCGACCTTCTGATCGGCAAGCCCAAGAGGCTCAGTGGTTTAGACCACAGCGCCACTAGCAGACATTTATTGCTTCAACTCTGATGATACAAGATAGTCCTCCACCACCATGAGGGCAGCAGGCTAACTTGGGGTGGGCTGAAGTTGGACTCACTACCACCTCCCTTCCTCTAACTTCCTTCTCCCCAGTACTGTGGAGGAGAATATGGCCATCTAGCTTTCCAATATGGCCACAGAGCTTTCCAAACCTTTTATGTTGGTGACACACCTTTTAGACATGCATCATTTTGTGATTCAGTTTTACTAGCAAACTGACTGGGGGGTTAAACTGACCCCTTTCTAGCCCCAGGAGAAGGGTGGGGAGCATTCACATGGCACACCTACACAAAGCAGCGACAACACAGTTTGGAAAACTGTGGTCCAGAACAATGAATACTGCAAGGTCTATCTTCTCTGCAGGCCCCAGTTCTGAATTGGGACATAGCAAGGCATTGTTTCCCATTTCTTCCTGTGTTAGTCATAGAATCATAGAATTGTAGAGTTGGATGGGACCCCATGGGTCATGTAGTCCAAGCCCCTGCAACGCAGAAATCTCAATGAATAGCCCCCCCATCCAATTTGAAACAGTCAGGCTGCTGTCAGTGGCTCCCGGCTGGTTGCCCAGAAAAGTATAAAGACAAGAAAATGTTTCTTACAGTCCTTTTTTATTTCAAACTTTACAGAGAGGCTATAGAACCCAGCCTCTTGGATAATGGCGTTGTCCTGACTGAATCTCCACCCCCCCCACCCGTCTATCCCACTTCATCATTTGTCACTTCTTTTTTATTATTATTAAAGATTTTCTTGTTTTACAGAAGTATGTGTAATGTCTCTCGTATTTTTTCCATGTAACATTTTTACAAATCAGTTTCATTTGTTGAGACATTGGGGGGGAGGGGGAGGGAGGGAAGATGGGTGGGGTGGCGATGTTTCTATTTTGCTTAATGTATGTAGGGTTTGGTGTCAGCATTGCTTGTGCTGTTCACTTGTGTTCCTTTGGTGGTGAGAGAGGTTGGGGTTGGCCTAGGGTGTGGTTGTTTGTTTATGACTGGCTGTGGTGATCTTTGTTTTTGTGTGTGAGTGGGGTGGGTGGGTGTTTTGGATCAGGTTAGCCATATTGATTTGTATGCTGTTGGTGGATTATTGTCATTGTCTTGTTGGGTTGTGTATGTGATAAAGGGGAGCCATACCGGGGTAAAGGCATCTTCTTCTGTTTGTCCCAGTGCCAGTTTCAGTTTATTGGTTAATTTTTCTAGTAGGGCTGTTTCCCATACTATTTGGTACCATTGGTCCATGCTTACTCCTGACAGGTCTCTCCAGTGTCTGGTTATGGTGTTTCTGGTTGCTGAAAGTAGGTGGGTTATCAGTTCTTTGTGGTGTAAATGGGCATTGTTGTCTTGGAAGATGTTTAGGAGGGCCAATTCTGGGGTGATGTCTAATACTTGCTTAGTTATTTTACATATTTCTCGTATGGCTGTTGTCCAGAATAGTTGGATTTTGGGGCACTCCCACTACATGTGGAGGTATGTGCCTGTGGAGGTGCACCCTCTCCAGCATTTTGGTGAGGTTCCTGGGTGTATTAGCACTAGTTTTTTTGGTGTTGGGTACCACCTGTAGGTGAGTTTCAGAGTGAGTTCTTTTCTTTTCATTGATATGGATTTAAAGTTGGGTTTAGACCACATTCTGGTCCATTGAGTGGGGTTACTTCTACGGGTGCCACTAAGTGCCACTAAGTCTTTTAGCTCTTTGCTCTCCTGCAAAGTGAATCTTTTAAAAGAGGCCCCGTGGAACATGTGTACTCTGTATTCATGGGGCCTCTTTTAAAGGGCTCACCCTGTACTTTTAAGGCTCGCTGGGTTCTGGGAGATGGAGGGTCTGGAATGCCTTCTAATGACAATGTGTCAGCCAAATGTTGCTCTGGCTCTCCCATGGTTTCCCAACTTCCCCCCTCATCTGCCTCTGAGCTGTGACCTCCCTCAAACCTCTGCTGTAAATCTTCCTCTTCCTCCTCCCTGGAAGGGTCAGGAATCGGGAGGCGGTCTCCACCATTCCTCCTCCTCTGCCCAGCCCCTGACAACCAGCCCCTGCTTAACTTTGCAAATGTGCTAGCATTTTTATTGCTGCACCACTAGGAGGACATGTCACATGCCAAACTGTTTCCATTTCACTGCAGTTCATCTGCTACCAAAGACCTTGTGTTTTCTCTCACTTTCCACTGTGGCAAAAATTACATAATGTAAGCATTTAATTACATAAATTATGCTGCCTGTAATTTCCCCCCACTCTACTGGTTTCAGTGCACAGGAAACACAATGCAAATAGGGGGAAATGTAATCAATTACGTATTGTTTGCAGACTGAAAGCAACAACAATAGAGAATAATGATTGTTATTTGCTGGATTGATTTGCATCGTAGACACGAGATGAATAAGTGAACATTGGCAATTTCCACTCCTGTATCTGTTTTCACCAGAATACCCTGACAATCCCAACTTGTGAATACTATTCAGCAATGGATCTAAAATGTGTGAAAGAAAAGCACTGTAAGGAGTCAAGTTGCTGAGTGAAATGTTTAAGCTGTTGATGACAAGTATATTGGGGCAATTGGTGTCTTAATTAGTTTTCCTCTTTATCATTAGCTTGTGGAAACGGGTGCTATCGATGGCAGGAAAAGTTTCCCTGACTTCATCACAAAATGGCTGCCTTTAATTAGGTGTCCCTGAGAGTTCTAAACAACTGTGTAAACATTGGGCTTCTGCGCATAAGAGATAGGTACCAACTTTCTGCAGGAAAACCATCGCAATTGTCTGCAGACAAGATGAACAGCAAATTAGTGAGGCAAAAACTGAAATATATCAGGAAATGCTGTCTGTTTTGTAATTACTTGCTTTGCTGTGAAGGGGAGATACGCAGTACTGTGAACGGACGGCAAAGCAATACGGGGCCATTCATCAGCCCTGCCTTTAGCCATATGTTGTTACATAATAAGTGTGAGTGAGATGTTTTAACATCCCTTCTGTTAGGAGAATGGGTGGCGCACAGCTTGACAGCACGGGAATAAAACCAGCTTTCCTATTTTTCACTGTGAGAACTGTACTGTTAACTAGGCTCTTTGTACACTCCCAGTTCCTTTCTTTCCTTTAAAAAAAAAAACACGTTAATGACTATCCTTCAACACAATATAGGTAGCTTGAAGTATATATTTATTTTTAATCTGTTAGATAAAGGCGATGAGCAAAATGGTGCTGGAATGTGAAGATCATTGATGCTTCAAGCGCAGGATAAAACCAACCAATGGCACATGAAGACTCTGTTCCTGCTATTGTAATCTGCTTCAGCTGTTTTTATTTTAAATTGCTGTAACCTGCCCTGGTTTTTGTTGGGAAAGGGCAGGTGATAAAGTTATTACCACTACTGCTGCTGCTGCTGCTACTACTACTACTACTATTTCTGGTACCAAAAAGCTGTTTTGCAATGATATACATGTTGACCTCCAGCCAAAGTGGGGCTTCCCATTCACTTCAACGGAAGCTAAATGAAATATGTACAGTCGTACCTTGGATCCTGAACGCCTTGCGAGTCGAACGTTTTGGCTCCTGAATGCCACATACCCGGAAGTGAGTGTTCCGGTTTGTGATTGTTCTTTGGAACCTGAATGTCTGACACAGGTTCCATGGCTTCCAATTGGATGCAGGAGCTTCCTGCAGCCAACCAGAAGATGCTTTGGTTTCCGAACACTTTGGAAGTTCAATGGACTTCTGGAACGGATTCCGTTCAACTTCTGCAATATGACTGTATATATAATTTTGAGTACCTAGAGGCGCCTCATCTGCTGAAGTGAAGGGAGGACTGTGCAGCCTCAGTTCTTGCAAGGAATCCCTGGATTAATACACAGAAGGGATACATAAACTGGGATTTGCAGAGAGCTGCTTAGGAATTATTTGCAAAAATACACCGCAACTTGAATCCTCTTTCGACTTGCTTGGATACTTTGCAAAAAGAGCTGTGTGCCCAGAGGTTCCTCGGGAATGACATCTTGACGGCTCTATTCCTTGCCCACGGTGCTGCAAAGTACCATACAGTGCACTTGGTAGAAAGTGCTAAACATAATTTGCATTGATTTTCACTGGACTTGCGGGAGCATGGCAGGGCAAAAATGTCTTAAATGCTAATTTGTCAACTCTGGTAATTAGAATTATTCAATTTTTGCAAGTTTATTGCTTGCCTAACAATTGGTGAGAGAGTTCATTTTAAAAAATGCATGTAGCAAATTGTTCTGAGAGATTAACACAAACTGCCTCTCATACCCCCCAAAACAAGCCAGGAATGTGAAATTCACACATAAAATAAACCATTAATCATCCCCAATGATGGGATGATGAGCTGGTGCATGTGGCTGCCCTGATAATGGTGCCAAGATGTTCTTTTGTTTGTTGAACTCATGATCCCTTCACTAATCATCTAATTTGTCATCTAATTAGTTCACCTCATGTAGAATCGGAAGCTCTGCATGTAACGAGAAACCTTCTAAGGTTAGTTACAATCCTATGCGCAATTACTTGGGAGGAAGACCCACCAGGCACACCAGGATTTATTTCTGAGTAAAGCCTCCCTAGAATCTCTCTGTGAGATGTAACCTGAGCTTTGAGTGGCAAAGAGAATTGTGGGTTCTGCTTATGGCGTGAATCATGGCAGAACTAGACGTTACCAGAGATGTCACCAAAGGTTGCAATTAATTAGTCAACGTAGAATGCAGATTTGTACAGCTTGTAGTTCTTGGCTATTGCTGTGAACAGAGCATTATTTTCAAATCTAGCTTGGAATGTAAAATGAGATGTTCCAATTGCAAAGTTAATGTTCAGGCTGATCAGGCTCCTTTGTAAGTGCGTGCACAAATGCTCTTTAATGTTAAGCCCTCACTCTTTAAGGAGGACATAAACTAATTGGAGTGGGTTTAGAGGAGGGCAATTCTTTCGCCAGAAGGCAATGGATGTGCTTTGAATATGTTTTAAAGGTATGGTGTATGCAGCCTTGTTTTCCAGGTGTTTGTTTTAGTGTTGGCAGGGTTGAATTTCCATGTGCCTCTCTGCCACAGCTAGTGATGAAGGGCAGCTGAAAGCAAACTGCAGTTCCCAAGGCACAATGGAAGCATTAACATGGCACAGTCAGCATGCATGTTCAGTGGTACTTCGGGTTAAGTACTTAATTCGTTCCGGAGGTCAGTACTTAACCTGAAACTGTTCTTAACCTGAAGCACCACTTTAGCTAATGGGGCCTCCTGCTGCCGCCACGCCGCTGGAGCACGATTTCTGTTCTCACCCTGAAGCAAAGTTCTTAACCTGAAGCACTATTTCTGGGTTAGCGGAGTCTGTAACCTGAAGCGTATGTAACCTGAAGCGTCTGTAACCTGAGGTACCACTGTAACAACTTTACAAGCTGAGAGAAAACTGTCATGACCCAGAGCTAGGGATAGATGGAGTTGTCAAATTTCTCAAATTTAAATTCGGTTTCCCACATTTGCAATTTTAAAAATCCGCATGAAAATATATCCTAATAAACATATTTTTGCATGCAGTTTCGGCTAATATACACATTTTACAAGCAATTTCCCACAACGCAGTGCATTTCTGTATGTTGTTTTCACAAATATACACACCCTTTAGTATATGCCTTTTTGTACACGTTCCTTGAATGGATCAATGCACTGTGAAATTCACAACAATGTGAATTTTGAAGCTGTGTTTTGGTTCATATATTGTTTTGAATTTGGTAGGTTCATCTTTAGATGTGAACTGAATCAAATTTCTCCCCCATCCCAACCCAGAGCTCTGATTCCCCAACCTTGGGGGAAAAGATCATGGGTTCAGAGGCATTCTCAGAGCAGGAAGATAATGTGCCCTCTAAACCAGATTTGATGTCCCTACCTCCTTAGAAATTGCAGCACCAGAAGTACCTGCAATGCCAGGACCTTTCTCACCTGAAGATGTCATGAGCGTAATCTGCAGAGTCAAAGGACCTCAGCTTGGAGGCCACAGTAGAACCACAGCCTGCTACAGCCCCTAAAACAGGCTGGATGTCTCTAAGGGTCAATATTCTATTCATCAGGGATGGAACTAGCTGCTCAGAATAAGCTGCATGTCTATTTAAGAGTCAGCCTGAGTTTGCTGATTGTTGGAGCAACGTTCAAGCTTGCCTACCAACTTAGGTGCTACTTGAAGCAATCCAGGGAGTGGCGTAGCATGGGGAGGCTCCACATTGGCAGTTGCCCCAGGTGCAAAATTGTTATGGGTGCAATATTTCAACACCCAGTGCTGCCTCACTACAGCTGGGCGCTTCTGTTGCTGGGCTCTATTGAATACTGTTTCTCCATGCAAACCAGGAAGTTACTTCTCCAGACAATGGAATGACTCTTATTTTCTTATCTCTGTGGCTGCGTTGTCCTGGGTGAAGCAGATGCCGTTAGGCAGTTGAATGCTCATGCGTACTCTGTCTGTTTCTCTCCCTCCCACCCACACTCTTGCCTGGGCACTGGCAATACATGCTACGCCACTGATCTAGGCTGCTAGCCCACCTTGCTGCTTTCCATTTGGACTTCTGCTTCACCTGACCTGGCTTATCTCACTTTACTATTTGCTGTATTTCACCTTGCCTTGCTAGAACCTGGACTATACTTGACCTGACTTTGTTCCTTGGGTATTGAACTGGTGCAAGTGTTGGGTGATAATCCCGAGGCCTGGTGCCTCTCCCCAATACAGCGTCGCCCGGGACTCTTCACTTCGGTCCCGTCATGCTGATCCAGGGACATGAGCACACAATGAGCAGAGTTCAAATCAGAAGCTCAGCCTTGAGGAGTAACATCTAAGCCTAATTTATTGCAAATTAAATCAAAAGTAACAGAACAAAGAAAACATGGTTCCTCTCTCTGTCTTGGAGAGATTGCTGCAAAAGCAAAAGCTATACAGAGCAGAAAACAGCGTATCTCAATTTCCACTCAGAAGACTCCAACAATCATTGCTGGAATATGAAGAATCCCACACATCTGCAGCATGGGAGGAATGGAATTCCCAACAGCAAGTGGGTGTGGTCTGGTGTCCCTGGACTCTGTGTGCAGTAAAAGATCCTTCTTGGCTTGAACACTGTTCCCACCACCCAACAACTGGGACTACTGCTTGGGCTGGAGTAGCTACATAATAGCAGAGCATGCTAACTAGGGGGTTGCTCTAAAGGTGTGTTTTGAGGAAGGCTTTGAAGGAACCTGGAGAGGTGGCATCGCAGAGCAGTTCTGGGAGGCTGTTCCAAGTATAAGGGTGAGATCTTTAAGGAAGCAAGAGGCCTTTGGCTGGTGGAAGCTGGTAGAGTTGGAGGAACAAAAACCTCTGACAATGGTTGGGAAACTATGGCTCTCCTGATGTTGTTGGACTGCAACTCCCATCAGCCAAGGTGGCCAGTGATCAGGAGTGATGGGAGCTGTAGTCCAACAACATCAGGAGGGCCACAGGTTCCTAATCCCTGCAAAGGAGAATATAGAGACAGCAGGTGAGACTAATCCAGAACGCAGTAGCTAGACTGGTGACTGGGAGCAGCCGCCGAGACCACATAACACCTGTCTTGAAAGACCTACATTGGCTCCCAGTACGTTTCCGAGTACAATTCAAGGTGTTGGTGCTGACCTTTAAAGCCCTAAACAGCCTCAGTCCAGTATATCTGAAGGAGCGTCTCCACCCCCATTGTTTTGCCCGGACACTGAGGTCCAGCGCTGAGGGCCTTCTGCCGGTTCACTCACTGCGAGAAGTGAAGTTACAGGGAACCAGGCAGAGGGCCTTTTTGGTAGTGGCGCCCTCCCTGTGGAACACCCTCCCACCAGATGTCAAAGAGAACAACAACTACCAGACCTTTAGAAGACATCTGAAGGCAGCCCTGTTTAGGGAAGCTTTTAATGTTTGATGTATTCAGTATTTTAAAATTTTTTTGGAAGCCGGCCAGAGTGGCTGGGGAAGCCAGCCAGATGGACAGGGTATAAATAAATTATTATTATTATTATTATTATTAGTAGTAGTAGTAGTAGTAGTATCAAAAGAAGGTGAAAAGCTTCTCTTGCTGATTGATCTGCTGAGTTTAAGGAGCTGAGGAGTTTTGCACATCAAGCTGCAGCTAACGGCACAAGAGCAGGTTGCTTCTCCTTAGGTCACAAGAGTTCACGCCAATAAACACAGTGTGCTTCCAGAGTTATAAACCTCAGCACAGGTTGATGGAACCTTTCCGAAACTGATTGCAGCCAGCTTGTTGCCAAAAACACATTGCAGGATGTAGGGTGGGTGGTGGGTTGTTGGGGGAAAAGGTCAAGAAGTTTATTTAAAAGCGCTGAAAAACGACGATCACATTAATTAATCTCATTATTCATTTGCCCTTTGCGTGGTCTCAGTGCTCTTAATATAAATCAGGATGTAAATGAATGTGTTACCAGAATAAGATGAATGCAAAAAGCATTAACAGACACAGTTTAAATAGTCATCTACTACCTGGCACAGGTCACCAGAACTGCATTTGCTGTGTATAAATACTTCATTACAGTGGAAGGGAATATAAATCTGAATACCTGTGTGTATGTGTGTGAGGGGGAAAAAGAGAGAGAGAGTGAGAGTGAGAAATTTACAAGCTTAGGAAACCCAGCCACATGGGCAGAGTATAAATTATTATTATTATTATTATTATTATTATTATTATTATTATTATTAGCAATATAGCTTTAAAACCTACCTCTTTATTTCTAGGACTGATATCTACCTGTGTTAGTTTTATATTATATTGTTGTGAAAGAGTGATAATAATAATAATAATAATAATAATAATAATAATAATAATATATCCCACCCATCTGGCTGGGTTTCCCCAGCCACTCTGGGTGGCTCCCAACAGAATTTATTATTATTATTATTATTATTATTATTATTATTATTATTATTATTATTAACAAAGTGATGAAACCTCAAACATTGAAAACTTCCCTAAACAGGGCTGCCTTCAGATGTCTTCTAAAAGTTAGATAGTTGTTTGTTTCCTTGACATCTGGTGGGAGGGCGTTCCACAGGGCGGGTGCCACTACCGAGAAGGCCTGGTTCCCTGTAACCTCACTTCTCACAGTGAGGGAACCACCCGAAGTCCCTCGGAGCTGGATGTCAGTCTCCAGGCTGATCGATGGGAGTGGTGACACGCCTTCAGATATACTGGGCCAGTTAGGCAGTACAGTATGCCTGAGTCCCTTCTAATTCCTGAATCCAGCAAGGATCCAATCACTGAAATACCCAGGCCAGCTTATTGGTAATGGCCTAAGTATGGGCCATTAAGGTAACACAGGAAGTGGATGGGACCCACTTCTTCAACTGGCTGGTAGTTAGAAGGACAAATGGTCAGAGTTCTGTATGTAAGCAGGCAGAGCAGAAACCTATGGGGAAGAGTCATGCTTGATTTCTCCTCACATCCAAGGCTGTAGCTATGGGAGAAGCAAGACTGTCTTGGGGTGTGAATGCTATGTCATTATAGGCTCGTGTTGTATATATGTGTAAATTAACGATATGTCATAAAGACACTATTGTCTCTGCTGTCCCTTGTTTGAGGAAACTGAACCCTGGAATCACTGCTTGGAGATTGGAGTGGCATGCAAGAATATATGCGACTTTTTGGCCCTGCAAGTGGTGAACAGAAATGTGCAATAAAATAATCAGGCAATTAGAACAATAAAGAATAGTAAACATCACTGGTTTTCAATTAGCAGCAATGCTAGGGTAACATTATGTACTGTATATTGCTCTGTGAATTGCCATGGTAGAATTGCCATGATTAATAATGTTCCTTATTAGCACTAGTAAGTTTCAATCAAAAGTGAATTATCTGTATTATTTTATTAATACAGTTGTTGTAAGTTTGCCATGGCCTGTGGCTAGAACAATAAACTTACGAACTGAACTGACCACAAGGATATTTGAAAATATCCTGTTATTTTATTTTGAAGATACAAATAACAATGCATAAAGGTAAAGGGACCCCTAACCATTAGGTCCAGTCATTGCCGACTCTGGGGTTGCGGCGCTTTACTGGCTGAGGGAGCCACCGTTTGTCCACAGACAGTTTTTCCAGGTCATGTGGCCAGCATGACTAAGCAGCTTCTGGCAAAACCAGAGCAGCACACAGAAACGCCGTTTACCTTCCTGCCGGAGCGGTACCTATTTATCTACTTGCACTTTGGCGTGCTTTCGAACTGCTAGGTTGGCAGGAGCTGGGACTGAGCAACGGGAGCTCACCCCATCGCGGGGATTCAAACCGCCGATCTTCTGATCGGCAAGTCCTAGGCTCTGTGGTTTAACCCACAGCGCCACCCAAGTCCCATAGCAATGCATACAACACACTTAAATTATTATATGCACTTATCAGGGAGTAAGTTCTGTTGAAATCAATGAGGCTTACTTCTGAGTAGACAGGTATAGGATTTCATGGTAAGAGGATGGGTTTTTACTAATAAAGCTTTTAGCAAGAATATGTTCTCTGGTCTTCTTTTTTTAAAAAAAAATACTGCTGTGCATAAATTGAAAAGTGAGAAAAATAATAAGAACACAAAGATTCATAATCCACAGCATGAGCTGATTAAACAATCAAATGCACAGTTCATAAAATTGTCCTTCAGTTATTTAAAACTGGCCATTCTCATTGATCATCAAACACCCCTGCTACTTTTGGATTTTGTTCTTGGATGAAGCTGGTGAATTATTCATGAATTTCAATTTAATAGAGTAATTGTTCTTGCCGGCGATCAGTATCTGATGTGAAATTATCTAAACATGAGTTGCTTTTATCTTTCCGTGATTGCACATCAACTCTGTCTTGCAAATTCTGCTTTTGGCTTGAAAAGGATCACATCGTCTGATTCCTGTGCAAGCAGGAATTGCAAACAGTGCCTGAGAGGCAAACAGGAAGTCGCAATATGACATAACCTATGAAGTCCACAGCATATGTGATGGTGTCAGGATGGGGGTTCTGCTCATAATAAGCTAGAGGGCACTTGACCACTCATTACTGATTCTTTTGGAGCTTTTTTCTTACCTAGATAATAAAAGGGGAAAGTAATTCCACACATTCACAAGTAGGCATGGGTGAGATTGTTTTTATTTCGATCTGCGTTTTGTTGGACGCAGTTACAGATAGGTAGCCATGTTGGTCTGCCATAGTCAAAACAAAAAAAATATTCCTTCCAGTAGCACCTTAAAGACCAACTAACTTAGTTCTTGGTATGAGCTTTCATGTGCATGCACACTTCTTCAGATACACAGAAATTGTTGGACGCAGAAATGCTGATCTCATGGCACCTTTTGTTCTAACAAATTTATCATTTGATTGTCGGTTGCTTTGGATGGCCCTGGGCAAGAAAAAGCAACCAACACATTTAATAAAGAAATAAACAACATATGACATAAGCTTCCATGCGCTAAAGTCCATCTCATTGGGTGCATCCATGCAGCACACACACACACACACACACACACACACACACACACACACAACTTCTCCATATTTTCTGCCCTGGTTCACCATTATGTCTTAAGATCAGGGTGAGTCAATATGATGACCTGCAGATGTTGCTGGACTACAAGTCCCATCAATCCCAGCTGGCATGACCAATGGTCAGGGAAGATGGGAGCCATAGGATCCAACTCCTATAGGCCAAGGTCCCTTTGGCCCCCAATAAAATAATTGAGAGGGCCGCCCTCTGCCAAAGTTGATAGGCATTGCCATTCAGTCTTGTGATTGATTGTGTGGGGTGAGGCTTACCCCATATTTTATTCAAGATGGCACCCATAATGGGATCTATAGTCCAGCAACTGCTGGAGAGTATCACGTTGCGTATCACTGGCTTAAGATAAATTCTCATGCCTTTCCCCCCACTCTGTGTACTGTCAGAGAAAGGATGCCCATGAAAGAGGTAGCTGGAAACGGCAGGAGATCAGCGTGCTCTTTTGCTCGGGTCCTGATTGCAGGTTTCCAAGAGAGATCTGGTTGGGACTAGATGGGCCATTAACCGGATTCATCAAGCTCTTCTTATGTTCTCAAGCAACATTCACAGGTGCAAAGGGAACCGCTTTATACTGAGTACCTCCAACTCATAACACATATATTGCTTTGTGTTATACATAGGGCTGCCTCTGAAGATGGTTCGGAAGTTCCCGCTGGTGCAGAATCCAGTGGCCAGGTTGCTGACTAAAACAAGACAATCAGAGCATATAACACCAAACCGGGCCTGACTGCACTGGCTGCCAATTAGTTTCCGGGTGTCAGGAGCTCGGCCTACACTCAAGTAGGACCCTGGCAGAGACACATGCCCGACTGGCATGTTCTCTCTCTCCTGGTCGTTCATTTGGGAGCTTCAAATGTTTTCTTAAGCCCAAACATCACAGCGACAGATTCCAACTGACACCGGCACACTTAGGGATCCGCAGAGTTTGCGCATCATGCGTAACAGACCTCAGCAACTCAGCATTTTGGCTAATCTGCTTTATTTACATATAAACACACACGAGCACTGCAACTTGGTTCCCTCTCTCTCCAGCATCAGACAGCAAAGAGAAAAAGCAAAGGACAATAGTCCCACTTCACGGAACACAGTAACACGAACATCCTGTCTCCGTCACTTCCCACTTTGTGGAGACAAAACCGTCATGTGATAGACAACAATCCCATGACTGCAATCATGGAGCAGGAATTCTAACACTGACCTATAAAGTATGTATTAAACAGCTCAGGACCGCAATACCTGAAGGACCCTCTCTCCCCATATGAATGACCCCGGACTCTGCGTTCATGATCTGAGGCTCTTCTCCGTGTGCCTCTTTCACGAGAGGACCAGAGGGTGGCAACACGAGAACTACCTTCTCGGTAGTGGCACCCGCCCTGTGGAACACCCTCCCACCAGATGTCAAAGAGAGAAAAAACTACAAAACTTTTAGAAGACATCTGAAGGCAGCCCTGTTTAGGGAAGTTTTTAATGTTTACTAGGTTACTGTATTTTAGTGTTTTGTTGGAAGCCGCCCAGAGTGGCTGGGAAACCCAGCAAGATGGGTGGGGTATAAATAATAAATTATTATTATTATATAACGGGCCTTCTTGGCAGTAGCTCCCCATTCGTGGAATGCTCTCACCAGGGAGGTTCACCTGGCACCTTCATCATCTATTTTTAGGGACAAGGCGAACGCGTTCCTCTTCAACTAGGCCTTTGGTTGATTAATATCCTACAGCCTTTTAAATGTGTTTGCGGGAAGGTGGGTTATTGTTCTGCTGCTTCCATTTTAACCATTTATTTGGCTTTAACCAACCATTTGTGCTTCTGCCTCGTGTTTTATCTTGTGAACCACCCTGAGATCTTTCAGTGAAGGGTGGTAAATAAATGTAGTAAATAATAAAATAATAATAGCTCAGCATTGTCAACAGAAAGTGGCAGCGACTCCTCCATGCTTTAGACAGGTGTCTCTTCCTAGTTCTTTCCATTGCTTCTTTTTTTTCTAAAAAAAATTAAAAAAATACTCGGAGTCGAGAGTGGATTTCTTGCTCTTTATTCAGCTCATAGTGGTGAAGAGGAATGGAAGTTCCCCCAGAATGTCTGCTTTATATACATTATTTACACAATGGGCCCCACGTGATTGGCTAATTCCGGGATTCTCCTGTAGGCCAATCAGGTTGCTGATTCATTTCCACCTGGAGCTGGATTGGGTGGCTCCTGTGGACCAATCAGACTGCTGCATTTTGGATCATATTCAACTCAGTACATAACAAAAATGTTTAGGGGTACTCTCATTTTCCTACTCATTTTGAAACACTGCCACTCAATGAGGCCAAACTTAGATTCACAAAATGTTTAGGGGTATGCGTACCCCGCGTACCCCCAGAAAAAAGCATGGTTCTATCAAGAGATCCTGAAAGTTGAAACTGGGCCCCTCTGCATGCAAAGAAGCTCTGCCACTGAGCTATAGCCCTTCCCCACATTTCATTGTCAGAGCAACTGCTTCCCTTCCTCACCAGCACAGAGGAAGAGACATCTCCTACTGATGCGAAGATCTGCGTTTGCTCTGGAGTCCCTGCGAGCACAGCAGGGCTGATGGAACGAAGAGAAGATAGATTGATTAATAGGTTTCTAAATGTCAAGATGCTCATGCCTCCCTAGGAAAAGTTACTTTGCATCACCTTTCAACTCATGCCAGCTGCAAAGGAGAAACACACCACCTTTAGCTCTAAATCAAGATCGGTATCCTGCATTGCTGTGACTGACCTATTCATTTTAATTGCCAGAAGCCTCTTTGCAGGAGGGAAGAACCACGCCTTTCTCTCTCCACTGTTTCCTCCCTCCATTCCTTGGAAAAAACAGGCCGTAAATGAGACAGAACCTTGCGGATGAAAGGAGTCCTCATTAGAATATGTTCCTTAACATTCCTATATAGGGAAGGGCAAAGAGTACAAAGCCTGAATACGACACACTGACAGGCTTTGTGGAGGAACGATGTACTCTGGCTCTCATCATGGCATTGCTGAGCGGGATATGAATATTTTATTGCTGTCACATCACAAGTCGAACTGTTTGTGGCGTGGAGGTGTGCACACAGCACAGCTACTCATGTTTACATCCATCCTGCAAACGCCAGCAAAACACTGCCTTTGATAAGCAGGCTCCCCACCCCATTCAGACACAAGCGTGGCTCCAAGATGGCAGCATGGCAGCTGGTAGAATGCAATATCAGAAGAGCAGGTTACGGGTGGAGGTGAATATTCAAGGGCTTAATCTACCGAGACTCTTTGACACTGACGTGAGCTGGCAGTACAGGCAGCCATGTCTGACGGTAATGAGCCCTGGATCATTGTAAAAGGAGGGGCTCTGCGAATACCCCCAGTTTTCCACTCCCTATGAAAATCTCACTTGTTCACATAGGTGACGTGAACAGGCACCAGAGACACTCAGAAATTAAGTTGCACAAGCTGTTGCGCTGTTGAGTCAATGATCTGCATTGTGTTATGTCTGCAGAATTGGGAAGGATGCGCAGTTAACTATTTTCTTTTTTTGAAGTGAAGGCAACTGTGATGCTTTGCAATGATTTGCACCTGCATTATATTGCTCAAGTCTGCAGTTTTGAAAGGTGGCATGCACAGGTGAGCCTGGAGTTCAGTTTTTGCATTTGCATGGAAGCCAATGCACAGTTAAATCACTGGATGTGGCATTTAAGAGAATCATAATAACAGCAACAACAACAACAACAACAACAACAACAACAACAACAACAACAATAATAATAATAATAATAATAATTCAAGGTGTCTAATGACAGCTGGAGCTGTCCCGCCTCACCTAATTCCTCCTGCTAAAAGGCCACTTTGCAGAATACTTTATTGGGTGTGGTTGCTTCTATTCCCTGCCCCAGTGCCTCAGACCAACAATTTGTCTGAGACACTGCAGATGATGCAAAAACAAAATGCTGTTGTGCTCAGCTCCTGCTTGTTGGTTTCCCACAGGCATTTGGGTGACCCTTATGAGAACAGGACACTGAACTAGATGAGCCATGGACCTCATCTAGAAGGCTCTTCTTAAGATCTTATGATTGATCCAAGACCCTCCAGTGAGCTCCATTGTGTCGGAGGATTTGAACATGGATTTCCTTTGCCAAAATCCAACACTTTATTCCTGTGTGCCATAGATATTGCTGCACGCCATCCCAATCTCTGAGCGGTGCAAGATTCCAGGGGTTCCAGATGTTCACGCAGGGTTCTTGCTTCCTTTTGGAAAAGAGGTGCAGCAGAGACTGTGGTGTGTTCATGATATATGGTTTATTTAAACACATATACAGCTTGAGTCTACAATGGAGGAGTTCACAGCATCAACACTCAAAAATGGTCTTGTTTTCCCCCCATAGCCACAGTCTTGGATTCAGTCCTGCTTTGTCCTACTAACTACTAACTATCTAAGAGTAGGAGGAGGAGCACCACCTATTTGTCATCTGGCACAGAGCCTCTTCTCTTCTCTTCTCTTCTCTTCTCTTCTCTTCTCTTCTCTTCTCTTCTCTTCTCAATGGCCCATCACCTTTTCTTTATTTCCTTAATGGCCCTTCACTCAGGTGATCATCTCATGAGGCAGCTAGCCTGATTTATATTTTAACACTTGCTAGGTTTAAAGGAATTAGAAGTCTAACACCCACAAACCCAGAACAGCATTATTGTAATAATTAAGCTACGTGGGTGGTGCTGTGGTCTAAACCACAGAGCCTAGGGCTTGCCGGCGGTTCGAATCCCCACAATGGGGTGAGCTCCCATTGCCCAGTCCCTGCTCCTGCCAACCTAGCAGTCCAAAAGCACGTCAAAGTGCAAGTAGATAAATAGGTACCGCTCCAGTGGGAAGGTAAACGGCGTTTCCGTGCATTGCTCTGATTTGCCAGAAGTGGCTTAGTCATGCTGGCCACATGACCAGGAAGCTGTATGCCGGCTCCCTCGGCCAATAAAGTGAGATGAGCACCGCAACCCCAGAGTCGTCCATGACTGGACCTAACGGTCAGAGGTCTCTTTACCTTTACCTTAAGCTACAGCAACCTGGTTTTAAATGCCACCCATATCTGGGATAGTCTCTCGCAGTGCATTATGCTTCTCTACCCTCTTCCTGCTCAAGCCATCAAACCACTTATGTGAGCGTCTCTGCAGAAAATCAGTGCTGATTCAAAATGTATGAACGGGTCCCTTAAATCCTGCAAGGGAAGGCCAGAACACAAATTACCGAGTAAATAAATGAAAGTGAGGATTTGACAGTGTGCTGTGTTTCCCACTAATTTGTACATGCCGTACATTTCCCCCAAAGGGCACGGCAGTCTTTAAGTGGAATCAATTAGAAGTTTAATACTTGCAGTGCTTTCTTTTGTGGCACTAGATCATGGGGAAATCCGAAACTTCTCATTAAAACAGCCAGCCAGACATGCAGACATGCTGAACTGCACAGAGGTATATATATGCTCCTTCAGACCCAGAGAAAAGAAAATGGCCTCATTAAGTGAAAAAAGGGGGATGAACCTTCCATGCTCCAACCATACAGGGCATAAGGTGTCAGAGAATGACTGGTCCCAGGACAAAGGGGGGGGGGGTCTTGTATTTCTAAATATCCAGCCATTGTAAAAGGGGCCACTGTGGCCGAACTGCAGCGCTGGGGTTAAGATTGCATCTCGTGTAACACATCCCATGTTATCGCAGCATTCCCTCGCATTTTCAGCTTCGACTGACTGGGTGTTTAACAACCTGTGAGCCTTCCAAGCTAGATAAAAGTCTTTTATGAAGCTCAAGTTACAGAGACCACCTGGGCCTCCCCAGGTGAGGAGCACAGGTGAGGAACCTCAGGACTGGAGGCTGAATTTGTCCCCTAGAAACTCTCCCCAGGTCACAGCTCCTCCACCTAGGCCACAGCTCTCAGCAGCTCTGCTCCAGGCCCTTGAGTGCTTTTGCTTGGTTGTAATGTGCCCTCGAACTGTGACAATGATGGAGAGGGCTGTGCATGTGTGTAGGAGTGCCTGGCTTGTGTGGCTGGGATGTAGCCTACAAAGGTTTGGGTCACATCCATTGCCTCTGTCACCTTTGCTTGTTGTCCCTGTTGGTGTAATGTGGACAGGGGGTTTAAATTACACAGCGCTTGGGACGCAGCTATACAGCTGCAAATAAAACGCTTTAAGTGTGTTGTAAAGTGCATTATACAAGTGCGACAGCAGATGGCGATGGTGAGCTATGGCAAATTCTCTATATTTTTCAAAACTTTTTTTTAAAAGCTTTTTCCACAATGGTTTTTTATATGTGTCTAGGTTCCACCACAGTCTCATGTCTTGAGGACCACCCCCTTCCACACACCTGGATGTTCTGAGATAAGCATGCCAGGTGTGCTGGGCTACCGTAACAACACCAGCGAGTTCGAGTGTATAACTTGCTGAGCTATTCACCCTCCCATTGTAGAGAATGGCATAATAGTCTCTTGGGCATTGCTTTCATTATGTTGTGTTGCATATACTGATGCTGTCCTGCTTGCTGTCAGGGTCTGACTCTGACTCTGTGAATCTGAAACAGGGGAAGAGGCTGTGCGTTTTACTTTATTTATTTACTATTATATTTATTGATCTACATTTGTAGACAAGGGCTTGATAAATGTTCTTTTCCCTTTGTCCACCTGAGATTTTCTGGTAGGGTTGCCAGTTTCCTGGACATAGCCGGAATACGGAAGCAGTGTCCGGGCAGAAATTGCTTGAATGGGAAAATTCGGATGTATGGCAACTGACATCAGAAGTCAAAAAAGCTCAAAAACTTCATTTATGGTGATTTTACATGGAAAATAAAGCTCAACCACTTTGTGCCCAGATTTATGGCAACCCTAAGGGACGCGGGTGGCGCTGTGGGTTAAACCACAGAGCCTAGGACTTGCCGATCAGAAGGTCGGCGGTTTGAATCTCCGTGACGGGGTGAGCTCCCTGCTCCTGCCCACCTAGCAGTTCAAAAGCATGTCAAGTGCAAGTAGATAAATAGGTACCACTCCAGTGGGAAGGTAAATAGCGTTTCCGTGCGCTGCTCTGGTTAGCCAGAAGCGCTTAGTCATGCTGGCCACATGACCTGGAAGCTGTACACCGGCTTCCTCGGCCAATAAAGCGAGATGAGTGCCGCAAACCCAGAGTCAGCCACGACTGGACCTAGTGGTCAGGGGTCCCTTTACCTTTACCTTTTACTGTGTGGTAAAAATAGTGCCCCCCTCACATAGTTACAACTCCCAGCACTCTTAGCAAGCTATTATCCCTATGTTTTTTGGGGGGAAGCTATGTTATTTCCTGTTGTGATGACTCCATGTTCCTCATGTGAAAGTCTTCATGGTCCGCACTGGGCCTGCAGTGTGAGCTGGAAAAGATGCTCTCCTTTTAAACACATAACTTCAAGCTGTGGTACCTGTGACAAAGAAGAGGCTTGGTTCATCTCTCTTGTAACAGAGGTTCCACAGAACGCTGGTGACGTAGTTTGCAAGTCTTACCTTGATTTACAGGAAAGCTTGTTCAGGGTCTCAGCTCTTTCCAAATGATTAACTAGGAGAGAAAGGCAAGCTGCTAGATATATGGGGGGCGCCGTGCAATTTGAGCACCGGAGAAGTTTATTGATTTTCTCTCTCTCTTTCTCTACAGGCTCCCATTTTCTTCCCCTCCATCTTAATAGATTAACAGTGTTAATAATGTGCATTTATTTCATATGTAGCCGCAAAGTGCAGCATTTTTATTGTGTGATTTACAGTGCACTCCTGGTGTGCCTTCTTGGAAGTACTTACTCCCAGGTAAGCGTGGATAGGATTGTAGCCTAATAGACCAGCTGCCCAAATTTGGGCAGGGGGATGACAACCACAGAGTTCTATCATCTCCCCCTTCACGTATGATGTTCAGGGTACCTTTCAACTCCACAATTCTATTATTCTATGAAATGGCATTTATACTACCCTTTCTGGTGGTCTTTGATTCTCATTGACATCACCACCATTCATTACATCCAGAATTTAATTTTTACTCCGATGTAAAAGGGTACTCCTCCTCTCCATTATTTACTAAAATAAAAGCTCTTAAAATATTTGAAGATGGTTATCAGTCTCTTCTCCAGGATAAACCTACCCAACCCCCTCAAACGTTCTTCATAAGGCTTGGTTTCCAGACCCTTGACTGTCTTGGTTGCCCCTCTTCTGTGCACGTCTTCCTGTTGTTTAGTTGCAAAACATTTTCTGGAGCAACAGATGTTCTGGAGTCTTCCAGATGTTGTTGGGACTACAGCTTCCATCACCTCTAATGACTGAATATGCTGGCAGGAGCTGATGGGAGTTAAAAGCCCTCCTCTGCCCACATTCCAGCTTCTCAATATCCTTCTTAAATTGCGACACCCAGAACTGGACACAGTACTCCAAGAGTAGTACTATTACTTCCCTTGACCTGGACACTATACTGCTATTGATGCAATTTAGAATAGCATTAGTATTTCTTTCTTTCTTTGCTGCTGCATCACACTATTGAGTCATGTTAAGCTTGTGGTCTATTAAGACCCCTAGACCCTTTTCAGATTCAGCAAGCCAGGTGTCCCCCATGTTGTATTTCTGCAGCTAGGTATTCCTGCCTATCTGTGATGGCCTGGGACTGGGGCTCGGACTCGGAACCAGAGGAGTCTCAGTCTGCACTCAGTCCTTTGCCTCAGGCATCATCTGAACCAAGTCTGGGGCCTGATCCCGAAGAGTCCCAGTCTGCGCAGGTTCCCCTGCAACAAACACCAGCTGGACCGAGTCAGGGGCCTGAGCCTGCCCTGGCTCCAGACGTGGCGATTACCTTGTTGCCTCCAGCTGGGCCATCACTTACAGCTGCTCCACTACCAGTTGGGTCAGGAGAGGCTGAGGCGGCCCCTGGGTCTAGTAACCCACCAACATCTCCTGAGCTGCAGAGACTAAGGTCTGAGAGAAGGAGAGACATGAGTACTAGCAGGAGGAGTGCTCGCCTTCTGGCGAAACAGGGAGGTGAGTCACTGGGGGATCAGGAGCAGCCGTTACCCCGACAAAGATAAAAGGCTGTCGGACCCCGCCCCAGGTTGCAGGAGCAACATTGCTATATCCTGCCTGAGATGCTGTACCTGTCCTTGCCTGGTTTCCTGCCTCATGTCCTGCCTTGGCCCTGTCGGACTGACTCCTAGTGGAACCTTCGGATTCTGGTCTGGTCCTGGATCACGTTCCACGGGTTACCCCCGGGCCCAGCACACTATCAATGGTTATTAGCAACAATGGAGGCTATGAGATAGCAGGAGGGGAGGGTTCTGTTGTGCTCAGATCTCGGTTACTGGTTTCCTTTGGCATCAGGTTGGCCACTGTGAGAACAGGATGCTGGACTAGATGGGCCACTGGCCTCATCCAGAAGGCTCTTCTTATGTTCTTATGTTCACCTCCCCATGTTCCTCACGGGAGGCATGGGCTGCAGTCTCTCAGTGGCCCATAGGACCCTGGCAAGAGAATATCTCCTATTGATTCTGCAGTACATTGTCCAGGCATTATACATAAAGCAAAACGAAATCCATCAGCCCTGCCCTAAGGCTCACAAATCTGAGGTGAGGCACACAAGGGAAGGGAAGTGGCAGGGAATTTGCAAGGTAATTAGTGATATTAATCAGCGTTGATATTCATGAGTATTGAATTGGGCTGCTTCTTTGAATGGGCAAGGATCCATTCCTCTCCTCTCCTCGGATCATCTGAAGTCTGCAATTACCAATGAGTATCTATGCTTCTGTTGCCTACAGAGGACGGGCTGTCTAAAAACACAGCCACCCATTCATCACGAGTCACCAATCTATAGGGCCTTTTTATCAAAGCCTCTCCCAAATGCAATCGCTGTTGACTAGAAGGCGCTGGCAGCAACAGAGGCTTTCCTTGGGTTCCATTATTTCCATGTCCTGTGGATGGATGAATATTCAATACATGAGCTATAGCAGGGCTACATGCAACCCCTTTGGACTGTCAATGTAACAAATATCCTGCACTCTTAGGAGAGGGAGAGAACATGCCTTGCATGCAGAAGGTCCCCAGCTGAATCGGTAGCCTGTGCAGTTTGAAGGAACTCAGGTAGCAAGGCCAGGCTGCTCCACCTCTGACCAAGGAGAGCTGCTGCCACACAGAAGAGGCAATATTGAGTGAGGTGGGCCAACAGTGTGGCTGCCTTGCTCTTCTCTAGGTTGCGTAGCTGCAGGGAACTAGAAACTTTTCTATCCAAGTTATGCATTTCCTGCATTAAAGGACTCTTACCTGCAAGAGTCTCTCTCTGCGTGTGACTGCAACAAGTCTTTAACCAAGATTCATGAGCTGAAACACTGCTAAACACCCCTGTATACCAAAAGTGTTTCAATAGGTAAATGATCCTGTTTTCAGACTCATTCTTTTGATAAGTGTTCCCAGGGGAATTGCCTAAAAATATCTGCTTATTTGTTACTTGGTTTGGTTGCATTTTACTTCCACTTGCATTTGTCTCCATAATAATAATTTAAAATGCCAGCAATGGTGGTGCGGCGGCAGGGGAGGAGTAACCCTATGAGTCAGCAGCTGCTGCAATCCAGGAAAGTTAAGAGTCTGCAAAGTGCTTCAAACCCAGTTCCATTTCAATGAAGGCACAGGCATGGCTTTTTATTGAATTGTGCCCATTCTCTCACTCTCTTTCTGGCTGAAATGAATCACTAGCAACTTTGCCTTTCCGCATTCTTCCTTGGGGATACCAGCAAATCCCCCACCACCCCACCCCAGCGCTTTGTAGGCAGACCACATCCACGGATGCCCCTCTGAGAATCTAGGTCAAGCCCCCACATCCTCTCTGGTGATGCTGCAAATGGGCTTTTTTTTTTTTTTTAACGCTCACTGCATTGCAACAGGTTTCCTTGGAGGGAGAGACGGAAAGAAAAGCAAGAGGCTCAGGGGAGACTCGATAGCTCAGCATTGTCCAAATTACATATGTTGGAAGGTATTCCAGGCACTCCTGTAATTAGCCAGCGAGGAAAAGCATTTCTGATTCATTAGGTCAACTTTAATGGTTTCCTCATTAAAAGTTTTTGCTGTTAAGCTGACAGAAGCTAGAATTTAATAGTGGCTCTCGGCACTTTCTTTATGAGCAGATCTCTATTGAATCCGTCTTTATCACCTGAAGAGAGATTTTTAAATGGAAATTCCTTTGCCCTGAGCAACGCAGATTGACCAGAGGCCTGGAGATGGGTTTTGCCCCTGCCTTAATAAACCCAAGGCCTGTATCACTGCAAAGGTCAGCCCTCATTAGGGATGGCCAGGCAGCTTTTAAATGGATTTCGACTCCCTCGTCCACTCTTGTCTTCTTCAGCGTTTAAGCAGACGTTAAGAAGCAGGGGCTGTAAACGTGAATCTCAGCATTAAGGAGAAGCTTAGCAAAGGTGTAGCAACTCAGATTGCGCTGCTACGGGGACTTTCGAACCATCCCACTTGCAGTGTTGTTTTTTGAAAGCAGGAGATGACTTGTCTCTCACACTAAAGAAATAAAAGACTGACCTCTCACCCATTTGTGAGGTCATATCATCCTCATGACTCAGTCTGGATCTGTATGGGCCCTTTTGTTCTGTTCCAGTAATGTGGAGAGGAATGCCTATAATGGTGGTTTTTTAAAAAATGAAGATAAGACCATTTGAACGGTCTTGTGTGGATCAGATCCAAGGTCCCTGTCTCCCAGCATTCTGCTTCTTAGAGCGGTCAGATACTTTGGGGGAAATTGACAAGTAGCCGCCTCCTTCAGTTTGTCCCCAGTATCTGGGAATCCAAAGGATCCTTCCACAAGTTTGCATGGATTTATTTTGAGTAATGCCACTGAATCATAGACTCATAGAATTGGAAGGGATTGTGGAGGTCATTCAGTCCAACCCCTTGATCAATGTAGGCTCTGCAGTGCAGGATACAACATCTCTGAGAGATGGTTGTCCAACCTCTTCTGGGATGAATGGCAACCACTGCCAAAATTAAAAATGACAGCCACGAGAGAGGAGCAAAAACCAAAACCAGACAATGGAAAAATCAAGAATGAATGCATGAATCAGTAAAGGAATGTGAGCAATGAAAATGAATGCAATTTTTATGAATGAATAACTGAATGAATGTGATTTTTCATGGAATAATGAAGGGGGGGGGCTTTCTGATGACCTGTTTACTGGGAATTTATCCTGTTTGCACAAAGTGTTTGTGGAGGTTAGGACTGTGGAGAGTTCATTCAGTATTAATGGATCATTCATTCTGATTCATAGGCAAACTAAGGCCCGGGGGCTGGATGCAGTCCAATCGCCTTCTAAATCTGGCCTGCGGACGGTCCAGGAATCAGTGTGCTTTTACATGAGTAGAATGTCTCCTTTTATTTAAAATGCATCTCTGGGTTATTTGTGGGGCATAGGAATTCGTTCATTTTCTTTTTTTCAAAATAAGTCCGGCCCTGCACAAGGTCTGAGGGACAGTGGACCGGCCCCCTGCTGAATAGTTTGCTGACCCCTGGTCTACAGGGCAGTTATATGACAATGAACATTCATTCTGCTCTGAATATTTTGCTCATTCCATACTTTTCCGTATATTTCCCTCTCACTTTCCTAATTGCAACAAGTCAAAAAAGGGATTTCTTTCGCTTGTGTGACAGAGAGCTTTAATCCACTTTAATTGCACAAACCTGAATTTCCAGTATGCGCTCAATTCCTTCCTGCAAAATAGTGGCAGTCTGGAGGCACCCATGGAAACATCT
Organism: Podarcis gaigeae; assembly: GCF_964106915.1. NCBI lineage: Eukaryota > Metazoa > Chordata > Lepidosauria > Squamata > Lacertidae > Podarcis > Podarcis gaigeae. Next base: position 13,798,773 of record NC_139678.1, on the reverse strand, counting down.
GGGAAGTAAGCAAACCACCATCTAACCACGGACAGGAAGGCCTCAGACATTCTCACACACTATGGCAGTGAAGCACTGTGATTCCACTGCCTCTCAAGTTACGTTGGCTGAAATAATTGACCATGACAACTTGGCAAGGAAGGACAAGAAAAAGTCACCTTTAAAATCCACCTTTTTAATTATGGAACAGCAGAGTAATATGTTATGCTTTAGCAATCTCAGAAGAGAGCCCCGGATGGGATGAAAGCCCTTGTCTGTTTGAAAGTTTGTCAAGGAACAAATCTCTCTCATGCTGCCCATTTAACATGCCTCAATTGCATTGTCCAGTGCATTCAGAGCTTTGAAACTCCTTGCACGGTCATTAGGACACTACAGTGGTACCTTGGTTTCAGAACAGCTTAGTTGATGAACAACTTCAAAATAGAATGCTGCAAACCCGGAAGTAGGTGTTCCAGTTTGTGAACTTTGCCTTGGAAGCAGAACATGTAAATTGAGTCCCCCGCTGCTAATCAGAGGCTTCTTGTTGAGTCTGTCGGCTGTTGAGTCCCAAGCACCCATACAACACAGAGGTGATATTTGGAGCTTTTGTTTTTGCTATTTTTTTGCATTTTTGTTTGTGTGGCTTTTTCATTTTTTTTGGCTGTGACTTTTTCTTCGTGTTATGGGACTGACATGTGACTGTGGCTTGTTACTTCGTTTTTGTGACTGTGTGGAACCCAGTTCAGCTTACTGGTTGATTGTGTGACTGCAGAAATGGATAAAAGCCCCCCATCCAAACCATGACTATCATCAGTGCACATAAGATTTTTTTTTTTATCATCTACAATACTGTCTTATTTATTTTATAGTACAGTACATTTATTATTGCCTTCATTTTATGCCATCAATGGTCTCGTTAGATAGTAAAATTCATGTTAAATTGCTGTTCTAGGGGTTGTTTTTCACCGTCTGGAACGGATTAATCCACTTTCCATTACTTTCTATGGGAAAGCATGCCTTGGTTTCGGAACGCTTTGGTTTTGGAACAGACTTCCAGGATGGATTAAGTTTGGGAACCAAGGTACCACTGTATATCAGTGAGCTGTAGGCAACCACTAGATGTTTTAGATAAAAACCTGCATGCATCAACACTTTTGTTCAGTGCCCCACAACACTTTACATGCAAAGGTAGAACTTAGGGGCAACAGTTGCTTTTCATGAAAGGAAAAGCATTTGGTCCTGGTGGATTGTTGATGAAGGAGTGAAGCAGTCCCAGAGTCAGCCCACAGATGAGGCGAGGGAAGCAGCTGCCTTAGGCGGCAGAAGCCCAATAGGCAGTGCCTTGCCCACTCACTGCTTCTGACACTGCCGGAACATCTCCCCTCTTAACTGAGTTTCAGCAAGTGGGAGGCATTCTGGAATGCACTGTTTCTGCTTGTCTTCCTTGCCCCTGGGCTGGGGAAATGTGTTCATAACCCTTTCCTCCTCAATATGCTTTGCCATTGGTACAAAAAGCTGATGTCTTTGCTCCGCAACTGGCACTTGGACAAACACACACAGAGTGAGATATTTCCATTCAGCCATCCTAGATTGTACCTGCCCTCAGTTTGATTGCAGTTCCTTTGTGGATTAAAAAAACAAATAAAAATAAAACAAAATCCAGCCATTCATTAACATTAGAAATGCAAAGCAAATTCCACTAAGCCGATTACTGTTAACCGAGTAGCCAAGAGCTCTGCTCAAATTGACATTGGGAGAAGAAAATGCTTTTGATGCCCTCAGTAACAAGTAGCTGCCATGTTTCCTAATTACAGGTAGACCTCAAAGATATTGTGGGTTTGGTTCCAGACTACTGCAGTAAGGCGAATATCAGAATAAAGCAAGTCAGGCCAATTCTGGGGTTTCACAGTGGCCAGAAGAGGAGTGGTGGTGGGAGGGGGGGTGTTCTTCCTCCTGGAAGCAGCTGGGCTGCTTTATCTGCATCTTTGTAATGAACAATGTTGGCAAAGCACAATAAGGCTTAGCCAGTTAAATTCCAGTTTCCTGTGACATCCAAACTAGGGAGATGTGGTTTCAGTGGACCCTACAAACCAAGCTTACCAATAAAGCAGGATGCAACTGTGGTTTGGAAGAAGCATTCAAGCCACAGTTTCCCCTAATTCCAATAAACCATGATTTATTGCACTGGGAATGTGACATCAGAGAGATGGAAGTGAAGACCGCCTCAGAGATTGCTCCAGCTGGACCTTCACCTGCCCTCTCCTCTCCCAATAGGGCCATCTAAAGTCAGGTGCCTTGTTGGAAGAATTCTGGGAGAAAATCTGGGCTCTAAAATGTGCAAGGAGGCTCCCAGTTTCAGAGCTTCACCTATCATGAGTTGGAAGGTGATTGAGCAGAGCACTCCTCGCTGCCTCATCATATACTTTATCCTGATTGTAATGGCTGAAAATGATTGCTCCAGAACTGCACACAAAAACTGTACAGACAATAACTTCTAGCATCTTGGAACATGTAGAAATCAGACTAACTGATCTACGGTATCTAGACTTTAATCTCTTCCTCTTTTGAAAGACTGGTGCTATAAAAGCTTTTATTCAACCTTTATCTCCATGCTATTATCTTGCTGACATGAGTCCAACTACATCCCACCCCCCCACCCCCACATGTATTCACACAGACAGAAATGCCCACAGGTCAAAATCTTTCGCAGCTTAAAATCACCCAAGCACCCCAAAATGACGAAGTAGGATTTAACACGTTTTGCAATCTTACAGTGCTGAAAAACATACAGATCAAATTAAAGCAGATTAACCAAATCCTAGCTGCCAGGCCCAACACACTCTAATCACAATGGGAATCTTTAAGAAGCTATGTTTTTATTAATGTTTTGAAAATGCAACAAATACAGTAGCAATTATCATATTGCAAGCGTTACAGGCAGTATATTGTCTAGTTACGTAATATAGAATGAGCATGCTACATCAAAGCAGCATTTCAGAAAACCCAAGAAGGATTCCCCACACCGGCCCCCAAATTGGCTAGCTAAGTAGCTATTCTGTGGGGCGGGGGTATTGCTTTTGTTTGTTACTATATTATGTATCCTTGTGCTTTTATATTGTAAACCACACTGTGGTCCTCGGATGAAAGGAGGTATAGAAATTTAATAAATAAAAATAGGCAATAAAATAACTATTCACTTCCCCAGAGATGTAAAATAAAGCAAACGCTCAAATCGGCACCCGTCTTATATAAATAATCACATGCTCTGAATCATCATGAAAATATTCCCCAATGCAAGAATCTCTCTCTCTCCCCCCCCCCCCCATATTTGGGGAGATAGTCGCTCATGTGCTGTCACAAGGAGTCAGTGACCACAGACTATGACCACAGACTATTTACTTCCTGCCTGCTTATGTCACAAGGAGTATGGGCATAGCTGTCAACGTTCCCCTTTTTAAAAGGGAGATTCCCTTATTCTGAATAGGATTCCTCGCAAGAAAAGGGAAAAGTTGACAGCTATGAGTCTGGGACCATGGTTTCTTGGGTCATCTCAGTGCCCAGGTGTCAGTGACTATTTCGGGGTTTAAAGCTAGCATACATAACTTGAAATGCAGTTGTATTAAATAGCTGCACCATCTTGGAGACAGCTCAGTTCGTAGAGCAGGAGTCTATTAACCTCAGGGTCGTGAGTTGAAGCCCCACGTTAGGCAAAAGATTTCTGCATTGCAGGGGGTTCAGCAAAATGACCCTATATTCTGTGATCCTTAAGGTTTGCATATTTGGGTATTTGAGCCCGCAACCTTGATCATACTTAAGCACCAGTGTGGCTTTCAAGTATGGCCTAGTGGTTAGAGTGTTGGGCTAGTAGCTAGTCAGAGGAGACAATACTGGACCAAGGACCACATTGTAGAAGGCAGCTGCTTATGCCCCCTTCTCTAAGGACTCAGCCACACTTACCTTTTGTCCTACACTTCCCAGGTACACCCCCATGCTTTAAAGCGCTGTGTCCTAGCGTCCCTCTCCTCCCAGCACTTTCACCGCGGAAACTTGCTTTTTCACGGGGAAGCACTTGGACACAGAGCATCAAAGCATGGATCTGCACCTAGAAATGTGGCACCAAAGGAAGGCTGGATGAGCCCTAAGGTCTTCTGCTTGCAGATTCCATCATCCTACATCCACCAACATTTCATGGGTGAAAACAGGGGCTATAGTCGCACCAGACATCGCCACCCGAACTGCCTTCCTCACATGAGCTCACTTCTCAGCCCATCGTTCCTTTACAGTGCAAAAAGAATCCCTGTCCTCTGAAGTTGCCCCTGGAAGTAAACAAAACCTGCAGAATAATCTTCAGTGGCTCATCTCGCCCATCATCGTGTTCTCACAATGGACAACCAGAGGCTTACGGGGAGCCCAGAAACAGGACCCGAGTGCAACAGCAGTCTCCCTGCTTGCAATTCCCTGGTATTCAGAAGCATGCTGCCTGTGACAGTGGAGGTGAAGCACAGCCACCGTGGCTAGTAACTATGACCCTCCACGAATTTGTCTAACCCTCTTTTACAGCCATCCAAGCAACAGGGGCATTCCGGCCTAGGCCAAAAGGCTTGCCATTCAGCTGTCGAGAAGAGGTGTCAATTGTTTTGCAGCTTTATGGCGTCCTGTAATATACTTGTCGGTTTACGACACGTCTCTGCTGGATACTGCGCATTTGCCAGACTTGCCATATGTCGATGGGCCCAAATGCTCAGTGCAATCTGTGGGCCATAGAGCTTCGTTGTTGTGGGGCGGGAAAGGAGGCAAGCGGCAGCAGCAGACGCCTGAGCTGCTTTCTTTGGGAAACATAAACCCCCAATTTCCTGTGTAAACCTTGAAAGAGTTATCTATTAACTGTTGCACGGAATACATACGGCAAAAGTTGCAGGAGGCCTATGGGTGCTGCCCCAGTGTTTTCCTCAGGAAGTGAAATCGAGAGGAGTTGCGTGCCAAGACCCCGTGACACCCCTCCCCCCAGTTAGGAGAGAAATAACCAGACAAGACAACAACACATAGTTTATGGGTTCAAACAGGCCACAACTTTATTGGCACAGGCAACTGGTGAAGCCACATTATTCCACTGCAGCCCATCTGCTCGGAGTAGGTAAAGGTAAAGGACCCCTGGATGGTTAAGTCCAATCAAAGGCGACTATGGGGTTGTGGCGCTCATCTCGCTTTCAGGCCGAGGGAGCCGGCGTTTGTCCACAGACAGCTTTCTGGGTCATGTGGCCAGCATAACTAAACCGCTTCTGGCACAACAGGACACTGTGACAGAAACCAGAGCGCACGGAAACGCCGTCTACCTTCCTGTCACAGTGATATCTATTTATCTACTTGTACTGGTGTGCTTTCGAACCGCTAGGTTGGGAGGAGCTGGGACAGAGCAACGGGAGCTCATCTGTTGTGGGGATTCGAACTGCGACTTTCCAAACGGCAAGCCCAAGAGGCTCAGTTTAACCACAGCACCACCCATGTCCATCTAAGGATAAACCACACCCATGACTTATATAAAATGGGGTGACCCCCAGGGGCTCCCCATTCCAGGAGTGCTATGGCCCTCGTGCTCGCCTGGGTGTCAGACAGAAGCCGCTCTTCACAGATCTCTTTAACAGGATACCCTTGTCCTGTGTAATTTCCGAGAGCCGGTGTGTTGTTTTGTGCGTTCACCAAAGGGCTCGTTACACTTCTGTGCCCACATCACTTCACATATGCCAGACCAAACGGGAAAGCAGCTGCCAGAGGAAGCGAAACAATGCCAGTGGGGTGTAAGGGAAGGAAAGAGCAAAAGAGACCCGTAAATTCAAGGCTCTTTGAAATGGCCATATGCAGGATTTGTTACCGGATAGTCCAAGAGACCATATTGCTTCTGAAAGTACTGCATGACTGAAGCAGAGGTGATAAATTAGATGTACCCTCTGAGGGAAGGCAAATATTAAAACCATTACTAAAGGGGGAAAAATATACTTCATCTGTGTATCATTTCATAATATCATGCATCCATATACAAAAAGGCAATTATGGTTTAAGGAGTGCTATAAAACTTATTAGGTGTCCTCGGTTACTATTATTGTTCTAAGCAGAATGTCAAATTGTAGGAGTGAACGTAATATGAAAAGGTGAACAAAGACTTCTCTGCTGGTCTTGGGAGCTCTGGCAAATGTACCACCTTGCCACCCTCTGGAGCCAGCCCTGGTGGTCAAGATGACTTAGTTGATCAGGTTTTGTGACGTTTAATAGGTTCAATACATATGACAAAGGGGATATATCACCATTATTATTACTGTTTTGATTTCTTACCTGCTCTTTGCTGTTAGATCCCAGCTGAGGATGGAAGTCCTTTCAGTTTCTCATTCTTCCAATCTTAAATTCCATTCTCCATATTTTCCAGCAATCTAATTTTTTTAACCCTCAGGAAAATCCACCAGCAATTGGTGTGAATACATTTTTATATGCAGTTTTGACTAATGTGCACGTTTTTGTGGGCAATTTCCCCTAATACTGGGGCCAGCCTACATATGCAGCAAGGTGAAGTGTCCACTTCAGGTGGCAGAATCTACTGGGGCAGGAGGTACCAATGTAGATCTTTCTTACCTCTTGATCCTGAAGTAGATCTTCTCTTACTCCTTCTTCCCTAGTGGGGAGAGGGTGCCATTTCGGGGTCTGCCTCAGGTACCAGAATGCCTTGGACCAGGCCTGACTAATACAATGATAGCCATCTTCAAATATCTCAAGGGTTGTCATATGGAAGATGGAGCAACCTTTCTTTTTTCCTGCTCTGGAGGGTAAGACTAGAACCAATGGCTTTAAGTTACAAGAAAGGAGATTCCTACTAAACATCAGGAAGAACTCTGAATGCAAGAGCTGTTCAACGGTGGAAAAGATTCCCTCAGGAGGCTCCTTGGAGGTTTTCAAGCAGAGGTTGGACGGCCATCTGTAATAGATGATCTAGTTGGGATCCCTTCTAACTCTAGGATTCTATTGTTCTTGTATATTATTTTCATGAATATCTTCATTTTTACACACACTCTTTGTTAATGTATGCATTTTTGTAAACACTGGAGAACCCCTTAGTAAAATTTGGACGGGGTGGCTGTGTTTCAGTCTGCGTGAAAATTTGACAGCTTCAGCGTTAAATGCATTCTCAAATTTCTCTTCCATCCTTAGTCCCAGGTCAGCTTACAGCAACATAAAAAGACAGTACTGAAATCAGTTAAAACAATTTACAATCAGAAGAACAGGGAAGGTTCTAAAAACATATATCTCAGGTGTCAAAGGCCAGGGTGAAGAGGTGTGCCTTCAGGGTTGGAAGGTGCCAGGTACACATCTGTTCAGAAGGAATTCCACATCTTAGGGGTTGTCACAGAGAATGCCCTCTCCTGGGCCACCACTCCATAAGGAGAGTCTGCAGGATGAGGCCAATGGCCTATCTAGTCCAGCATCCTGTTCTCGCAGTGGCCACCCAGATGACTGTGGGAAATGCCCAAGCAGGACCTGAGCAGAAGACCACTCTCCCGTCCTGTGGTTTCCAGCAACTGTATTCAGAAGTATTACTGCCTCCAGCAATGGAGACAGTGTGAAGCTATGATGGCTAGTAGTCATCACCATCATCATCACCATCATCATCAACAACAACAACAACAACAACATTTTTTTATTTATACCCCACCCTTCCCGGTTTAAAAAATGGGCTCAGGGCGGCTAACAGCAAATATAAAACACTGATTAAAATGCGACTTAAAAACTTCATAAAACAGCATAAAATACAACATAAAATGCAGCATCAATAGCAATAAAATCTAAAAATTTAGGAATCATTTTGGGGGGGGGGACCCCAGTCAGTAGACATCAAATGATCACCAGGGCTAACTGGCCTAGTTGGTCCTACTAGGGCCAGCAAGGAGACCAGGGAAGAATTTAAATGTGGGGTCCCAGAAAGGGTTTCTTCATAGAAGAGGTAAGGGAAAAGGGAATAGAGGATTAGGCTAATTCAAACTGAAGGCCAGGCAGAATAGCTCTGTCTTACAGGCCCTGAGGAAGGAGATCAAGTCCTGCAGGGCCGTAGTCTCATGGGACAGAGCATTCCACCAGGTTGGAGCCGTCACTGAAAAAGCCCTGGTCCTGGTGGAGGATAGTCTGGCTTCCTTAGGGCCCGGGATCTTTAAGCTATTATTATTCATGGACCTTAGGGTCCTCTGCGGGACATACCAGGAGAGGCGGTCCCGTAAGTACGAGAACCTTCTCCTCCCTCTGAACCTCTGAGAGTGGTGAAGCCACCAAGAGATACCATGTCTTATGACAGCATCTACTTTATTTTTTTTATATTATATTTTTATTGGTTTTCAAATACAAAAACAAAATTATACATTCCACACATTTTAATTACACCATACTTCTCTTTTTTGACTTCCCTCAATTTGTCTGCAATTCCTTCACTTTATTACTTTTTACACATTTCTACCCATTGTTTTTAATACTGTTAACTTCAGTTCATTTTTATACTTATTTTCACATTTTCCCATCACAGAGCTTCCTTAAAACTAACAAACGTAATCTGATTATCACTCAGTTTTTGCAAATATTGGATAAGTTTTTCCCAATCTTCTGTAAATCTTTGATCTTGTCGATTCTGGATCCTTCCTGTCATTCTATCCAGTTCTGCATAGTCTATCATTTTGGTTCTCCATTCTTCTTTCGCAGGTAGCTCCTCCTGTTTCCATTTCTGGGCCATCAATATTCTTGCTGCTGTCACTGCATATAAAAATAACTTCTTTTCTTTCTTATTTATCTCATTACCTGTAATGCCTAGTAAGAATGCTTCTGGTTTCTTAGCAAATGTATATTTCAACATTTTATTCAATTCATTATAAATCATCTCCCAAAAGCATTTTACCTTCTTACATTCCCACCACATATGAAAGAAAGTACCTTCTTTTTCCTTACATTTCCAACATTTGTTACTTGTCTTATACATTTTTGCTAGCTTCACAGGTGTTACATACCATCTATACATCATTTTCATAACATTTTCTTTTATAACTGTACATGCAGTGAATCTTAAACCTTCTTTCCAAAGTCTTTCCCAGTCCTCCATTTGTATATTATGCCCTATATCTTTGGCCCAATCAATCATAACTGATTTTACCTCCTCATCCTCCGTGCACCATTCCAATAATATCGACAGCATCTACTTTAGCATGTGCGTGAATAATCTTATTCACACATGAGCAATTGATGAAGATTTCTTTAACCAGGTGACAGCCCTAGTAGTAGGCAACATGCTTTTCTTTTTGTTTGTTTGGAGCATCAAAGTTTAAGGGAAACATCAAGCAAAAGCGAGCTGGTGCCAAAGCAACCATCTGCCCTAAAAAAAGAGAGACTAATACATCAACCCCGACTCTCAGAGAGCAATAATCCACGAGTGACTTTTACAACTTTATGCTTGGATTCCTTATCATTAGAGAAGCACAAGGCCTTGCTCTCCCAGGCATTGGGGTCGTAAAAATGGAAGCTGTTCTGCTCGTATTGAAATTCATAATTTGATGGACTTGCAAGGAGAAACTGAATTCAGGCTTCACATGTACTTTGAGAGCTAAGTTGACTGGATCCTGGTGTGAAACGGGCACAAGATCCATTTGTAAGGGAAGGAGGAGGAGGAGGAGTATAGTTGTAACACATGTGTGGATGGAAGCCTATCCCATTTTTTTTTTAAAAAAATGGGTAGGGTTTATGATTAACAGAAGAACACAAGAAGAGCCCTGCTGGATCGGGCCTCAAATAACTTTGGGCAGGGGGATTGGGCCAAACAGCACATTATTTATTTGTTTGTTGTTATTATTATTTTAAAAATTCCACTCTTCATCTCACAATCTCAGTGCAGGTTACAATCCAGTTAAATCAATCCAAGAAACTACCAGAACAGATAAAATGTTCTTAAAATTAAATGAAAGACCAGCCAAAACAAAAAGCAAAAACTACTCCCCAATTTACCCCATATCCTCATAACAGCACAAACTAGTAGAGTCATACCTTGGAAGTCGAATGGAATCCGTTCCAGAAGTCCGTTTGACTTCCAAAATATTTGAAAACCAAATCACGGCTTCTGATTGGCTGCAGGAATCTCCAAAAGAGATTCCAAAAGAACATTTGCAAACTGGAACACTCGCTTCTGGGTTTGCGGTGTTCGGTAGCCAAAACGTCTGAGTTCCAGGGCGTTTGGGATCCAAGGTACAACTGTACTAGCATCCTGAAAAGGTGTGGGAAAACAGGTGACTTTGAAGTGCCAAAATATCAATGGAATCACAGCAAGTTACACAGCAAGTTACACAAAACAATAGTTTACTGGTAGACCATCTGCTCTACCAGGTTGAAGGCTCTGCATTCAGTCCCTGGCACTGCCACTGAGCTATGATGCTCCCCTTGGTGCTTGGCTGATGCTTTCTGTGGTCTCCACTGATTCATTTCCAGTTGCATGAGGTTAGTTTCACAGGATTATGCCTTGGATAGGTATGCACCTGCCCTTGTTCATCCAAAGACACACCCCACCTGCTCCATAGGTCTTTATGAGTACCAGTCGTAGAATCATAGAATTGTAAAGTTGGAAGTGACCCTGAGGGTCATCAAGTCCAAACTCCTTGCAATGCAGGAATCCCCACTAAAGCATCCATGACAGATGGCCATCCAACCTCTGATTAGAAACCTCCAAGCAGTTGTGCATCATTTCTTCTAAATTCCACATGCCAGTTTTTGAAATATTTGAGCATCAACACCCCAAAAATAGTCCCCATTGGTTTCATAAAAGACTGATTGAACACAATGGGTGGTAGCTATCCAAGTAGTCCCACTGAAACCAGACTAAGTTAGGCTCATTCTTCTTAGTGGGTCTACTCTGAGTAAAGCTTAGTTGACAAACAATGAATGGCGATTACTTCTGGGTAAGTATATAAAAGGCTGCACTGTTGTAAGAAGGGGTGGACAAATTAGCCTATTTCTATGCTGTTTCAGTTCTGGATGCATTCAGTCGTAAGTCCATTCCATCCTGTTTCCCCCTATTGAGTCCATTAAACAAACCCCTGTGAAAATTACCTTCAAATTGAATACATTCTTGCATGTGTTCAAAAGTGCACACTTTGTATGTATTTTGCATTCATTTCCCTCTGAAATATGCATAGTCCTATGCATTCCCCTTTAATTTACTCATTTCTTTTACACGTTTCCCCCATAAAGTATACATTGCTGTATGAATTTTTGAAGTGAAACTGCCTTGTAAAATTGAAAGAAGTGCCCAATCTGATTGTTGGCTGTGTTGTGAGCTGCATATTTGTTCAGGAGCTGCAGATTAGATCGGTTTGCTTTAAAATGAGATGCGAACAAAATTCTCCTCCAGCCCAAAGATCATAATATGTCATAATGATGGCATGCCTTGTGCAATAGTCCTCTACCTTTTATAAGGTCCATGCCATGGAAATGAACTGGAGGGCTCTCACGATTCATTAGAAATGAAATGCCCTGTTCTTTCTTGATGAGATGAACGACACATGTGTGAAATCAGACAATGGAATGGGGAAGATAAGAGTCGCCCATCCAGCGTTTGGGAACAAAATTATTCTGTTCATTCTCTTTTTCCGCACAGTGACCTTTCTGTGTTTCCGTGCTTTCCATGTCCTTGCAGAGAGAGGCAGTGCAATGACATTGGAATCCCCATAGTACAACCCTTCTATTGCTTCTTATTGCTCCTGTGTTGCATTGCTTCCTTCCTTGAGCAAGGTCATTCTTCTTCCCAGCCCCACAGTGCTCGACAGGGGACAGGGAGGAGAGCCTTTAACATTTGCAGCCTGCTCTGAGGTTGCATTATCAAGACTCTCTGAGCTGGAAAAAATCACCAGCCAGGGCTTCTGCTGCAGCAAGCCTTTATTTTATTGAAGTTGGATGTCGTTCAGTCTCGGGACACTACGACCGCCTGAAGTCTTTGACATAGATGGATGCTTTTTCTTCTGCTGCTGGGTGTACAATGTGTGCTTTTGTAGAGACACTGGAAGGGTGATGGTGATGAATATGGCCCAGGGAAGCTGGGTGCATGAGCGTGCATCAAATGTGACAATGCTGAGGTTGACGGCTTTGGAACCAGCCCTTGCTCCTATGTCTGGCCTGTGGGCAGAACCTACCATAGAAAGCATCTGCTGATTTATGTGGCTCAAGCTGAGAACATAAAGAAGAGCCTGCTGAATCAGGCCATTGACCGGCATCCTGTTCTCATAGGGGCCACCCAGAAGCTGCAAACAGGACCCAAGCAGAGGAGCACTGTCTTCTCCTGTGGTTTTCAGCAACTGGTATTCAGAAGCATTACTGCCTCTGGCCATGGAAACAGAAAATAGCCATCATGGTTAGTAGCATCTGGGAAAGATGAATGCATCTGGTTGTGCTGCTGCAGATGCACCATTGAGGTTCTTCTCCCTGTGCTCCTCCCAGCAGTCATTCCTCCACTGGTCACTGCTATGGATGCACAACTTGACTGTCTGTCTACAGGCACTATGGTCATCTGCAAGGGATTCCCACATGACAGGGCTGATGTTGCCAGCACTTCATGCCACATTTGCAGACATCTTTGAAATGTAGAGGGTTTTTTTTAATAATTTTATTTTATTTTTTAAAATAAACATTTCTATGACTTCCCCTCCACCCACCCATGGTATCCACAAAACTCCAATTCTTGTTGCATATTCTAATTAAGCTATACCTTAACTTCTTCACAGAAGGAAAAATTCCACTATACCTCATTGAATACTACCTGTGTTTTAACATATTTATATTGAGTTTTTAAATACTCTACAAACATTTTCCAGTCCTCCTTAAAATCTGTCTCTTTTTTATCTCTGATTTTTTCAAGTCAAACTTGCCAATTCTGTCAATAGATATTCTGTCCATTCAGCTGCCAATCTTCTTAAGTTGGTTACCATCACACCACACAATTTTTGCGCATATAATATTCGAGGCACAAGGAGAAGGGGACGACAGAGGACAAAATGCTTGGACAGTGTTCTCAAAGCTACAAACATGAGTCTGACCAAACTGCGGGAGGCAGTGGAAGACAGGAGTGCCTGGCATGCTCTGGTCCATGGGGTCACGAAGGGTCAAACACGACTAAACGACTAAACAACAACAACAATATTCGAGGGGGCCATTGTTGCATAAAGAAAGAAATTTACCTTTTTTTGGGGTGGTGGTGGCATCTGTTCCAGTTATCCCTAATAAAAAAGGCTTCTGGACATTTGGGGAAAGTTACCTTAAATATATTTTTTATCTCATTATAAATCATCTCCCAAAAATCCCAGGCCACTTTGCACATCCCTTTGTAATGCAGAGTTGGTCTGCCAACAGGCTCAGTGCCTAAAACCAGCTCTCCAAAGAGCACATTCTGGGGGTTCCTGCTATCTTCCATTCTGTGGACATGACCAGGCCAGTGTAGACATAGCTGAGACAGGAGTGTGAACATGTTGGGAATGCAGGTTTGGGAGAGTTTTCATCCTGGCCAACCAGATGCCAATGGGAAGCAGAGAAGCAGGACATGAACATGAGGACACTCTCTGCCCTTGCATTCCCCAGAAGCTGATATTTAGAGGCATACCTCCTATGATACTGGAGGTGGTAAACGGCCATCATGATGAGTAGCCATAGACAGCCATCTCCTCCATGCATTTGTCTAATCCCTTTTTAAAGCCGTCTAAGTTGATGGCCATCATTTGTACTTGTGGGAGCAAATTAAGCATGCACTGTGTTCAGAAGTATTTTCTTTTGTCTGTTCTGAATCCTCCAACCTTCAGTTGCAGGGCCCTGAGTTCTAATACCATGAGAATACTATGGCAGTTGAATTTTACTTCAATACTGGCAAAGGAAAATGAATTTCCCACCACGTCTGAGGGCAAAAGGATAGCTTAGAGGGCAGAGGGAGGGCACATACCACACACAAAGATTCATCTTCTAACACCTTGGTTCTTCTGGAGAGCCAGTGTGGTGTAGTGGTTAAGAGCGGTGGACTCGTAATCTGGTGAACCGGGTTTGCGTCTCCGCTCCTCCACATGCAGCTGCTGGGTGACCTTGGGCTAGTCACACTTCTCTGAAGTCTCTCAGCCCCACTCACCCCACAGAGTGTTTGTTGTGGGGGACGAAGGGAAAGGAGAATGTTAGCCACTTTGAGACTCCTTTGGGTAGTGATAAAGCGGGATATCAAATCCAAACTCCTCCTCCTCCTCCTCCTCCTCTTCTTCTTCCATCCAGCACTTGCCACCTGAAGCAGTTGCCTCGCTTTGCCTAATGATAGGGCTGGCCCTGGTTTTTGTTGGTTTTCTTCCTTCTGTGAGAAAACATTCCATTATCCAATCCCTGCACCTGTAATCTGAAGGGGCACAGTTCAGAAATGATGAGCTGATTGTCTAGACTGGAGTTCATTCTCAGGCACCATAACTAAATCTGGGTGATTCCGTTAAGATGGAGTTGGGAGAAATTTACTGTAGAAAAACATTTTAAGTGGTTCAAAAAGTGACCTAATTGTGTTATCCCTCAATCCTCTTCTTTCTCGTATTGATTTCACTTTGTTTCCCACTAGAGCTTCACAATGGCAACTGAATTAGGCCAGTGTAGTTAATTCTGATGTCTTATTGCCTAGGAAAAGAAAGAAAGAAAAATAATCTGTGTCTATGGAAGCCGTTAGAGCAGGGCAATACCTTTGCCCCCTTCTATTGCAGCTCAGAATTACTAGGCTGTTATATCTGTCTTCAGTGTAATTTAGGAAAAAGAAAAATCCAAGATGATCCATAATAAAAATATCAAAGCAACATACTGAGGTCATTAGTTTTGCAGCAACATCCATATATTGATTTCACACTCTGTAGGTAGAGTTTGGATAGAGACGACATTTGGAAATTGGAGAGGAAATTATTCTGCTGTGTGTATGCTTTCCCGAGAATAAACCTCTTTCCATGTGAACGTAATCCATAAGACTTTCTAAGGTGCCCTGTTTATCAAGTATGCAGAAATACTGAAGGGCATTTGCATCCAGATAGCCTAGCCATTGTCATATTTTGTAACTGGGTGCTCTGAGTGTGACGAGAGACTAGAGAGTGTTGCATATGAAATTACAAGTGCCTCTGATGCTCTGGGTGTGAATTCTGACCAGCTCCCTATTAGGGCAGATCATTATACAGCGAGAATGGGAAACTTGTGGTCACTTGGATGTTGTTGGACTCCAACTCCCATCAGCCCCAGCCAGCATGACCAGTAGGCAGGGGTGATGGGATCTGGAGTCAACAGCCTTTGGAGAGCCACAGGTTCCCCCATTCCCCTTTTCCAGAGATTCCATGTGGATGGTGATTGGATGATCTAACTTATATCCGGTACAGAGAAATCTCATCATTCCCCTGCCCTCCATCTCTGGGTGGGTCACTGCAACCACCTGTTCCTGCAACTAGAAGCCAGCGTGGTGTAGTGGTTAAGAGCGGTAGTCTCATAATCTGGGGAACCGGGTTCGCGTCTCCGCTCCTCCACATGCAGCTGCTGGGTGACCTTGGGTCAGCCACACTTCTTTGAAGTCTCTCAGCCCCACTCACCTCACAGAGTGTTTGTTGTGGGGGAGGAAGGGAAAGGAGAATGTTAGCCACTTTGAGACTCCTTAAAGGGAGTGAAAGGCGGGAAATCAAATTCAAACTCTTCTTCTAGAAGATGTGTTTTGCAGAGAGTGACAAGAGAGAAGGTAGTTCAGAATGGGTCTGTTCCCAGAGTTCTCAGAGCTCAGCAACTCTGAGAACTGAGAACTGAAGGTCTACAAGGAGAATAGGAAGTCTCAGGGCCCTGAACTACAGCTCCCAGATTTCTCCTGGGAAAGCCATGATGCTTTAAAATAGAACGATACTGCTTGAAATGTACTTTATAGTGCAGATGGGGCCTCCCTAACATCAGCAAAAACTAGTGGTGAGGTAGACACCAATCTACATCATACCCTCCAACATTTCTCTAATGAAAATAGGAATAACAACAACAACAACAACATCCCACCCATCTGACTGGGTTGCCCCAGCCACTCTGGGTGGCTTCCAACGTATATAAAAACATAATAAAACATTAAATATTTTTTAAAAAACTTCCCTATACAGGGCTGCCTTCAGACGTCTTCTAAAGGACATATAGTTATCTCCTTGGCTTGGGGGTCACATAACACCATACCCTCCAATATTTCTCTGATGGAAATTAGGGACATTCTGGGATCAAACCAGAAACTGGGATGGCTTCTATAAATCCAGGGCTGTCCCTGGAAAATAGGGTCACTTGGAGGGTTTGGAGAGTGGTTTAGGAAGTTTTCTGTAGACTGCAATGACATCAAGAAGTGCTCTGCTGGATCAACTAGTCCAGCATCCTATTCTCACAGTGTCCAACCAGATGTCCCCATGGCAAGCCTGCAACCAGGACCTAAGGGCAACAGCTCTCTCCCTACTTGTTGCAGTTAGAGGCATTCTGCCTCTGACAGTGCAGGGAGAATACAGTCACCATGGCTAGTAGCCACTGATAGCTGTGTCTTCCATAAATCTGTGAAACATTGATATTATGTTAGAAGTGCATTGGCATTGCTATTGAAATACATATTGATTATTTGTGGGTGTTGCCCTTTAGCTTGAAGACCGTGGGCTCCCTTGAACGCAATTCCCTTTGTGGACAGGTGGCATCGAAATGAAAATCTAATCTAATCTAAAACGCCGACTCAGGAAACAAGCCACTGACAAGCATGAAATTGTCCTCTCTTGTATCCAACCTGGTGCCATGTGGTACTTAATCATGCTCATTAAAAAGCTGTGCTGATCTTGAGCTGCTCGCCTGTTAATAAATAGGGTCTGTTAGCACATTGCTGAGCTGAAAGGAAAGTCAAGACAAAGGGGCTATTGTAATCTCCAGAAGACTTTCTCAAAGTTTGGCCATTTTTCAGCAGTTTTTCTTTCTCAGCTAAAGTTGGAGGCAGATTTCACTCATAGCTGCAAAAGTGTGCATTTTCAAGGCACATCTATTCAGGTCTACTCATAGAATCAAAGAACTGTAGAGCTGTAAGGGATCCCAAGGGTCATATAGTCCAAACCACTGCAATGCTTGAATGTGAACTAGATCATACATAAAGGTAAGGTAAAGGTAAAGGATCCCTGGATGGTTAAGTCCTGTTGAATTTGACTGTGGGGTGAATCTCCACTTTCTGGCTGAGGGAGCCGGCATTTTCTGAGTCATGTGACTAGCAGGACTAAACCACTTCTGGCACAATGGGACACCATGACGAATGCCAGAAGCCACAGAAACACCTTTTACCTTCCTGCCACAGTGGTACCTATTTATCTACTCACACTGGTATCCTTTTGAACTGCTAGGTTGGCAGGAGTTGGTACGAATCAATGGGAGCTCATCTCAGTGCGCAAATTCAAATTGCCGACCTTACGAACGGCAAGCCCAAGAGGTTGGGTGGTTTAGACCACAGCGCCACCCGCGTCATATACATGACAGAGGGCCATCCAACCTCTGCTTAAAAACCTCCAATGAAAGAGCGTCCACCACCTTCCAGGGGAGTCCATTCCACTGTTGAACAGCTCTCTGAAGGAGCTAGTGCTTAATGTCATAATTGTGCATTATTTTCAGAATAATGTTTCTTCCACCTTCAGAGGCTTAGAGGGTGGTGGTCTAGGAGAGGGAATTCTCTGTGATGGCCCCTAAGCTGTGGAACTCCCTCCCTGCAAAGGGACATCTGGAAGCTCCATTGTACGGCTTTTGGAGAATGATAAGGAAAAACCTCCTTACCCTAGTTTCTGACACTTTAGGTGTTTGTTTTAAAGACGTACCTTGTCTTTATGGCTGTAAGTTGTTTTGTTTTGTGTTTTAATGCTGGAACCTGTGCTGGGACCTATGGGTGAAAGGTAATAACTAAATATGTAACTACTGCTTTCTCAGGTTCAGTGAATCCCAGTATGTTAGCTTATGGAAGTTCATGGAAGGTAAGTTTGCCATTCTAAAATTCTCCAAGTGACCAATGCTTTCTCCCCATCCCCTTAAAAAAATTAGATGCCAGTACTCACCATGAATGGGACACGGGTGGTGCTGTGGGTTAAAGCACAGAGCCTAGGGCTTGCCAGTCAGAAGGTTGGAGGTTCAAATCCCCATGACAGGGTGAGCTACTGTTGCTTGGTCCCTGCTCCTGCCAACCTAGCAGTTCGAAAGCACGTCAAAGAGCAAGTAGATAAGTAGGTACCGCTCCAGGGAGAAGGTAAACGGCATTTCTGTGCGCTGCTCTGGTTCGCCAGAAGCGGCTTAGTCATGCTGGCCACATGACCCGGAAGCTGTACGCCGGCTCCCTCGGCCAATAAAGCGAGATGAGCACCACAACCCCAGAGTCGGTCATGACTGGCCTAATGGTCAGGGGTCCCTTTACCTTACTCACCATGAAGTTGTTGCTGTAAGTGCCATACCTTTGACATTTTTGGGGGTGTGTGTGTGCTGGTACTGTGTACCCTTGAGTACCCCCAGGGAAAAAAAGCTCTGCGCTGTGACTCTCCAAAAATCCTATCTGGAGAATTAAGGCCCCTTCTGAAGGAAATGCAATGGGGTTGGAGGAGGTGGTAGCGGAAGGAAGAGAAATATCTAAATTTATCTTACCTTATGACTGAAATCCAATTTGGGCTGATTCTTCCCTCCCCCGGGAGCTGTTGCTTTAAAGACTACTTGACTTGTTTTAGGGGAGCAGTTGAGAAAGTAACATCCTGGCTTGACTACTGCATTGCAGGGCTGCCCTTGAAGACCTCTTGGAAATGTCAGCTGATTCAAAATATAGTAGCTAGACAGGTTTTCTTTGGCAGGTGCTGTGTGAACCACATCTCACCAGTGCTTTTAAGACTTACCTGCAAGCCTGTAGGGTCCATCTATCATTGAGCCTGACCTTCCTGAACTCTACCTGAATGCAGTGACCAGATTGTGATTAGTATATATACTTCTCCCATCTTGCTTCCTCCAGCATATACTTTCTTGAGATTCAAATGTACTTAGGATAAATTTTCTCCATTATGAATTGATCCCCACCCCCCCACTTAAAACTCTCTCTTCCTCGCTAGATTATCTGCTACGTTTCATATTTCCAAGGCTGTAATAATACACGTAGCTTTTTTTCAAAAGTGTTTGTGGTGTTGTCAAAGGAATTTTGGTTTAGCCTCTGAAATGATCCCACCTCAAAGATTCTCTCCCCCCACCCGCTTGCATGCTACCAATTAAAATATAGCCTGAAATGAGCTATTTATTTCAGCCGCTACTGTTGCTACACTGAAAGAGCCTGTCACTCAATGCAAATTTACAAGACCTGGGGAAAAAAAGAGAGGAGAGAATAAAATAAATTGCACACGGATTCCAAGCAATTAATTTTAATTTCAATTTTATTTTTTTTTAAAGAAAAAGAAAAGAAAAGAAAAAAGAAAACATTACAAAAATCAAAACATCCTCATCTATTTTCCAGGAGGGACACTGTAAGCCTCTTTCCCTCATTAATCTACAGTTTTCCTAGCCTAGGAAAATAAAGAGTTCTGCAAATTAGAAAAAATTAAAAAATAAAAAAAGGTAGTCACTAGGATTTCTTGGAAAGTCTCCAGATTAAAGTGTTCTTTCTTTGCTGGCTGGCTCTCTTAATTTCCTAATTTCACACTGTTTCTACTTCATCACCGTCTCCCCATTTTGCCTTCTCAGCTTATTCAACAATTGCCTGAGGTTCTTTGCCACTTTGTAGTTTTATCAAGAGGCAAAAGGAAGGAGGGAGACCTGAAGAGATGTGAGCTCGTTTTGTTTTCTCTTGTTGTGCTGAGGTATTATTCCGCCACAGAAGTTGAATATGTAAATATGATGGAACACCACTGTCAGCTCTTTTGCTGGAACATTTTTCTTTTTCTTTTCCTGGTGAGGACTCAAGTTGAGAGATTACGGCTTCTGTGTTCAGGAGCAAGACACTCAAAAGACACCATATTAACAATGGTTGTTACAAGTAGGAACTGCAACAGAAAATGGCATCATGGAGTGGCCCTCTTCAGGACTCTCCAGTCCAATCTCCCTCCCAGTTTTCCATTGGATTTTTCGGGGTCTGTGGTTTAAGTTCTTATGTGGTTTCTCCTCTATGTTAGGTCTCACCCCCAAAAACATTTCCTGTACTTTTGCGAACTGTGGGCTTTACTAGATTCTGCTGATACATCTCTCTAGTTTTGCTAGATAAGCAACAATCCTAAGCTTTCAGGGATGAAGGTGAAGCTGTAGTCTAAACCACTGAGCTTCTTGGGCTTGCTGATCAGAAGGTCGGCAGTTCAAATCCCTGTGATGGGCTGAGCTCCTGTTGCTCTGTCCCAGCTCCTGCCAACCTAACAGTTTGAAAGCACACCAGTGCAAGTAGATAAATAGGTACCGCTGTGGCAGGAAGGTAAACGGCGTTTCTGTGCACTCTGGTTTCTGTCACGGTGTTACGTTGTGCCAGAAGCAGTTTAGTCATGTTGGCCACATGGCCTGGAAAGCTGTCTGTGGATAAATGCTGGCTCCCTCGGTCTGAAAGCGAGATGAGCGTCACAACTAAAATTTACCCGTATTTTTCGCTCTATAAGACGCACCAGACCACAAGACGCACCTAGTTTTTGGAGGAGGAAAAGAAGAAAAAAAATATTCTGAATCTCAGAAGCCAAAACAGCAAGAGGGATCGCTGCGCAGTGAAAGCAGCAATCCCTCTTGCTGTTCTGGCTTCTGGGATAGCTGCACAGCCTGCATTCACCCCATAAGACGCACACACATTTCCCCTTACTTTTTAGGAGGGGAAAAGTGAGTCTTATAGAGCAAAAAATACGGTATTTAGGAATTTCTGAGCATGCAAATTATATTCTTAGAGAGAGGTGGGGTGGTGGAAGAGGTCTGAATCTGAGACAATCCAGATTAATATCCTTTATTTATTCATAAGATTTATTTCCCATCCTTCACCATAAGGTCCCAGGGTGGGTTACAGCAATACAGTGTACAATTCTAAAGTGGAGCCTCTTGAGGTGGGTGGTCCTCACATCCCAGAGATAGGCAAATTAACCATTCTGGATGGGAGTCACTCTCTCTCTGAAGGAGCTAGTGCTTCATGTCATTTTGTGCATTGTTTTCAGAAACATGCATTTTTGCGTGCACTTTTGGGATGGAGAACTGCGGCACAGAATTCGGAGAAGCAAGTATTCTGAAGGGTAGGTGTGAATTGGTTGAGTTTGTGGTTCCGTTAGTGTGAACTGGGTAAGTTTGCATGTAAATGGATTCAAGTTACAAGAAATAAGATTCCGACTAAACAGCCAGGAAGAACTTTCTGACAGTGAGAGCTGTTTAGCTGTGGAACAGACTTCCTCAGGTGGTTGTGAACTCTCATTCCTTGGAGGTTTTTAAGCAGAGCTTGGATGGCCACCTGTCATGGTTGCTTTGGTTGAGATTCCTCCATTGCAGGGGGTTGGACTAGATGACTCTTGGGGTCCCTTTCCACTCTACAATTCTATGATTCTATGAACAAATTTCTCCGCCATCCCTCCATTCAGCTGAAAATGCAGTGATTCTATTGACCATTCCAAGGTCTGACACTGCAGTGAAGTTGGAGCAGAGCTGGTGCACAAGCCCATGCCTCGTCTCCAGTCCCTCTGAGAATCCATGGAAGGAATGGCTGGAAAGGGCTAATCACCTCCAAAATAATTCATAATCCTAGCTAAAGCAAACAAGAGAGAGAGAGAGAGAGAGAGAGAGAGAGAGAGAGGCGAGATGGCTTTGCACTCCTTGTCTTCCTTATCATCACTGTGTGGCAGAGAGATGCGCAATATGTTGTCCTAGGATTCCTGCTGTTCTGATAACTCCCTTGTCATTTACTTTGCAACCCAACACTTTTATTCAAATGACATCTGGTGTATAATAAGACTTGTGTTTTTTTTAAAGCATCAAAAAGTTGATGGCATGTTCATCACAATAATTATGGGCTGATTCATGCAGTGGCGTAGCGTGGGTTGTCAGCACCCGGGGCAAGGCAAGTAATTTGCGCCCCCTAACCTGTGGATTTGTGCCCCCTAACCCTAATCCCCAAATGTTGCGCCTGGTGCGGCCGCCCCCCCCTGCACCCCCCACGCTACGCCACTGGATTCATGCAATGGCCAGTTTCATGGTTTCAGTTTGCTTTAGCAGTGGCTTTTATTTGGTCACACACCCAGGAGGAAGACTTGGGAGGCCAGCTTTGGTTGAAGGTTATATTTATATTCCTCTTTTTCCTCTTGTACCCCACCCCCTGTGCCTCCCTCAATGCATTCTGGAGGGTCTCCAAGTCTCTGGAACAGATTTTGAGGATCCACAGGAGGGCTTGGAAGAGATGAGAGGGCCTGAAAGAGAGAAGTCCTAACATGCGAGCAGAAGCTCACAACAACAACAACAACAACAACAACTTTTTATTATTTATACCCCGCCCATCTGGCTGGGTTTCCCCAGCCACTCTGGGCGGCTTCCAACAAAATATTAAAATACAACAATCCTTAGATATTAAACGCTTCCCTAAACACTCCTTCACCAGCAATGTTGGATATGTTCCTTTGTTAATATATTCACATGCCACACTTCATCCAAGGAGTTCAGGGGGTATACAATTCATAGAGTGGTCACTCTCTCTTCACAGGTAAATATGAGAATTGTAGCTCCGTGAAAGGAATAGGAGTCTCCTTAATGACTTTTAGCTCCTTTAACAAACCACAGATCCCAGAATTCTTTGTGGGAAGCCAGGACTGTTTAACATGGGAGCAGAGCATATTAAATGTGTGGTGTGAATGTGGCCTAAGTAAATTTCCAGTTTAAACCTTTATAGTCTTTACTGTCTTGTAGGGAGACAAAAAAAACCCTACTCTGCAACATGGCCACCCAGCAAACTTCATACCCAAGTGGGGATCTGAACCTGATTTGCACCTGAAACCCCCTAAACCTAACCTGACCCTCTAACTATGCTGGCTGCTGTTCAAGGACCACCATTTAGTTCTATAGGACAAAGTAAATGAGTTGCAATCTGGAAGCAGCTGACAGCAGGATAAAATCTTTCCCAGGGTAATCTGAGTGGGATCCCTGAAACATTAATCTATCTGGGCTCTTTATTTTTATACTCAGGGACCATCAGCACAAGCGTATGGACTCTAAGAACAAACTTGTGTATTATTATTATTATTGACATGTTTCCAATGGACAAAAGAATCTGTAGCGTCCTAATGAACTGTTCACAAACCACGGTGTCCTACCAAGTGACATTCGAATAGCATCTTCTTGTACGCTCAGGTATGCCCCATGCAAGGAACCAGGAATTGAAAGTGTAAGCAGGTTGAGCTCTTAAATCTTGAGATGTGTCACACACGGTAAAAGCAATCTGTGTTTGACGAGTGTATCTAATGAGCTGAGTCTTGGTAAATCTTCAGCCTTTCATGTCTAAGGACTCACTCCAACGAATGAATGTAGAAAATGTATCTGTTCTCATTTGCATACGTTGTTGGAGAAAGTACTGGAGAGAAAGGAAGGGGGTGGAATCTGACATAGGATAGCTTCTTCTGTGTTACTTTTTAATTAAGAAGCAGCAGCTCCGATCTTATGCAATTAGTAGGATGGCAGAATCTCTCCCCTACACATTGTTCCAACATGTAAGTCCTTGATAGCGCTGCATTTACGAAGTCTTGCGTCTGAGCTATCTTCTAATGATAACGTTTCAGGGGGGGAACCCCTCAAACCCACCAGCCCATAATATCTGCATGATAATCGCTGCGGGCGATATATGAAGTGCTAGACAGGATGTGAAAGCTGGACTAGAGTGTATGATTAACTAATAATATAGTCAAGGGATTGTATAAAATGGTGGCGTGTATGGCTGGGACCCCTTTATTGTTTTGCTGGATTTGTAATGCATATTTAAACTCTGCTTTTCTTTCGACTCCTTTCAAGACGTCAAATCAGACTCTTGGCACACAGAATCTGCTACAGGTAACATATCTGCCCCCTGTTCCTCACCCCTTGCTATAAAACTCTCTCCTCTGCTCACCTTAAAAAATCATGAGAGCTCTTTTTCTTTAAACCATATCCATAAAAGATGAATGGAATCAGTCTTGTTAAATGCAAATGAAGAAGGTAAATGCACATAGCATTCAGCTAATGGCTTGCTAAGGAATGCCATCAGTGTTCCAAGATCTTCTGCAATGATTGAGAGAAATGAGTGCTGCCTTGGCGGCCAGATGCTAAATATATCAAGCTAGTTAAGGAGCTCGACAGATAATATGCATGGTGATGGATCAATATTCTCCAAGGGAGGATGAAAATTCTCACAACACTTCAGGGGGAGCTTGAAAAAAATACACGTTAATTTTTTTTTAAAAAAAGAAGCTCAGAAAAAATGTCTTTTGAAACATTTCAACAAAAATGTATTTTATTAATTTTATATCCCGCCTTTCTTGTGTCAGGCAACATGTGGTTCTGAGGCAGTCTCCCATTTAGGCATCTTTAGCAAAGTGATGGCTTCATGTAGCTTCAGACCATCCCTGTTTCCCAAACTTGGGTCTCCCATTGTTTTTGGACTACAACTCCCAGCATCCCTAGCTAGCAAGACCAGTGATCAGGGATGATGGGAATTGTAGTCCCCAAAGAGCTGGAGACCTAACTTTGGGAAATGCTGGCCTAGATATATACCTCTCTCTCTTTCTTTTAACTTAGGTGTGGAGGACCATTAACACTTCAGAAGGTGTTAGAGTACAACTCCTATCATATGTGATGGTCACAGAAGCCAATAGGAGTTGGAGTCCACCAATATCTGGAGAAGGTCCGTATAGTTAAAGCTATGGTTTTCCCAGTAGTGATGTATGGAAGTGAGAGCTGGACCATAAAGAAGGCTGATCACCAAAGAATTGATGGTTTTGAATTATGGTGCTGGAGGAGACTCTTGAGAGTCCCATGGACTGCAAGAAGATCAAACCTATCCATTCTTAAGGAAATCAGCCCTGAGTGCTCACTGGAAGGACAGATCCTGAAATTGAGGCTCCAAGAGTTTTGCTACGTCATGAGAAGAGGAGACTCCCTGGAAAAGACCCTGATGTTGGGAAAGATGGAGGGCACAAGGTGAAGGGGACGACAGAGGACGAGATGGTTGGACAGTGTTCTCGAAGCCACCAGCATGAGTTTGACCAAACTGCGGGAGGCAGTGGAAGACAGGAGTGCCTGGCGTGCTCTGGTCCATGGGGTCCTGAAGAGTCGGACACAACTAAATCACTAAACAACACCAACACAATTTCTGGAGGCCCATAGGTTCCCCACCCCAAGAATACTGCAAAAGCAGCATCCCCAGACCATGCCTTAGTGGCAGCGCATCTGCTTTGTATGGGGAAAGGTCCAAGTTCAATCCCCAGCATCTCCAGGTAGGACCTGAAGGGACCCCATCTGAAATCCTGGAGCCACTGCCTGTCAGTGTAGAGCAGATTGGGCCACTTCAGGTCCAGGTGGTGGTGCAGCGGTCTTCTAGGTCTAGACCAGGGGTTCTCAAACTTTTTGCTCTGGGCCACACTTTCAGAAAACAAGTGGTCACGCTACACCAATTTTTTTATTGATAAGAAATAGATTGGAAAGCAAAAATAAATGATTCCCAGCAGTGCTTGATTTATAACATAGAACACACCTATTTTATAATATGTTTATATAATATATATATTATAATATATACGGCCTAGGGCCCTCGTACCTACGGGACCGCCTCTCATGGTATGTCCCACAGAGGAACTTACGGTCTTCAAACAAAAACATCTTGAAGGTCCTAGGCCACAGAGAGGTTAGGCTGGCCTCAACTAGAGCCAGGGCTTTTTCGGCTGTGGCTCCAATCTGGTGGAACACTCTGTGACAAGAGACTAGGGCCCTGCGGGACTTGACATCTTTCTGCAGGGCCTGCAAGACAGAGCTGTTCCACCAGGCCTTTGGTCAGGGCACAGCCTGACTCCCTTCTTTGGCAATCTTCACAGAACTCTAGCCCAATGGTTGCCATCAATTTGATTTGAATTAATTTTATAATGAAATGATTTTAGAATGTTGTACTATTTTATTGTTGTTAGCCGCCCTGAGCCCGGCTTCGGCTGGGGAGGGCGGGATATAAATAAAATTTATTATTATTATGATCCTGGGACACCCAGAAGATCTAAAACAATGCAGCTACGTAAGAACATGAATCATTCCCAAAATATAATTATTTGCTAAGCCTCTTACATATAGAACCATAGAGTTGAAAGGGACTCTGAGGGTCCTTTAGTCCAACCCCCTGCAATGCAGGAATATGCAGCTGTCCCATACAGGGATCCGGACCCTACTTGATTGAGCTCCTCCTTGTGACCAGAAATATTGGCTTGGTTCAGAACGTTGCCCCTTTTGCTTGCGGAGCAACCAAAGCATGTCAAGGAGCTGAAGCAGAAGACATAATTGACTGTTGTTGTGAGATATACGATGCTACAATTTACTACAAATCACCAAATTGTAAATTTTATTTTGTTTTTATGGTTTTCTACAGATGTTATGACTTACGGCCTTGACAAATAAGGTGATTCACTGAAGCTCTGTGCAGATGCTCTTATTCTCTCATGCTTAGAACCACAGAAGGGGAGAGTGTGGAGTATCACCTGTATTCGTATCACCTGGCCCCACCACCCCTCGTGCCATAACACAAACTAACTAACTAACTAACTAACTAACTAACTAACTAACTAACTAACTAACTAAAATAACTAAGCATATCTAGAGCTGGTTTGGGATGAAAGTCTTGTCGTTTTGCTCTTAGGCATTGAAACTGCCAGCTAGGGATTGGCGAATTTCTCAGTTTGGGTTTCTCTCCGTTTCTCATTTTTCTAACCTTAAATTCCATTCTCCACATTTCCACATCAGTTTGCAATCCCCCCCCCCCAAAAAAAAACCAGTCCTCATGAAAATTCATCAGTATTTTCTCTTAACATAGACATTTCATGAAAGTTTCCCTAATGCACACATTAGTGTTTTTTGGGTGTGGGTGTGTGTGATTTCACGAAGGTCACATAACTCACACGGGAGTGTGGCTCCTGAAGATGCCCATTAGCTGATCGGTGGCTAGAGTGATTCCCTTTCATAGAATCAGAGAGCTGGAAGAGGCCCTGAGGATCATCTAGTCCAGTGTTTCCCAACCTTGTGCCTCCAGCTGTTTTTGAACTACAACTCCCATCATCCCTGACTAGCAAGACCAGTGGCAAGGGATGATGGGAATTGTAGTCCAAAAACAGCTGGAGGCACAAGGTTGGGAAACACTGATCTAGTATAACCCCTTGCAATACAGGAATATGCAGCTGTCCCTTACGGGGATCGAACCTGCAGCCTTGGTGTTATCAGCACCATGCTCTGACCAACTGAGCTATCCAGGCTCGGTTGCCAACAAAATCCAAATGGGTCAGGACCACCAAATTCCAGGTATAAATCTATTTAAAATGGATTTCTCCTCCATGGATTTCTCCTCCAGGATAAAACCATGCAACTTTCACTTGTCCTCCCCCCACCGCCTTTCCCCTTTCCTCCTCAAGCTTGTATTATCCTTATAAAAGTTGCACCATCTCTGTTCTCTCATTTCCTTCTACCTGCGGCAAAGGGCGATCATGTTATTTTAAATATTTACATCAAGTTACTTTATACGTTCCTGTGGTCTTGAGGCATGGAGGCTCCCTGTGGTTGGTCACTGGGCACTTAGATCCAATTAGCACTCAAGGTCAAGAGCGCATTATGCTGACAAAAAGTGGGGAGGGAACCATCCTGGTTGGTTAAAAATCTTGCCTTGCTGATTAAGGGCGGCCTTTGGAGCAAATGAAATTACAGCCCAAGAAATCTGATTGCGTCCGTGCTCGAGTGAGGTAGCGTCTCAGTGCTCAATTTCCCTAGCCATATGCTCCAAGATTTTTTTTTTAAAAAAAACCCTTCACATCAGAAGAAGGCAAAGGAAGAGCCTAAGGCAGTGAATGTAACACTGCATGGAGAATGAGGAGAAGGGTTAGCAGAGGAATTTCTCAGCGCGACAAAGAGCTTTCATTTCACTTATTTATTTTGAAGATGAACTGAGTGTTAAGAACATAGGAATGCAGGAAGCTTCCATATCCGGAGTCAGACCATCCTAGCTCAGTTATACCTAAACTGACTGGCAGTGTCTCTCTAGGACAGCCTTGCTCAACCTGTGGGTCCCCTGTTGAACTACAACTCCCATTACTCCTAGCTAGCAAGGCCAGAGTTCAGGGATGATGGGAGTTGTAGTCCAACAACATCTGGGGACCCACAGGTTGAGAACCGCTGCTCTAGGATTTCAGGGAGGGGGGTTTCATCCAGTCCTACTCAGAGATGCTGCTCATTGAACCTGAGACTTCTACGTGAAGAGCAGATGCTCTACTACTGAGCCGTGGTGCTTCCTCTAAATCAGTATATCCCAAACTTGAGTCGCTGACTGTTTTCGGACTACAACTCCCATCACCCCTAGCTAGCAGAACCAGTGGTCAGGGATGATGGGAATCGTAGTCCGAACACAGCGGGAGACCCGAGTTTGGGAAACACTGCTCTCATTGTTGGATGGGGCTTCTGGTGTCCATCAGGCTGGTGCAAGCCACAGTTTGTACAATAACCATTTGGACAACCATAAGAAGATAAGAAGAGCCAATGGCCCATCTACTCCGGCATCCTGTTCTCCCAGTGGCCACCCAGATGACTGTGGGAAACCCACAAGCAGAATCTGAGCACTCTCCCTTCCCATGTTGTTGTTGTTGTCTAGTCGTTTAGTCATGTCCGACTCTTCCAGCAACTGGTATTCAGAAGCATTATTACTTTTGACTGTGGAGGCAGAGTACAGCCTTTGTGGCTAGTTGCTATTAATAGGCTTATCCTCTACGAAATTGTTAAAGCCATCCATGTTGGTGGTCATCCCTCCTGTAGGAGCAAGTTCAGCCCAATACATCTTATTGACCTGAGTTGGAGCAGCAAATGGCACCCCACTGCTCCAAGTTAAGTTACATAGTAAAGGGAAAGGGAAAGGGACCCCGACCATTAAATCCAGCCACGAATGACTCTGAGGTTGCGGCTGTGATGGCCTGGGACTCGGGCTCTGACTCGGAACCAGAGGAGTCTCAGTCCGCACCAGATCCTCTCTCTCAGGTGGCATCTGAACCAAGTCTGGGGCCTGATTCTGAAGAGCCCCAGTCTGCACAGGTTCCCCTGCAACAAGCACCAGCTGGGCTGAGTCAGGGGCCTGAGCCTGCCATGGCTCCAGATGTGGGGATTACCTCTTTACCCTCTGCTGGGCAATCACGTGCAGCTGCTCCACTACCAGTTGGGTCAGGAGAGGCTGAGGCTGCCTCTGGGTCTAGTAACCCACCGACATCTCCCGAGCTGCAGATACTGAGGTCTGAGAGAAGGAGAGACCTGAGTACTTGCAGGAGGAGGGCTCGCCTTTGGGCGAGACAGGGAGGTGAGTCACCAGGGGATCAGGACCGACTGTTACCCCATCAGAGATAAAAGGCTGCTGGACCCCGCCCCAGGTTGCAGGAGCAACATTGCTGCAACCTGCCTGTTACCCTGTGCCTGACCTAGCCTCTTGAACTGACTCCTTGTGGAATCCTTGGATTTGGGACCGGACCTGGATTGCGTTGCTCGGGTTAACCCCTGGCCCAGCACAGCGGTGCTCATCTCAGCGTTTGTCTGCTTCTGCAGACAGTTTTTCCGGGTCATGTGGCCAGCATGACTAAGCCGCTTCTGGCGAAGCCAGAGCAGCGCATGGAAACGCTGTTTACCTTCCTGCCGGAGTGATATCTATTTATCTACTTGCACTTTGACATGCTTTTGAACTGCTAGGTACGCAGGAGCTGAGACTGAACAACGGGAGCTCACCCCGTCATGGGGATTCGAACTGCCAACCTTCCGATCGGCAAGTCCAAGCAGCACAGTGGTTTAAACCACAGCGCCACCCACTGAGTACTGAGGACCAACTCCAGATTTGAGGGGGCCCTGGGTGAAATGTCCTCTGGTGAGGTCCCTCCTTCATTAGCAGAACTTGGTAGGGTTACACTGTTGCAGTGGCAGTGATTGAAGCAGCATTGCCTGGCTAAATAAATTTATTCTGCCCCCCCCTCCCACCAATGCTCCAGAGCAAGGCTAGGTTATGGGTAGAGATGGGTGGTTCATTCTAAGTCCGTTCTGTGCCACCCTTGCTAATATTCAGTTGTAGTTACGCTCCATCCCATTTTTCACGGAGTTTCCAAAAGAATGCATTAAAAATCTTCATGTACATTGTATGCATTTTGTACATGTTCACCCATTAAACTACACATTTCCCCAAAGCAGTTTCCTCCGAAAGTTGCCTTTTGTACTTGTTTTTCACAAAATCCATGTGCACACACTTTGGGGGATTGAAGGTACATTGCTCAAAATGTAGAAGAGCATAATTTGACTGATAGCTGCATTCTGATCTGCAAGCAAGTTTGGGAATGTTGATTTGGGTTGGTCCGCTATGAAATTCAAACTGAATGAATTTGGCCCTCATCCTTAGCAGTGTAGGAAATGTACATCATCTATCCACCTGTTGCTGCTCAGGGTGATGAGTCAGGAAAACAAAATTAAAGGAATCCCAAGGAATGCATTGGCAGAGGACCCTACCTGAGTACTTTATGCCTGGGCAGCTGATCAAGGATTCTAGGCCTTGAGGCTGGCCATGAGAGCACCTATCACATCTATCCTTCTGTGGTGTTAAGATTGGCACAGGGGCCTCTCTTGGTAGTTCCACCAACCTTGAAAATGTAGTGAATGGAGACCTGGGAGCAGGCTTTCTCTGTGACAGCTCCTAAGCTGTGGAACTCCCTCACGCAGGGACACACCTAGCATTTTCCTTGTACAGCTTCCACTGTATGCTAAAGATGCAGCTCTTTACCCTACTCTTTGACAGTCAAGGGACATTATTATGTACATTATGGAGCATCTCCACTCCCATCGTTCAGCACGGACACTGAGGTCCAGCTCTGAGAGAGAGAAGCGAAGTTACAGGGAACCAGGCAGAGGGCCTTCTCAGCAGTGGTGCCCTCCTTGTGGAACGCTCTCCCATCAGATTTCAAACAAATAGACAACTGTCTGACTTTTAGAAGACACCTGAAGGGAGGTTTTTAATGAATGATGTCATATTGTGGACTGTCTCGCCAGAGTGGTGCATGCTCTAGTTATCTCCCGCTTGGACTACTGCAATGTGCTCTATGTGGGGCTACCTTTGAAGGTGACCCGGAAACTACAACTAATCCAGAATGTGGCAGCTAGACTGGTGACTGGGGGCGGCTGCCGAGACCACATAACACTGGTCTTGACAGACCTACATTGGCTCCCAGAACATTCTGAGCACAATTCAAAGTGTTGGTGCTGACCTTTGAAGCCCTAAACAGCCTTGGTCCAGTATATCTGAAGGAGCGTCTCCACCCCCATCGTTCTGCCCGGACACTGAGGTCCAGGGCAGAGGGCCTTCTGGCAGTTCCCTCATTGCAAGAAACAAAGCTACAGGGAACCAGGCAGAGGGCCTTCTTGTTAGTGGCGCCCACCCTGTGGAACACCCTCCCATCAGATGTCAAAGAGATAAACAACTACCTGACATTCAGAAGACATCTTAAGGCAGCCCTGTTCAGGGAAGTTTTTAATGTGTGACATCTTAGTGTATTTTTGGTCTTTGTGGAAGCCACCCACAATGCCTGGGGAAACCCAGCCAGATGGGCGGGGTACAAATAATAATAAATAATAATAATAATAATAATAATAATAATAATAATAATAGTGTTTGAATTTGTTGGAAGCTGCCCAGACTGCAGCTTTGTTTTATCTGTTTTTATAACTGTGTCCTGTGCTGAAGTAACCTACCCCTGAGACCTTACGGTGAAAGGTTGGTAAGACATCTTATAAAATAAATAGATGAGATAACACTGTGCGCCAAACAGAGCTGCTTGGTGGGCCTAAATGAGCCATTAGGCCATAGGTTCCCCACCACTGTGGTATATGAACCACTGGCTGAGGAGGAAAGCAGAAGGCCTCTTGCTTGTATAAAATGAAATCAAGCGGATTAACTTAAATTGATATCCTTACTTACATTGTTTCCTAAGCAAGCAATTTTGAGGGGGAGTGGATGATATTTCTCTCAGCCGTGCTGTAATGTCTTCAGGATTTGAAGGTTGCTCTTTACTGCACTGTCAGGAAAAGACAAAGGATGAGAAGCATTGTTTAGAAGCATCGAAGAAGAAATCAAAGTGATGATGTAATGGCTCAACCCAGGAAACAATTAGAAGATCATTTTTACTAAACATTTTATGACTCCACATTTGCATCTGGGGAATATTAGAGTAAATATAGCATGAGGAAATTAGTCTTAATTTCATGTTAATGGAAAAATCAATTCAGTTCTAATTATGTTATGATTTATAATATACAATCCGGCAGTTCTTTAAATGCTTTGATCAGGTTGTTCAATTGTTGATTTTTTCCCCCTCAACCTAAATAAGATTAATTCTGTTTCTAATCACACATTGAAATGCATAAATCTATTGGCAGTAGAGTCTACTTAACCTCAGGGAAGCTGGAATAAAAAGAGAAGGAAGTATATTAATTACAGTATTTTCTATACATGAATGTTCAAGAAGGCCTGTGAGCCCACAAGTCTAGAAAACTTGGCAACTGAGGGGAAATGAGTCACATCACAGAAGAGATTGAGCCAACTGCTGATGGTGCTGACAAGAGCCATGAGACGAGACAAGTGCAGAATAAAAGGCCTCATGAAGTCCTGTTTGTGGAAGAGAAAAATTGTGGGGAACATTTCACCAAACTTCTCTGCCAGAGAGGAGACGCTCTCAAAGAGTTTCTCAAAGGCGAGGCTCACCATTAGCACAGCTGGGTAAAGACATGGATCAATCTGGAGGACAGAGAAGTGTTGGACTTAGAGGGCCACGACAATCGATTTGGGTGGCACGCCTACTTGTGGCATGGGCGGAGGAGAACGCATAAGGAATTTGGAAATCACACATTTAGGGGCCCACTGAATGAGGTATGGGAAAGGTATAAAGATGTGCTAGAACCTAAAACACCCCACTGGCTGTCACCATTAGAGGTTATGTCCGTTAAAAAGACCAATATGAGGGCCAATTGGGCCACATATGAACAACTGGTCATGAAAGAGGAAGGAAAGTGGAAAATGAGGCCGTACGAGCAGGTCAAGAACCAAGTTTATGATTGGCTACATTACTTCCAGATAAATGACATGTTTAGGAAAGATATCAAAGATAAAGGATATGCTGATAAAAACTCTAGATTCCAAATTGAGATCCTGGAAAATAATATAAAAACTTTGTCTAAAATGTACAATCAGTTACTGGACTGGAATCTAATTGATGAGGAAGTCAAGTCGGTAATGACACACTGGGCCAAAGACTTTGGCCGTAACATCTACTTCGAAGAATGGGAAAAACTATGGAAACAACATCTTAAGTTTACGGCTTGTGTGACACTTAAGGAGAATCTAATGAAAATGTTCTACCGTTGGTATATGACTCCCGTTAAATTAGCCAGAATGTACGGATCCTGTAATAAATGCTGGAAGTGCAAGGAAAGAGAGGGGACCTTCTACCATATGTGGTGGGAATGCCAAAAGGTTAAAGGGTTCTGGGAGAGTGTGTATAATGAAATGAAGAAAATTTTAAGCTATACTTTTGTTAAAAAACCCGAGGCATTCCTGCTGGGATTGGTAGGAAGGGAGATAAAAAGGAAAGACTACAAGCTGTTTCAGTACGCAACAACGGCAGCAAGGGTCCTGTTAGCTAAAAATTGGAAATTAGAGGGTTTGCC
Source organism: Podarcis gaigeae (assembly GCF_964106915.1). Taxonomy (NCBI): domain Eukaryota; kingdom Metazoa; phylum Chordata; class Lepidosauria; order Squamata; family Lacertidae; genus Podarcis; species Podarcis gaigeae. The sequence goes on along the minus strand of NC_139678.1, from coordinate 13,764,828 downwards.
GACAATTGAGGATTGGAGATCAAAATTACTAGATTATGTGGAGATGGATAAGATGACAGGGAAAATCAGATATATAAAAGACCAGAGGTTTGTAAAAGATTGGGAAAGTCTTACGAAATATCTGGAAAACTTAAGCGATGGACAGATAACACTAGTGGGTTTTAAGGGAGCTCTGTAAGAAGCAAAGGGTAATGTCTAAAGAAAAACAGATGAACTAGAATGATTAACGGCACTACAAAATAAGAAATGCGGAATTATTTGCCTTTATTAATACGGATGATTTGTGGAAAGGTTGAAGGAAGTCACTTTTAAAATATGTGTGATATTAAGTGGAATATTATAGTCTGTCTTGTATTTTGATTTATGTAAACTAATAAAAATTACGCATGGGAAAAAAAAAGCACAGCTTCTTTGTTTAAACCTAATTTTTAATTTTGCTATCTCTGCAAGTGGCAGAGGCAACTGTGGTGGCGATGGAGCCGCCATTTTATATCCACCATGATGCCCTGAGTCATTTTGGGATGCTGATAGAGGGTGTGTGTGTGAAAGAGAGAGGTGTGTGGAATGGCAGCTGCCACGGAAAAGGGCAGGCAATATGCTGAGAGAATTCTGCAGAGTGGCCTTGTTATTCTAGGGGCATGTGAAAAAGAGACACCTCAGAAATGTTCTCAGAAAAATGTCTTCAGAGAAATTTTGCCTCGGTTCTGATTGAGCCTGTGGCTGGAGGGGATTCAGTTAATTCATCCCACAGCATCTTGCATTCCATTTGTTGAACTTGTCACATATTAGAGAACTCAGTCATGTGATTCTCCTCCTACATCAGGGTAGTCAACATGGTACCTTCTAGAAGTTTTGCACAGCAACACCATAATCCCTCACCAGTGCCCAGACTGGCTGAGGAGGTTGTGCCCACAATATCCCGACATTATCATGTTGTTAAGATCACAAGGTTGTCCGGACAACATTTTTTAGGTGAATATGCTTATCATTCTAGTTTCTGTTTTGTTTTAAATGTATCTGTTGTTTTTTGTGTTTTTAATTATTTTATAAGCAATTTATTTTATGTGTAAATCACTGTGAGACAGCGGTTTAGAAGGTATAATAATAATAATAATAATAATAATAATAATAATAATAATAATACTTTTCAAGTAATGCATGATTAAAGACCCAGCATAAATTATGCTGATTCATAAAGTATGTCAGAAAGGAATTCATATAGAAGATACCCTCTGGCTGAATCAAAACAATGCAGTACTCTGAGTTTTGGTGGGCAAACATAAAAGGGATGAGAAAAAAAATAAATAGAGGTTCAGAGATGCACCACTGCTGAGAGAATGATGTTTCAGGAAGCTGTGTAAGGTACATCCTGAGGCATTCTGACAGCTTGTGGAGCGGAGAATCTCAGGAGTATTTACATCTCACTTTCTAATTTAAAACAAAGAAAACAGGGGTGAGGAGGTGTTTTCTAAGCTTGAAATGGAACTTTCGTAAGCCTAGAAGGGTTGATCTTCCTTGTAGCATTGTAGATGGTTTAGACCCGATTTGGACAGGTTTTTGACTTGTGGTATTTATTTTGTTTTCAATTAGAACCCCCAAAGGGATCAAGTGGACCCAGGTGCCAAATAGTGGTTCCCATTGGTGAGCACAGAACACATACCCTCCAACATTTCTCCAATGAAAATAGAGATGCATTATTATTATTATTATTATTATTATTATTATTACCCTGCCCATCTGACTGGGTTGACCCAGTCACTCTGGGCATATTCCAAAATATATAAAAACATCAAACATTAGCAAACTTCCCTATACAGGACTGCCTTCTAAAAGTTGTTTTCCTTGGCTCAGGGGTCCCATAACTCCATACACTCCAACATTTCTCCAATGAAAATAGGGATGTCCTAAGGAGAAGTGGGACATTCCAGGATCAAATCAGAAACTGGGACGGCTTCTGTAAATCCGGGACTGTCCCTGGAAAATAGAGGCATTTGGAGGGTTTGAGAACAACAGGTGCTTCTGAGCTAGAGATGTGGAAGAGACAGGATCCAGTTCTCATTTAAAAGGTGGATCTAAAAACAAGAACTGCTAAAAAGCTTTTTAAAAGATCAGTCATTAAAATACAATTAAACATTTGATAGAATTAAAATGATGTATACCTATAAATTGCCAACAAAGGCCCGTATAGTTAAAGCTATGGTTTTCCCAGTAGTGATGTATGGAAGTGAGGGCTGGACCATCAAGAAGGCTGATCGCCGAAGAATTGATGCTTTTGAATTATGGTGCTGGAGGAGACTCTTGAGAGTCCCATGGACTGCAAGAAGATCAAACCTTTGCATTCTTAAGGAAATCAGCCCTGAGTGCTCACTGGAAGGACAGATCCTGAAGCTGAGGCTCCAATACATTGGCCACCTCATGAGAAGAGAAGACTCCTTGGAAAAGACCCTGATGTTGGGAAAGATGGAGGGCACAAGGAGAAGGGGACCACAGAGGACGAGGTGGTTGGACAGTGTTCTCAAAGCTATCAGCATGAGTTTGACCAAACTGCGGGAGGCAGTGGAAGACAGGAGTGCCTGGCGTGGAAGACAGGCGTGCTCTGGTCCATGGGGTCACGAAGAGTTGGACACCACTAAATGACTAAACAACAACACACCTATAAATTCTGTTTGAAGCATACCCATAGTTACAATGAAAACAGCATGACACCAGCCGTCTGTTCCCCAAAGCCTTTTGGAACAAGAAAGTCTTCACCTGCCGGTGGAAAGCAAGCAAGGAAGGTTCCAGTCTAGCTTCCCTAGGGAGGGAGTACTAGATCGGAAGTCCTTCAACACTGAAAGTTCAGTTTCTTACAAGAGTGGAATGAATATGATGTTGCCTCTGTAACTGTGGTAGTTCATGAGACTGAAATGGTTGCATGCGCAACGCAGATCACCTCAGCCTTTTGAGTGTCTAGCTACCCCACACAGCATGATCTCCTTCCTGCAGGATTTTCAAAAAACAGCAGGAACTTTTACCAAGGTGGTCACAAATATCCCAATTCTAAAGCACTTGGAAGGGCTGTAGCTCAAGCCGAGAGGCAGATGAGAACACCGCTTGCTTCCTCAACATCCTTCTTCTCTTTATTATCATCATCTGGCTTTCCTTTATGGCCCTGATACACTGCGCAAACTGCTGCTGTTAATATAAGACGCGCCGAAAAGCTCCAGTCAGTGCTTGCCCTCCACCTCCAACCGAAGATGTAATGGAAAAAATCAGTGACCTGCTGAATTCTTAGGTTAAGTAAATTGTTACTTTCCTTGAAGTCTGTAGAAGGATGTCTGTTTCCTTTGTGACATGTTCTTACCAGGATCCATACAATGGGGTGTAATGAATGTTGCTAGTGCCTGACCCCAGAAATCACATATTTATGTATTTGGAAACACTGCAAGGCATGCTATTTGTTCCGGTCAGTAGAAATCTCAACCTCTGCTTTCTAAGCTTCTCAAAGTACATCCATCCGCTTAGGTGATTATTTTAGAATGTATGGGCAAGCACTGGAGTTTCCAAGCTGCCAAACGGCAGGCAAAATGAAAAATGAGAATTTTCTGTCGTGCGTCAAGCAGTATGACCCAGGATTCTCCCTGTGTGCTGTTACCCCAATGCTCAGACGGAAATTGTGATCAATTAAAAACAGACAAACCTTTTGGGCTGGGTCACATCTCTGCAATACATTGAAAGCACATGACATGTGCTAAAGAATACAGTGGTACCTTGGTTCTCGAACTTAATCCATTCCAGTCCGTTCGACTTCCAAAACGGTTCGAAAACCAAGGTGCAGCTTCCAATTGGCTGCAGGAGCTTCCTGTACTCAAGCAGAAGCCATGTTGGACATCCGGCTTCCGAAAAACATTTGCAAACCGGAACACTTACTTCTGGGTTTGCGGCATTTGGGAGCTGATTTGTTCGGCAAGTAAGCCGTTCGGGAACCAAGGTTTGACTGTACTGGGAAATACATTTTGTTAAGGGTGCTTGGAATTATAGTGCTGTGAGGGGAAAACTATAGTTCCCATGATTCTCTGGGTGAAGCTTTAAATGGACTTTAAGTGTACGGTGCAGATATCTCACTGCCCTCTGTTTCCTCTTTTTCTTCTTTCACACAGTGCTGTGCTGGAAATTCCTTCCATGTGTGTTAGGTGTGGACACTGGGATAAATGACACAGTGCATATACCCTAAAGACACCGTAGTCTCTGCTGACCTTCCAAACCCTGAGTAATTGCTAATAACCCCTAGAATCTCTCACCACTCAGAGACTGGGGCAACATGCAACGTGATATACCTCTCTGCATCTAATAAATAATAATAATAATATTTTATTTGTACCCCACCCTCCCCAGCCAGAGCCGGGCTCAGGGTGGCTAACATCATAAAACTAACACATTATACAAAGAACATAAGAACATAAAAACAGGCAAACAATTAATTAAAATACATCTTAAAATTAGTTCAGAGCAAATTAAAATCTGGACAGATGGCAGTCCACTGGTAAAATTGGGAGTGGTTAATATTCTCCAGGGCCAACTGTTACCACTGGTCTTATAAAGGACCTGTGAGTGGGCTAGGAGAGCCAGTGTGGTGTAGTGGTTAAGAGCGGTAGTCTCGTAATCTGGGGAACCGGGTTCTCGTCTCTGTAGCACCCTGCTTGTGGTTAACGCTTAGCTGGAATGAAATATTCAACGCAGCAATAGAGAAATTAAAATAATAATTTATTTGTCAGACAAATAAATGAGAGGCTCAGTGGTATATGGTTACCAAGCTCTGGCCTGGCCTCTTGCCATCCTGGCCAGCACTTATATTCCCTTAATCCAGCCCCCTTTGCTCCTCCTGTGGCTGCCTCTGTCCAATCAGCCTGGTTGAAATTCCTATTGGCTGTTTGGTAGAACCAATCACAAAAGATACACCCACAAAAGATACACCCACTTCCTTGCCCTTATAAGGGAGACAAAGAGCTATATATAAATGACAAATAAGTAATAATATATCTTACATGGAATCTTAATTACTAGCTCACCTCTTGCCCTCCTTGCCCTATTGCCTTCTAAAACAAATGTTTAATCTTACATTTTTATGTTCAACAGATGTCAAGGATCTTGAGTTTCACATCAATATTGAAAGATTTCCTTCATTTGAAAGTTTCTAAACAAATGCCTGACAACCATATATATCAAGAGTGCTTGGATGGCGTCTTCTGTCTAGCAGGGGGGCTAGGCTGGTGGCTGACTTAATTTCAGGATAAATACAACTCTTACAACCATATGAAATAAGAATCTAGCATTCCTTAAATCCTTTGCATAATTACATTTAAGCCAATATATTTAAGCTAATATATTTCATTCACTTATCATAGGTAGCCTTTTAAAAGAATAAAGCCTTTGTAAAGTAAAAAGGAACTCAGTAAAAAACAGCTTTTAAAAAGAAGCCTCTTCAGTTTACACCTCCCCCCTTTCCCCCTCCTTTCCCAGCCAGCTAGATGCTTCTCCCATTAGCTCTTCCCAACAGCTTTAGAAAATTTCCCAAAAATGCTCTCTTTTCTTCTAGCCAAGCCAGTTGCCTTTTTCACTGCTCTTGGCCTTTCAACCTTAGAAAGAAGATCTGGCTCATTTTACTGGGAGGCACATTGGTATTATTTTACTATTTACCCTTGCCTTTAATTGTGTTTTCTCAGCCTTGGGGCAGCATATGTAATTCTCCCTTTTTATGACTTTGAGAATTGTTTTTCTACTATAAATCAATGGGGCCCCCTTGTCTTAGGAGAAAAACCTCTTGCCAAGGTTCTTTCTGCCTGGCATGAAACATTTGAAAATCCTTTTTTTTTAAGCTCATTTTTAAATACAAGCCTTGATAAAATATAGAAGCTCTGATAAAAATGCAGGCTTATGACTAGATGCCTCATTCCCCCCTTTCAAGCTCAAGGACCTTCATCCCAAGTGTCCTTGATAGCTTGACCTTCATCATATTCCTGAGGTAAAGCTCTGTATAGGGCCATGATATGAGGTAGAGTTTCATTTGAAACCATCTTGCTAATTGTACTTCTAAAACATGAAATGATACATGGCATCATACATAAAACCATTACCACTACTGTCAAGAAAAATAAGCAAGACAATAGTATCCCTTTGAGTCCTGCGACATTAGGTAACCAATTGGTGAGCCATCCCATATCCCATCCTTCCCATGTTTGTACTGGGACATGTGCTATATTCTCCATCTTTGTGGCCAACACACGGATTGCCTCACCATTATCAGAAATGTTAAAGCAACAGGCATTCCCTGTCAAGTTCAAGACTCCACATAGGCCTCCCTGCCTGGCAAGTACATAATCCATTCCCATTTTCAGCTGCAAAATGGCGGCTCTACTTTCATCCAACTGTTGTGCAATAAGTCTCAAACTCTGGGCCGTTGCATTGGTTACAAGTTCCACTACTGCTTGCAATCGAATTATTCTGTTTAGATTATAAATAGGATCCCGTGCCCCTTGTATGAGCTCACCAGGATTCCAGGAGGCAGGATCATAATAGGCTATAATGCGCTCTGGCGGCCAATCATCAGTACCGCTCCAACTTTGGGTACTTCCTCCTGCTATATGAGAAATATCAGCATTCCTTCGTGTTCGCCTGGCCGAACTAGTGGGCATAATCCACATTGGTGGTAATACCCAACCCAAGAAACAAGTCCCACTCCATTTGGAAGGGAGCTTTTTGTATGCCCATTCTCCACATATCCACCACAACCATCGGGTCTGAGGTTTTTGGTACGTGGAGTACAGAAGGCGAAATACCAAAAGAGGTAGAGAGTTCACAGTGCAGTATGTTAGATTGCCTTTTTCTGTCACAGTTATGTTCCACACCACTTTCCATGCGTGAATAAAAGGAGGTGCACAGGGCAAGGTATTCCGAGTTCGATAGGTAGTACCGTGTGCCCAGGTATGACTATTCTTAATATAATCCCAAGTATAGTGACAATGAGAAGAGCCTATCATGGGAGAATCAGCTGCATCTGATGATTTATGTACACAGAATTCCCCTTGTACAGGTATAACTCGTAATGGTTTAGTTGAGTTCCATCCGGGGAAATTCTGTATTTCTGTTTGGTGTGGCATTTCGCTTACCATACCAATGGCATCTAATGGTATCGGTAATAAGGGCATACCTCCCTCTGAATCATCTGGCCCAAGAGAGCAAACAAGGCAATTGGTCCTATTTGCAACATTGGCTACCATCTCAGCTAAGCCTACCCACATATTGTGGTCATGGCTGAATCCATATTTAGCCAATTTGGTCAGATTCAAGGACCCTTCCCCTTCCCAAGGGATCAGGATTAATAATAAAATCATGTTGATGTCTAGCATATGCATTCCTTCCACAAAAGATTACCTTATTGTGATAGCAAATAATTATTAGCCCCAATATAATTCCCCCAGTGACAGAAATGGGGAACCACCAAGACCAAAACATATATCCCGAGGATCCCCAATGAGTAATATCTCTGATAATTGTTCCACAAGGGGGCAGTCAATCAATTGTATTAGAGAATCTTTCCGTTCACAGTCGCTGGTTCAGATGCTCCTCAAGCTTCAGGCGTGCGCAGGTCAGCCAGCTTCCAGGTTGTGGCTGCAGCAGGCCGGTCGTCAAATGTTGCCCGTGACCTAGCCCGTTCCCGGTAGGGCTAGATACAGGGGTTTTTGGAGAGAGTTAGTTTTAAAGGATTAGAGGGGTCACCTTTGCACGTCCAACTGCCTTCGGACTTCTTCAAACGAGAGTGATGAATCCAGGGGGTCACCTCAGCTACCTTCACCGCTGTTGGAGTAGAGAGCAAGACGGTGTAAGGTCCACGCCACTTTGGTGCAAGTGGATCACGTTTCCACTCTTTCACCCATACGCTATCGCCAGCCTGGAACTGATGAATCGGCTCGGCAATGCTGCACGGCGTGCGTTCGAGGGCCCACCTGTTAAGAGAAACAAAAACACGGGAGAGAGATTGCACTTGTCCCTGTGTCACATGATCTCCTATTTGTTTAAGGTCAGCTGGAATATCCTGAACAAAGGAGGGCGGTCTCCCATACAGGAGCTCAAAAGGTGACAACTTAAGTCTTTTTGTGGGTGCACACCGAACACGAAACAGTGTTATGGGTAACACATCTACCCATCCCAATCCCGTTTCCTGGGTTAATTTTGCCAATTGGGTTTTCAGAGTCCGATTCATTCTTTCAGTTTTCCCTGAACTCTGAGGCCTATATGCTGCATGCAGTCTCCATTTTACTTGTAGGACTCGACATACATCTTGTACTACTTGATCAATGAACGCTGGCCCATTATCACTTCCAATGCATCTAGGTAATCCAAACCTTGGGATCAATTCAGTGAGGAGTCTCTTAGTTACCTCTCGTGCCTTTTCAGTTCGGGTGGGAAAAGCTTCAACCCATCCGGTAAGAGTATCTACAAATACAAGGAGATACTTGAATCCCTTAGAAGGGACCAGCTCTGTGAAGTCCACAATTAGGCTTTCCATGGGGACATATCCCACATGCTGAATTCCAGGAGGTTGTACTGGTCCCTGCCTGGGATTGTTTTTAGCACAAAGAACACATTTCTGTGAAATGCAAGTTGCTAATTGTGATAGATTAATAATATACAACTTCCGACTGAGACTCTCTCTGGTTGCAGTACCGCCAAGGTGAGTAGATTCATGATAATTTCTTACAATTGTGCCTGCTAGATGATGAGGTACATAAATCCTATTGTCCGGCAGGATCATCCAACCGTCCTTCACAACCGCTCCTTCCTGTTCAGCCCACTTCCTCTCTTCTGGGGTATAGTGAGGTTTAACTTCTTCTGGAACTACCTCTGGTATGAGGGCTGCTATAAATCCTCCCACAGGCTTTTGGGCTGCCTCTCGGGCTGCTTTGTCAGCAGCATGATTTCCTCTGGTTATTGGATCCCTTCCTCGTCCATGACCTTTGCAGTGCATTACAGCAATCTGTTCTGGAGCCCATACTGCTTCTAACAGGATTTCTACTTCAGGTCCATATTTCAAGGCCTTCCCGTGGGCTCCTATTAGACCTCTTTCTTTCCATAGAGCTCCATGTGCATGCAGGGTTAAGAAGGCATATTTAGAATCAGTATAGATGTTTGCCTTACATCCAGCTGCCAATTGCAGAGCTCTAGTTAAGCCTATAAGTTCAGCCTTTTGTGCTGATGTGCCAGCAGGCAAAGCTTCAGCTTCCACAACTTCCTCATTGGTGACCACAGCATATCCTGCTCGTCTGGCACCTTCATGAAGGTAACTGCTACCATCCGTATAATATACAACATCTGGATTTTTCAATGGTTCATCTTTCAGATCAGGTCTACTGGAATAAACTTCATCCATTATTTGGAGACAATCATGTGATTCCTCATCATCTACCTCTGGTAGGGGCAGCAAAGTCGCTGGATTGAGCATATTCACTACTCGTAGATGAATCCTGGGATTTTCACACAATAGGCCTTGGTATCTAGCCATCCTTGGGTTCGTTAGCCAATAACTACCCTTATATTCCATGAGTGTCAGAACAGCATGAGGTACATTCACATACATCGTCTGGCCGAAGGTAAATTTATCAGCTTCTTTGACAAGGCTTGCAGTGGCCGCTACTGCCCTTAGGCATGGAGGCCATCCTTTTGCTACTGAGTCCAATTGTTTAGACAAATAAGCTACTGGGCGGTTCCAACTTCCTAATCTCTGGGTCAGGACTGCAGCTGCAATCCCATTCTGTTCATGTACATACAGCTGAAAGGGTTTTTCCGAATTAGGCAATCCAAGGGCTGGGGCCTCCATAAGTCGTTGTTTGATAACTAAAAAGGCTTGTTTCTGCTCAGGTCCCCATACGAATGGGTCCTTTTCTGCACCTCGAGTGCTTTCATGTAAGGGCTTGGCCAGACTGCTGAAATCAGGTATCCATAGTCTACAAAACCCTGCTGTTCCCAGGAATCCTCTAAGTTGTTTCCTTGTGGTAGGTTCCTTGATAAGGCAAATAGCTTCTTTCCTCTCTGGTCTCAATGCTCGTTGTTGGTGTGAGATGTCAAAGCCCAAATATTTGACCTTTTCTAAACATAACTGTGCCTTTTTCTGGGAAACTCGGTAGCCAGCTTCCCAGAGCAAGTGGAGCAGTTCCTCTGTCCCTTCTTTACAGGTATTAAAATCCTTTGCCGCTAGTATAAGATCATCTACATATTGCAGAACCACCTTTTCTCCCGGTATTGAGGGGTAACTTGTTAGATCCCTCGCCAAGGCAGTGCCAAATAAAGTTGGGGAATTTTTAAAGCCCTGGGGCAATCTTGTCCAGGTTAGCTGGCCTTTTGTTCCTGTTAAAGGGTCTTCCCACTGGAAGGCAAATATAGGTTGGCTCTGTGGTGCCAGCCGGCAACAGAAGAATGCATCTTTCAAGTCCAATACAGTAAAAAATGTTGCTTCTGGTGGGATCAAACTCAACAAGGTATATGGGTTTGGTACATTTGGGTGCAAGGTCTCGATAGCCTGGTTTACGAGCCTCAAGTCCTGCACTGGCCTGTATTCATCTGTCCCAGGTTTTCGAACAGGCAAAAGGGGTGTGTTCCATTCTGATTGGCAAGGCTTAAGCAGACCATATTTTAATAGGCGGTCCAAATGTTTCTGGATGCCCTCTGCTGCTCGCCGGGGTAAGGGATATTGCTTTACAGATACGGGGGTAGCCATAGGTTTTAGGGTTACTACAATTGGAGCTATATTCTTAGCCATTCCTGGTGGGCTATTTTCGGCCCATACTCCTGGTGGCACCTGTAGAGTTCGGAGGAGCTTGTTTAATTCTGTATCCAATGTGGATTGGACTTGCAGGGCTGACATTAGGCGCCATGATTGTTCCTTAGGTACTGAGAGGGTAATTATTCCTGCTGCTTTTGATGGCAGTTTCATTTCTGGACCTCGAGGAGTGAAGGTGATTTGGGCCTGCAATTTGGACAGCATATCTCTGCCTAAGAGAGGTATTGGACACTCAGGTATATACAAAAACTGATGGGTTAAACGATGTCCCCCAATCTGGCATTCCAAAGGTTGGAGGAAAGACCTCTTAGCTGACTGTCCAGTGGCACTTTTAATGACTACACTTTTGGATGCCTTTTTCTGCAATAGTTCTGGGAGTACTGAGTATTCAGCCCCAGTATCAATCATAAAGTCTATTAAATGGCTCCCTAATTGAATCGTGACCGTGGGCTCCTGGAAGCCTAACTTTATGGAGTCCGGTCGTTCCTAGTCTTGAGTAAAATCCTCTTCTGCCAGTCCAATGAAATTGTCTCTATTCTGTCCTTGTCCTGGTCTCTGATATCTTCCATTTCGGATCATTCCCCGTCCCCGTCCCTGGTTTCTTGGGCCGGAGCCTGGGCCTGGGCCTGGGCCTGGGCCTGGGCGTACTTCTTCCAACCTCAGGGGTTCAGGACACTCCCGCTTCCAATGACCCTCCTTCTTGCAATTTGCACATTGATTCCTTCCCAGTGGTGGATTCCTTCCTCGCCCTCTCCCTCCATTTAAGGGGCGGTGGTCTTGCTTCACTGCTGTGGCTAGCATTACCATCTTTTCCTTCTGCCACTTCTTCTTCTCTTGCTTCTCAGCCTCATCCCTATTCCGATAAACTCGGCGTGCAATGGCCATAATTTGGCTCATCAGCATCCCTTCCCATCCTTCTGATTTCTGAATTTTCTTACGAATATCAGAAGCGCACTGGGCCACAAATGTAGCAGTAATCATTCTGCTGTTTTCAGGGGCTTCAGGGTCAAAAGGAGTCCATATACGATAGGCTTCTTGCAGCCTCTCTAAAAAGTCTCCTGGACTCTCATTTGGTTTCTGTTCTACTTCTGAGACTTTAGACATATTAGTGGGCTTCTGGCATGCCCTGCGGATACCTTGCACAAGTGTCTGGCGGTAGGTGGTAAGTCTGGCCAGGTGAATTCCATTGTTTGGATCCCAATTAGGATCTTCCAAGGGAAAGTTATCTTGGAGATGACGGTCAATATTAAAAATATTTCCCACTCTGGCCTGCTCACGCAAATATATCTGTGCCTTTTCAATTATGTCTCTCCTTTCCTCAGTGGTGAAAAGAGTATTTAGGAGCTGGCGACAATCTGTCCAAGTAGGGCTATGAGTATTTACTATTGAAGTCACCAAGTCCATCATAGCCTGAGGTTTTTCTGCAAAAGATGGGGTGTGTGTTTTCCAATTCATCAAATCTGTAGTTGTGAATGGAATATATTGCAGGGTCGAAGTTCGAGGTGGCCGTGGTCCGGGTTGCCCGTTAACCAGCGCAGGCTCCTCAAGTGCATCAAATACTCTTCTAAGAGGGGCTACTACGTGATCTTTCTCTTCGCTTTGCTCTAGGGGCCTCAAATCATAGGGGATGGTATTTGTCCCAAGGCGTTCTTTTAGCAGCTTTATACGCCTGGCTGTATTGCTTGCTGACCGATCAAGGTCTCCCTGTAACTTCTGTAATAATTCTCTAGGACTTGGATGTACAGGGGTTTGGGGTGGGCAATCAGTTGTTCCACTAAAGGAGACTGTAGATGCAGGTCTATTAGGAGTCACAGGTGGAATAACCACTTCTGCTTGGGCTTTATTATAGGACTCCAATGCCTCCTGAAGATATTTATCATAATCTATCAAGGAATCAAGCTCTGTGACTCCACTCCCATTATTCATTCCACTTTCTTGCCTTGGGGTTACAACTGGCGGAGTGTTTGAATTAAGCTCCCTTCGATGTGGAGCATAGGGTGGAGGTGGAAGCACCTCTTCCTCTGGTCCCTCAAAAATGGGTTTGAGTTTATTTGGCAAGATTCCTTTCCTAGCTTCAGCTTTTACAGCCAATAATTTGCATCGTTTGACTTTGCATTCCCTTATCCATGGAGGATTTTTATTTAATGTGCTCAGCCAGGAATCTATATATGGAAATTGTTCTGGGCACCCTCCAGTTTCTTTGGCGATGTTAGACCAAAGTTTGCTTACTAAATTTATATCAAAAGTTCCCTGAGATGGCCATTCAGTATTTTGTTTCGGCCATTCTAGTTCACATAACGTTCTCAAGCGCTCTGGCGTCATTTTGACTCCATATGCCCCTGAGAAGGCTTTCTTAAAATTATTTAACATACACTCAAGAGGTGTATTTTCCCCCTTTGAACCCCCAACTCCCATTGTATGGCCCTGTGAAGTATCCACTCAGTCACTCCACACTCAGGTCAGCTACAGATTGCTCTGTACTTTCTCACACATACAATGCGCTAGATACTTCACCACACTCTACCTCCCAATTTTCCCTTTTCCTCCACCAGACCAACATCTGATGTACCCAACCACCTAGCGTACTCAGTTTCCCCTTACTGAGACGCAGAAGTTTGATCAAGACTTCTCTTCCTCCCAATTAATTGGAGGGCCAAAAATCCCTTTGTGCACTTACCCTTGGTTGGTTCCCTGTTTCCCCCGGTCCGTCGCCGCCAGTGAGCAGGGTATCAGACAGACGAGTCTTCTGCGTTCCCACTGGAAAAATTTACCAGTGCGCGCTGGGTAAGCAGTGGTCCTCTCTCTTGTACCCTGCCCAGTAGGGCGAAGGGGCTGCGTTCCAGCAGACCACTTATCCGAGTCACAGTGGCACCATAAAATGTAGCACCCTGCTTGTGGTTTACGCTTAGCTGGAATGAAATATTCAACGCAGCAATAGAGAAATTAAAATAATAATTTATTTGTCAGACAAATAAATGAGAGGCTCAGTGGTATATGGTTACCAAGCTCTGGCCTGGCCTCTTGCCATCCTGGCCAGCACTTATATTCCCTTAATCCAGCCCCCTTTGCTCCTCCTGTGGCTGCCTCTGTCCAATCAGCCTGGTTGAAATTCCTATTGGCTGTTTGGTAGAACCAATCACAAAAGATACACCCACAAAAGATACACCCACTTCCTTGCCCTTATAAGGGAGACAAAGAGCTATATATAAATGACAAATAAGTAATAATATATCTTACATGGAATCTTAATTACTAGCTCACCTCTTGCCCTCCTTGCCCTATTGCCTTCTAAAACAAATGTTTAATCTTACATTTTTATGTTCAACAGATGTCAAGGATCTTGAGTTTCACATCAATATTGAAAGATTTCCTTCATTTGAAAGTTTCTAAACAAATGCCTGACAACCATATATATCAAGAGTGCTTGGATGGCGTCTTCTGTCTAGCAGGGGGGCTAGGCTGGTGGCTGACTTAATTTCAGGATAAATACAACTCTTACAACCATATGAAATAAGAATCTAGCATTCCTTAAATCCTTTGCATAATTACATTTAAGCCAATATATTTAAGCTAATATATTTCATTCACTTATCATAGGTAGCCTTTTAAAAGAATAAAGCCTTTGTAAAGTAAAAAGGAACTCAGTAAAAAACAGCTTTTAAAAAGAAGCCTCTTCAGTTTACACCTCCCCCCTTTCCCCCTCCTTTCCCAGCCAGCTAGATGCTTCTCCCATTAGCTCTTCCCAACAGCTTTAGAAAATTTCCCAAAAATGCTCTCTTTTCTTCTAGCCAAGCCAGTTGCCTTTTTCACTGCTCTTGGCCTTTCAACCTTAGAAAGAAGATCTGGCTCATTTTACTGGGAGGCACATTGGTATTATTTTACTATTTACCCTTGCCTTTAATTGTGTTTTCTCAGCCTTGGGGCAGCATATGTAATTCTCCCTTTTTATGACTTTGAGAATTGTTTTTCTACTATAAATCAATGGGGCCCCCTTGTCTTAGGAGAAAAACCTCTTGCCAAGGTTCTTTCTGCCTGGCATGAAACATTTGAAAATCCTTTTTTTTTAAGCTCATTTTTAAATACAAGCCTTGATAAAATATAGAAGCTCTGATAAAAATGCAGGCTTATGACTAGATGCCTCATCTCCACTCCTCCACATGCAGCTGCTGGGTGACCTTGGGCCAGTCACACATCTTTGAAGTCTCTCAGCCCCACTCACCTCACAGAGTGTTTGTTGTGGGGGAGGAAGGGAAAGGAGAATGTTAGCCGCTTTGGGACTCCTTAAAGGGGGTGAAAGGCGGGATATCAAATCCAAACTCTTCTTCTTCTTATACAGAAAGAGAAGAATCAGACCAAAGGCCCTGACCAAAGGCCTGGTGGAACAGCTCCGTTTTGCAGGCCCTGCAGAAAGATGTCAAATCCTGCAGGACCCTGGTCTCTTCTGAGAGAGCGTTCCACCAGGCCGGGGCCACAGCCAAAAAGGCTCTGACTCTGGCCAAGGCCAGTCTAATCTCCCTGGGGCCTGGGATCTTCAGGGTGTTATTATTTGCAGACCTTAAGGTCCTCTATGGGGCATACCAGGAGAGGCGATCCTGTAGCTATGAGAGTTCTAGGCCGTATAGGGCTTTAAAGGTTAAGACCAGCACCTTAAACCTGATCCTGTACTCCACCAGGAGCCAGTGCAGCTGGTATAGCACCGGATGAATGTGCTCCCATAGCGGGGACCCCGTGAGGAGTCTCACCGTGGCATTGTGCACCCGCTGGAGTTTCTGGGTCAGTTTGAAGGTCAGCCCCACGTAGAGCGAGTTACAATGCAGAATGTCTACAGAAATAAAATAGCATACAGGTAACAACCCAACAGCATCAAAATATTTTAAAAAACAAACCAAAATTTAAAACTGCAGAAATAAAACAGGCTCATTTGGAAAGAAAGAGTTCATTTTAACAAATGCTGAAAGCAGCAATGTTGGGACTGGCTTCACTCCCAGGAAGAGTTTTTCAGGAATCTGGTGCCACAGTCCTTGAGCCGCAGTGGCACCATCAACAAATCTTTACCAGCAGATCTACCATATTTTTTGCTCTATAAGACTCACTTTTTCCCTCCTAAAAAGGGAAAATGTGTCTGTGTCCTATGGAGCGAATGCAGGCTGCACAGCTATCCCAGAAGCCAGAACAGCAAGAGGGATTGCTGCTTTCACTGTGCAGCGATCCCTCTTGCTGTTCTGGCTTCTGAGATTCAGAATATTTTTTTTCTTGTTTTGCTCCTCCAAAAACTAGGTGCGTCTTGTGGTCTGGTGCGTCTTAGAGTGAAAAATACGGTAAGTGACTGGGGTGGGATGTCAGGGAGGAGGCAGCTATTCACACACCCTGTTCCACACCAGCTGAGAGCATGACAAGGTGCATTAAGCAATTTTGTGCATGTGTGTTATCTCGTGCACTTATTTATCATGCAACAAATCTGCTCCCTTTGATAGCATTTTACTACAGTTAATTCATCTTACGTTTCTGCCAAATAACCGAGATGGCTGGTAGAAGTCCATAGGCAGATTTATCTTTCAATTTTCTTCCTCTTAAATTAATAATATTCTAATTCTGATCTCCCTCCCTCCCCCCCCCCCCCCGCTTCCCCAAGCTTTCAACTCCTTTTCTCCTGGCAGGGCTCCATCTTGCGTGCAAATCAGAAAACCTTTCTCTCATTCCACAAGGCAGGCTTGCAACAATGACAGGCTCACACATTTCACTACAAAATTAAGGGCGCGTTTTATTAATGGTTGTTTTCAGTTTCCTAGGGACAATATGAAGAAGCTGAAGTGTGGATGTTTTCCATGGATCAAGTGGCACTAATTTCTGAATGGATCTAACCCCCTCAGCAATTGCCCCTAAATCACCTTTCCCTCTGACAAATATATCTGGTTCAAATATATCTGGATAATAAAAGCTTCCCCCCCCCCCGCCCTCCAAAAACAAAACAACAAAACACTTATTTGTTCAGGCTAGGGAATCCATTAATTATTTACACCAATTTCTACCTCATTCCTAAACCTCTAGTTAAAATTCATGGCCCATGCGCACATCAAATATTGATTTTTTAATTTCCCCCCCCCAAACCCAAAGTTGATGCTTCCCCTTTAACATTATTATAATGAGGGATAAAAAAATCAAATTGCCTGCACTGAAACTCAATCATTTTCACATGCCATCTGCATCGATCTCTTTTCAAGGTTTTACCATAAATTATTCTATTCAATTAAGTAAACCCCACACATAATGACATTTTGCAAACTAAATAATTTATTGACTAGTTTGAGCGAGGAATGATTGGGCTCTAATGCGCCATCATTTTCATAAGCATTAATAGCGATGAGAAGCATTTCTGCAATGAAAACATTTGTCAGATTATTTGTTTGTAAAAGGGGAAATCACCTGGGAAGGAGAAATCCTCTGGAACAGAAGAGAAGCAAAATTTTAGTAAAGCAGGCATGAGATACTTTTGGGTGACAAAATAATTCTGAAAACGTTTGAGCAGTGTGAGCAGACATGCGCTTGTGTGAGGAGTAGGGTTAAGGATCAACACACTGAAAAACCCCGTCCACCAATGTATGCAGGCTTCTGCTTGCACATGATCAATGTTTTCTCATGCAGCCTTATTGATGCAACATCCTCGGTGAAGCAATATCATCCTGTGATTTAATGCATTAGCAGGCCTGTGCCATATGGGCATACATACATTGCCTCTTCCCTTTCGTCTGTTGCTGAAATGATGGGAAAGGGAAGTAGCTCTCCTTAAGCATTGGTGGGTGTGACTTCCTCACTGCAGATCTGTGGGCACTCAAGTACCCAGATATGGTTTGAACCTGCCTAAGACTCCATATAGGGCTTCAACCAGGGGAACCTCAAGAGCTGAATCTGAGACCTGCAGGTTACAGTGGTTTCTCCATCTTTGGGCTCCAGAGATCTCTTTGGGGAAACAGTAAAGAATCAAAATTGTAGAGTTGAAAGGGACCATCTTTTGCCCATCAAGCCGATGATCCTGAGATTAAGAGTCTCATTCTCTACTGACTGAGCTACATGATGGTTTTTCTGTAGGAAAGTGAAACAATAGTCCCTGTAACTGGCTGGAAGTAGGGAGCCCCTGGGTTGGCCAAGCCTGGTATAAATGCTAGAGATGCGGGTAGCGCTGTGGTCTAAACCACTGAGCCTCTTGGGCTTGCTGATCAGAAGGTCGGTGGTTCAAATCCCGGTGAGGGGGTGAGCTCCCGTTGCTCTGTCCCAACTCCTGCCAACCTAGCAGTTTGAAAGCACGCCAGTGCAAGTAGATAAATAGGTACCACCGCAGTGGGAAGGTAAATGGCATTTCCATGTGCTCTGATTTCCGTCACGGTGTTCCATTGCACCAGAAGCAGTTTAGTCCTGTTAGCCACATGACCTGGAAAGCTGTGTATGGACAAATGCCATACACGAGATGAGCGCCACAACCCCATCGTCGCCTTTGACTGGACTTAACCGTCCAGGGGTCCTTTACCTTTTATTTTTAATGTTAGAGAGTCTGGCCTTCTGCTTAACCTGGGTAACATAGTGACCTACAGATATTGTTGACAACTCTCCTTGTCCCTTGATTCTGGCTGGTACTTATGGGTGTTGGAGTCCAACAACATCTGCTTTATACACAGTCCTAGGTTCAGTCCCTGGCACATCTCCAGGTAGGGTGGTGGTAGAGCCTCCCTGTCTGTACAGAAAATACTGAGCTAGATGGACAATTAATTCTGACTTTTATGTGGTATTCACCAGGGCAGGGTGGTCCAACATGCAGCCCGAGAGACCCTTCTGGGCAGCCCTCGACAGCATTTGACGCCCCCCCCACCCACAGCCCTTGTGCCGTCTTCTGAAAGCTCGGTAAGCAAGATGCTGGTCTTTGGGAAGCAGGCATAAGGGCCCTTAAATGTCCTAGAGTCCTCCCACCTCATTCCCAAAGCCTAGTTAGTGTAGGGTTGCCATATGTCTGACTTTGAGGTCTATTTCCCTCATAAAAGCTCAACAACTTTTACGTCGGGATCTTTACTTCTTGAAATATGGCAGGAGTCCCCAAATGGGATAAGGCCCAAGGAACTTGTTTATCTGGCCCACGGTGACCCCCGCTGCCTCCTCTTACCGGCACTGTGCTGCCCACTTCTGGGCTGAAGAAGCACCAGAAATAGTTTGTGCGCATGCACAAGCATTATTTGCGCACGCAGAAGCGTTATTTCCGGTGCACATCCGGGTTGGAAGACACTACCTTTAGGAACCCAGCACTGGAATATTTCCTTTCTGGTCTAGGTTTGGGTGTGCATTGTTTTGATCCATCCCCAACAGTATCCTAAATGAACCCAGCTTGTTCTAGTTGTATATGTGGTTTACTGGATTAGGATTATAAACTGGTGTGTGTGGCCTGGGCTGGCCTGTTTTTGTGGCTTTTAACAGCCTCTTAAGGTGAAGACCCATAGCATGTAGAAGGTCCCATGTCCAATCCTCAGCATCTCCTTGTAAGACTTGGACTGTCCCTTTTCTGAAATCCTGGAGAGCTTCTGCCAGTCAGTGTAGACAATACTGGCCTAGGGGAACTAATGGTCTGATGAGGCACCTCTTTGTCTCTTTCATTTGCAAGAACGAGCACTTGCTGATTGCTGCAGATCCAGCCCAACTATAAGGGTATATTCAAGAAATGACAGTGGTTTGCAACAGAATCAGTACAAGGGAGAGCACCTTTTCCAGGTAAGGTATCATTAACATGTAGAATTCACTCCCACAAGTTCTGGTAATAGCTACTGGCTTGGAAGGCTTCCAAAAGAGATTAGACAAATGCATGACTGATAAGTCTGCCAATGAGTATTAGCTGTGATGGCTAAACTGGGACCACCACATTGTTACTGAATACCAGTTGCTGGGGAGCAACAGTGAAGGACTGCTATTGCCTTCACACCCAGAAGTATCTTGGTGGTCATTGTGGGAAACAGGATATTGGTCAAGTTGGAATTTTTGTCTAATCTAGCAGGGCCTGTCCCAATTTGGGGACCTTGGGGTCTCCTCCCTTTTATTATCTGGGAAAGTCACAGTTTTTCCAGGTTTTGTGATTGATACTTTCTCTTCCTGAGCCTCCTTCGCAGCCTAGTTCTCTCCAGATGTTTTGGAACACATCTCCCATTATCTCTGACCATTAGCCATGTTGGCTGGTAGTTGTAGTCTCTAATATTTTTCAAATAAGAAATATCTTAAACTGAGAATTACACCCACCCACACCCACACACCCACCCCACTGTGCACTGAAATTCTGAAACTTCACAGGAAATGCACATTGCTCTCAATAGCTAACATATATAGGTCTTATTTGAAGAAGCTGCTGCCCCAATTTTTCTCCTGTCTGCCCAGGAAAAAAGGCGCATTTGCCTGACATTGCACTAGTGCGGTATCTTGCCATGCCCTCACACAGGAGTGCACTAACACCATTTGACAGCTCCCCAAGCAGTGATCTTCCTTCGATTATTACCATATGTATGTATCAGTCAGCAGGTCTGTTGCCCTAATTAATGTTAATGGAGAATTTTAAAGAGCGCAATAAATAATACCACCCAAAAGTTATCAATCAAAAATATTGTCCCAAGGAGAATTACTTATGCTACCCTCCCCAGCGACCATTTCCTTCCACTCCAGCTCAGCAATAATTTCTGTGGCACTTCCTACTCAGAAGCACCAACATGTTCTTTCCCTTTTGAATTTGATGTACGTGAAGAAGTACAAGGACATGTCAGTTCCTAATCAGCTAATGCAGAGGTGGGGCAGATGTTGCTGGACTCCAAATCCCATCAGCCTCAGCTGGCATGGCCAATGCTGAGAGATGAGAGTTGCAATCAAGCGAAATTAGGGATGAGGAACCAGTGGCGCTCCAGTTTTTTTGTTGGACTCCAAGTCCCATCAGCCCCAGCCAGCATAGCAAATGGTATAGGATCATGGGACTTGGAGTCCAACAACATCTGGAAGAAATTCCTTCCAGTAGCACCTTAAAGACCAACTAAGTCAGTTCTTGGTATGAGCTTTCGTGTGCATGCACACTTCTTCAGATACACAGGTGAGGTTGATGGACTTCCATTTCATGCGGCTCAATGTGGTGCCTTCCATAGTTCCAGTTACAGATAGGTAGCCGTGTTGGTCTGCCATAGTCAAAACAAAAAAAAATTCCTTCCAGTAGCACCTTAAAGACCAACTAAGTCAGTTCTTGGTATTAGCTTTCGTGTGCATGCACACTTCTTCAGATACACTTCTTCAGATACTCTCAGCTGTGTATCTGAAGAAGTGTGCATGCACACGAAAGCTCATACCAAGAACTGACTTAGTTGGTCTTTAAGGTGCTACTGGAAGGAATTTTTTTTGTTTTGACTATGGCAGACCAACACGGCTACCTATCTGTAACTGGAACATCTGGAAGGTCATAGGTTCCCTATTTCTGAATTAAAGGGATTTCTTCATACACACTGGCATTTGTGCTGAGTGACACAACAGATTTGTAGAGTTGGAAGAGACAATGAGTACCAACGAATCCAATGTGAGGATACCCAGAGCTTACAGGGTTAACAGCTCAAGGGAAATGACGTCCTATCACTGGGGTTGTGTTCCCATCATTGTTATGTGAACCTTTTTACTTTCTGTTTTGGCTGTGACAGGAGAAGCATCATGTCTTTGCTCTCTCCTGGCTGAAATGTTTGTTTTGTTGCTGTACAATAAAGCTTTGTAGAGTAGAGAAGCTGTTGTACAAGAGTTTTACTACATGGCTGAGATTCCTTCCACACAGGCACACCGCTGCTCAAGATCCTCTGCTGTAGCCGGGAGAAGCAGGTTGGCACAGTGGAAGCGGACTGGAAGCAACAACAGCCCCACTGTTCGCAGCCTTGACGGACTCTCAACAGAACATCCAACCCTCTGCAATACAAGAATCTTTTGCCCAATGTAGGGCTCAAACCCACAGCCCTGAGATTAAGAGTTTCATGTTCCATCAATTGAGGTATCCCATGACCTAAAGTCCCAATCAAAACTACAAAAAGTTAAATAAAACAATAAAACTACAAAAAACAAATCTTTTCTAATAGTCAGTGTACCTGATAGTTGCCTAAAACCTTTTCAGCAAATGCACATAGACTGATACCTTTCCAGTTTTTTTTTAATTGCTTTCTTACTTACAGTGTAGTTGTGTGATGTTTATTCAGAAGTGAATCCCACTGCACTCAGTAGGCAAGTTTGCATTGAGTTGTAGTCTTGGCTTTGAAGGTTTTGAGTGACTGTCTATGCAAGAAATAAGAGGAAGAAGCAAAACTAAGAAACCCATCAGATGTTCCTTGACCCTTAACAATTTCTAGTGACCTTCCTGTAACCAGACTCCTTCAGAATCCTGCAAAAATTTAGGTATCAATTCTTCCAGAGCTGATTGCTTCTGACTGCCATAAGCTGGCAATAATGCATTTGACAGCCAATAGCAGGGAATTCAGGAGTATTTGACAGGGTCGAAGCACCTCATATTCCCACCAGGCACATAACAAGAGCCAGGAACTTCTTGATCTCTACTTTTTGATATTGGGAACTGAACATCCTTAAGGCAAGGATGGGGAAACCCCCTGCAATGCAGAAATCTCAACTAAAGCAACCATGACAGATGGCCTTCCAACCTCTGCTTAAAAACCTCCAAGGAAGGAGAGTCCACCACCTCCCAAGGGAGACCATTCCATGGCTGAACAGCTCTTACCGTCAGAAAGTTATTCCTGAGGTTTAGATGGAATCTCCTTTCTTGTAACTTGAAGCCACTGACTCATGTTCTAACCTCCAGAGCTGGAGAAAACAAGCTTGTTCCATCTTCCATATGACAGCCCTTAAGATATTTGAAGATGGCTAACATATCTGCTCCCAGTCTCCTCTTTCCCAGGCTAAACATACCCAGCTCCTTCATCTATTCCTTATAAGGCTTGGTTTCCAGACCCTTGATCATCTTGGTTGTCCTCCTCTGCACATCTTCCAGCTCATCAATATCCTTCTTAAATTGTGGTACCCAGAACTAGACACAGTATTCCATGAGTGGTATGAACAAGGCAGAATAGAGCGGAACTATTACTTCCCTTGACCTGGACACTATACCTAGTCGATTACATTATATTAAAGATACACTATGTGATTATGTCTTATATGAATACATGGCTCAGGAACGCAATACCTCAAGGACCGCCTCTCCCCCAAAAAACTTTCTGCATGCAAGGTCTGCTCTCCCACTGTCCTTTCCCAAGGCTTGAACTTTTATGCTTGGGGCATTTTTAAATATATTTTTTCACATAATTAGTTGGACTTTTTAAAAAGGACAATGTACAAGTAGCTTGGACATCTAATCTGAGCAAAGCTCAAACAGGTCAGACCCACAAAATTTCTAAATCCACTTAAAATGAATTCCTCTTCCATCCTTAGTACCAGTTACAGATAGATAGCCGTGTTGGTCTGCCATAGTCAAAACAAAAAAAATTCCTTCCAGTAGCACCTTAAAGACCAACTAAGTTAGTTCTTGGTATGAGCTTTCGTGTGCATGCGCACTTCTTCAGATACGAATCTGAAGAAGTGTGCATGCACACGAAAGCTCATACCAAGAACTAACTTAGTTGGTCTTTAAGGTGCTGCTGGAAGGAATCCTTAGTACCAGTTTAAGAGCCAGAAATTTTTTACTTGGAAAAATTATGTACAATGTGGCAAGATGAAATGATGCAATCAGAGCAGGTCTCCTTGGCTTAGGAGACTGATGAGATCCTCTCTTATTGTCTCCCCTTCATATAACAGATCAGTATGTGACCTGATTCATGCTTTTGCTTGTCTGCTTACCGTAAGGTGAGCAATGGCAATACCTGATTACTCCATCCCTTCCCTGCTGTCAAACATTCAGAAGGATGAAACCTCCATGTCCCCATCCTGACCCCATCATCCTGGTTGGCAATGAATATATGTTGTCTCTTCCGTATGCTGGTGCCTCAGGATGCTCACTGGAGCCACTGGCGGATGAAGGGGTGCGATGGGTGCAGTCTGCCCTGAGTGTCATCCCTGAGGGGGTGTGTGTGTGACATCGCTGCCCCACCCCCCCTGAGACTCTCGCCCAGCCCCTAGGTGCATAGCATGTGCGCCACTCCACCTCTGACCAGAGCAACTTGCTCTCTTTCTCTCCCAACCTGCACCACCAGTTGGTTGTGTTCAGATGAGCCAACCAGCCAGAGAGAATCATCATATACATCCAGGATCACCGGAAGCATGGAATAGGCAGAAGCTCTTTAGCTTGCTCAAGTGATGGCTGCCAAACTGGATGCTTTGGAAGACAAGTGCATGAAGGATACGTCTATGGTAAAAGGTAAAGGTACCCCTGCCCGTACGGGCCAGTCGTGTCCGACTCTAGGGTTGTGCGCCCATCTCACTTAAGAGGCCAGGGGCCAGCGCTGTCTGAAGACATACCCATGCAGACTTTCTTTTAGATGGGGATGAACGACTACAATAAAGTCTGAATGGGAATTTGTTTTCTTCTTTGGCTTACCTTGATCACCATGTTAAGACTTTGGAGCATATCCTTTTCCTTGCAGCTCTTGGGTTTTTTACTACTGAATTTATGCTTGAATAAATTACTGGGAGGTGTGCCAGAATTTGCAATAAGGATAAAGCGAGCCATTATGCCAACCTCTCTGAATGACAAGTGTGTGTGTGTCACTTCCATACTTTGCACAGCCAACTCAAACGACGAATTCTTTTTCAACAACAATACAAAATTGCTGTGCCAAGAGAAAATGGAGAGCATTCATTTTCTCTCTCACTGTCATCTTCCAAATGGCCGTTGCACGATTTTCAAACTTTCTGCTTTCAGGGAACCCCAGGATGTTCCAGCAAATTCTGGGACATGTTCTACAGTGGTTAGTCTTTGACCTTTTCAAACTCAAGAAGCCCACCTACAACCTGCAACTTGGGACCCACTTTTAAATATTTCTTTGACCATTCATATCCATCTTCCTGCTTTTGAATCTAGTGTGATTAGATGGAAAGGTTGCAATCTACTGCAAACCATCCAGATACTGATGAGTCGATTTGTCATTTTCCCAACACTGAGGAGTAACCAGGCCCGGGACACAGAGGAGGAACATTGGATCTAGATCAGGAGGCCCAGCAGTGCAAGGTATGGAGGCAGTGGAACTAGATTTGGGCAGTGAAACTGAGCCTGAGCCAGAGACTGTCCTGACTTAGAACCACTGGAGATAGCTCCAGTGGAATCAAGCTACTTACATCAGAAATATCAAACTCAGCGTTGCATGCAACATGGAAGATAAGAGCTTTGAGGCTCTTCAGAATGTGATTGTTTGAAACAAGCAATCTTTCAGAGAATCTTCCCCAGCGCTGCAGATATTCTTGGAGCTAAACTAGACATGATGAGACAGTCACATTTATTCTTCTATATTCCTGCCTCATTCATGTATAGTCTGACAACCTAAAAGCAATACGACAGGGTAATAATTTGATTGCAACACTTTATATAGCTACTAAATTGTATCTTCATTCAGAGCCAAGTCGCATACAATATATACAAGGTAGCACCAAGTATTGACTTAAAAGAATTTCCCAAAGTAGGGGATTTTTTAAGATGGTGTATCAAATGGAGAATGATTCAAGCTTGAGGCAACATGCCTCCCAAAATAAGTATAAAGTCCTAACCATGGCATGGATGCGCCTGGTTATATTCCTGACTTATTCATATATTTAGCAGTGAATATGCTGAAAGAAGTTGGTGCTTCAGAGGCAATAGCTGGACAGTCCATTTGTAATCATTTGTAACCTGTGTACCCTCTCGGACCTCTTATTGGCTGAGGAAGAAAGTTTGAAACAGTCGGCTTTATAGGAAGGACTGTCCTTAGTAGCTATATAAAGTGTTGTAATCAAATTATTAGCCTGTCGTGTTGCTTTTAGGTTGTCAGATTTTTCTGTTTGCATCGCAGGGTGATCTTTGCTGCCATTTTTGTACCATGGCTAAACGGGCACGAACTTTAGCATTTTCTCATTCATGTATAGGGCTGGTGGAGTGTGTGTGTGCCCTACATTCTGTTTCTTCAGTTGTCTTCCAGACCCCCTCACTTATAGGGGAGGGCTCAAGTAAAACCTCTGTCCTAGGTAGAATCTTCCAAGCCCATGATTCACTGAAACGCATTTTGCTGACAAATATCTAGAGGGCTTTGATGCTTTTCTGTCTGGGAAAAAAAAATCATCAGGAAAGAAAATTGATTCTGGGATTTATTATGTTCTTGTTAACTGAGTGCACTGCAATCTAAAGGAAGCCAGATATGATCATGCTGAGTAATATTTTTTTTTTAAATGTTAATTACAAACAGAAAGGAAGATAGGACTGGAAATGCTGTTTATTATTTTCAGAAGTCCTCAGAAGAAAAGGAATACACTAAAATGCCGTTCAGGTTCTTGAATCAGTGTACATCTAATCATGGACTTCCCACAACAAAACATTGCATTAGACAGCATAACACGGCTTAGGACCCTTGTACCTATGGGACCGCCTCTCCCAGTATGCCCCACGGAGGACCTTAAGGTCCATAAATAGCAACACCCTAGTGGTCCTGGGCCCTAAGAAAGTTAGATTAGCTTCAACCAGAGCCAGGGCCTTTTCAACTCTGGCTCCGGCCTGGTGGAACGCTCTGCCTCATGAGACCAGGGCCCTGCAGGATCTGATTTCTTTCTGCAGGGCCTGTAAGACAGAGTTGTTCCGTCTGGCCTTTGGCTTGGAGCCAATTTGATTCCCTCCCCCTCTTTCTTTTTCCTTTCTCCTCCTGTGATGAGGCTACATTTTAATGTTTCAATATTTTAATGTTGTGTTTTAATCTTGTTTTTAAGTTGTATTCACTCAACTTGTTTTTATTATAGCTTGTTAGCCGTCCTGAGCCTGGCCTTGGCTGGGGAGGGCAGGGTATAAATAAATATATATATATATTATTATTATAATAAAACTGAGGGCTGCTAGGAGCACCCAGAAAACAGACGTGGGTGCCTGGAATCTAGCACGGTGAACTATTTTATTCTGTCACTTGGGTGGTGAAGAAAGCCATGGATAAGTGCCATTAGTTGTGCTGAGGTTCTTTCGATTCTCTCCCTTGTGTTTCCCTAGAGGGGCAATCTCCAAATTTTACTTTAAGCAAACTTAAAGCAAACTTTGAAGAAAACCCTTGTTCTGTCAGTATATGGAAACATCACCGCTGCAGACAGCCAGATTGTTGATGTGCCTATCTGTGGGAAAGAAGAATTTCCCAGGATGTTCACAGGCTGGATAAGTCTTTGTGAAGAGTGTAACTTGAAACCCTCTGACTGTGCATGTTCAGGAAGTTTGTCAGATGTGCTAGAAGAACTGAACTGAAAGGACATGTTTTTCTCTCAGAAATAAACATCATGTAAATAGATTTCTGACTTGTTTATCTGATAAAGAAAATAAAAATAAAAAGCAAAAAATAGTTAACAATAAGAAATGAATATTGGTTATAACATCCTGTCTTTTCTAATAAAGTCTTCTGAAAGAGACTTCTAATTGTTCTCGTTGTACTTCCTCTATTGTCTTAATTTTATCGCACAGTTTGTTTCCTGTATATTCATCTAGTATATTTATTCCATTTGTTTATTATATACAAGTATCATTCAGTTCTGCTAGGATAACATCATTATTACAATATAATCTTATATATTCTTTGAATAGTCTCCATTCTCTGAATATTTTTTGATTTGGGGCTCCTCTGACTTTTCCGGTCAGCTTTGCTAATTGAAAGTACTCTAGCATGAGTGAAAGTGCTTCCTGATGTTTAGTCGGAATCTCCTTTCTTGTAACTTGAAGCCATTGGTTTCCAGTCCTACCCTCCAGAGCTGGAGAAAACAAGCTTGCAGCATCCTCCATGTAACAGCCCTTGAGATGTATGGAAGTGAGAACTGGACCATAAAGAAGGCTGATCGCTGAAGAATTGATGCTTTTGAATCATGGTGCTGGAGGAGACTCTGGAGAGTCCCATGGACCGCAAGAAGATCAAACCCATCCATTCTTAAGGAAATCAGCCCTGAGTGCTCACTGGAAGGACAGATCGTGAAGCTGAGGCTCCAATACTTTGGCCACCTCATGAGAAGAGAAGACTCCCTGGAAAAGACCCTAATGTTGGGAAAGATGGAGGGCACAAGGAGAAGGGGACGACAGAGGACAAGATGGTTGGATGGTGTTCTCGAAGCTACCAGCATGAGTTTGAGCAAACTGCGGGAGACAGTGGAGGACAGAAGTGCCTGCGTGCTCTGGTCCATGGGGTCACGAAGAGTTGGACATGACTAAACAACTAAACAACAGCAACAACAACATCCTATCTCCTTTCAGTCTCTTCTTTTCTAGGCTAAACATACCCAGCTCCTGCAACCACTCCTCATATGGCTTGGTTTCGTGTCACTGTGTGTTTGGAGAATTCTAATTCATGGTACCAGTGTCCTTAAGCCTGTGCATAAGCTGTCATCCTCATCACCACCCTCCCCCTCTGGATGTGCTCTAGTTTGTCAATGTCCTTCTGAAGATGGGGCACCCAGAACTGCATGTCCTTTAGATCAGGGTGCATGAAATCATGGTGTAAAATATGCACTCTGTTCCTATAGACGTGGTGGTGAACAATGTCACAAGATGGGGCCAACGCTTTCCACCCTCCCTCCCTCCATCAAAAGATTGGCCAGCATGTATAATTGGAGATGTAAAAATGAAGGCATTTTGCTTGCAACTGTTGAAATGCTTTCCTGGTAGAAACATAAGCTGCCTGGCTCTGAGTTTATCTGATGGCAGTGATAATGCTTCAGCAGTAAGATGTGGATATATGATTTGCTAGGATTTGCTAGACAGCGACCCCATGAGAGAGTTCATGATTTTGATGAGTTTGGAAGGCAGGTCTGCTCAGAAAACAAGCACCTCTCCTCTGCTT
The DNA here is from genome assembly GCF_964106915.1 of Podarcis gaigeae. Taxonomy (NCBI): domain Eukaryota; kingdom Metazoa; phylum Chordata; class Lepidosauria; order Squamata; family Lacertidae; genus Podarcis; species Podarcis gaigeae. Next base: position 13,736,001 of record NC_139678.1, on the reverse strand, counting down.
CTCAGAACTGCAAGAAACAATCACTGGCTTAATGGGTTTATATTTTCTGTGCTTTTGTTCCGGGCTCAAGGCATTTTTCTACAGACTGAGGTGCATTAAATTTTGCAGTTCCTTTTGCAGAGATCTGTCTGATGAAGCAGGCCTATAGCCAGTGTCTATGTCAGGGTGGGGGATGCGGGTGGCGCTGTGGGTTAAACCACAGAGTCTAGGACTTGCCGATCAGAAGGTCAGCGGTTCGACGGGGTGAGCTCCCGTTGTTCAGTCCCTGCTCCTGCCAACCTAGCAGTTCGAAAGCACGTCAAAGTGCAAGTAGATAAATAGGTACCACTCCGGCGGGAAGGTAAACGGCGTTTCTGTGCACTGCTCTGGATTGCCAGAAGCGGCTTAGTCATGCTGGCCACATGACCCGGAAGCTGTACGCCAGCTCCCTTGGCCAGTAAAGCTAGATGAGCACCGCAACCCCAGAGCCGGTCACAACTGGACCTAAAGGTCAGGGGTCCCTTTACCTTATGTCAGGGTGTGCTCTAAGTGTACCCCCAGAATGGACAGGGGAAGGTTTCTCAAGTTCATGCTACACAGCCAGATCCAAAAGAGACGTTGTGTAAGGGCCAAACTAACTGTGACTGTGAAAGATTGATTTCAAAAATCAAATTGGATCAATAAGTAGCCGGTGTGTATGGTCACGTATGCAGCATTTGACACTTCTTAGTTTGGAGAAAAAGTGACTAAGAGGGGACATGATAGAATAAAATTTCATGTGACATTGAGTGTTTAAAGTCATGTCTGGTACAGGGAAAGCAGACTGAGAAAAGTTTGCAAACATTAATGGTAGATTACTTGCAGCTAGCAAAGGTGACAGGAAGAGTTAGAAGCCAAACAAAACAAAAAGTCCACAAGGAATGGAGAATATTTAAAGAATATTTGAAGAACAATGGCATAAAGGGCAATCTCCTGGCAGACCTAGACTGAGTCATGTAGTATATAAAGGTAATTGACAATTTACATAGAAATAAGGGAAGCGGGTGGCACTGTGGGTTAAACCACAGAGCCTAGGGCTTGCCAATCAGAAGGTCGGCGGTTTGAATCCCCACGATGGGGTGAGCTCCCGTCGCTCGTTCCCTGCTCCTGCCAACCTAGTAGTTCAAAAGCACGAAGTGCAAGTAGATAAATAGGTACCCCTCCGGCCGGAAGGTAAATGGCATTTCTGTGCGCTACTCTGGTTCGCCAGAAGCGGCTTAGTCATGCTGGCCACATGACCTGGAAGCTGTACGCTGGCTCCCTCGGCCAATAAAGCGAGATGAGCACCGCAACCCCAGAGTCGTCCGCGACTGGACCTGATGGTCAAAGGGGTGACTTTACCTTTACCTTTATGATAAAAAATAGAAGAAATAAGTAACTGTGCGATAAAAGTGAATTTAACAGATAATGTACAATGATAATGTTTGGAAGTCTTTTTAAAACCTCAGTTACTTCTTCTGCATGTTTTAATATTTTTTTATTTTTTCTCTGCCTCCTTTTTTCTTTTCTTTTCTTTTCATAAATTGTATTGTTATGTGTATTGTGAGGTATGTAAGGTATTTTTGCTTCAGTTGTCATCATTTTCTTTTTTGTTACAAACAAAAACAGAGAGTGTAGTATAAATGTTGTATAAATGTATATTTTTAAAAATAATAAAGATCAGCATGGGAAAAAACCCAAAAGAAAAGAAAGGAAAAGAAAAGTTTTTTCTGTCTCTCATAACACCAAAACTCAGGGACGTACAGGGAAGCTGAACACTGGAAGATTTAGGAAAGACAAAAGAAAATTCTTCTTCTTCTTCTTCTTCTTCTTCTTCTTCTTCTTCTTCTTCTTCTTCTTCTTCTTCTTCACCACACAGGACCAGTGGTATAGTGTGGAGAGGGGCACAGAGGCAGTTGCCCTGGGGGCAAAATTGTTAGGGGCATGAAATTTCAACACCCAGTGCTGCGTCAATACAGCTGGCTGTTCCCATTGAAAATAGCTTCTCCGTGTGAACCAGAAAGTGACCTCTCCAGACTACGGAATAACACTTTTCTTATCTCTGCAGTTGCAATTTCTTGGGTGACACGGACTCCGTTAGGCAGCTGAATGCACATACATACATTGTCTGTTTCCCTCCACCCCACCCCAGGCACTGGCAACCCAAGCTATGCCACTGCACAGCACTAAGTTAAACGGTGGAATTTATGCCCGCAACAGGTGGTGACAGCCATGAACTTTGGTTTTTTTTAAGAAGAGGATCAGTAAAATTTATGGAGGATAAGACTATCAATGGCTACTAGCCATGATGGCTGTGTTCTACATCTTGCTGGGAATCACAGGCGGAGAGCGTGTTGTTGTGCTCAAGTTCTGCTTATGGGATTCCGATAGGTATCTAGTTGGCCAACATGAGAAACAGGATGCTAGAATAGATGGGCCATCGGCAAGGCTCAGCTGGAACAGGAAGTTTCACTGGGTATTCCTGAGTTCCAGTATTATGAGAGAAAGGGGAAAAAACTTCCCTCTATGCACTTTCCCAACTCCATGCATAATTCCTGAGCTCTGGTACATTCTTGGTTATTCTGATTCCTGGTTTGCTCTTCTGCCTATCCTTAAGCTCTGAGTGCTCAGGTCAAAACTACAGGTTCTGATTCATACTGGCTGATCCTACTGATCCTAGTTAACCTGAGATCTTGTCTGTGGCCCAGCAATGACACACCATCAGTGTGTTCCAGAGGCCCTTACGGATGCTGGGAGGTACATACAGAAACTACTCTAGACGCTTCTCATGTTTTTCTAGAGCAGAATGACATCATTGCACTCACTGCTAAAGCTTTCCATAGTAGAAACTTGTGCTTATTAAAACAGTCCTTAAGAACAACTGATGGCTACATCTCTTTCTGCAATTTCCCCCTCCAATGAAATATTATGTTGGGGGAGGAAAACCCACTTCATAAATAATGTGTAACACTTGCTTTCCAAGAAGAGAAGGGAGTATTTGGGGAGAAGCCCTCTAAAATTTAATTGCAAGGTTCTGCCCGTTCATGTCCAAGAAAATTAAAAATAAATGCTTAGTCTTAAAAATTAATGAAACAAGGGCTTCTGCAACTAGTATTCAGACAATGCTTAACAGGTTAAAGCATTTGACTTAGAGCAGTTGCCTTAATTGTTAGTGGTGTGGGGGGGATATATTGTCTCTGCAACAGGGAGACCATAGCTCTTTCTCTCCTTGGTGAGAGGTTAAAACAAATGTTCTTGGAAGGCATATCGATTCCCATGGAGGTAGCTGAGGATACCCCACTGTCAGAACTAAATAGATTTGCAAAAGTGAATCTCAGGGAGAAGGGAAGGAACGGCTGTATTATTTTGTGAGCCGCTGTTGAATTCTGATATTTGTCATATTTTTTAAACCTTTCAGCTGAGAACAAAGGGGGATTTAAAGACTGAGGAAACAGGTGTTGCTTTTGAAATTACACATAAACCCAACACCCTTTGAGCATTTCAGAAAGTAATTATTGGAGCAGGGGTGGTCAGTTCCATTTATTTCTGTTCTGTGTCAAATTTCTGTGTGTTCATTAACAAACCCATCCTGTCTCATTTTAGCATCTATCCATTATTTTAATTTCCCCCCAATCCATATGAAAATCTGTATCACAGAATACATGTTTAAATATGCATTTTGTCTCCAGAAATGCATTTCAACATGGATTTTGTCCTAAAAGATGCATTCCTAATGCATTTTGGTCTGTATTTCTTTTTTTTTTGAGCTGAGAATAAAATTCAGAAAAACTCCAGATCTGAAGGATCATTACAATGTGGACAGTGTATTAGTCTGAGAGGTATGGATTAGATCAGTCTGCTTGAAAATGCAGACCAAACAGAATTGCCCTCCATCCTGATTCTGAAGGGAGACTGCTAGATGGATGCTGTGATGTTGTTTCGATGGAATGTAGGATCCACAAGTGGTTAGATACCAGGCTGGGTTCTGATGCTGACATAGGAAGATGCCTTATAGTAAAACAGACCATGTAGTCCATCTACCAGGGGCGTAGGAAGGGTGTGTGTGGTGTGCCCCAGGTGTCATCCTTGGGGAGGGGGTGACAATATGGCACACCGTGGGGGGGGGTGGCACTTACTTTGGGGACTGGTGTGCAGCGCGCTCGAGCCATGCATCTCTCCTGTGAGTGACAACAGTGGCTCGGGGTCCCAAGCTGCCCGAAAGAGCAGCGTGGGGCTTGCGTCTGCCACGCGGACTCTGTGGGAAGCTCGTCGCTGCGCCCTCATGCGGCACCCCCGTGGGTAGCTCACCCTGCCCCTGCTGCTCCAGGTACCAGAGCAGCTAGCTACACCCCTGCCATCTACCTCAAGTCACTACACTGAGTGGCAGCTGGTCACCAGAGTATCAAACAGAAGTCTTTCCTAGTTTTACCTGGAAAATGTCTTTGCTTGAACCAGGGACTTGAAAAACAGATGATCTCCCTCTGATCTCCCTATGGCCCTTTTCCCTGATCAGCCCACCTCACATGTGTGCAGCAGAACCACCATGTTTCCAGCACTGCATCCTTTCCTTCAGGCAGTGCAGCCACACCATCATCATCATCATCATCATCATCATCATCATTTATTAATACCCCACCCATCTGGCTGGGTTTCCTCAGCCACTCTGTGCAACTCCCAACAGATTATTTAAAACATGATCAAACATTAAAAGCTTCCCTAAACAGGGCTGCCTTCAGATGACTTCTAAAAGTCAGATAGTTGTTTATTTCTTTGACATCTGATGGGAGAACGTTCCACAGGGCGGGTGCCACTACCGAGAAGGCCCTCTGCCTAGTTCCTTGTAATCTCACCGCAGTTAGGGAACCGCCACAAGGCCCTCGGAGCTGGACCTCAGTGTCCAGGCTGAATGATGGGGGTGGAGACACTCCTTCAGGTATGTTGGGCCAATTTAGGGCTTTAAAGGACAGCACCATCACTTTGAATTGTGCTCAGAAACGTACTGGGAGCCAATGTAGGTCTTTCAGGACCAGCGTTACATGGTCTCTTCGGCCACTCCAGGTCACCAGTCTATGGGAAATGCTTTTTGGAGGACAGGAGCAGAGCTAGGGGTGAGTCCTCTTGTGCCACCATAAAGGCAGTAACACCAGTTGAATGACGCCACCCATTCATTCCAATCCCTCTCCAGCCATGAAGCTCACTAGCAGCTGAGCGTAGCCATCTCTCTCCCCTGCTCACCTCAACCTCCCTTGGATAATGACATAGCATCATTCCCACCAGCCCACTCTAGAGGAGACATGTCAAGGCTGTCCAGCTTGGTGGGGGTTTAGGAGAAACATTGCCCCCACCATTAATCCTGCTGGTGTAAGTGAAAGAGGCAAACCATCCGTCTTTGGTTCTTCCTCCCTCCCCTTTTCTTTTGCTCTGCCCACGGTGCAAATTTGCAGAGGGCTAGGAACGCAGCAGGGGATCCAGACTCTGCCTTTTAGTTATGAAGAAAGAGTCCTCCTCCTGTGCTATAAAGGAAACAAGACTTCAGCACATAAGGAGGCTGCATTTCCTCCCTCTCCCCACCCCCAGTGTCACCATCCATTACTTTTTTGCAAGGCAGAAGTGCTGACGCACCAGAGTACCTTATTATGAGAACAGAGGGATATTTCTCATCACCAAGTGAATTCAGCAGAGCGACGGGAAGGGGGGAGGGGAGAGAGGTGGAGACTCCTGGGGGCAAAGCAAATTGAGTGTATGGAAATAAACATTTTGAAGCATATGAATGTGGTCTGAGGAAGCCAAGGGAATCCAGCAAGTGTGTTTCTCCAGGAAAGTAGAGGCGCACATAAAGTATTATTATTTCCATCTGATCAATGTGGAGGGGGTGGGTTCAGCAATCCAGACCCTCCAAGTGTCCCTGTTTTCCAGGGACAGTCCCAGATTTACAGAAGCCATCCCAGTTTTTGATTTGATCCTGAAATGTCCTGCTTTTCCTTACGATGTACCTATTTTCATTGGAGAAATGCTGGAGGGTGTGGAATAGGATGTCCCTATTTTCATCCAAGAAATGTTGGATGGTATGCAATGGATCTCTTGTGTTGTGTTTGCCTGCGTTGTGTGAGGGGCCTTTTTTTGCTGGAGTTTTTTGAGGTTAAATAAAGTGTTTACTTTAAGGTAGCACCTAATGAAACTGAATGTTGGAAGACTCCAGACAGATGGGCCTAGGACCCACGTACCTATGGGACTGCCTCTCCTGGTATGCCCCATGGAGGACCTTAAGGTGCACAAATGACAAAATTTTGGAGGTCCCAGGTCGCAAAGTGGTTAGATTGGTCTCAACTAGGGCCAGGGCCGTTTCAGTACTGGCCCCGACTTGGTGGAACACTCTGACACAAGAGACTAGGGCCCTGTGGGACTTGACATCCTTCCACAGGGCCTGCAAGACAGAGCTGTTCCGCCTGGCCTTTGGTTTGGACTCAGTCTGACCCTTATGTTTCCCTCCCCTTATGGTCTTGATTTATCGGCTACTTTTAAAATGAGGCTGCGTTTTAAATTGCATTTTAACTTGCTTTTTTTCTTATTCTTTTCCCCTATTATGTTTTTTACTGTGATTTTATTGGTGTTAGCCGCCCTGAGCCCGGCGCTGGCCAGGGAGGGCAGGGTATAAATACAAATTATTATTATTATTATTATTATTATTATTATTATTATTATTATTATTAAACTATGGGGCTCACTCACACAGGGGGTAGTGATGGCCACAAACTTGGATGGCTTTAAAAGAGTACTGAGTAAATTTATGGAGGATGTCTATCAGTGGCTACCAGCCCAGTTGGCTATGTTCTGCCTCCATGGTCAGAGACAGTAATGGTTCTGAATACCAGTTGCTGGAAACCACAAGAAGGGAGCGTGTTCCTATGCTCAGGTCTTACATACTGATTTTCCCTCCCTCCCTTTCTGCCTACTAGGCCCCTCTCTCCATCAGCCCAATGTTATTGTGTCTGGATCTACACATGGAGCAAAACTGAAGTGGTAGAAAGGACTATACTGCATCAGGTTGAAGGTGAAGGAATATCATTTTTGACAGCTCCATCACAAAACCCTTCCAGGAAGTAGAAACGAAACAAAAACAATGTATTGAACTCGCATGAATTGAAGTGTGATGGAAACAATTAAAAGAGGGCAGATCCTTGCCTGGTGTGTGCTTGCTGAACGCTGAAATGTAACACCTCATGGGGTCTTTGTGTGCCATATGTCAGCCCCAAATATGCTACATCACAAAACAAATGGTAAATCTGGAATTTATTATTTAGCAGAGATAGACCTCCTCATTTCCTTCTCAAATCAAATAGACCCATCACATTAATTATAGTGGATATTTATTTCTTCCCAGTGCAATTCTGAAGAAACTGGCCCTTCCACCCAGGGCTGGATTTAGGTTTGATGAGGCCCTAAGCTTCTGGAAATAATGAAGCCCTTTATATGTCCAGCTGTCCTTTGTCAACAACAAATTGTCGCTGTTTTTTGTGTTGAATATATGCTATATGGTAATTTATGGACCTAATAGTATTTAAAGCCATTTGCACATGCAGAATGTAGGTACCCTATATATAGAAATGAGCAGACCAGTGATATTTTAGGGAGCAGGCTACCAGGCGGGGGCCATTACTTACCGTATTTTTTGCACCATAACACTCACTTTTTTCCTCCTAGAAAGTAAGGGGAAATGTCTGTGCGTGTTATGGAGGGAATACCTACGGGTGGCATGCCTATGGATTTTCCTCCTCTAAAAACTACGTGCGTGTTATGGTCGGGTGCGTGTTATAGAGCGAAAAATACGGTACATCATAGGAGCCTGCACAACACAAAACACTGTTGCTGTATGTTGGTTTTATTTTATTTGTTTTTTAACTTATATTTTGGAAATATACATCCAGTTTTTTCCCTTTACTTTTTTTTTGGGGGGGGGCAAGAGAGTGGGGCCCTAAGCTATACAGTGGTACCTCGGGTTAAGTACTTAATTCGTTCCGGAGGTCCGTTCTTAACCTGAAACTGTTCTTATCCTGAAGCACCACTTTAGCTAATGGGGCCTCCTGCTGCTGCTTCATCCTGAAGCAAAGTTCTTAACCTGAGGTAATATTTCTGGGTTAGTGGAGTCTGTAACCTGAAGCGTATGTAACCTGAAGTGTATGTAACCCAAGGTACCACTGTAGCTTGTTTATATGTAAATCCGACACTGCTTCCACCTTATAAGGGGACAGTAAGTAGATTTCCCAGAAAGAACAAAATGCGTTGGAGTACACCATAGCTGGAAATGCAACAAGATACCATGTGTTGTCCATAAGTGGAATCTCCACAGACTTAACCACAAGGATGTGGTTTGGAAATTGGGCAACCATTAGAGGCAAAAAACCAAAACACCAACCCAACACCAGGCTGCTTAGACTGTGTTTCCACTGCTTCTTTTGGGTATTGTCCAGCCAAAGCAAAGCATTTTAAAATCCCATCCATTTCAACAAGGCTATGCACACTTAGACCCATTCAACAGTGTAGAATTTAATTTTAAGAATACATATAGGATCGGGCTGTTGAGCACATGGAACACTCAGCTCTTGAAATCAATGGGTGACCAATCAATTGACTTCAGGGATTTTCCCTGCTACGAGTGACTACACAACAAAGCTGTGGGAATTAAGAGACTCAGCTGACTTCTTCACTTCAAATGCAAAATGCTTTCTAAACACAAATCCCACCCCACACCGCCAGCCTTCTGGCCCCAGCATTTCTTGGATGAAGCGGCAATTGCTGGAGGGAAGTAAGGGGGAGAGTCATACATAATGAATTCCTATAATCCTATAGAGACTTCATAAAAATATGCATAACAGTCTTGGTATCTTGGAAGGATATAATGGGTCACAACCTTCATGGATTCTTGAGACGGTTGCAAAATAGTCAATCTGATTAACATGGGCCCCGCAGGAGAAGCCGTAGTTAAAGGTGTCTTTGGAGTTGCAGGCTGTGGGCAAGACAAAGGAGGTGAGGAATTGGCTAGGGGTAAGGTGGAATGAAGGAGAGGATTTCTTGTGGGAAAAGCCAGACCTATTTCGGATCCATCTGTAGAAAAAGAAACAGTGGGTTTTACAACTTTATTATAACACACAAAGACAGGAGTAGGGAATCCGTGGTCTTCCAGGTGTTGTTGAAATCCAATTCCCATCAACCCCAAAGAGCATGGCCAATGGACAGGGATGATGGGTGAGCCAATGTGTAATGGTGGTGAAACCTCTGGCAGTGGTTGGCTAAGTTGCCTGCAGGCCACAGAGTGGGGAAGCAAGTGGAATGGTATTTGGTTACCATTACTTAAGCTGCTATCACCCTTAGCCAACCTAATGTTGGCTTAGTTATTTGAAGCCTTGAGGGAGGCAATGAGAAGGACCTAAGAAATGAGATGTTAGGAGAAACAGGAGTCTGGAAAAGGAGAAGCCAGGGGTTCGAGGAGCTGAGAAATGTGGGAAAGGAGAATTCAAACAGTGAAGTACCACGGAACAGTCAGGAGACAAGGCCACAGGGAGGAGTCTGCAAGGGAAAGAGAGGTGAAGAGAAGTAATGACTGCCCATTTCTGTGGACACCTGTGGCTTACAGGGGAAGCAGGCAGCATCCAGTCCCAAGTCCAAGTCAATAAGGGAGCATACAGGACCTTGGACAGCTCCCAAGGACCCACTAATGCAGGCATCCTCAAACTCAGCCCTCCAGCTGTTTTGGGACTACAATTCATCCCTGACCATTGGTCCTGTTAGCTAGGGATGATGGGAGTTGTAGTCCCAAAACAGCTGGAGGGCCGAGTTTGGGGATGCCTGCACTAATGCACTCACAGGAGCTGTTGTTTCTGCAAGGAGCTGGACCTAGCTAAAACCTCATGTGGGTGCTTACAGCGTAGTAGGCTCTGCCTTCTTGGAGAAGTTGGCTGACTGGTTAAAGGATTGTTGAATTATTGTGAATTTTTGGCTTCTGTGAGGCAGGGTAGATAGATGTGCTGTGGAGGACTTGGACTAGAGCAGGGCCATGTCTTTGAGACAGGAGGGCCCTGAATATTGATGTTCTCCCCACAAGGAACAGAATGGACTCATAGAGAACTGAAAGTGACCAGAAGCAGACCGATTCATCCATCTCTTTTCGCCTCAGCTGTTTATGAGAAATATTTAGGAGTGGGGGCAGGTAGTGGAGGATGAAAAGGATGACAATGCAGCTCAGTGACATGCATTTATTTGGAATATCTGCCTATAGTAACTTCCTGGAGTGGGAACAAAGAGCCTCTAATTTCTCGCTGAATTAGGAACACAGGAAGCTGCCATATAGGAGTGCGTGACTGCTTGTTCATTTGCCCTGGTGGCAGCGGCTCCCCAGGGTCTTTAGCAGAGAAAGATCTTCCCTGTCACTGAATACTTGAACCTTTTGGGTGGAGATGCCAGGGATTGAAGTTGAGATTTCCTGCATGCAGTAGATGTGCTCTACCACTGAGGTATGGTTCCTACCTTAATTTTTGCCAAATTTAAGTAGCAGGTTGAGCAGCAACAACAAGGAAATTCTACTGTGACTGAGGCAAGGGAAGTCAATGCCAAAGGTGGTAGGAAACTATTGGACTACTACTACTACTACTACTACTACTACTACTACTACTAATTTATATGCCACCCATCTGACTGGGTTACTCCAGGCACTCTGGGTGGCTTCCAACAAATTAAAACCCAGTAAGACATCAAAACGTTAAAAGCTTCACTATACAGTGGTGCCTCGGGTTAAGAACTTAATTCGTTCTGGAGGTCCGTTCTTAACCTGAAACTGTTCTTAACTTGAGGTACCACTTTAGCTAATGGGGCCTCCCGCTGCTGCCATGCTGCCACCACATGATTTCTGTTCTCATCCTGAAGCAAAGTTCTTAATCCGAGGTACTATTTCTGGGTTAGTGGAGTCTGTAACCTGAAGTGTCTGTAACCTGAAGTGTCTGTAACCCGAGGTACAGGTAAATGGTAAAGGTAAATGGCTGCCTTCAGATGTCTTCTAAAAGTCAGATAGTTGTTTATTTCCTTGACATCTGAAGGGAGTCATGGCAGTATTTTTTTCATAAGTACATAAGGAAAGCCTGCTGGATCAGGTTAGCATCCTCTTCTCATAGTGGCCATCCTTGAGCATTACTGCCTTCAACTGTGGAGGCAGAGCAACATCAGTATGGCTAGTGGTCTCATTCTTCATGATTTGCCTAATCTTCATTTAGAGCCATCTAAGTTGGTGGCCACCACCGCCTCTGCTGGGAACGAGTTCCATAGTATAACATTCTCCATGTCACGCTTAGTTTTACAAACATCTATCATGTTGCCTCTTACTCGCCTTTTCTCTAAACTGTTGTTGTTGTTTAGTCGTTTAGTCATGTCCGACTCTTCATGACCCTCTGGACCAGGGCACGCCAGGCACTCCAGTCTTCCACTGCCTCCTGCAGTTTGGTCAAACTCATGCTGGTAGCTTCAAGAACACTGTCCAACCATCTCGTCCTCTGTCGTCCCCTTCTCCTGGTGCCCTCCATCTTTCCCAACATCAGGGTCTTTCCCAGGGAGTCTCCTCCAGCACCATAATTCAAAAGCATCAATTCTTTGGTGATCAGCCTTCTTTATGGTCCAGCTTTCACTTCCATACATGACTACTGGGAAAACCATAGCTTTAACTATACGGACCTAAACTTTAAACTGGAAAGTCCCAAATGCTGGACCATGACATGCCTTCCTTATTAATGGAGCATCTGCTTTGCATGCGGAAGGTCCCAGGTTCAGTCCCTGGCATCACCAGGTAGGGCTGAAAGTAACTCCTGCCTGAAACCCTGAATAGCTCTTGGCTCTCAGAGTAGATAACACTGAGAATGACTGGCCAAAATGATTTGACTTGACTGCTTCCCATGTTAACTGTTGTTAATTTCACCCCTCCCATTGCAAGAATCTCCTGATTGGATGTTTTGAGAAAGGAGGTGGTGGAAACTGCTCTTCTACTCTTCCTCTCCTGCCTGACTGCCTGACTCTGTGTGTGGAGAGTCTTATCTATGTAGTGACTAGATGGCTGAGTGGGAGATTTAACGCTCATGCAAGCCAGTAGTTCGTTAGTTTGTAGTAGCTATTAGAAATGAAAGGAGTTATGCTTCACAGTTAGCTTCTGCCTTATTTATATTCTGCATGAGTCTGGTGCTCACAATGCACAGTTGTGAGTCCAGTGCACTGGGACCTGCTTTCCAGGATTGGAAGGTCTCTGAAAGTGTTTCAGTCACCTAGCCCAGTCGGGGCAGAACCAGTTATTGAGCCCAGTCGCTGGGACGTACAAGGCTTGCTGAAAGTCAGTAGGAACGACAGTAAACAATTGACTTCATGGTAACATTTCAATCTGAAGAAAATGAGCAAACGCAACAGACAGTATTGGTATCCCCCCCCCCTCCAAAAAAAAATATCTCCTGGCAAGTCGTCTTAGCCTTGCAAATTCCCACCGGCTTTGCAGCGGGAATGGGTCAATGGAACTGCATGATTGCAAATTTGCAGCCTCTCACCTGCCCATCCCAGTCCTTTCCCTTTCCTCCCTCTCTCCCCAGGAGGTCAGGATCAATCATCTAGCAGAAGCCTGGAGATGAATAGCCCCTATTGCTGTGGAAAACAAACCTGGCTCTGCCTATGGCTATGAGCTGCAGAGAAGAGAATGTCAGCTGTGGGACTGGTCCTAGCATAAAAAAGGAGCTTGTTTGTATTGGCACGTGGAGGGCGGCTTGCATGCTAGCGTGATGTTAACTTCCTTTACAGCATCAGTGCCTCTGGCGTTGTGACCCTGGCAGACACAAAGAGAAATCCCTCAGGCAGTCCAGCCCTCTCCAGTTCATTGCAGCAGCAGCAGCAGTTCTGGCACACAGGAGTCCTTCTTATTTTGACAGCAAGGGCTTATCCAGACTTCCTCTTCAACCACTGCTCCCCCCAAAGGATTCCTTTTTTTGGGGGGGCAAGCAAGGGCTTAACCAGACTTCCTACTGTCCCACTGCTCTCCACCCCTCCCGAAAAACTGCTCGATCGGAGCAAATGGAAATTTGGGTTTTCTCCTGGCGGAAGTGTAGAGAGGCCTGAAATGGAGTGTCTGATCTCCTCTCTCCTCTCAGAAACCTCTTCACAACAGTCTCCAACTGTTTCTTCTCTCTACCGCTGAAAATGAATTTGGGGGAAGCTGATATGGCCAGCAAAGTCATTGGCACTCGCCTGCCCATTAGAGAGGTGCCCAGTCAGTTTAATTTTCATCCGTTGCAGAACAAATTTCACAAGTAACAAATGGATATGGTCTAGGGTTTGTTTGCATCTGTACCCATTCACCACTTATTCAGAACTGTGTGTGCATATGTATGGATTACAGTTAGCTTCTGCTCCCAGAGGCTGCTATTTTTATTTCTCAGAATGCCCCAGAAATTGTACTGTGAATCAGCTATTTCCCACCCAATCTACAAAAGTATATCGGTTGCCATACGTCTGGGAATTCCTGAACATGTTCTCTTTTGGGAGGTCCTACATGCTCATCCATGGCAAATTTTACATTTTAAAGCAAATATCATGGATTTGGGTGTGTGGTTTTTTTTAAGTGTGCAAGTGGTTCTGGTGACAGAGGGGCTATTGGGAGATTGCCTAAAAAAGCTCAAAGACTTTTTGTGTCTGGATTTTTAACTTTTTGAAATATGGCATCCCTAAGAAAGCCCAAGTTAGACCTTTGTATTTGATGGGAGGGTTTCAGTCAATAATGCAGTTCACCTGTACAGTCATACCTCGTGTTACAGATGCTTCAGGTTGTGTTTTTTTGGGTTACGGACACGCCAAAACTTGGAAGTACTGGAATGGGTTACTTCTGGGTTTCAGCGGTTGTGCATGCGCAGAAGCGCTAAATTGTGCTTTGCGCATGCACAGAAGCGCTGAATCACAACCTGTGCATGCGCAGACACGGCGCTGTGGGTTGCGAACGCTGCAGGTTGCAAACGTGCCTCCCGCATGGATCACGTTCGCAACCTGAGTGTCCACTGTATAGGGAAGCTTTTTAATGTGTCATGCTTTATTATGTTTTTATATATGTTGGAAACTGCCCAGAGTGGCTGGGGCACAAATAAAGCAGCAGCAGCAGCAGCAGCAGCAGCAGCAGCAGCAGCAGCAGCAACAACAACAATTACTATTGCATAGGGTTCCCAAGCACCCAGCAGCCAGATGGTCCTTGCAAACTGCAGTGCAAGCAGTGGCGTAGCGTGGGTTGTCAGCACCCGGGGCAAGGCAAGTAATTTGCGCCCCCTAACCCGTGAATTTGCACACCCTAACCCTAACCCCCAGATGTTGCGCCCGGTGCGGCCGGCCCCCCCTGCAACCCCCACACAACGCCACTGAATGCAAGGGACACTGTTAGCCTCATACTTGGTGCTTTTGGAAATGCCAAGCATTGGGGCTGCCAAAGCACTTCTTCGTGGGGCAGGGGAGAAAGAACCCTGCATGCTAGAGGCATTTCTGCACATGCAAGAAGTCCCTCTTGAAGCCAACGCCTGCAGAAAGCAAGTTTCTTTCTCTTGGAGTGGGGAGAAACCTGCTTTTTCGAGACAGGCAGCAAGAGAGACATCTCCATTGCCCATCCGATGCTTGGGGGGAAAAGGTCTGCCTTCTTTGGCTGTGCAGGACAGTTCCCAGGAGGGAAAAGGGGACGCACAGCCAAACTTTGCAGGATTTAACCCCTATTTATTTGCTGTCAAGGTATGTGTGGAGTGTGAAATCTTGCTTGCTTTGGCTCAGAGTGGCTGCTCTAAATGCACGTTAAATGCTGCTCAGTTTAGCTGCAAGTGCCTATTCCATTGCAAGCACCCACCTCCAACACAGAATCGAACCCTGCTCTCCTGTTCCCATCGGCTGATGATAGAAGTGATGTCAGCTTCAATCCCCGGTGTCTCCAGGTTGGACTGGGGAAGATCCCAGCAGTCTGAAACCCCAGAGAGCCTCTGCCAGTCAGTGTAGATGATACCGAGCTGGACAGACCCATGATCTGCCTCCATATAAAGCACCTTCCTGTGTTCCTAACCTTTTCTGACTCCTGTGCAAAAAGCAGACCTCAGGCCCATCCCATCAGGAAAGGGAGAGGTGACAGTTCTGTTCCACCAGTCAGTGACACCTACACCCTTCCCTTACAACAGTTCCTTCCCCTTCACTAGAGCTAAGACATATTTAGTCTTCAACAACTTTGCATCCCATTCAGAGCTGAGAAGGGAACATGGCAGCTTGCCATGGAAATGTGGACATTTCTAAGTTATCTTTAATGCTTTTGCCATCCTTGTGCAGCACCATTACCAAGAAGGGCTGGCCCTACCATTAGGCAGAATGAGGCAACTGCATCAGGTGGCAGATGCAGTGAGATGCTGGGGAACAAAGCTGTGTGTCATGTAGCATGCTCCGTATCCTTTAAGCTAGCCTGCTACTCTCTTGTGTAGTTGGGGATGCACTGCATTCAATTATCAGTCCAGCTGGCTTCTGGACCTAGAATGGGAGAGTCACCATTTTGTCCTTTGCCCCGGACAGCAAAATGTATTGGGCCAGCTCTGTGAACAGTCAAGTGGCAGTAAGACATTATGCATGGTTACTCAGAAGCAAGCCATAGTATCCTCAGTATTTCTCACTCCCTGATTGTAGTCAGACTACAGACTGGGAGATTTTGGTTCAAACCCCCATTTAGCCACAAAGTTCGTTGGGAGACCCAGGGCTGTTGGGAATCTGAGGTGAGCTATGCACATATTAGTAGTTTTTCCCCAGTTCTAGTCACCACACAGAGGCAGCTTAAAGCCCAAATAGTTTAGAAGTTGCAGAAGATAAGGCTTCAGTAATACAGTTCTGGACATTGATATATGCATACAGTTTGTAGTCTTCATACACACAAGTATAAAGTATTTTTGTTGCTCCAGCAATTCAATATGCAACACAGACAGACTCATTCACTTCACAAGACTGACCCTGACATATGGACAAACTTACTGATTGACTAATGAGCTGACATGTCTTAATTACTTATATAGATGGCACTGGGCCATTGCCATAGCAACTGGCTTGATTGACCTAGCACCTGATGACTTATCTCATACGTGTGGTGATTTGGGCCCATGAAAGAAGATAACCTCTTCCTCCATGTCCATGGAAAGCTCTACTTTCAACATCCCACCATTGAGAGAGCTGTCCATTTATTCCCACTCTCTGCTTCCTGTTCTTTAACCACTTCCTAATTTATAAGAGGACCTCTTTTGTTATTCCATGACTGCTATGCTTACGTGAGGCTTTGGTGAGGCTGTGTGTGTGTGTGTGTGTGTGTGCATGTGTGCAAAGAGTTTACTTAAAAGTCTAAGGGCATGGCTTCTGTGACAAAATCTGGACAATGTGTGGGCAGTTTCACAATACATCTTGCAAAACAGAGAGGAAGGGTGTTCCAAACGTCTGTGAAAGCTACTTCACATCCCTCAGCACAGATGTATGCTGTGTGCAGTAAAGGTTGCAGTCTAATCTGTCCAATTACCTGGGAGTAAATCTCACTGTGTTCAATGGGATTTAGTTCCAAGGAGACATAACTGGGCAGTGATATTTCCCCTTGGTTTGTAGTTTTGCCCTTTGAAACAGGGTGTGTGTGTCATTTTTGTGGCAGTGGCGGTGCAGTTCAAAATGTCTATCAGGTGGGGGCCATTTTCCGTAGCAGGGTTTCTTTCATTCTGTCTTAGAACCGCTGAGAAGTTGCCACCCATGGACATGACAAATTTGTTTTACTCTCACCTCCTCATCCCCTCCTGTGATTAAAATTAAAGCTGCAGCAACCAAAGCAAAAAAATAAAATAAAATTTCCCACTTCCCAGAGAAGAAATCCTGTCTAAGAAAAAAATAAAGGAGCTGATCCACCACTATGTTAAGTGTTCCTCCCTCTCCGGAAATTGATGGACTGACTGGCAGCAGCTCTTAGTGGTTTTAGACAAAGGTCTCTCCCAACCCTACCTGATGATGTCAGAGATTGAACCATGCAAAGGAGATACTCTACCAATGAGTTGTGGCCCTTCTGCAAAGAGGACCTGCTTTGGAGGGGAACATAGGCAGCTTAGACTGAATGAAACCACTGGTCCATCTATCTCAGTAATGTCTACATTTTTGGGCAGTGGTTCTCCAGGCAAGGGTCTCTTCTGGCCCTATCCAGACATGGCGGGGATTGAACCTGCGATCTTGGGGGATGCAGCGGTCTGTCTGCACACTGGCTGCCC